>NC_073254.2:189301785-189912857 GCF_029289425.2 Pan paniscus
CTAATCTAAATAATTCCTCAGAGCATTCCTGTGAGAGATAAATTAGCTAATGCAGCAACATTTTTGAAACAGTGTGTAGAATGGAAAGGAGTAGCCTCTGGAGAAGTATTTACATTTTACAGCGTCATTCACGCCATTGCTCATACTCACGTGGGGGCACCTCTGCTGTCTGACGATGCGCTTCTGAATTGTATTTCATATGAGTAGCCTTCTTCCCAAAGCAATGAAAAGGTATTCTGGAGAAATCAGATTATTGAGCTAGTATAAGCAAAGGATTTTCGCGCCAGTCAGGAGAGGTAGACACAAAAGCTCACAGGCTGGTTCTGAGTCTCACTGGCCATGGGCTTGTGCCGTGTGATGGGGAGGACGCCCATCCGTGTTTCTGAGAGCGAGTGAGATCCATTGTTAAGTACATAAGAACAATAAAACTGAGGAAACTGTGTTACAGAAATGCTGTATTAGAAGAAAAAAAAGGTTTCTGAAATTTTCAGGCCTCCAAGGCTGAGCTACTGCAAACCTCCATACCCGTCTGCCTGTCCACCAACCTTCCAGCCTGAGTTTCCTCACTAAGCAGTGGTGTGGTCTCCTAAGGGCCTGAAAAATGAGGCTTGCTCAGTCAGCAAAGTGGAGTCCCAGAGCTGCCTGCAAACACTTTTTCCAGAGTGAGATAGAAAATGCCAAGGTTTTCTGACTCAAGAATGCTAGCAGGATTTCTGGAGCTCTTTTCAGAAGCGCTGGTTCAGGGAATTTTCCACAAAAAGAAAAATAAAAGACTACAAAATAAAAACAGCCCAGAAGCTGCAGAAGAGAGAGGGACATGTAGGAGACAGGCTGCGCTGCTTCTGCCCACATCCAGCTAAGTCTGAAGGGGCTTCACGTGGCCAGGGACCCAGCCGCGCTGGCAAAGGTGGTCAGCACATCTGTGCAGCACCTGGGCACAGCTGTTGACGTTCTTGTCCTCATAATGTCAGCCTCCTATTTAGGCTGTAGAAAAAAGCCACACTGCTTGTGAGAGCGCCCCATGAAACTGTTTGAATTAAACTTAAAAGGATCTTTGTCGACTTTGGTCAAGCACAGGACCTAACTCTCAACGGTGGTTTTACGTTTCTCCTGCGTCAAACACGTTTGCAGCCAACGGTCTGTTAAATAAACCTCCAGCACCAGCTGCACCACAGAAAGGGTGAAGCTTCTCCTATAAAGTGTTAAAAGGCATTGTTTTTGTGTCCTTTTGGAATGACGGCCACAAGTTGCATGCCTGCACTTTTCTTTCCTTGCTCTTTTTGTTTTTGTTTTTGAGATGGAGTCTGGCTCTGTTGCCCAGGCTGGAGTGCAGTGGCGTGATCTCAGCTCACTGCTGCAACCTCAGCCTCCCAGGTTCAAGCAATTCTCCTGCCTCAGCCTCCTGAGTAGCTGGGATTATAGGCATGTGCCACCACCCCTGGCTAATTTTTGTATTTTTAGTAGAGATGGGGTTTCACTATGTTGGCCAGGCTGGTCTCGAACTCCTGACCTCAGGTGATCCACCCACCTCAGCCTCCCAAAGTGCTGGGATTACAGACGTTAGCCACCTCACCCGGCCTCTTGCTTTTTTTGGTGTCCTGTTGCCAGCACTGGCTCATAGCACCCGGCCTCTTTCCTCTTGTTGGTGTCTTGTTGCCAGCACTGGCTCACAGCATGCTGTGCACAGCATTGGCTCAGGTTGTTGGGTTTCTCTTGCCTTTCCGGTCTCACCATGCAGCCCTGAGTGTGCACCTGCCAAATAAAGCTCAGTAGTTTAACCTCCACTACAGGCTCTGCTTTGCAGACAATTTGGGTTCAAACAATCACCTTCTAAAATTGTTACAGGACCATGTCCAAAGTGAGAACACCAGTTCAGAAATACAAACATACATTAGATTTCTATGTTAGTTATGAGTCAATTGATTTTCTTAAATATAACTTTCTTCAAGATTATAATATATCTTACACTACCTTTTATTGAAAAAGTATTATTTCTAGGATACAGAAATGCTTAGAAATAATATTTCATAATGAAACCAGAAGAAACAACTTTATTTTTGTAATCTGTATTTTATTAGGCTTGGCATTTCTTTGCATGTGAAGAAATGAATATTTGGAATATATAAGTTGAATGCCAAGTGACTATTTCCTGCATTGAAGTAAGTGAATTATCCATTGTAACTCAACTGCTGTCTGCGGTTTATATTAAATACTAGGATATGTTTACCCAGCTGATTTTTATAACTACATAATTTTGAAATATCCACAGAAATACATCTAGCAACCAAAACATAGACCTGAATACCTTTTCTTATAACCAAGCCTGAGACTGTCATTCCAGATGTGATTACAGTTCCTAATCAGTTGACTTTAAGGACAGGGGATCACCCGGTGAGTCTGACTGCATTAGTTTGAAGGTCTCGAAGCAGACTGGGACTTCCCAGAGGAGGAGAAGAAATGCGGCTGGAGGACGACCCTTTGGCTGATGCCCGTGGTATTCCCAGTGGATCAGGTTCTTCCCTCCTGCCATCTTGTTCTACATGATTCCAACTTGCTTCACCAGCCCCAGCACTGTGTGAGTCAATTTCTTATAATAAATCTTGGCCTGTACCTCTGTGGCTGAAGTGTGACCAAGATGCCATTCATTTTGATCCAGTTCCACAAAGACGCATGAAGCATTGACTGTGTGCCAGAGACTGAGGCTGGAGAGCCGAGTGAGTCATGGTCTTTGCCCTCAATGCACAAGGGACCAGCAGGAGAGACAAAATGAGACACGAGGCTGCACAGTGTGCTGAGAGCAGCATCTGAAGCAACTCACGGGTACAGGGGCACTGATTTTTTTGGGAGGGCCACAAGGGCCTGCTGAGGACAAGGGCCAAAGAACGTGGGGTGCTCATCCCACAGAACAGAAGCAAGGCAGGGTTGCAAGCAGGGGAGGAACGGCATTCCTGCCACTGACTGAGATCTCTAGTGTATGCAGCAGCTAAGAAAAGGCTAGAGCCATGCAGACAAGAGTGAAACGGCGAGCGCCAGGGCAGGGGAGTGGCGGAATGAGGGGTCGAGGTTTAAGGGCGTGGGTCGCAGTTATGTGGGATCAGTTAGTCTAGACGACCAGTGTGCAGTTTGGGAACTGTAGCTTATAATACCGCCTCATAGATGGGATATTTGCTGAGAGAGTAGATTTTAGGTGCTCTTATCACACAAAAAACTAGCCGTGGGAGGGGATGGCTGCATTATTTGGCTGGCTGTAGTAATCGCTGGGCTGTGAACATGTATCTCAAAGTGTCATGTTGTGCATCGCAATTAAACAGAAGAAAAATAAAATTTCAGAATGAGAAAATAACAACCAATTACTCGATAATGTTGGAGGTGAAATAGGAGGAGGGATGACAAGGACAGTGTTTTCTGGGGGCTCAGGGTGTGATGGGCACTGATTTGGGCAACCATGGGATGTGCCTCCTGTTAGGTCCCATGCGTCTGCACCCTGCAGAGCATGGGCCTGGGTGGGGCTGTTTGCCATTGCGGAAGGGCAGATCCCACGGGGAAAGGAAGGTTCTTATCTCCCTGCCCTGCAGACCCCAAGACAAGGCAGTTTGGAGGGAGCAGTTGCGGGGGACGAGATAAATGGCACTAAAGGAGTTGTAGAGGAGAAATGTGTCGTTTCCAAGGTGCTCCGATCAGAAAAAAAGGTTGTTATTTAAAGAAGAGAAATGTTGCTGGGTGCAGTGGCTCACGTCTGTAATCTCAGCACTCTGGGAGGCTGAGGGGGGAGGATCACTTGAGGTCAGGAGTTCAAGACCAGCCTGGCCAACATGGTGAAACCTCTCCTCTACTAAAAATACAAAAAATTAGCCGGGCATGGTGGCGGGTGCCTGTAATCCCAGCTACTCGGGAGGCAGACGTTGCAGTGAGCCAAGATCATGCCACTGCACTCCATCCTAGTGACAGAACTAGAATCCATCACACACACACACACGCACACACACACACACACACACAGAGACAGAGAAGAGAAATGTTGATGAGTGAATGTGTGTTTTCTCACAGTGTGATGGGCAGCCTCTTCTTCTGCCCCTTGCTTTCCCATGAAGTATATTTTAGATATATATATATGTATCTTATATGAGAGACTTTTAAAAAATGTAATCTGTAAAGTAGGCAGAAAGGATGCAGGAAGTAGTGCTATCGGTTCATGATTGGATTCATTTGAAAAGACAAAAGCCTGAAAACACAGAACAAAGGACACAGCACAAAGACACAGAAGCCCCCAGAGGCCGAGGTCACTGAGAGGTGATTCCCCTCCCCACGCGGAGCCACCCAGATAAACTGCGACGGCTGTAGGGCCCGGCACAGCGGGCGCTGGGAGCCACCTCACCTCAAGTCGCCTGTGCACCTGGACAGGTGGCTCTTTTCTTCTGTGAGCGTAGAGGCCTCGCTTCCAAGGGAGGAGCCTCAGGGCGATTATTCCTCAGGTGTGGCTGGAGGGCAAAAAAGTGTGTTATTTTTCTTGATTAAACAGAACAACATGAATTCTATTTTTTTAAATGTGTATTTTGGTCAGTCTTCCTGTCCAATCCAAGCTGTGAAATTTAAATATTAAAAACAGCAACAACAAGAACAGTCAAAGCCTTCCCATCTCACTGCACGACTTTATCATACAGTGGGCTGAGTCTAACTGGAAAGGCAAGAACCCCGGCGCGAATTCCCCGGGACCCGAAGCGAAGTTCCTCCCTCATTCTGCTGAGCAGAGACCAAGGCTGCCTTCACGTTTTTAACTAAATTCACATAATTTTGAATTCAAACTCAGTATGTTAAGAAGAAAGCTACTTATAATTACATATGATTTTGTGATTTTACGCAGATGTCATAAGGTTTCCATTTACAGTTTTGAAACTTGCTTCCTCTCTTAATCCCCGCCCAGCCCTAGGGTTCCTGAGATCACGGTGAGGCAGCGGCCCCGCCACCCCAGGACAGCTCCTCCCTTGCGCAACCCCAACACAGCAGCAGCCACACGTCCCGTTGTCAACCAGCGTCTTCCATCACTCAGAGTCTCAAATGCTGCTAATCGCAGTTTTCCAAGGAATCATTAGCTAACGTTTTGGACACATTAATTTCTCTGAAACTTTCTTCAGGAGGTTTCATATACATGGCAATTTTAATCCATTAGAGAAATAAATGATGGCATAACAAAATATTCAGTATGGGATCTCAGTAATTATAAAGTCTATTTAAAGTATTCCACGAGCTTCTATTTAAGTCATTTTGGGCTTTTTTTCCCCCATTCTTTGGGAAACACATGTGCACTCTTTGAATATACAGGATAATGGTATTTATTTAGCACTCCACTCCCAATTTTCATTTTTTGTATAAAGCTTACACACCTAGAACTTTAAATTTTTTTCATCTAATTATACAACAAATATATTTATTTAAAAATTTGATAACATATACATTTTGCAATGCCCCATAATCAGAACACACAGTGATAACCAGTGTTAGCATGTTAATACATGCACTTGTATATGGATTTCTCAATTCCTGCAAATATTGTTTAAATGAATCATGTGGTAGGTTTTTAACTTATTTGTTTTGAAAATACAGATACTTACTAAAGCCTAAAACATAATCGCAGAACTTACAATTTTTATATGTAACAAAACCCCACGTGAAGCCTCTTGTGGTTCCCTTGCCCACATCAGGTTACTTCTTTTTTTTTTTTTTTTTTCCTCTGAGACGGAGTCTCGCTCTGTCGCCCAGGCTGGAGTGCAGTGGCGCGATCTCGGCTCACTGCAAGCTCCGCCTCCCAGGTTCACCCCATTCTCCTGCCTCAGCCTCCCGAGTAGCTGGGACTACAGGTGCCCGCCACCACGCCCGGCTAATTTTTTTTTTTTTTTTTTTTTTGTATTTTTGGTAGAGACGGGGTTTCACTGTGTTAGCCAGGATGGTCTTGATCTCCTGACCTCATGATCCACCCGCCTCGGCCTCCCAAAGTGCTGGGATTACAGGCGTGAGCCACCACACCTGGCCCCACATCAGGTTACTTCTAGCCTTATTTTAATGTTAATAAGTTTCTTGCCTTTCTCTGCAATTTTACCCCAAGGATATGAGTCTTTTACCACTGATTCAGTTTTTGTTTTGCTTTGTTTTTGCAGTCTACACAAACAAAGTTTTAACATATGTCAAAATTTACACATTTGCTGCTTTTAAATATCTTTAATGTTATCAATAGAACAAATTAATTAATTTTATCTTCTTAGAGCTGGCAAAAAAGTACATAAATTTTAAAAATTGTCTTTATAGTCAGCAAGATTACTTTTCTTCTTTTTAATATACACTTTTTAGGTATCAATATATTAGAAATACCTTCTGTGTTACAAAATATTATTCTAAGACCTCATAATTCAAACATAACTTATGTAACCAACAACCTACTGGAGAAATGCTAGCTTCTTTCTAATAATTATGCAATTTCAGAGGATAATTTCATAGAATTATAATTGTTGTGTTATTAGCTTTTGTTATGTATCCATCTCAAAAGTTATACTTCCAGCAGTTGTGTATCCAAGAATCAATTTTCCATTATTCTCTAAATATATAATAATATTGTTTCTAGTTTTTATGTTGATGTATTCATTTGTGAGTAATAGTAGGTCACTATTTTAATGAGTGTTTTTGTTTTAAATTTATATTAATTTTTGGACAGTTATATTTTATATTTGGTGAATTGTTCTCAAATTTATTTAACATTCAACTTTTTAATTTTTTTATTTTCAGAAGGTTTGGATATTTATGCAATTAAACCTATTTTACCATAACCACTATTATTTCTGCCATGTCTTACCTTAATAAATGATTATATAAATATCAACTTATCTTTCCTTCTTGTAGCTTTATATGATTTAATTTTTATAGTAGGCTCTTAGATCATTTGAAATACAGTCATGTTTAGTGTCACTTTAAATTTTGCCCAGAATTTGATTGTTTTTCAAGAATAATTCAGTCTTTCTCCATCCTTTTTAAACTTTTTATCTTTTTTGTTAAATATCTTTAGTGAGATATCACTGACACGTAAAAATGTGCATGTATTTGAGGTGTACATCTTGATGTCTTGATATGCATATACATTGTGAAATTATCAGCAAGATTAAAATAATTGGCATAACTATTACCTCTATGTAGTTATTATGTCTGTGTCTGTGTGTGTTCGTGTGTGGTGAGAAGATTTTCTTTAAGAGCTATCCCCTTAGCAAATTTTTAGTATGCAACAAAGTATTGTTGAATATTATCACCTTGTTGTACATTAGATCTCCAGAATTTATTCCTCCTGTCTAACTGAAACTTTGAAAAATTTGGCCATAATCTCCCCGTTTCCTCCTACCCCAGCCCCTGGCAACTACCATCCTACTCTCTGCTTCCTTGAGTTTGACTACTATAGATTCCACATATCAGTAGGATTATGCAGTATTTCTCTTACTGTGTCTTGTTTATTTTGCTTGGCACAATGTCCTCCAGCCCCATCATTGCCTTTATCCATCATAATGGCCATTCTAATTTGCATTCCCACCAATAGTGTGCAAGAGTTTCCTCTTCTCCACATCCTGTCCAACACTTTTCTTTTGGATAATAGCCATTCTAGCAGGTGTTCATTGACACCTTATTGTGGTTTTCATTTGCATTTCCCTGATGATTGGTAATTTTGATCATTTTTCGTATTCCTGCCAGCTATTTGTATGTCTTCTTTTGACAAATGCCTATTGAGGTCTTTTGCTCACTTCGTAATTTAGTTATTTGCTTTCTTGCTATTGAGTTGTTTGAGTTCCTTAGGGTATCAACTCCTTATCAGATACATGGTTTATAAATACTTCCTCCCAGTTTGTAGGTTGCCTCTTCCACTGTTGATTGTTTACTTTACTGTACGGAAGCTTTTCATTTTGATGCAAGTTCATTTGTCTGTTTTTACTTTTGTTACCTGTGCCTTTGGGATCATATCAAAAAAATCAGTGTCTAGACCAATGTCATGGAGATTTTCCCCTATGTTTCTTCTAGTAGTTTTACAGGTTCAGGTCTTACACTTAAGTCTTTATTTTGTTTGGAGTTAATTTTGACTATGGCATAAAATAGAGATTTTGATTTTCTTGTTTCGTGAAGTGTGTCATAATGTTGTTGATTTAAGATAGTTCCCCTGTTTAGATGTAGGTGCTTATCACTGTGAACTTGCCTCTTAGAACTGCTTTGCTGCATCCAGTAAGTTTTGTTATATTGTGCTTCTAGTTTCATTTGTCTAAACGTATTTTTAAATTTTCCATTTTATTTTTTTAACCAGTTGGTTATTTACCAACATGTTGTTCAATATTCACATTTGTAAATTTTTAAAAATTCTATTACTGATTGCTAGTTCTGTGCCATTGTGGTGAGAAGAGATACTTAATATGATCTCAGTCTTTTAAAATACGTTAAGACTTGTTTGTCAAATAATATATCCTGGAGAATGTTTTATGTGTGCTTGAGAAGAAAGTATATTCTGCTGCTGCTGGGTAGAAGTTTTTGTATATGTCTGTCTGGCTCATTTGGTCTAAAGTGTAGTTTACATCAATCAATAAGTAAATGTTTTCTTATTGATTTTCTGTCTACATAATGTAACCTTTGTTGAAAAAGTGTTATTGAAGTTCCCTCCTATAATTTTGTTTTAGTCTCTCTCTCTCTTTTCTGATACATTAAGATTTGCTTTCTATATTTGGGTGCTCTGATATTGGGTACATACATATTTATAATTATTATACTTCCTTACTATACAGACATACCTTAAAGATATTGTGCGTTTGATTTCAGACCACCACAATGAAGCAAATATTGCAATAAAGTGAGTTGCAGAATTTTTTTTTACTTCCCAGTACATATAAAACTTATTTTACATTATACTGTAGTATATTAGGTTTACAATGATTTATGTCCAAAAATATATAAATATCTTAATTAAAAATACTTTATTGGTTATAAATAATAACAATCATCTGAGCCTTCAGTGAGTCATAATGTTTTTGCTGGTAGAGAGTCTTGCCTCACTGTTGATGGCTGCTGACTGATTAGGGTGGTGGTTCCTGAAGGTTGAGGAGGCTGTGGCCATTTCATAAAATAAGATGACAATAAAGTTATTCACATGGAATGACTTCTCACAAAAGATTTATCTGTAATGTGTGACACCATTTAATAGCATTTTATCCATAGTACAACTTCTTCCAAATTGGAGTCAATCCTCTCTAACCTTTTTACTGCTTTATCAACTAAGTTTGTGTAATATTCCACATTTTTGCTGTTATTTCAGCAATGTTCACAGCATCTCCTAGATTCCATCTCAATAACGCATATTTTTGTTGCTCATTCATAAGAAACAACTCCTTTTCTGTTAAAATTTTATCATGAGATGACAGCAACTTAGTCACGTCTTCAGGCTCCATGTCTAATTCTAGCTATTTCCACCACATCTGCAGCCAGTTCCTCCCTCAAGGTCTTCCGGGAGGGTTGGAATCCACTTCTTCCAAACTCCTGATCTTGTTGATATTTTGATCTCCTCTCCTCGAGCGTGAATATTCTTAATAGCATCAAGAGTGTTAAATTATTTCCAGGTTTTCAATGTACTTTGCCCAAGGCCCCCAGAGAAATCACTCTCTATGACAGCTATAAGCTTATGAAATGTATTTTTTTTAATAATAAGGCTTGAAGGTCAAATTTATTTCTTGACCTATGGGCTGCACAATGGATGTTGCATTAGTAAGCATGAAAATAACATTCATCTCCTTGTACATCTCCAGCAGAGCTCTTGGGTGACCAGGTGCACTGACAAAGAACAGTAATATTTTGAAAGGGATTTTTTTTCTGAGCAGTAGGTCTGAATAGTGGGCTTAAAACATTCAGTAAACCATGCTGTAAACAGATGTGCTGTCATTAAGGCTTTGTCGTTTCATTTATAAGGGACAGGCAGAGTCTGTTTGGCATAATTAAGCGTCCTATGATTTTCAGAATGAAAAATGAGCATTGGCTTGAAGTTAAAGTCACCTGCTGCATTAACCCCAACAAGAGAATTAGACTGCCCTTTGGTGATTTGAAGCCAGGCGTTGACTTCTTTTCTCTAGCTATAAAAGTCCTAGATGGCATCCTCTTGCAGTATAAGGCTGTTTTGTCTACGTTGAACACCTGTTGTTTGGCGTAGCTACTTTTACCAATTATCTTAGCTAGATCTTCTGGATAACTTACCACAGCTTGTACATGAGCACTTTCTGCTTCACCTTGCACTTTTATGTTATGAAGATGACATCTTTTCTTAAATCCCATGAACCAGTCTCTGCTGGCTTCTAATTTTCTTCTGCAGCTTCCTCACCTCTCTCAGCCTTCACTGATTTGGAGAATTGAGGGCCTGGATCTGTATGTGGCTTTGGCTCAAGGGAATGTTGTAGCTGTTTTGTTCTTCTATCCAGATCACTAAAACTTTCTCCATACCAGCAGCAAGGCTGCCTCACCTTCTTACCATTCACGTGTTCCAGAAGCAGCACTTTTTAATATTCTTTGAATTCATAACTTGGCTGTTTGGTAGGAGAGGCCTAGCTTTCTGCCTAGCTCAGTTTTTGACATACCTTCCTCACTAAGCTGAGTCATTTCTAGCTTTTGATTTAAACTGACAAATGTATGACTCTTCCTTTTACTTGAAAACTTAGAGGCCATTATAGGGTTATTAACTGGCCTAATGTCAATGTTATTGTTTCTTAGAGAATAGAGACCTGAGGAGATGGAAAGAGATACAGGAATGTCCATTTGATCAAAACACACATATGTTGTCATATGGGCATGATTTGTGATGCCCCAAAACAATTACAACATTAACACTGAAAATCACTGATTATAGATCATAATAACAGATACAATAATAATGACAAAATTTAAAATATTTCTAGAAATAACAAAATGTGACACAGAGACATGAATTAAGCATGTGCTTTCTGGAAAAATGGCACTGATAAACTTGCTTAATGCAGGGTTACCACAAACTTTCAATTTGTAAAACAATGCAATATCTGTGGAGTGCAGGAAAGTGAAGTGCAAGAAAATGAATTATGCCAGTTTACCCCCTTTCTTTGCCTCTTTTTTTACAATTTTGCATTTAATGTCTACTTTATCTGATGTAAGTATTGCTACCCCTGCTCTCCTTCAGTTTCCAATTGTATGAAATACCTTTTTCCATTTCTTCACTTTCTATTTGTGTTATTACCAGGGAAGTGAGTCTCTTGTAGGAAGCCTTTAGTTGGGTCTTTAAAAAAAATTCCATTCATCTATCCTATATATTTTTATTGTATAATTTAATCTATTTATATTCAAAGTAATTATTGATAGGTGAGGACTTGCTAATGCCATTTGTAATTTATTTTCTGGTTGTTTTTTCTGTAGATTCTTTGTTCCTTCCTCTCTTGCTGTGTTATTTTCTGATGAGATCATTTTTTTCTAGTGGTATGCATTAATTGCTTGCTTTTTAGCTTCTCTGTATGTACATGGATTTTTGCTTTGTGTTTACCAAGAAGCTTATATAAAACATCTGATAATTATAACAGACAATTATAAGCCATAACTTAACTTTGATCGCATTTTTAAAATTTAACTTCTATTCATTCCCTTCCACATTGTATGTCTTTGATGTCACCATTTCTATCTTTTTATATTGTGTATATCTTAAGAAATAATTATAGCTGTGATTATTTTAATTGTCTTTTAATCTGTATACTAAAAATTGAAATGGCTTACACACCACCATTACATTATTAGAATATTCTGAATTTGACAGTGCACTTACTTTTGTCAGTGAGTGTTTGTCTCTCATATGTCTTCACTTGATCTTAGCCAAAAGGCCAAGAAGTGATTTCTCAAACGTTTCCATTTTATCAATTAGTATCTTTTTCTTTCAGCTTGAAGAACTTCCTTTAGCATTTCTTAGAAGGCAGATCTATTGATAATAAGATTTCTCAACTCTTTTTTGCTGTTTTTTCTGGGAAAGTCTTTCTCCTTTATTTCTGCAGTGTAGCTTTGCCAGCCAAAGTATTCTTGGTTGGCAGATATTTTTCCTTGAGCACGTTGAATATATTATCTCAGTTTCTCCTGGCCTCTAAAGTTTCTGTTGAGAAAGTCATAGCAAACCTTATTGAAACTTCTTTATATGCAATATATTTCTTTCTTTTGCTGCTTTTAGAATCTTTTCTTTGTCATTTATTTTTGACAGTTTGATTTTATGTCCTAGTGTAGTCTTGCTTGGATTGTATCTGAAGAACTTTTATCTTCCTATACCTGAATATTTATGTTTCCCAGATGTGGGAAGTTTTAAGCTATTCTTTCTTTAACTAAAGTTTCTGTCCCTTTGCCTCTTTTCTTTTTTAATTCATATAATTCAAATATTTTCTGTCTTGATTCTATTCTATAATTTCTGAAATCTTTCTTAATTCCTATTCATTCTTTTTTCCCTCTGACTGCATATTTTCAAATAACTTGTCTTCAAGTTCACAAAATTTTTCTTCTCCTTGATCACTTCTGCTGTTGATGTTCATTGCATTCATTGTATTATTCAGCTCCAAAATTTTTACATTTTTTATGATTTAAATATCTCTGTTAAATTTCTTGCTTTGTAAAAATTAAAAAGTGGGACCTAATTAAGCTTAAGAGCATCTGTTCAGCCTAGGAAACTCTCAATAGAGTAAATAGTGGCTGACCCATAGAATGGGAGGAAATATTTGCAAACTATGAATTCAACAAAGGTCTAATATCCAGAATCTATAAGAAACTTAAACAGATCAAAAAGCATAAAACAAGTAACTCCATTTAAAAATTCACAAAGGACATGACCAGACACTTCTCAAATGAAGACATACCAGCAGCCAACAAACATGAAAAAAATTATCATTATTACTAAGGATCAGAAAAATGCAAATAAAAACCACAATGAGATACCATCTCACACCAGTCAGAATTGTTATTATTAAAAAGCCAAAAAAACAGATGCTGGCAAGGCTGTGGGGAACAGGTAACAGTTATACGCTATTGTTGGGAATGTAAATTAGCTCAGCCACTGTGGAAAGCAGTTTGGAGATTTCTCAAGGAACTGAAAGCTACCATCAGACCCAGCAATTCCATAATGGGCATATACCCAAAGGAAACTAGATGATTATAACAAAAAGACACATGCACTTACATGTTTATCACCACACTCTTCTCAGTAGCAGAGACATGGAATCAACCTAGGTGCCTATCAAAGGTGGACTGGCTAAAGAAAATGTGGTACATATATACCATAGGATACTATGCAGCCATACAAAGAATGAAATCATGTCCTTTGCAGCAACATGGGTGGAGCTGGAGGCCATAATCCTAAACAAATCAACACAGGAACAAAAATCCCAAAACTGCATTCTCTCAGAAGAGGGAGTTAAACAATAAGCACCCATGGATATGAACATGGCAAAAACAGACACTGCAAACTACTGGATGGGGGAGAGAGGGAGGTGGAAGAGGTTAAAAAACTACCCGTTAGGTACCATGCTCACTACCTAGGTGTAATACACCCATGTAACAAACCTGCACATGCACCCCCTGTATCTAAAATAAAAGTCGAAAAAATTATTGTTTTGTTAATGTACTGTTTTTATGATTTTGTTGAATTGCTTCTCTGTATTTTCTTGAAGTTTACTGAGCTTCCTTAAAACAATTATCTTTAGTTTTTTAGTGTTTTCTTTTTTCGGTCAGGCACTTTGTATAGCTCAATTTTTTAAGGATGCATTACGGGGAAGTTACTGTGGTTATTATCTCAATGCTGATATGCCTCCTGTTTTTCATGTTTCTTCTCCCCTTCTGTTGATGTGTGAACATTTGGTAGAGGAGTCCCCCACTGCAGACTTCACAGGCTACATTTGGTGTGAAAAACCTTCTCCTACTTGGGGAGTGGGTGTGAGAGCGCTGGTTGGGTGGAGCGAGCAGTTATGGTGCCAGCGCAATGCAATGGTGTGTTCTTTATTCCGCTTTCTCTGTTTAGGTTGGTGTTGTCAAAGATTGCAGGGACACTCAGCGGCCAACACCGTGGATATCTCCTATGGCAACAAGGGTTGCTGGGATTTTGGTGGTGATGGCTGCTGTGGTTCTTCTGATCTTTCTTCTCCCACTGGAGAAGTTGTGCCTGAGAAGGTCCCTAAGCACAGGGTCTGGCTTATAGGCCTACTTGTGTTGGCAATGGCACCAGTCTGACAAGTGTGACAAGTCAGACAAATGTCTAACAAGTGGCACCCATGGAGCAGCAACAAAGCAGAGGCCTAAATCCGGGACGTGGATGGAGAACTATGGCTCGGTGGTCCTGGATGGTGACATAACTTGTGCCTAGAGCATAGGCACGCTTGCTGCCTTGTTGGTGACAGTACATGAGGTGTAGATGCTTGTGAAACAGGCTAATTGATGAGAACAGGAGCACAGGCATGCGTAGAGCAACAGTGATTCCGGGGTTTGGACAGGGCAGGCTTTTTATGGAGTCTAGCCCGTTGCCCAGAGCGTGGGAACATGCCGAGAGACCTTGGCTCTGCTGCTTAGTATGGAAATTCGCTCATCGTTGTGGTGGCTTGATGTTTAACATGTGGGTACGCACCATGCAGCCTCATCAGGGTCTGGAAGGTGCACACTTGCAGGGTGGCCGCAGCTCAAGCATCCGGGCGAATGCAGGACTGGGAGAGGCGGCAGCCGTGGTCCCGAAGTAGCATCACAGAGGCTGCTTCTTGACAAGAGCTGTGCAGCCACATCCCCCTCTCTGCAGTTCCCCAGTAGAAGTGGCTGTTGGTTACCTCAGTAGCAAAAGATGCTGGTGTTCTCCGTGGAGCACCACTGGGGACCATGATGGGTCCTGCCACGTGTCTAATCCTCCACCTTTCTTCTTTGTTCTATGTTGTCTCCTGACATTCCAGGTTTGCCAGTCTCACCAGCAATCCTTTCTGTGTGGATATTCTCTGCTATTTTGTTTCACTGTGTTGTTGCTAAAGATTGTTTAATGGGCCCTTGAGCTTTCCCAGGACTATTTTGGTTTGTGAACAGGTGTTCATATTTGTTTTTTTGTGGAGGGATGAAGGTTGGTATCTCCTGTTCCTGGTGACATCCCAGACTCTCTTAATCAGACTTCCTACCTAGATCCACATGCATTTCTGTTAAATGGAAGAGAAAACATACAATAAATTACTGTGGTTAAGTAGGTTGTGATTGTTCAAAGAAAGGAAGTGGGATTTTGTTCCACTCTCAATTTCTACCATCTTGGTCCAGCTCTCATAATTTATCTGAAATATTGTCATGATTTCTTCTCTACTATTGCTTTTCATTGTAATTCAAAGTCAGGAAATGTGATCAGTTCAGCTTTATGCTTCTTAATCAAGATTGCTTTGATTATTTGGGGTACTTAGTGTTTCTATACAAATTTTAGAATTGTTTTGCTATTTCTTTAAAAAAATGACTGGAATTTTAATACAGATTGCATTGAATCTGCTTATTATGTTGATATTTTAACAAAATCATTCATCCCAATTCATAAACATAGAATGTATTTACATTTATTAGTATCTTTAAAATTTTTTAATCAAAGTTTTATAATTTTTAGTATAGAAGTGTTTTACCTCTTTAGTTAAATTCATTTTTAAGTATTTTATTATTTTTGTGGCTAATGTAAATCGGAATTTTTTAAAAAATTATTTTAGTCCTATGTAAGGGAAGTTCACTTTACATTTAAAGTGAGTCTCTTATAGAGCTCATATCTCTTGATTTAGTCAACAGTCTATTTAGTCACTCTCTGTCTTTTGATTGGGGCTCTAATCCACTTACATTTAAAGTGAGCACTAATAGGTAAGGACTAACTAGTGCCATTTGGTTTTTGTGTGTGTGTTTTAAAATTCTTTTGATCTCTTTCTCTTGCTGTTTTATTTTGTTGTTTTATTATTCTTATAGTAGTTTGGTTTGACTTTTTCTCTTTATTTTTTGTGTATCTACTATATATTTTATCTTTCTTTTTTTGTGTTTTTTTGTTTTTTGTTTGAGATGGAGTCTTGCTCTGTTGCCCAGGCTGGAGTACAGTGGCACAATCTCATCTCACTGCAAACTCTGCCTCCCGGGTTCAAGCAATTCTGCCGCCTCAGTCTCCTGAGTAGCTGGGATTACAGGCACTTGCCATCATGCCTGGCTAATTTTTGTATTTTTGTAGATATGAAGTTTCACTATGTTGGCCAGGCTGGTTTTGAACTCCTGACCTCAAGTGATCCACCCACCTCAGCCTCCCAATATGCTGGGATTACAGGCATGAGCCACTGTGCCCAGCCTCTACTATATATTTTCTTTTTGGTAATCATGAGGCCTGTTTAAATCTTGTATTTATTATCCTCTAATTTAATTTGGTAACAACTTAAGTTCAATTATACACATAAATTTTATACTCTTATACCCACTCCCCCAATTTGTTTCCTTGATGTCAGAGTTTACTTATTTTTACATTGTAAATTTATTATCAAATTTTGGTGGTTATTATTCTTAATAATTTTGTATTTTAATTTTTACTTTAGGATTATGTGCATGTTGCACACACCACTACAGTGTTATATGATTCTGTACTTTACTATGTATTTACCTCTATAGTGAGCTTTATAGTTTCATATGCTCTCCTGCTGCAGGCTAGCACGTTTTCAGCTCCATTTAAGGACTCCCTTAAGCATTTCCTGTAAGGCAAGTGTAATGGGAAACAAAAACAAACAAACAAAAAACCTCTTTTTCATTCTTTCTTTGTCTGGGAAAGACTTTTTATCTCCTTCATTTTTAAAGAGTATCTTTGCAGCATATGTATTCTTAGTTGTCCTTTTTTTTTCTTTCAGTACTTGGAATACATCACCTCACTCTCTCCGGGCCTGTAAAGTTTCTGTTGAGGAACCCATTAATAAACTTACTGAGGTTCCCTTGTATGTGACAAGCAGGTCACTTTTTTTTTTCTGCTTTTAAAATTCTTTCTGACTTTGACCTCTGGCAGTTTAGCTATAATGTGTTTTACTGTAGTCCACTTTATATTCTACACTCTGGGATCCTGTAGGCTTCTTGAGCCTGGATGTCTATTTCCTCACTGGATTTGCAGTGTGTAATATTATTATTATTATTATTATTATTTTATTTTATTTTATTTTATTTTATCTTTTGAGATGGTGTCTCGCTCTGTCACTCAGGCTGGAGTGCAGTGGCGCGATCTCAGCTTACTGGCTCACTGCAAGCTCCGCCTTCCGGGTTCACGCCATTCTTCTGCCTCAGCCTCCCGAGTAGTTGGGACTACAGGCGCCGGCTGCCAGCACGCCTGGCTAATTTTTTTTGCATTTTTAGTAGAGATGGGGTTTCACTGTGTTAGCCAGGATGGTCTCGATCCTCCTGCCTTGGCCTCCCAAAGTGCTGGGATTACAGGCATGAGCCACCATGCCCGGCTATTATTATTTTTTAAATAAGTTTTATGCTCCTTTCTCTTCTCCTCCTGAGACTCTCAAAATGTGTGCATTAGTTCACCTGATGATGTCCTGTAAGTCCTTAGGCTTTCTGAGTTTTTTAAACAGTTTTTACTTCCTTTCCCATCTGAGTGATTTCAAATAGCCTGTCTTTGAGTTAGCTGTTCTTTTATTCCGCTTGATTTAGTTAATATCTGCTGTTGAAGATCCTATTGAATTTTTTGTTCAGTCATTTTATGCTTCAGTGCCACTTTTTGTGTTTGGTCCTTTTTTATGTTTTCTATTTGTTTGTTAACTTCTGACTTTGTTCTTGTATTGTTTTTCTAATTTTTGTTAAATCATTTATCTGTGTTCTCTTGCATTTTTCTAAGCTTCTTTGTAACAATTACTTTAATTTTTTATAAATTGTAGATCTCCATTTTTAAAAATAATTTCTGGAAGTGTATCGTGTCCCTTTGCCAGTGTTATGCATCTGTATTTTTTGTGTTGTTTATATTCTTGCACTGGTGTCTGCACATGTGAATAAGCAGTCACCTCTTCTAGACCTTATGGGCTACTTCAGTAAGGAAAGGCTTTCACCTGAGGGGAGAGGCGTGGGCATGTCTACTGAGAAGGGCGTGCAGAAGCACTTTATGGCACTGGGTCTGGTGGTGTGCAGGGCACTGGGTGGCTCTGTGTCACGCAGTGGCTCTAGCTCCAGAGGGTCAGGTGGCAGCTCAGCGACTCAGGCAGCTGGGATCTATGACACTGGCCATTGCGTGGCCCTCAGTGCCAAAAGCTGTTGGGGAAATCCATGGTGGCTGTGAGGGCTGTGGGGGCTTCAGCATCACGTCTAGGTCTAGTTGTCTAGTTGTGATTGCCTCCAGGAAAGCAAGGGCAAGGGCTGGCGGTGGGAGCTGTATGAGCCTGAGCATGCATGTGATAGTGGTGCAGGGGCTGCTGGTGGGAGGGACATTTGTGGGCATGGACAGTGGCTGTCCTGGGTTTGGAGCCACAGCACCAACCATCACACTGGCTAGGGCAGCACCAACCGTCACACTGGCTAGGGCAGCACCAACCGTCACACTGGCTAGGGCAGCACCAACCGTCACACTGGCTAGGGCAGCACCAACCGTCACACTGGCTAGGGCAGCACCAGCCGTCACACTGGCTAGGGCAGCACCAGCCGTCACACTGGCTAGGGCAGCACCAGCCGTCACACTGGCTAGGGCAGCACCAGCCGTCACACTGGCTAGGGCAGCACCAGCCGTCACACTGGCTAGGGCAGCACCAGCCGTCACACTGGCTAGGGCAGCACCAGCCGTCACACTGGCTAAGGCAGCACCAGCCGTCACACTGGCTAGGGCAGCTCCAGCAGTAGGGGAAGGGGAGTGGTGGCTTAGGCATCTGGGGTCTGTAAAGGCAAAAATGTGAGGGCCCTTGGTGGTGAAATCTGTGGGGAGTCTTTGTCAGCTGCAATGGCTGTTGGCTTTCCCAGGGAGAAATTTGCTGGAGTTCCTATGGAGCAGTCCACTGGGGTCCACAGTGGTGAACACTACGGGGTCTTCGGCAGTGAACATGATGGGAGGTCCATGGTGCTTGCGAGGGCTGTTGCAATTCTAGTGGCAAAGGCTACTGGGTCCCCTGCAGAGCAGGCCATGAGGCACTGCCCTGGTACCCACTGCATTGCTGATACCAACAGGCACTTTTCTTCTTTATTCCTAGCTGTATTCAGATGTGTCAATGATGTGGATTTCCCCAGTTATCTAGGTGGGTTGAAACAGAAGCAGGTGCTTCAGGCAGTGCCTCAGGAAGCTGGTCACTCACCCTGCTGCCTTTTTGCCTCATGAGGAAACTCACAGGCCAAGGAACTTCCTCCCAGTACTGAGCTGTGCCAGCCTGGGGATGGGGTGATGCAGGCAAAATTACACTGGTCCCCCTACCCTTTCTGTGAAGTTATTCTCTCTCTCCTCTCTCTCTCTGTCTCTGTCTCTCTGTCTCTCTGTCTCTCTCTCTCTCTCTCTCTCTCTCTCTCGTTCCACTGTGGTGCTGCAACTTCTTGACTTCTGAACGTTCCCAGGGTTATGTTAGCTTGTGAATAGCTAATTGCTGTTTTCTGTTTGGAGGTGCAAATGATAGGGTCTTCTACTCTGCCATCTTTCTGATGTCAGCTTCTGCTCTTTTTATTGTTAACCTTAATAAAATCAGTTTCTAGTAAATGCTTGTGTTCGTTTCTGGAATGATGCATCTGCCTGTTTATGCCACTACACCATATCTGTAAAATTATTCTCTTTAAAACATATTATAATATCAAAAACAGATAAGCCAAAACTTTATTATAATTTTTTGACGTTGTTTTCCATAGCTACCACCTGTCTATTAACTTTTGGTCAAATTAATGGAGCACTCTAGGCTTCAGTTTGTATATTTGTGTAATAAAAGGACTAAACTACAGCACCTCCAAGTCTCATTTCAAGTTTATTCTTCTGCAGTTCTTTGAATCTACTCTTTCTACCCTGGAAAAAAATTATTACTTTTTAAAAATTGATATACAAAAGGGAGTATATTCATAAAGCCTGTACCTTGGGGCCTGGGACACTTTATGTGAGTCTCCATTTTGCCTTTTAACAACTCAAGGCTTTGCTTGCTGGGCAAGTTTCCACTTCAAGAAGAAAAGAAAATGATAAATGATGGAAAAAATCTAATTTAATTTTCTTTAAATAAATGATTTGCCTGTTGATTCTGTATTCAAGGTATAAAGTTGGGGATAAAGTTTAAAAGGTTTTATTTTCCTCTAAAATACAACCAAATTTTGAAACTATTTCCTGTTGAAACACATGTGTACTTTTAAAAATAATCGTCACGGCTGGACACCAAAGATTGATAGCGGTGTTCTTAAAGACTCGTTTGAAAGAAAGTGAATGAAGTCAGTCTCCCAGCCCATGGGATTTCCCTAAATGTAGAGCAACCTGGCTAAGGAATATCCTCACCAGATTGTATTGTTTTGCTTCCTGGAAGTTGAAGCACAAGCTACTGTATTGCACGGAGATGTGAGTTTTAGAGTTTTTAGTGTCTGGAAAGGTGGACGGATTTAAATCAGCGGTAAGAATGTCTTGGAGCTCAGGCATTTATCAGGATTAAAGTAATCCAAATGGGTTTGATTTGTGCTTAATAGGCTGGATCCTGGTTTAAACTGCAGATGTTCAAAGGGGAAAAAAAGACTCATTTTTCTTATAGTTTATGTTTCATTAAATTTATTGAAGAACCAACTGTAAAATAATTCCACCTTCAGTGGAATTCAAGTTCTGGAGCAGTCAATGGACAAAATGTGGTAATCTTGGGGTTTGTTAATTTATACAAAACGGTTAGAAAAAGCTTCCCGATAACACAGCTGGTCTGAGCCTCAGACCTCACTTGTGAGCCCCAGAGCCCTTGTTCATCTCCATTATAGCGGTTCAACATTTTATCTATCGTTTTTGCTAGCTCCTCTTTGAAGTTAGGGCCATAATTTACAACAGAAATGGAAAGCTCACAGACACAGAGTGAGTAACGTCTCTGAATTTGATTTGGGGCGCTGGCGACACACGCCTTGATGACGGGAACGTTTTGGTAGAATGTGAAGAAGGCAGCGCATTGCGCGTTTCCCAGCTGGGCTGTGCCTCTGATTTGCGGGTGTCGCCTGTAGACCCACAGGCCTCCAGCCTGGCGCTCCCTAGAACTCGTCCTCAGAGCGTGCAGAGGCCGTTTCCACCCAGTCCCCTCTACTCCAGGCCTTCTCACGAGCATCAGACCTGCTCCCGTTCTGTTCCTCCCCCGCCTGCTCCCACCCTTTCTTCCCTTCATTTTTCAGGTATTAGGTTCAAATCCGTCTCCGCTTGCCATCTGTTTCCCAGAGGATGCTGACAAACAGGATATGAATTCAATAAATGTCCATTTTTCTAAGCTAAATTCTCTGTTTTGATGATTATTCCCCTGAATTTTATATAAGGTGATAAACAGTAAAAAAACTGTTTACTTTCCAGACACTGTGATTAGATACATTGTATGTCATTAAGGTTTAGCAATTTTTCCATTTCAAACGCTTACATATGATATTACTATAAAATCTTTGGTTACCTTAATTCTTGAAGAAATATTCAGTAGCCTGGAATCACGTATTTACCAATTTGAAGAGCTGTTGAGTAACGTTAACCATAGAAAAGTCGATGTGGGGCCAACATGCACAGAACCTCGGGGTCTCCCCAAAGAATTGAAGTGGAGTGAAGACAGTTGGTGAAGAAAGAAAGAAAGAAAGAAAGAGAAAAAGAAAAGAAAAGAGAAAAGAAAGAAAAAGAGAGCCCAAGGTTTAGCGTGAACTTAACTTGGGTTTCATTGTTCAACGTCTGGTAGAAAAATGTTCGAAACATGTGTTCCTTTACTGTTTAAAAAGGGGTGCAACTCATTTTAACAAATATAATTTCTATGGCAACGTCTTGATTATCCACCCTAACATTTAAACTCTAAAATTGCCTTATTGTTTAAGACGAAGAATATGAAATGACTCACCTTATTTAATAATATTATTGATTCTGCATGTTGACTTCAAAGAATATTTGATCATGTTTTTGGAAAAGAGAACTCAAGATACTTTGGGACAGAATTTTTATTTCTTTTTTATGCATCTTTATTCTTGGCTGAACTCACAACCTTAAAAATAATACTTATATGCCTGTGGTTGCCCTTTATGCAGTATTTTTTTAATATAAATCAACTTTAGCCCACTCGTTACCCTCCTCCAAAATTCGTTTCCACTTGACTTTTCCAAGTCATCCTTTCCAAAGTGGCCACTTTCCCCGCTCACACCTTTCTAAATTGTGGTTCCATTATTTAAACTGGGTAATGTTTTCTTAGCTAAAGACTCATTTGTGCAAAATACATTTACCAAAAATAAGTCCTTAAGAAAGCAAAAAGGCTTCAACTCACACTTTTTCCAGGATGTCTATAATTTTTTTAGGGTCTATCAATTTTACAACTAATATATTTTACTCCATAATCTCTTCCAGATATTTTTCATTAAACTTTTACTCACAGTGATTCCATGTCAATTTCTGTTTTCAAAACTTCATGTGAAATTCATAATTCTCTCGTATACAACCCAACACAATGCAGGGTGAATTGCAAAAGCAAATTTCCTTTTGACTTGTTTTGGTTAGTGTTATAGTTTCTCAAATGCTGAAATAACAGTTGAAGTATCTCTCCATTCTGGTATTTTCAGTAAAATGAGCATTTATTAGTCAGGAAGTCTCCTAGATAGTCACATCTTCTGATGCCGATGTAGTAAGAAAATTTTATGTTTGCATTATCTGGATCTAAGATGTGTAATGGAAGAAAAAAATTCGTATTTAAAGCAGTGCTTATTTTATCAGTATTTCCATCATCTCAAAGTTTTGGTTTAATACTAGGCACCTAGAAAACGCTTTAAGATGACCTTTCACATTTTTGTATCTTCCCTGATCACATGGCGTAAAAGGCATAACTGGCACAGGAAGAGAGCAGACGTGGGGCCTGGTTAGTGCTGATTATCAGCAAGTGCAATGTTATTAGGACATGGCCAGTCTAAGACGAAGAAGCTGGTTGATATTTATTCAATAACTTTTATTTGGGTATGTGCTGTGTGCATGGCTCCCTTGCAAGTCCTTGTCTCCTAATATGGAGTTTAAGGCAGTAACATTTCATTTTAAAATGTAGAATGAATTTCTAGTATAAAATTTAACCATCGAATGCCATCAAATATATGCACCCCCCCCCCCCACACACACACACACACACAGGCAGGAGTGGTTACGGATCGAATCTCTGCACTGTTCCGGTGTCAGGACAAAGTGGGACACAGCATGAAGCCTGTGCGCTTAATTGCCATCTGCTTCATAAATGAACGAACAAAGGAATCCATGAGCGTGTTAGCAAAAGTATTTTTCCAAGTGATGTTAATGTGGCATCTGTTGCCAACAAATATTTTGCATATGATACAATCTATGCAATCACAATGGGAGGGATCAAGAGGAGCCAATCACAATGGGAGGGATCAAGAGGAGCCAATCACAATGGGAGGGATAAAGAGGAGTCAATCACAATGGGAGGGATAAAGAGGAGCCAGTCACAATGAGAGGGATAAAGAGGAGCCAATCACAATGGGCGGGATAAAGAGAAGCAGACATGGAGCCCTGCAAACTTGGCTTAAACGTTGCTCTCGGTGGTCTAGCATCATAATGGGACTTTTCTTTTTAACCACAGTTTGTTGTTAATTTATAAAGTTACACTAACTTCCACCTCCGTTACAGAGCTTCTAAAAGAATCAAAGTATAAAATATATGTGGTTGTAAAAAAGTGCCTTGTAAATTTTAAAGCACTAGAGAGTAAGTGATATTCTCTTTTTTTTTTTTATGACTGCTAGAGGTCTTCATTGGTACCGAGTTGCTATTGCTCTGAAATCTTTCAATGGAGTATGTTAAAACATACATTAGAATATAGAAATATAAAAACATACATTAGAATATAGAAATACAGAAACAGATTCCTTTGCTCAATTTGGTTCACATATGAGATTTCTATTCTTTCATTAAAAGCTCATTTCCTACACAAAATTAACATAATTACTTATATTTTTTTATCCTACAATGATATTCTGAATTGATTTTGCAAAATACTTAAGACCTGTCTTCTACCTTGGTAAGTAAAAAAAAAAAAAAGTTTGTGTTGTTTCAGCATAATCTGTAGGTATCTACGCAAAACCTACTCACGAGGCTAACTTCAGAAGGCTCATTTTCACCTCCCTATAAATCTGATTTCCTTTGTCCACTGACGCAGGCAGTTCCCACCCCCATTTTATAAGACACTTTCACCAAAGAACCAAAATGTCAGACCAAGTAAACAGCACCACGGATCACTTGCTTGTCATAAACGCAGCCAAAATGGCATTGCTGCTACAATGGCTATTTAAATCTGCTGTTTTTCTTCCCTAGATAAATCTAGAAAAATCACCATGTTCTTTGAGGGAAGCTGAGAGGGAAAACCAAAAAAGTACAAAACCAGATTCAGAAGAGAAAGGAAAGATTATCTTGAGTGAGGTTGTCCTCCAAAGACAACTCTTGGCAGAGGCTGGTGGTACGGGGAGACGTCAAAGGCTCCATGTTCAGGCGTCCAGGGTCCCAGCCTCTAAAACGGCTTCTGCCATCCATGGCCGCCACACATTATTTTTGACTAAATTCCATACTTTTTAATCTGAATTGGCTTTTGCACATGAGACAGGCAAAGGGTTTAAAAATAGTTACACCGTAGTCCATTGACTTCTCATTTTTACCACTTACACGGATAAGTCATTTTTAAAAATCAAGGGTATCTTTTTGATGTGCACCTAGCATTTGCGTGAGGGTGTTGTGTTAACACTGGAAAATAGGGCTAATTCAGACTTCCTTGTTACCGGGCCCCAGTTTTTAAGTGATCTGGAAGTCCTGAGTGGATTGTGTATCCATTGAGCTACTGCCCATTGTCTGGTAGTTCTCAGAGGACCGTGCAGAAACTGATAGGAAGTGAAATACTATTTGTGTTCGCTTGTGTAGGTGAATACATCTCCAGGATGAGGCCACCCATTTTGGCTTCCACTAACCCGGAGGAACCTGGAGCAAGGAAACCAAAGGAAGTATTCAGGAAGCTTCAGATTTGACTGCTGGCATTATAGGCAAGAATTACACACACGACTTACTGTTCACTATTGATGAGAACTCGTGTTCTCATTTCAGGCAATGTTTAGAATGAAGCTCCATTAAACATGCTTGCTCCGAGGAATATCCTTAGAATGGCCATGCTTCTTATTGTGATTGTTATGTTATTTTAAGGTAATTCTTGCCTTTGGCTGGTTGATTGCATTCTTTAGTTTGAGGCTATGCTTCTGACCTCATTACTCCAATGTCCATCTGCGTCAGCGTCACCTTGACAACAAGAGCAGGGGATGCGTCTTGCATGAGTGGGTGGCCAAAGAGACCAACCTCTGGCTTTCTGGGAGCTCCTAGTGTTCTCCTTGAAACCCTTAACACATACGTGTTTTCTCTGCTCTACATTAGATCTCTAGACGTATCCTACAAAGCTGAAACTGTACTGTTTGACCTACAACCTCCCATTTCCCAGGTGTTCATTCCTGCTCCTTACACTGGTAATTTGCCAAGAGAGTAAATTTTAGGTTACCTTACTGTGATGGTTAATACTGAGTGTCAACTTGATTGGATTGAAGGATACAAAGTATTGATACTGGGTTTGTCTGTGAGGGTGTTGCCAAGGGAGATCCACATTTGAGTCAGTTGTCTGGGAAAGGCAGACCCACCCTCAATCTGAGTGGGCACCATCTAATCAGCTGCCAGTGAATATAAAGCAGGCAGAAAAACTTGAAACGAGAGGCTGGCCTAGCCTCCCAGCCTACATCTTTCTTCTGTGCTGGATGCTTCTTGCCCTTGAACATCGGAATCCAAATTCTTCAGTTTTGGAACTTGGCCTGGCTCTCCTTGCTCCTCAGCCTGCAGACTGCCTATTGTGGGACCCTGTGATTGGGTGAGTTAATACTTAATAAACTCCCCTTCATATACATCTATTGCATTAGCTCTGTACCTCTAGAGAACCCTGACTGATACACTTACCATGCCCGCACACACACAGCAACTGTGTGAAATGACGTCCGCATTAATTGGCTTGACTGTAGTCCTTGCTTCCCTATGAGTGTGCATGACCAGATCACTGGATCCAAACAGCGTGTCGCACACCTTAAACACATACAATACAGTAAATTAAAACTATGACGTTCCCATCTGTTCTTAGCATGATGAAAAACAAATGCCAGATTCACAGTGTGTTTTCTGGGGAGAGCAAAGTGGGGAAATTTATGTGCCAAACTGGAGTCCCTTAAAAGAAAATGAATTTCAGATATTTCAGCCTGCTCTCACCAGGAGGGGTTCTCTGCTACTAATTGTGAAGGAACGCGATAGTCAGAGGCACAGAGGGCCTGAGTGCAGCTTTAATAACTTTGGACAGGACCTGGGTCCTGAGCGTGAGTCACGCTGAGGTCGCTGTGGACGGCCGAGCCCTGGGCTGTGAGTCAGCCCCTCGAGGCGCATGATACAGCTTCAGGCTACACCAACAGTAGGTGCTTAGAGACTCATGGGCTGCTGGGTTATGACCGAATGAATCAGCCCGAGGGAGAAGATGGTTTTACGACAGAAAGTGGGACTGTGGTGCCAATTTTCTGTTTGAGTTTTGTGTGTCTACACAGTTTGACAAAAATGGCATTTTATTTAAGCATTGTGCACATTTCTTAGAGAATCCGAGGTGACCTATCCTGAGAAAAGGAATTCAAGCTGGACCGACCACAGACCTCGTGCTAAGCATTGGAATCATTGCCCTGCCAGATAGCATTTCAACATCTATTTCCATCCTTCTTCACAATATTACTTTTAACTGATGTCAAAATAAACAAGCCTAGGAATATCCAAGCAATTTGTTCTCTGAGCGCCTGGTGTCCAGTTCAGTGCCTGGACTGAGTCAACAACACTGTGAGTGATAACATTCTTTATACTGTTAACCAAAAAAAAAGATAGGTTCCATGATTTTTTGTGCCCCACGTATTAATACATGGTTGTAGCAATTATTTTCATGCACAAGGACTGTGCACCTACCTGTGTTTTTGATTTTGCATTAAGGAACCATTAATATCAAATGTTATAAACCAGGGAGCTGGGTTTATAGTTAACATACAACATGCACACAAAATAACTGTCAACATTTAAGCAAGTTGCTTACAGATTAAAACTATGTTGACAATAATCGCAAATAGAGTACTATTGACACCTCAGAAGGACTTCTGCTGCCCTCCTCACCCTCCCTCCCTTCCTTCCAGAAGGTGACCGCTAATCTGAGGGCCAACGCTGCAAAGCAGCTCTGTCTGTTTCAAAGCTGAGCACACGTGGTGTCACGTGACACATGGTCTTTTGCGTCTGACCCCTTCTAGTCTGCATGATGTTTGTGGCATTCATCCATGTCCTATGCAGTAGAGAAGATGCCATTCCTGTAAAGTAACTCATTGTAAAAAGAGACACCGTTACTTATTGATACATGCTACTGCTGATAGACATTTGATCTGTTCTCAGTTTGAGGTCATAATGAATAAGACTTCTGTGAACATACTTGATATGGCTTGGCTCTGTGTCCCCACCCAAATCTCATCGCAAATTGTGATCCCCATGTATCGAGGGTGGGACCTGGTAGGAGGTGATTGGATCGTGGGTGCGGTTTCCCCCAGGCTGTTGTGATAGTGAGGAAGTCTCATGAGAGCTGATGGTTTAAAGGTGGCGCTTCTCACTTGGTTCTTGGTTCTCTCTCTCTCCTGCTGCCTTGTGATGAAGGCATTTGCTTCTCCTTCACCTTCCTCCATGATTGTAAGTTTCCTGAGGCCTCCCCCGCCATGCTGAACTGTGAGTCAATTAAACCTCTTTCCTCTATAAATGACCCAGTTTCAGGCAGTTCCTTACAGCAGTGTGAAAATGGATGAATACAACACCATGCGCTTCCTTGGTGCTCATATGCATGTTTATGATGTCTGATGTCGCGGCAATGAATATGTCTTCACAGGACGCCAGCTGCAACCATCTGAAATCCACTGCTGCCTGAGTGTGAAGGCTGCACTGCCTGGGAGCTGTTCCTCAGCAACACTGAAGTGGATAGGAAGGCATAGCGGAGCCAGTCCTTGGGGAGGCGCTGGGCTTCTCTGACCGCTGGCTTTGGCCTTGGGCTCTGCAGCAGCAGTGGCAGTCTCTCAGTCTACAAAGAGGTCCAAGATGCATCCTCCAAGCCTCCTTTCTCTCTGTCCTCCTCTGGGGTAGAACTCGAGTCCCAGCCTGGCCACTCTCCCACCTTGTTTCCCTTGCACAGGCATTCCTCCTGGTAAAATCCTCACCCAGTTAATGTCAGTGTGGCCTCTGCTCCCCGGAGCCCCAGACCACCCAGGGTCCTGCCCAGATCCCCTTAGATTCCATGCACAGCAGTGCATCTGTGGGTTTGCTGCTCGGGGTCCACACCACAGACCTCATGAGAGTATCCAGAGACTGTGGAACAGGGTGTCCCATCGGGAGGGAGGAGTGCTTAGGAATCCAAAGCCCCAGATGAGTCTGTGGCCTGGGAATGACCGGGCAAAAGCCCCTTGCACTCGCCTCAAGGCAGGACATATCCCGAGATGCAGTTTCTACTTCAGTGCCCTTTGACAGATCCGGCTGAGGCTGGGACTTCACCTGAAATCCAAGGTTTGAAGAGAATGGCAGGAGTTTGAAGTTGTTCCTGAGAATTAGGGAGTGAATTTTGACCAGGGAATCACAGCTAGGGAGAGGCCGGAGCTAAGGACCCACTTGGCGCTGTAACTGGGGGCATCCTGAGAGCCGCACTCACCCGAATTGAACCAAACGCATCGGGACCACAGTGTGTCTACGTTTCAAAAGTACCTTATTCTTATTGACACAGCAGATTTGTACACAAGAATAAACAATATGAACCAACACTTTATGGTTTTTATTTAAAAGTGTGCCTTTGAGAAGTGATGAAAAAGCAGAATTTTCTGGAGAAAAACTTGGGAATCAGATGATGAAATCACTTTCCAAAATATGACTTTACATTAGAATGTCTGCTAGAGAAGCCTGGAATCTGGATAAGACCGACAACAGGAGGCTGCAGCTCCTACACCGGCCCCACCCTGATGTTCTGGGTGGCCTGGAGCAAGGAATGGGACTCCTGGGTTTCCTGACTCCACATCCTGAGAGGCTGCACCAGCCCCAGAGCAGCCCAGTTGAACGGACGGAGCAGCAGGGGCTGGGGTCAAGTGGAATGCTCCCAACCCCTGCTAGGAATGCTGACCATCACCATGGGTCTTCATAAATACCCTGTGGCTATAGAAGTATTTGGGAATTCACCAAGATATCCCAGCTGCCTCTCCTACTGAATTCTTCATCTTGACCCTAGATAATTACTGCATTGCAAATTCAGAAAACTATGTGACCAGCTTCATGCCAGAGAGCCACTCGGGGCTGTGAAAGAGTTTAGCCATGACACACAGTGCGTTGCAGGAGAACGGCCTTCTCTGTGTAATGAGACCACTACGGCTGCAAACCTCGGTGCTTTCATTACAGTTCCATCTTAGCAAAATTATTTCACTCCTTGAAGCCTCAGTTCCCATATGTGTAAAATGGGGAAATAGCTCAACCTCCCAGGAGCACAGGCAGGTATTCCAAAGACATGGACAATTACTAGTGTAAACTGGGATCCATTTCTTGAAAGTAAGCATTTTGATAAGAGAGAAAAATAAAGTATATTTTTAAAGGCCAAAATAGTTTGTTTTGTTTTGTTTTGTTTCTTTGAGATGGAGTCTCACTCTGTCACCCAGGCTGGATGGAGTGCAGTGGCACGATCTCGGCTCACTGCAACCTCCACCTCCCGGGTTCAAGTAATTCTCCTGTCTCAACCTCTCGAGTAGCTGGAACTAGAGGTGCACACCACCACCCCCAGCTAATTTTCATATTTTCAGTAGAGACAAGGTTTCACCTTATTGGTCAGGCTGGTCTCGAACTCCTGACCTTAGGTGATCCCCCCCGCCTCTGCCTCCCAAGGTGCTGGGATTACAGGTGTGAGCCACTGTGCCCGGCCAAGATTTTTAAAAGTCTATGTGATGATATTGACAGATCACATAACATACCATTAAGTATAGTTTGCTGAAAAAAAAAATGCTTTGGAATCTGATACACGTTAGTTGCAATTCCTGTCTGTCACTCATGGACATATACATCTTCATCAAATAAATGTTTATTGCTTTCCTACCAAGCTTTTGCCCCAAATTCTTAATACATACAATTGAATTCCTTTCCTAAAATGGATATCATGATTCCCACTCTGAGGACTAACTGTGATTAGAAATGAATGGCCCTGACCGGAGCGTCTTACAGAATGTTGGCCTCACAGGGACCCCCTGGCTTCTTTTTATCATATCCCTCTAGTCCCCTGGAACTGCTGTAAATAAGCCATGTGGATTTATCATTTCTGCTTGAGGGAAAGTTTGTCTTGGCATATTTGGAAAAAATAAACAAACTAAAGATATTGGGCAGCTTGAGAATAAGCCAGGGGCTGCCCTATGCTACAAGTCTTCAGAAATGAGTCAGGATGATACTTCAACCCCACTTGGATCAAAGACTTGGAAATGAGGAAAGGAAAATCACACCTAAGGTCACTTCCGAAGGTCAGAGGATATCTGAAGGCATGTGAGGATGTGAGGAAGGCTCTGGATTTACTGTTTCCGGCTAACGCTATTCAGAAGTGTTAATGAAATAGTCACTAAAGCTTCTCATGTGCTTCCCATGTGTTTACTTGTGTGTAACGACCATACAGTTTGATAAGACAGTATTTGTGCACAAAGAAACAATCTAAGAACATACATTTAGCTGCTAAGATGTATGACATAAACTTTGTCTACTTTGACAGCCAGAAAAAAAATGGAAACTCAGTGAGGGCTGAGGCATTCTTGCACAGCGGGAATGAGCGTTGTTTTGGAGGAGCCATGGACACACTGCTTAGTTTTCGTTTTCAGCATGTGGCCAACAGCTCAGGCAAGGAGAAGAGAAGTTGCAGGCCCCCTTCTTGGCTGTGGCAGCTAACGCGGGAGGAGTTGCATTGGGTCGTGGACACGTGGCCTGCTTCTCTTCCACTGAAAAACTGCACAGATGCAGAGAAATTCTACAAAGCTCATTCGGAAAACATTTCACAACAACGGAATGACACGACCAAGCTGCACACGATCTTTAGTTCTTAATACAAAGATCGGAAAGAAAATAAATCAGAAAGGATATTACATCACATTACATTTTCTGGTGAAGCAGTTTAGCCGTGTCTCTTACTGAGGTCTGAACCACCACAGGACATGAACGCAGGGGAGCGACTGAGGAGCGTGGAGGTCAGTGCCTCTGGGGTGTGGAGGACGTGACGGCGTTTACTTGAGGTAAACCTCGCAAGGGGGAGAAGTTTGCTCAAAAAGTCTTTAAATAACAAATTAGGGAGATTCTATTTTATTCCATAAGCAATGGATAGGCAGCCAAGTTTTCTTGAGAAAAAATAGACACAATTTGAGCAATTCTAGCATATGGTTAGAAATTTATGTCTGGCACAAAATTACGTTTGCAAGTTTATAGCCCCTAGCATTAGTTTTTAAGCAACATTACAGCAACTAGCCTGGTAAAAACAAGAACACAGGTAATAAGCCCAAGGTCAGCTCAGGGTGAAATGGGTCCATCTGCAAGAGACCTTTACCCTTCAATGGAGCAGAAAGTGGGAGGGAGCCGGGGCCTTGGGTGAATTCCCTGAACAGCTGCAATCACCCTGGACTGTTTGCTTCTGAACTTTCTATTCCCCGAAAACACATCTTTTTTGGTGAGGCTGCTGTAATTTGGTTTGGTTAGATGCTGCTGAAGTCATCATTATTGACACAATGTATGCAGTCAATACTTCTGAGAAGTCTGGCTGCAGAAGTAGGAGACAGAGCAACAACTGGAATGTGTCCAGAACCTCCCGGGAAGCACAGGTTATGTGGTCATATTCACTCACAGGCCTGAATCTGCACCAGAAGAAATGATAGGCACCTACTAAGGCCCAAGTCTCAGGGGAGGCCCAGCTGGGCCCGCTTGGACGGATGGAGTCCTGTGAGTCCCAACGTCTTTACAGAACTACACACCAAGCATCCCTGCCCATCAGGACCAGTGTCCTTTCATCATCCACGAGCTCCACAGGAAGCCTTCAGTTCACTGATGTCTATGAAGAACTGTGCTTTCCAGCAGGCTCTGAGGATTCCCAGCTGGGGCTCAGGACTATTGCAGCTCTGAGTCTGTGGTCCATGTGCACTTGGTCTGCATGCTTTCTGGGGAAGCCTGAGCCTTGGCACTCTGAGGAGCTGGTGAGGAATAGTGAGTTCTAGTATGCTTGTCTGAGAAGGACTGTGTCCTACTTGGAGTAGAGCTAGAAATGGATTCCCTATTTATAGTGCCTCAGCCCCTTCCTGCAGGACACCATCAAAATGTCCCACGTAGGAGTAGCATTTGGAGAACGAAACACAGGTGACAGGAAAGGATGCATGAGCTGCAGCAGGAATGCAAGGACAGCACGGGGCTCTGGGAGACCCATCGAGGGGGCAGCACTCAGATTCTTTATTAAACGTTCAGTAGAAATTTCCCAAGAGAGGATGAGGAGGAGATTTCAGTGTGTCTGGTGGGCTTAGAATACAGTGAAGGTCAGGTTCATTGAACTGACCCGTTGCACCTGGGAGAGCGGGGATTGCTTAGGGAAGAAAGGGATTGAAGCGAATGAGTCGTGACCCACATACCACGCCAGGCCGCTCCAGCTTGTTGCTGGACATGAAGACCCATCATGGAAGGAGTTTAAAAACAGTGCCAGACTTGAGGTGTATTTTAGGACGTTGGAGCAAAGACGGGCAGGGACAGTTGGGCCCATCATTGCTGACGGGACTGACTTCACCTCGATAATACGCACATTCACACTGTCATTCTCTGCACGGGCAGATTATGTTCTACACTGCATCTGGCTCACAAATGCTGGCAAGGAAGAAGATGGTTTTTATACTTATTAATTTTAAAGCTGACCTGGATGTATGACCTTCAAATGTGTTTTTTTCTAACTTAAAAGGATACACATGTTACATTCATGTCATTTTAGAAATCATTCTTTCATTTACAACTACACCTATATTCAAATTAACAGCTAATTCCAATTTTTAAAATGTTCTCTTGAGGAACCTCTTCACCTTCCTTCCACCCCCCAAAAATCTATGAGTAAATTTGAACATCTTGATACATACAAAATTATACATTGTCTGGATTTTGGGAGAATATTTTAGGATATTGATTTTGTTGCATTATTCGAGTTTAGACAATAGTTAACATAAGTATTCATATGTAGAGGTCTTTGTGCTTCATTAGAAATATATCCAACTAAACATAACAACAAAAAGCCTTGCGAAACTACATATCTCTTATACTTTTGTGCTGTTTTTCTGTGCGTAACTAAACGTGGGATACAGCAAAATTATTTTCACATTGTTTAAAATTAAGAGTATGTACAATTCCATTTCTTCCATTTAAAGACCCACTAAGTCACTCAGTGTATTTGGAACCCACACCATACGAGGGAAAGCACATCACTTTTAGTGGTTTCTAAAGGCGAATAGAAAAGTGATTCACACAACCAAAGCAAGAAGATTTTGAACGTAGAAGCAAAGAGAAGCAGAAGCAGAAGCAGATGTCTAAGCCAGGGGACACCCACCGCGCTGTGGCCCCAGGGCCCTGCTAGAAGGTGTTTCTCACCCAGAATGGCTCACAGCTGCCTTGGCATCTCCAGTGCTGAGGCTTTTCGTAGGTGACTGCCTCAGAAACAGAAAATGAATGTCTAGTCGTGCCTATTTTTCATAAAAAAAGACCAGCAAAATTACGTTGAATTAACATTTATGAAAATAGCAGCACTGAAGACTCTTCAGTCTCTAATCAGTTAATTGTGGAGTCATGGAGTTGAGCCTCAGCAGCATCTAATTAAATCAAGAGTTGCCAAAATCCTTCAAGTGTCCAGTCCTGTGGGCATGTCCTGAGTTTCTCCAGGAGGGCCAGGAGGACCATCCCATCACGACCTAACACTGACTAAGGGAAGTTACAAAGTAAATTCATTTTGTCCTGAGCCCATGGTGGGCTCAGGGAGGTGCTTCCTGTCCTCCCAACCCTGGAGAGAGCTGTTACACTGTTCATGATGGGCTCTGAGATGTGAACACTCAACAAGCCCAGCTTCTGGGGCCTGCCACCATCCCACGGGGCCACTTGGTCTGTGGCCTGCTATGGGTCACAAATCACCAATATTCCAGTACCCTCCGCCACACACCCTTTGCAGGCAGGCATGCACCCTCCCACTGTGGGACAACACAACTAGGAAGGAGATACAGGTTGGCTTTCTGGTGAGTTCTACTCCATCCCCTCTACCACACCACACATGCACACTTCCTTCACCTGTGAGTGGGGAGGGGACACTGCATTCTCCCCTAACCTAGAAGCTGGAGGAGTGGGCTTTGTGTGTGGGGAGGGGTGCCCCAGGATGGCTAGTGAAGGATGGTGAAGGTTTAGGTCTCAATCTCTGGTTGGGTGCCAACATCATCAGCATTCTGCTGAATGGACCATTCTAGCAGAGAAAGAGCCCTGCTGTGGCATTGCCAGGCAGAGAGGAAGATGGACCTGTCACTCAAATCTGGCTCTGGGCAGGTGCACAAGGCAAATTCCACACACACCACTGGCATCAGCATGGGAGCTGGGAGCGGTAAGTGAGGCTGTGATTGCAATGCTGTTGTGAATCACTAGAACGGGGAATGGACAACTACAATGCGAGGCAGTATCAACGAAGATTCATTGAGCATATGTATTACAAACCCTTGGAAAATAATTTTATATGTTTATAAATAATAAGTTAATGAAGAAGATTAAATAGAATCATTTTTTTTAAAATCTCGCTTTACCCAAAGGAAGGCAGAAAACAAAAGAAAATCAAATACAGATAAATAGAACAAATAGAAAACAGTAAACAAAATGTTGGATTTTCATTCAATTCCATCAACTATAACCTCGAAGGTGAATACTCTAAACATGTCTGTTAAAAGACAAAGACTTCCAGATTGGATCAAACAGCAAAAGACTCAACTGCAGTCTTTCTGTAAGAAATTCACTTTAAGTATAAAGGCATAAATAAGTTAAAGTGAAAAGCTGCAGAAAGATACACCACACAAACACTAACTAAAAGAGAGTTGGAGCAGCTATATTAATATCAAGGTAGACTTCAGAAAAAGGAACCTACCTGGGACAAAGAGGGATGTTGCATAATAATGAAGCAATCAATTTTTCAAGAAGATAAAACTACCCTAAATATGCAGGCACCTAGCGATACCCCTTTACAATATGTGAGACTTAAAAACTAATAGAACTTCGCAGGTCGGTTTTGCAATTGCAGTTACACAAGCCAGTACTTGTCTCTGAGTTATTGATGGAACAGAAAGACAACACATCAGCATGGATAGAGATGATATAAATGACCCTATTATACAATCTGACCAACTAACATTCATAGGACACTTTAGAAAAGACTGACCAGAACTGCTTCAAAATTTCAAGTTCATGGGAGACAAAGAAGGCTGAGGCATCATCACAGCTGGAGACTGATGACGCATAGCTTCCCTCAATATGAGATTCTGTATTGGATCCTGGGGCAGAAAAGGGGCAGTTGTGGAAAACTGAGAAATTAAGAGTTGAGCTTGTGCTTTAGTTAATAGTATGGTACCAATGTTAATTTTTTAGTTTGATGTTTGTACCATGATTATTTGTGATTTTAGCATTAGGGGAAGCAGGATAAACAGTACACAGGAACTCTCTGGGCTACCTTCACAACACTTCTAACACTTCTATAAGTCTAAACTTACTTCAGAATAAGAAGTCTCTAGATAAAGACAATGTATATGCATATACTCATATATGTATGCAATCATATAAATATGTACACATATACATACCTACGTATGAATATATTTGTGAAATGTAAAAGGTAGTAATATACTACAATGTTTTAAAATGGACTGAATAACGGGGATATGACTGTTTTTCCAGTCAAAAGTATTTCCCAATTACCGACTGGTGACTAAAATGTTCTTATTTTAGTTATCAGAAGATAGAGACTCAACAGAGCCTTGTTACTAGCTCTATTAATAAGAACAAAGCCAAATTAAGGCATTCCCACCTTATAGAACATCAGAATGAATATAAATTCCTTCTCTGAAGCCATAGAATCATGTGATATATTGCAACCTCTCTAGAAGCCAAATAAACACACAATAAAATAATAATAAGACTCTATAGACGACCATTGGATGATACACATCAAATCACCCAAATCCAACACTAAATGGGGCTGGAAGTGAACATTAACAGAACCTTCTTGAAAGGTTATTTACATACCATGAACCTTTATGTAGTCATGTAATTTGGCCTAATATTCCTACTTTTAAAAATCTATAATAAGGAAATAATTTAAAAATTCATCAAAAATTTATGTAAATGGTGTTTATTACAATGCTATGTGTAACACTAAAGATATTTTAATTGCCCTATGTCAACGGTTGAATTGTGTTCCCCAGAAATTCATATGTTAAAGTGCTAATCCCCACTGCCTTAGGACGTATATTAGAGTTAGGGTTTTTATAGAGGTAATCAAATCAACACAAAGTCATTAGAGGGGCTCTAATCTAGCATGACTAATGTCCTTATGAAAAAGGGAAATTTGGACACAGAGATGGTTGGGGAAAATGCCACATGCAATTGAAGGAGAGATGGGGGTGATGTTTCTAACAGCCATGGACACCAAAGATTACCGGCAAACCCTGAGACTCAAGCAGGGGCCTGGGGCAGATCCCCTCGTGGTCCTCAGAGAGAAAGAGCCCTGCTGACACCTGGATCTTGAACTGCAAGCTCTAGACCTGTGAGACAATACATTTTAATTTTAAGCCACAAAGTTTGTGGTACTTTGTTTTGGTAGCCTTAGCAAACTGAAACAACATAATCATCAAAAAAAGAATGATTGACACATTCTAACACACGCAGACACTAACACACACGCAATATAACAACATAATTATCAAAAGAATGATTGACACATTCCAACCCACACAGAAACTCACCACACACATGCAATAAAACAACATAATCATCAAAAGAATGATTGACACATTCCAACACACACAGAAACTCACACACATGCAATATAACAACATAATCATCAAAAAAGAATGATTGACACATTCTAACACACACAGACACTAACACACATGCAATATAACATAATTATCAAAAGAATGATTGACACATTCCAACCCACACAGAAACTCACACGCACATGTAATAAAACAACATAATCATCAAAAGAACGATTGACACATTCCAACACACATAGAAACTGACACACACGTGCAATAAAACAGTATAATTATTAAAAGAATGACTGACACATTCCAACACACACAGAAACTGACACACACGTGCAATAACGTCTTGCTACAGTTAAAAATCACAAATTCGAAGAATATTTAATGCCATCATAAAATTCTCACCTTGTAGTGATGAGTAAAATCAGGAGGAAGTTGATCAAACATTCATGTTTTTGTAGTGGCATTAATGCCTTTTAAAGTTAATTTAAAAACTAAGTCATGTATCTGGAAAATGTGGGTAATGCAAGTCAACAAACTCTTTAAATACTGAAGGAAAAAAATACCTTAAATTATATTGGGAAATTGGTATAATTTGAGTGTCATTTTTCATAATCCTTACATATATTAAAAATTCCCACCTAGCCAAGATCCACCAACCAAACCAACCAACCAAAAATAAGACACAAAATCCCTGAAGCCAGACTTTATTTTCTTCACTCAGTTTAAAGGTTTCTCCATCTCATCCCTTCTGGGAGCCCAGAGACAGAGCACAACTTGGCGCCCACTCATCCATTCGTTTAGTCACTCATTCGTTTATTTTAAAAGTCAAAGTATTTCTCATGAAATAATGTGAATTTTGAGTCTCTCTTGGAAAACAAGAAGCAGCAGCCCTGAGCCGGGCTCCCTACAGGGCGCTGACCGCTGTGTCATCAAGATCCCAACAGCCTTGCTGGGCAGCTGCAGCTCTTACTGCAAACCTGGCAGTGGAAGGTACTTGAGTTTCTTCCTCCTGACCAGTGGGTCCAATCCTGCCCCTGAGTGTTTGTGAAGATTCTTTAATCTATGTGAACACGAAGCAAATCTGTGCAGTGAATACATAAAAGTACAATCATCATCACGTGGAATCCGGAAGCTTGTGTAACATCGGGAGAACACAGCCCTCACATTTATGAAAGCCTGGAACCATGGAACCAACGATTATCTGCTAACTTTATCAATGCAGAAGCAAAACAAAATCTGTAACCCTGTCCCCCACTCCACACCTACATTTCAAGACAGGGGAGACTGTGCCTGGTGACAGCAGGTGCCCTTGCCTCTGCCTTCACAGCCTCTGCTCCTGTCTCCCTCACGCTCAGTTTCTGGGGGCGTCTGCTCAGCACCTCTGAGGACACAGGGCTCAGACCTTGGCTGTTCTGTGCTGGAGTCCACAATGCACCCCAGGTCAATGCTGCTCATCACCACCCAGCTGCCTGATGCAGTCCTGGTGTCCACCCAAGCTGAAGGAAGCTGGTAACTCCTATCCTACCTGTGCCTGGAAGGCCAAGACCCAGGAACACTTGGAGAAACATCAGCCATGACCATGGCCCAGCATCTCTGAGGGAGGCAGGAGCTAAGGACAGTATGTGCCAGTCCCTCAATCTGATGCCAACAGAGTCTGTGAGCCGGACACAGGGGCCAGAGCCTCTCTGCAGCCCCACACAGTGGTGGAACAGAGAGACAGGAAGACCCAAGAGGTACAGCAGGCAGTGTTCCGTGGGAACCCTCATAGCCTGAGGCACAGGATTCTTGATAAGGCCCTGGCCCTCCTCCCTAGGAAGCCCTTTCCTGCCAGGGTGGGCTCTTGCTGGCCCTGGGCTGCCCGGCAGGGCCTTCTTCCCCATCCTCCATGGTCACCTCTGAAGTGTGACCTGGGATGAGCCTCCCCTGGGCCCACACAGCCCGCGGTGAGCTCCTTCCCTAGAAAAGTCTGGCAGTGCAAGGACACGTTCAGATAAAAGAAGTCAGAGATTAAAATCCAGGCACATGTTTTTATCTTGCTGTGTTGTTTTGGGGTGTGTATTTCTCTTAAAAACTTCGTAAATCTCTCATTTATTTGATTCTAGACAGATCCATGTACCAACTGCCACATCCACACTCCTTTTGCAGACACACCTCTTAGATTTGGTATATTTCTGTGTGTTCTTCTCCAGCACCTCTTTCTCTGTGTTAGGCCTCAGGCTTCAGTGGGAGAGCCACACCCCAGTCTCCCTTTTCAAAGACCATTTTTGTGCAACATACAGGCCTCGCTGGAACTGAAACCTGGGCTGTGCCTTAGCTCTGAAGCTTCATAATTCATTCAGAAGTTTTCACACCAGGAGTGGCGACTGGGTCTGGATTTGTTCTTTGCATCAGGGTTGGTTTTAATTAGGCTCTCTCTCTCCAAGGCCCTCTTGTTTGTTGTCTTTTTCCTGCTTTTTTTCTTTATTTAACTGTTATAATTTGAGCATGAGAAGCAGTTGACTCTTCCAACCCTGCAAGTCCCAGGGTCTGCACACTCCTGAGATCTTTGGATTTCCCCGCGCAAACTGATCACTTGTCTCATTTTACCTTTTTGTTTGTTTTGTTGGACCGTGTCAAATACAGCTAATAGGTAACCAAAGCATGCTACAGACAGCCTGTCTCCTGCAGCCTCTCCTAGAGTGACTATTACAAGGTACATCATCTTCCTTTCATTTCGTCACTGGTGCTGGTGTTGCCAGATGCCTCAGCACCATGTAACGGGGCTGCTACCTCCGCATTTCCAATACCAGCTTTTGTGGGAAAGAGTTTCTGGGATGCCAGATGAGTTGGTCGCCCCTGTGTGAGACACCCATGGGGAGCCATGGGCGGCCTCTGAGGAGAAAAGTCTCCTTGTTGCCTTCATGTCTTTATGCCCGAGGGCGGAACAGCTCAGCAGCATGCCACAGGTTGCTCGGGGACATAACCCTCCCTTGAAGCTGTGGAGTATAATCAAACATCTTGGCTCCTCCTGAAACCCGCTCCCCGCCATTTCAGTCCCGATAGGTTAAAGATCTTAAGTAGTTTAGACACATGCCTTTGCTCAAGGAAATTCACAGAAACCGCCACTGCTATACATCTTATTGAATGACTCACGAGTTCTTCTTCACCGATTAATCCTTTTCCTCATCCCTTCCTGCCCCTCCCATTTGCCCTAAGAACAAAGAGCTTGTAAACCAATAAATTGGGTGGAGGCCGAGAGCTCGGGGCCGTCAGCAAACCTCCGATGCTCCGGTCCCCTGGACCCGCCTTTTAAACTCTTATTCTGTCTCTTTCTAACTCCTTTGTCTCCACTGGACTCGGGGTACCCGCCGGCTGGTGTGGGGCTGGTTTCCCCAACAGCTTTCTCACTGCTCACTGCCTGTATCCTAATCTAGTGCCTGATACTTTCAGGCAGCAGCCCACATCTAGGAACCGGTTTTTGTATTGGCAGCATGGACTAAGGTTATTATGTGTTAAGTAACAATTCCCACAAAACATAGTACGTTCAAACTATGAAAGGTTATTTTTCACTCAGTATACACAGTGTATTTCAGGTCAGCAGGGGGCTGTGCTCATCAGAGACGCAAAAATACCTGGTCAGCAGAGAAGACATCATTTTGAATTTTGCTACCCACCATGTTGGCAGAAAGAGAGTTCTTGACAATTTCACTCCTGCGATTAAATGCTCCGACTAGAAATGATACACATCGCTGGCCAGACCTAGGCACACGGCTCCACCCAACCACAGGTGGTCAGCTGATGCAATGTTCCTGGGAGACAGACATTTAAAGATATTTAGAGAAGAGCCTTGATATATACTCTCCTTTCCAAACACCAACGCCCCTGACTCCAAAATGACAGCAGTGTTAGCTTTTTCACTGAATTCACACCCTGAACTGGGTTTCACAAATGATGACTTTTATAACCAGTAGAAATAGTTAAATAAAAAATTCACTTAAGCTCCCAGCAAACAAAACGTGCAAATGTATTTTACACTCAGCAATATACTAATGAATCTCCCTGTCTGCACTTGACTTAGGATAGCACAGGGCACACGATTCAGGAAACGTTTTTCAGCTAACAATCAATATTGGGATCCAGCACCATTTCGTACGCACAGGAAGACATTACTCTACAAACAGGAAATGAACACAAAGACTTGAGCTCCGGAGTGCCAGACTCCATCTTGCCAATTATGTATTTCCCCAAATTCTCAAGTCCTTTAGTACAAGAAGTCCACTGAATTTCTTTCTCTAAATATGCTTGACAGTGGCCTGCAGTAATGTGTGAGCCATATGCCTCTCCTAAGCACCTTCTCTTGTGAGACTGCCTCTCCTCAAAGCTGTGCCGGGAGCCAGGGACCGTAGTGAGAGCCACACAACATTTGCTCATGAGCAGGTTTTTTGACCATTTTCATAGATATCTCTGAATGTTTCAATTTGAATGATGTCCCTAATCATTTTTAAACGTTGTTAACATTTGCAAATCTACAGCTATACCTATGGAATGACTATGTTCTAGTATTTGTCAGTTCTATAAGAAAGGCTGAAAATTATGAGCTCTATAACGATAACTACATCAGACAATTTACAAATGTGTTTAAATATACACATCGTACTGAAATCATGGTGTGTATGAAAACGACTACTTTGTTAGAAGGTACTATCAACATAATTTCGGAGTTTTCCAGATAGCTCAGGGTACACTAGTGTCAGAGCTGTTTGAACCAGAGCAACTCCATCTTGAATACGCCTGAGTGAAACAAGGCTGAGACCTGCTGGGCTGCATTCCCAGATGGTTAAGGCATTCTGAGTCACAGGATAAGATACGAGGTTGGTACAAGACACAGGTCATAAAGACCTTGCTGGTAAAACAGGTTGCAGTAAAGAAGCTGGCTAAAACCCACCAAAACCAAGATGGTGACGTGAGTGACTCTGGTCGTCCTCACGGCTACACTCCCACCAGCACCATGACAGTTTACAAGTACCATGGCAACACCAGGAAGTTACCCTATACGTCTGAAAAGAGGAGGCATGAATAATTCACCCCTTGTTTAGCATATAATCAAGAAATAACCATAAAAATGGGTAACCAGCCGCCCTCAGGGCTGCTCTGTGTATGGAGTAGCTACTCTTTTATTCCTTTCCTTTCCTCATAAACTTGCTTTCACTTTGCTGTGTGGACTCACCTCAAATTCTTTCTTGCACAAGATCCAAGAACCCTCTCTTGGAGTATGGATTGGGACCCCTTTCCAGTAACACTAGTACCTGCTTACCACAATGAAACACTACCAGTTGAGATGAGAAATGCATTTTTTTTTTTCGAGACAAAGTCTTACTCTGTCACCTGGGCCAGAGTGCAGTGGTGCGATCTCAGGTCACTGCAACGTCCGCCTCCTGGATTCAAGCAATTCTCTTGCCTCAGCCTCCGAGTAGCTGGGACTGCAGGTGCATGCTGCCATGCCTGGCTAATTTTTTTTTTTTTGTATTTTAGTAGATACGGGGTTTCACTGTGTTGCCCAGGCTGGTCTCGAACTCCTGAACTCAGGCAATCCTCCTGCCTCGGCCTCCCAAAGTGCTAGGATTATAGGTGAGAGCCACCGTGCCCGGCCGCATATCTTAAAACCTAAAGAATTAGAAACAGAGAACCCATTTTAAAATGAGTCACTAAAGTCTGCTTATGTGTCAACAATATGTAAGTTACTTTTTTTTTTTTTTGAGACAGAGTCTTGCTCTGTCACTCAGGCTGGAGTGCAGTGGCGCGATCTCGGCTCACTGCAACCTCCACCTCCCAGGTTCAAGCAATGCTCCTGCCCCAGCCTCCCAAGTAGCTGGAATTATAGGTGCCTGCCATCATGCCCGGCTAGCTTTTTGTATTTTTAGTAGAGGTGGGGTTTCACTGTGTCGGCCAGGCTGGTCTTGAACTCCTGACCTCAAGTGATCCATCTGCCTCGGCCTCCCAAAGTGCTGAGATTGCAGGCGTGAGCCACCACACCTTGCCTGTAAGTTACTTTTAAACACACTGAAACAAAATGTGTAGCTCCAAGAAACTACAAAGAGGGAAAACAGTTTCCATTCAGTGCCTTGCAGGATTTGTAAGAGGCTTTCCATGTTGGCTTGTGAGCAGCAGGAGTGAAAGAAGCTGGGATGGAGGAATGCACACTGGGCAAGGAGAGATGGAAAGGAAAAATACCAGCTGTCTCTGATTGCTGACAGCAAAGAAAAGACAGGGAACAACTGCAAAACCAATGCTTGTTGGTAGGTTTTCAAATCACTCCCAAACTCCCCTCTTTCACTCCTCTACCCGCTCCCACCCCCCGCAATACCTCGGAAAAAGTAACATTTCCTTAAGTACAAAAAGCAAACAAAGGAAAGAAAGCTTATGGGAGTTGGGAAAACATAAAGAATGTAAATGAGCCTCCACATCTTTCCCAATGAATGTGGAGCAGGAATTCCCACTGGAATGTTGGCATTCCATATTTTTCCAACCCAGTATTTTTGGTGGAATTGCTGTTCAGACATAAACATTTACTCTCCTTCTCCGATTCCACAAGTCAGGGGCTCATTTCTATATAAAAGAGTGACAACAGAGAGGACATTCATTTAAATCTACTGTAAATTCCAGGCCCTCAAATAATTTGTTAAAAATCCGTTTAAAAAGATAAATAGTAATTTTGCTCCTGAAAGTGTTATGGGAAATTTTTATATTTTGTCTTTAATGAATCAACAGAAAGAAATGAGGTTTTTTTTTTTTCAAGAATAGCTGTTCTTTGACATTTAATTTTCTCAGCATTGCAGCCTTCTGAAAATTTTGTATAGCAAATAAGATACGAAATGTGCATACCCTCAGCATTAAAATTATTTCCTAGAGTAATTTTAAGTCTTGCAACAAAAATAAATTCTTGACATTGCTCATTTAAGGAGTGGAACTGTTAGGAGTTATAACACTATACAAAAATCTAATCTGCCTATCATAAAACTAATTATCATTTAAATAAAACAATAAATTTGAAGATTAGTCAATGGCAGGAGACCAGGCATGTCCTCGGATTTAGTCTTGACCAAGGTAAAACCAATCTCTTTTGCCCTGAATCCAAGTGATGAGATGTAGGCTGTGCAGTGTCAAGACACAAACATGCAAAACGGGTCTAGAATAGGATAACCCTTAGAATTAGGTTATGTCAGATAATGAGCAAATGATGATAATTTGGCAGAGTATCAGGCAAAGATACATACACAAGAATAATTTATAACAGTTTTAAGAATGTTTATACCACTACACTTTTTTCCAAATAATCCACTATCAATTGCAAAGATATTTAAGATAAGCAAGAATCAGGTCCCTGAATAATTCTTAAAAAATAATCTAGTTCAGTTGACCAAGCACACACTTCATCCTTTTGGTCAGTTGCTGTTGAGATTTTGCGGTATCCATGGTGGGGTAGGAGCTCCAGGCCTCCTCCCCTGTGACCTGTGACCTGTGAGGGTGATAGGCCAGCAGTCAACCTCACTGAGCTGAACGTTGCTTTTCTTAAGCTTCCAAATGCCAGGACAGGCCAGCCCCTCTGAAACAACCCAGAATGAAACACCCTCTCTCCCATGTTCCACGCTTTTCATATCTGGGTGTCCATCACACTGACCCCTTCAATCCTTCCTCTTGGAAGCTTCACATCCCTATTTCCACCAAATCTGCTTAGAGGACTAATTCAAGAGTCTTCATCATATATCGATGAGCTTTCTTAAAACGTGCTTCAGTTTGTCAATACATTTTATAAGTCATCGATTACTTAATACAATACTGAAGACATGAAAAATAGTGGAGCACAGCAACTTACTTACCTTTAGGTCTCTAGTGTCTAACTCACTGCTCAGCTCACAGAATGTGGTCAGATAAGGCACAGAATGAAGCCAATTTGTCTCCTCAGAGTAGCATTTAATTTAGGGGTGGCCACAGAACTCCTCTGAATTACACTGAGCTTGCAAACAACTCAAGGCCTTATTCTTTTCCCATTTTGCCTATTATATGGGAAAGCTCTCCTTGACCCCGTGTGTATATTTGCTTTTACAGGGTAGAAGTGCAGTTATTTGTAGTTTATTTTCCATATATTTCCACATTTTTCATTTTCAACAAGAAGCATTTAAGATATGTATAATGAAATATTAAACACTATATTTTGATTATCATTAATTGATATGGTTTGGTTCTGTGTCCCTACCCAACTCCCACCTTGAATTGTAATAATCCTAACTTGTCAAGGGCAGGACCAGGTGGAGATAACTGAAGCATGGGGGCAGTTTCCCCCATGCTGATCTCTTGATAATGAGTGAGTCTCATGAGATCTGATGGTTTCATAAGCATCTGGCATTTCTCCTGCTTATGCTCATTCTCTCTCCTGCTGCCCTGTGGAGAGGTGACTTCTGCCATGATCGTAAGTTTCCTGAGGCCTCCTCAGCCATGCAGAACTATGAGTCAATTAAACCTCTTTTCTTCATAAATTACCCAGTATAGGGTATTTCTTCATAGCAGGGTGAGAATGGACTAATGCAGTAAATTGGTAGTGCAGAGAGTGGGGTGCTGCTATAAAGATATCCAAAAATGTGGAAGCAACTTTGGAACTGGGTAACAGGCAGAGGTTGGAACAGTGTGGAGGGCTCAGAAGAAGACAGAAAGATGTGGGGAAATTTGAAATTTCATAGAGACTTGTTGAATGGCTTTGACCAAAATGCTGATAGTGATATGGACAATGAAATGCAGGCTGAGGTGGTCTCAGATGGAGATGAGGAACTTGTTGGGAACTGGAATAAAGGTGACTGCTACTATGCTTTAGGAAAGAGATTGGTGGCATTTTGCCCTTGCCCTAGAGATCTGTGGAACTTTGAACTTGAGAGAGATAATTTAGGGTATCTGGTGGAAGAATTTTCTAAGCAGCAAAGTGTTCAAGAGGTCATTTGGGTGCTCTTAAAAGCATTCAGTTTTATGCATTCACAAAGATATGGTTTGGATTGGGATTTATGTTTAAAAGGGAAGCAGAGCATAAACATTCAGAAAATGTGTAGCCTAACAATGTTATAGAAAAATAAAACCCATTTTCTGAGGAGAAATCCAAGCCAGCTGCAGAAATTTATGTAAGTAATGAGAAGCCAAATGTTAATGACCAAGACAATGGGGAAAATGTCTCCAGGGCATGTCAGAGACTTTCACAGCAGCTCTTCTCATCACAGGCCCAGAGGCCTAGGAGGAAAAAATGGTGTCATATGCCAGGCCCAGGGCCTTGCTGCTTTGTGCAGTCTCAGGACTTGGTGCACTGCATTCCAGCCATGGCTCAAAGGGGCTGAGGTGCACCTCAAGCCATTGCTTCAGAGGGTACAAGCTCCAAGCCTTGGCAGCCTCCATGTGGTGTTGAGTCTGTGGGTACAAAAAAGTCAAGAATTAAGGTTTGGGGACCTCCACCTAGATTTCAGAGGAAGTATGGAAATGCCTGGATGTCCAGGCATAAGTTTGGTGCAGGGTTGGAGCCCTAATGAAAAACCTCTGCCAGGGCAAAGTGGAAAGGAAGTGTGGGGTTGGAGCCCCACACAGAGTCCCCACTGGGGCACTGCTTAGTAGAGCTGTGAGAAGAGGGCCACCATCCTCCAGACCCACGAATGGTAGATCCACAAACAGCTTGTACCATGTGCCTGGAAAACCACAGGCACTCAATGCCAACCCGTTAAGGAGTTGCCCAAGGCCATGGCAGCCCACCTCTTGCATCAGCATGCCCCAGATGTAAGACATGGAGTCAAAGGAGATCATTTTGTAGCTTTAAGATTTAATGACTCCCCCACTGGATTTCAGACTTGCATGGGGCCTGTAGCCCCTTGGTTTGGGCCAATTCCTTCCATTTGGAATGAGTGTATTTACCCAATGCCTGTACCCCCATTCTATCTAGAAAGTAACTACCTTGCTTTTGATTTTACTGGCTCAAAAGTGGAAGGAAATTGCCTTGTCTCAGATGAGACTTTGGACTGTGGACTTTTGAGTTAATGTTGAAATGAGTTAAGACTTTGGGGGACTGTTGGGAAGGCATGACTGGTTTTGAAATGTGAAAAGACATGTGATTTGGGAGGAGCCATCGGTGGAAGAATATGGTTTGGCTGTGTCCCCACATTGAATTATAATACTTGTTAATAATAATATTGTCAATAATATACTTGTCAATGATAACTCACTTGTCAAGGGTGGGACCAGATGGAGGTAATTGAATCATAGGGGCAGTTTCTCCCATGCTGATCTCTTGATAATGAGTGAGTCTCACCAGATATGATGGTTTTATAAGCATCTGGCATTTCCCCTGCCTGCACTCATTCTCTCTCCTAAAGCCCTGTGAAAAGGTCCCTTCTGCCATGATTGTAAGTTTCTTGAGACCTCTCCAGCCATGCAGAACTGAGTCAATTAAACCACTTTTCACTATAAATTATCCAGTCTCAGGTATTTCTTCATAGCAGCATGAAACTGGACTAATCCATTCATACAAGAGATGTAGCATAAATTTGTCTTCTCTGTTCACTCTCCTCCCACATCACCCACAACTCCATGCCACCCTATACCTCCCAGAGCTGGAAACAGGACATCCCTGTGGCATGAATTCAAAATTGAAGAAGGTTTTGGTTTAGAGAAATAAATGGAAATAAACAAATCAATCAGGTTATAATCATGGTATACAGGAGAGATATTTATGAGTCGTAAGACTGACACAGGTTTTAAAATAAACTCGGGAACTCAGTGAGGATGCAGTGAAGGTGAGAGGGGAAAGATTAGCAGGAGGAGGAGGAGCTGGAAAGATGAGCAGTCAGAGGGAAAGGCCTTCATGTGCTACCCTGAGCATTCCATGCTGTATGTTAAGAGAAATAGGGAGCACTGGAAGTTTTCAAGCTGTGGGGTCAAGATCAGATGTGAGCTGCTGACAGACATCCTTGGTAGGGAGGGGAGGTCGGATCTTCTGGTTCACTCTGGTAGGAACTGGACTTTGTTTTAGTAGGCACTTGTGGCTATGCTATCAATGCAAATATAGGCTTGTTTGTGTGTAGAGTTTGGAAGTCTTCCAACTGTGTGTCTCATATGGTTTCATCCCAGTTCCACACACCACAGTTCACTAGTTTTAGAGATGGGACTCCTCCCACACTCGGCTCAGGGTACTCATCTCATCTCAGGCTGGATTGGCGCTGATTGATTTCACTCCCAGTATCCACTTCCCTTTTCACACAGCTCACAAGGCCTGAGGCTCCCACTCTCAGTTATTAATTGATATTTCTAAGCTTCAGTTTCACCTTCATAAAACAGAGGAGATCCTAATGATGCCTACGTGAGATGTGATGGTAAATAAATAAAACAGACTAGAAAACTTGCCTTACATAAGGACACACTCTGCCTTGGGGCCTGTCTCCTCTACTGCTATTTTTCTGAAAGAACTCAGGGTAAAATTTGCTTCTACAATTTACGGAAGCACACGCAGGAATTCCTAGAGAATATAAGCATAATTCATTATAGAAAAAGCTTGGACTCATCAAATTAACAATAGATTTGAAGCCTCAGGATGATATTTCTGATAAAATTCCAAGAGAGTTGAAAGTTTAAATATTTCCAACATATTAAAAAAAAATCCTGCTCCCTTTTATATTTTCCAAAGTCTTTTTCTTTCAACTCTTCCAAAATACTAGCTGAAGGGCAAAATCAAACAAAGAAAATGTGTTTCTATTCAAGAAATGTTAAAATAAATATGTAATGATTTCTTGGTCAAAGTTTTCCTTTCCCAAGATAAAAATAATTTGAAGTCACATATGATAACTATTACCATGCCCTTCCAGATTGTGAAGCACAAGATTCCTGCAACAGTTTACAAGCTGACAAGTGAGGTCGTGGAGTGCTCAGAGTCCAGAAGACCGGGAAGGCAACCAGGAGTTGCTGTGGAAGACCTGAGCTTCACTGTGGATGGGGAAGCTTGCACTCGCCTCAGAACTGCCCACCTGCCATATTTCTCAGTGTAAAGTGTCAATGGCACTGCCCACCTGCCGTATTTCTCAGTGTGAAACGTCAGTGGCTCACCTCCACCGAGCTTTCCTTTCAGCCGAGCTTCTTCCCGCTTCACCTCTGAGCCCCCGTGATGGGGCTTCTGCTATGACTGCAGATTCCAGTGATGACTGTGGTTCCATGTTCTAATAGGCCTGGGTTTTACTGTGCTGTTTATGCACTCGTTCTCCATCTGCCCTTCACAACAACACATAGACTCCATATTTCTCCCCAAGTGAATACCCTTTGCTGTTGAAGATACCTGGACATCATAATTTGTGTTCACGCATGAAGTCTGTGTTGTTACATGCCTACTGTGCTGCAGGAATTTTGTGTATAACATGGACAAGGTCGATGAAGTCATTGCTTTCTAACAGAGGAGACCATGCAAGAAACACAAAAGTGCGTTGTGGAGAAGCACAGAACACACCCCTAAGCACCCGCCCAGTTGAGGGGGTGGGAAGTGCTCCCCAGGGAGGGGCTGCTGGCTCCAGTCCCGCAGGGTAAAGTACCGGGAAGGGCGAAAGAGGCAGCGTTTATTCAGGTCTGGAGGTGGAAGAGGATTCTTGTCAGAAGGACACAGTGTAAACCAGTGTATATTTGATTGAGGTCTCTAGGTAGTTCCTGAGATCATACAGATAAAACATGAGTGGTTCTAAGAATGATCTATAAAAGTTATCTATGTGCATAAAGTGAATGATAAAATCTTGCCCTCTTATGAGCAGCATAATGAGTTTACCCCCCCAAAAAAACTATGAAGTACACGTTTCACAGTTCTTAATTCCCCACACTGCCCAAGGTCTCTCTCCCCTCTCCCCGGTCAGCAGGCTGTCCGTCCTGCTCTGCAGGCGTGAGGGTGCGTGCCCCTGCAGGCCTCTTCCCGGCCTCCATCTGGGCTATGGTGGCTCCTCCAGTCCCTGCCTGCCCTGCAATGCCCAGGCTCCTCATCTTTCCCACGCCTCCATCCCTCTGGGTCTGCCTTGGAAGCACTTACTGGCTCTACCTGGCAGTAGCAGCCACTCCACTAGAGTTGCTGGTGACCTTTTCTGGGCCTATTCCAGTACTGTTTTTTACTTTCTTCATGGAACTTTTCTGAGATTATTCACAATAATTCCCAGAGAACACAGCACATGTCTGTCTTGCTCAGCCCTGGATCCCCACCCACTCCGGCTCTTGAGACTTGGTAAGAGAATCCGCACCTGAAGAGACTCGGAATGAATGGAAATTTTCCTCCCAAGAGAAGGGCTTTGCATCCTCCAGGGCCAACTGGATAGCCATGGAAATTGGCTGTGCAGTGGGCTTCTTCTCGCAGCTCTGCAGTCTTCTGGGGCTGTCAGCCACGATCACCTGCGTATGCCTGATGATTGCCACTCACAGGGAGAGTTAAAGCAAACCACGTTAGGTGGCCAAATATGTGCTGTAAAATGGTGCAAATGATAGCTTTTTGGCCTTGGAATATGTACAGTGGAAACATAAAACAAAACTAAAACCTCTGCTCAACACATTTTTAAAATTTTGTTTGGAAAAAAAAATGCTTTTTCCTGTAATCTTTCTTAACCATCAGTAGAGCTGTCATCCTCAGACAACACGCTTCACAAACAGCAGCCAAGATGTGGGTTGTGAACGACCATCAAGGTGCGGGAGAGCAAGAAGAAAATCATCATTCAGAAGACTCGGTGGTTGTCTGGATGCAGCGTTCCCAGCTCCCATCCACCAGAAGTTGCTCCTGGTCAAGTTGAGTCAGCGGAAGACAAAACAGCCTCCTTCTGAGGAGCGGCGTGGTCGAGGACAGACAGCAGGCTCTGCAGGCCTGGGAGGTGGCCAGATACAGGTGCCGAGCCAGACAGAGAGCTCAGCAAGGAAGCCAGGAGAAATCAAAAGACCAAGGAGAGAAGGGCACAGGCCTTGCGGTCACTGACGGCATCTTCACGTGGACAAGAGTGGAGCTCTGCTGAGGGTGGCCCTTCACTCTGCCAGGCATGAAGACCCTCAGCGCCCCCTTTAACATCCGTGTCCACTTCCACACACATAGTCACCACTCTGCATTAGTTCGTTCTTGCATTGCTGTAAAGACATGCCTGAGACTGGGTAATTTATAAAGAAAAATGTTTAATCAGTTCACGGTTCTGCAGGCTGTACAGGAAGCATGGCAGCTTCTGCTTCTGGGGAGGCCTCAGGAAATGTCCAGTCATGGTGGAAGGCAAAGCCAGAGTGAGCATCTTGCATGGCAGGAGCAGGAGCAGAAGCAAGCGAGCGAGCAAGCAAGAGAGAGAGAGAGGAGGAACTGCACACTCTTAACCACCAGATCTCAAGAGAACTCACTGTTGTGGGATGAGCACCAAGAGGATGGCACAAAACCATTCATGAGACACCACCCCCACGATCCAACCAGCTTCCACCAGGCCCCACCTCCTGCACTGGGGATTACAGCTCAACAGGAGATTTGGGTGGGGACACAGAGCCGAACTATATAACACCCCGATAACACTCACCCTATCATGTTTGTAACAGATGTATTGAGGTACAATTTTATAGATTTTAAGCATGCAATTGGATGTTTTAACAATCGCCGGCATCAAGGTAATGAACGGACTGCCTCCCCTCAACACTCATTTCTGCCCCTTGGCCCTCCACCATCCCTCCTCCCTCCTCACCCCCCAGGGGAGCATGAAGTTGTTTCTGTCCCTGTGGAGTAGTTCACATTTTGTGTAAACAGAATCTCACAGAAGGTACTCTTTTTAGTCTGGCTTCCTTTACTCTGAATAACTATGTTACGGTTCATCTGTGTTGTACCATGTATCAAGAGGCCATTTCTTTTAACTACTGATCAACGTTCCGCCACAGGGTCATATAGCACGTGTCCATCCATCTGATGATGGAGATGAGGGTTGCTTCTGGTTTTTGACAGTCAGATGCAAATGCTCCAAAGAGTTGTGTGCAAGTCTCTGCACAGCTGCCTGCCGGCACTCCTCCTGGGTGAGGATCCAGGGTGGGCTGGATGGACGCAGGACAGGTTGCATGATTTAGTATTTAAGAAACTTCCAAACTTGTTTCCAAAGTGAAGCTATTTTACGTTTCCACTGCAGAGTATGTAATCCAGTTCTTCCACGCCCTTTCCCAGCTGTGGAGGGGCCAGGCTGTTGGTTTTAGCCATTCCACAGGGGAGTGGTGGAGCCCCACAGTGGTGTTCAGTTGCATTGTCTTGGTAACTGATGATACTGGATGTCACGCAGGTGCTTATTTGACATTGATATACCTTATTTAGTGAAGTGTCTACTAAAATATTTTGCCCACTTTTTTATTGTTTTTTTCTGATTAGTGAGTTTTTAGTGTTCTATATATTCCAGATACAAACCTTGTCAAGTACATGGCTTTTAAATATTTTATCTTAACATTCATTCTCTTGATAATTTATTTCAAAAACAGACGTTTTAATTTTGATAAAGTTGATTTTTTGTGACATCTAAAATAATTTTAATCCAAAATAATAAAGTTTTTCTCCCATGTTTTCTCAAGGATATTTATTGTTGTAGTTTTAACATTTAGTTCTGACCCAAAATAACTATATTTCCCCCAATTAATAATTGTTTGAAGCATTTTTAGCTATAATGTTTGCTATTTTAAAAATTACAAGCATAAAAAATTAAAATAATTTGAGATTTGAAATTAGCTTTATGGAAATATAAAATACTGCTGTGCTCACAATAAGCCTATCTCTTATAACCTTTCTGTTTCTGGGATTTTAATTGTAGGGTAATCCACTTACATTCCCAGAACTCAATCCTGACATTCTTCTTCCTTCCTGGGGAAGCCTCTTATTTTCACCCATTCTTCCCCTTGTCTGCGTCAGTATTATTAGTGCACATTTGTTCAATCTGTCTTCTCTGCCTCCAGGGCCCTGTGTTATTCTCTCTTACAGCATTCACAATCCGGAACAATGTGAGGGTACTGACTCAACTAATAGAGCACGAATAACAACCACTCAGCATGTGAGCTGACCGTAGCTGACCCCTGTGGTCACGCTGCTGACTACCAGCTCGATTCCAGGGCTTCTTATGAATCTGTATATTAAGAATCTGTATACTGAGATAAAGGGATTAAGGTGCTGGATTGCTCTTGGGGATTTCTGCTGAAGAGTCACAGTCCAGAGAGAGAGGGTCCATGTGATCCCTCTCTGCTCACCATTTAGCTTCTAGAAGCTTCCTACCTCCAAAAAATGATCTGAGGGAGGGGCCTCCAGGGACAGAAGTGAGAGTAGTGGCCCAGATTTCCTAACTCACCAAGAGTGGAAGCACACAGAAGCACCACGGGAAAGAGGAAAGACTCAGTGAGGACGGCCAAAAATGTTCAGAGTGATGGGGAAAATCGACACCCTGTCCTCCTAACACAGAGCATCCTGAGTCCCCGCTGACTCACAGGCATGAACTAGAACCAAGCAGGGAAGTAGAGGCAGGAGGCTTTCCAGGAGGGGAAACAGGTGTGAGCGAGGCACAAGAGGGGTGCTGGGTGTGGCCTCCCTGGACATGTGCTCACCTCTGATCAGTGGGCTCTGACCTGTTTTGGCAACTAAAATGGTATCCACCTCAGCCTGCACCATTCCATAGCCAGCCTTCCAGAGTTTGCATGCTCTTCCAAAGGAATGAATTTTCTACAAAAAAAATAACCAGCTCCCATGGAGAGGTGTTGGTTAAAAGTGTTGTTGGGGGAAGACCAAAAAAATTCACACAGGGAAATAGCTGGAAGGCTTTTATGGAAAGCTAAGTTGGACTCAGATAGTGGAACATTGGTCACCTGTGATGTTTAAGAATTAAGCTGAGCTGTCCGAGTAGACATTTCAGAAATGCAGCTGGAGCTACCCAGTAAAAATCTTAAAGAAGCTTTGGATTCCTACACTGTCTCTACAAATCTATAGCAAATTCTTTAGGTGCTTTCCATGCATGTGTTTTAAGCTTTAAGGAATTTTATGGACTTCAAACATCTTTTATTCATTTTTTAATATCTTGGTGTTAAATACTAATTATATTTTCTCTGGCAAGATCTTACACCGTGTAGAGCAATATTAATTCACACAGAGAAGCCTTGTGATGGTTAATATTAAGTGACAACTTGATTGGATTGAAGGACGCAAAGTATTGTTCCTGGGTGTGTCTGTGAGGGTGTTGCCAAAGGACATTAACATTTGAGTCAGTGGACTGGGAGAGGCAGACCCACCCTCACTCTGGGTGGGCACCATCCCCTCGGCTGCCAGTGCTGCTGAACAATACAGGCAAAAGAAGGTGGAGGAGCAGACTTGCTGAGTGTTCCAACCCTCATCTTTCTCCTGTGCTGGATGCTTCCTACCCTCCAATACTGGACTCCAGGTCCTTCAGGTTTTCGACTCAGACTTACACGAGTGGTTTGCCAGGGGCTCTCAGGCCTTTGGCCATAGACTGAAGGCTGCACTGTTGGCTTCCCTACTTTTGAGGTTTTGGGAATCAGACTGGCTTCCTCGCTCCTCAGCTTGCAGATGACCTGTTGTGGGACTTCACCTTGTGATTGTGTGAGTCAATACTTCTTCCTAAGCCCCCCTTTATGTAAACATCTATCCTATTAGTTCTGTCTTTCTAGAGAACCCTGATAATACAGATTTTTGTACCAGGAGTGGTTCTAGAGGAACTGAATTTTAAGAATGAATTTATTTAGTTGGTTTGGGGGTTTCTGAAGTTGGCTGCTTAATCTGATTAGACCCAAAAATGCTAAGGACTTTACTTCTAATAAAATGGAGAACACTGATAGTCCTTGGCATGAACTGTTTAGAAAGTTATACAAAATAAATGCGTCTGATACTCCTGATTCACTGCTCTTGAGAGGCAAGGAGTTTGGTGACTCTATACATAATACCTTCAAACATACGTGGAGAACCAAGGAAGATAATGAAGTTGGTTAATTGCTTCTAAGTTCACTGGTCAAAGTGATGAAAAAAAAAAAAAAAAAAACAGATGATATCAGGGATTCTAACTCCAGGCTCCAAAAGCACATACCGAGCCTCAGATCTTCTAAGATTGTCCTGAGTGGAGAGTCTTATCTCCTGTAGACAAGGGGCAGAAATTGTGGAAACTCAGACACAAGCTCTTACCATACCAATGGCTGACCTGCAATGAAAGGTAAACGCTCAGCCTCGCCGGGTGTCTATTGTTAAAGTGAGGGCAGTGATTGGAAAAGAATGGGACCCTGCAACTTGAAACTGGGACGTGTGGGAGGACCCTGATGAGCTGGGGACACTGAGCTTCTAAATTCTGATGACCCTTTTTTTGACAAAGGAAACAGCCTCTCCACCCCCAGTGGTGGCAACATCCCCTCCCCCACACATGCTGCCATCAGCCTTTCCACCTTTGTTTGGGGAGATTAACCCTGTGTTGCCTGAGGCAACAGTGAGGGCCTCCCTTGAGGCAGTTGCCAGGCAAGACAACGCTTATTCTTCTCAGGACCAACACCCAACACCCCTGTTTGCTTCTATAACTATAGACTAAAGTCAACCTATGACTCAACTAAAGTCCTGTGAGGCTCTAGAGGTGAGATTCAGAGTGTCACCCACAAGGAGGTGCAGTACACTCCGAAAGAACTGCTTGAGTTTTCTGATTTATATAAGCAGGAATCTGGAAAACAGACATGGGAATGGATATTAAGGGTGTGCGATGATGGGAGAAGGAACATAAAGTTGGATCAAACTGAATTTATTGATATGAGCCCACTAAGCAGGGATTCTGCATTTAATGTTGCAGTTCAGGGAATTAAAAAAAGGTTCTAATAGTTTATTTGCTTGGTTAGCTGAAATATGGATCAAAAAATGGCCCACTGTGAGCAAGATGGAAATGCCTGATCTCCCTTGGTTTAATGTAGAGAAAGAGATTCAAAGGCTTAGCGAGATTGGGATGGTGGAGTGGATTAGTCACTTTAGACCTACCTTATCTCAACTGGGAGCATCCAGAAGACATACCCTTCACCAATACGTTGCAAAACAGATTTGTGAGGATCACCTGCATCCTTGAAGATCTGTGATTGCTCTTCTGTCTATGCTGGATCTTACAGTGGGAACCACAATCACTCAATTAGAAAACTTAAACACAGTGTGAATAATTGGATCCCAAGATGGCAGGGGCCAAGTGGTGGCACTCAACCATCAAAGGCAAGGGGGTGTAGCTACTGTAATGGACAGCAGAGACAAAGCAGCAATCAGAATAGTCTAATTCATGTAGAACTCTGGCATTGACTAATTAATCACAGTATTCTTAGAAGTAAAATTGATAGGAAGCCTTAATTCTTACTTAATTTGTATTAGCAGAAAACTTCCAGGTTGAGTAAACAAAAGACTAATTTGAATTATAAAAATAGAGAATCATGGCCCCTCAATCTATTTCCAGACTTGAACCAGTTTTCAGACCCAGAACATTTTGAATGAAGGAGAGGCCAGGTCCCCTTGAGGAAGGACCCTGCTACACTACTGACAATTTATACTGTTAATTTTTCTCCCATCGTACCTTGGTCTTTTATCAGGGTAACTATGCACTGGGGAAAGAGAAATGATCAGACCTCTCAGGGACTACTGGACCCTGGCTCTGAGCTGATGTTGATTCCAGGGGATCCAAAATGTCATTGTGATTCACCAGTTAAAAGTACAGGCTTATGGAGGTCAGGTAATTAATGGAGTTTTAGCTCAGCTCTGACTTACAGTGGGCCCAGTGAGTTCCCAGACTCATCCTGTGGTCATTTCCCGAGTGCCAGAATTCATAATTGGCATAGATATACTTAGCAGCTGACAGAATCCCCACATTGGCTCCCTGACTGGTAGAGTGAGGGCTATTATGGTGAGAAAGGCCAAACGAAGCCATTAGAGTCATTAGAGCTGCCTCTACCTAGAAAAATAGTAAATCAAAAACAATATCATATCCCTGGAGGGATTGCAAAGATTAGCGCCACCATCAAGGACTTGAAAGACACAGAGGTGGTGATTCCCACCATGTCCCCGTTGAACTCTCCCATTTGGCCTGTGCAGAAGACAGACAGATCTTGGAGAATGATAGTGGATGATCGCAAGCTTATCCAAGTGGTGACTCCAAGTGCAGCTGCTGTACCACATGTAGTTTCATTGCTTGAACAAATTAACACATCTCCTGTACCTGGTATTTAGTCATTACTTTGGCAAATGCTTATTTCTCCATTCCTGTCCATAAGGCCCACCAGAAGCCATTTGCCTTCAGCAGGTAAGGCCAGCAATATACCTTCACTGTCCTTCCTCATGGGTATATCAACTCTCCAACTTTGTGTCATAATCTTGTTTGCAGGGCTCGTGATCACTTTTCTCTTCCACAGGATATCACACTGGTCCGTTACATTGATGACATTATGCTGATTGGACCCAGTGAGCAAGAAGTAGCAAACACACTGGACTTATATACTGATCCATGGACTATAGCCAATGGTTTGGCTGGATGGTCAGGGACTTGGAAGAAGCATGATTGAAAAATTGGTGACAAAGAAATTTAGGGAAAAGGTATTTGGATGGATCTCTCTGAGTGATCAAAAACTGGGAAGATATTTGGATCCCATGTGAGTGCTCATCAATGGGTGACCTCAGCAGAGGAGGATTTTAATAATGAAATGGATAGGATGACTAATACAAATGTCATGTAAAATTAAAATTAGCATTAAGTGCAAAGAGGGCAGCAAAACACATCCAGACTGTTCCTCTTCCATCAGCTGACACAAACTTCAGAAATACCAGCTGTGGCTGGGTGTGGTGGCTCACATCTGTAATCCCAACCTTTTGGGAGGCTGAGGCAGGCAGATCACTTAAGGTCAGGAGTTTGAGACCAGCCTGGCCAACATGATGAAATGCTGTCTCTACTAAAAATATAAAAATTAGTCAGGTGTGGTGGCGGGCACCTGTAATCCTAGATACTCAGAAGGCTGACGCAGGAGAATCATTTGCACCCAAAGGGCAGAGGTTGCACTGAGCCGAGATCATGCCACTGCACTATAGCCTGAGTGACAGAGCAAGACTCCATCTCAAAAAAAAAAAAAAAGAAATACCAGCTGTGAATAAACATGTATTTACATATTGGGTTTTTTGTTTGTTTATCATACTTAAAATATATAAACATCTTTCCCTTCTGAGAAGAAAAGATGAAAGCCTATATTTTTCACATTATACACATGTACATACAAATACAAATATATTTGTGTTTTTTAGAATTTTGGAGGCACATCATAGGATTTGGTGTAGTCTAGTTTGGTCAATTGTGATAAGATAAGCATCTTGGGCTGGATAACACCAGACACCTTTCCTGTGTCCCTTTTATTATCTGAGTTGGCATAATAAGGTAAAGATATTAGGATTTTAAGGAGACTGTGAAAGACTATTTTATAAAATCATGGTAGAAGTTTCTCTCACTGGAGTAAACTTGGGAACTGTGACAATTTGACAATAAGCCCCTGGAACATGAAGGGAGATTTGTCCTTCAAATCTTATAAGAACAGTGATGGTGCATAAAGGCAATGATCCCAGACTTTTAACAAGAGGACAAGAAAAACATGCCCCTAGTCACCATGGAGTGTGAGGAAAGTCTCAGAGAGGAGATATCTGGAGAAGCCTCCCCTTAATCTATGTGCAAGTTCTGGGCTCACTGCAAAGCTATGCATGCCTGGGTCTGACCCAAAGCAGCACAGCGAAGGCTGTTAGAACCAAATGACAGGATTGAATGCTCCAGGGCCCAGCTGGCCCAGCATTGTGCACACTTCAGGAGGACCTGAATAGAACAGCTAAGGCTTTGAAAATGTAACTCACTTTGGAAACACAAGCAACAGAAGGTGGATTGGGTGTATAATCTGAACCTAATTCATAGATTGCCTGCAAAAGTTAGAAAACAAATGTACTTAAAATTTTCCAGAGACTTTTAATAGTCACCACAGTTTCTTACCAAATATTGTAAATCCCCAAAATATAATCAGAGTTTCTTATCATAAAAATGACCAGGATAATTTCAATAACATAACAGAAAAGACAATGAGCAGACACTAGCTCAGGGATAACCTGGATGGAATTGTCCAAAAAAGACTTGTAAAGCAGCTATTTTTACCATGTTTTATTAAGTAAGAGTGAACACTATTGAAATCAATATAATGTAGACGTGCTTGCCAGAGGTAGAAATTATTAAAAAGAACCAAAATAATTAGAATAAAAAATACAATAAATACAGTAATTTATTAAATGGGCTTTTTTGCAGAATGAAGATAGCAAAGAAAAAAGTTTGTGAAAGTTAAGATAGGCAATAGAAAATATCCAACTTAAATAGCAAACAGAAAGAAAATACTAGACAAGTGCATAAATGGCATTTCATGGACCCATGAAATAATATCAAATATATAATGTTCACGTTATTGAAATCTGACAAGGAAATAAAGAAATTTTTCCAGAAAAAAACTTGAAGAAGTAATGGCTGAAAAGTTTCAAATTTGACAAATAACATAAATTTAAAGATTCAAGAGATCAGTGAACTCAGATAATGGGAGAAAATCTGCCTGATACTGGGAGTATATATAGAATATATAAAGAACTCTTTAATAATAAAAAGACAAATAATAATTAAAATAGGCAAGTGATCTGAATAGACCAAGAAAGATATACATGTGAACAATAAGCATATGAAAAGGTGCTCAGTGTCATTAGCCATCAAGGAAATGCAAATCAAAATCACAAAAAGATACTAATTCACCCCATCCCCATTAAATAAGAACAGATATTGATGAGAATTTGGAGATAATGGAACTCTCACGCATCACTGGCAGGAATGTAAAACAGTGAATCAACTTTGAAAAGAATTAAGAAGTTCCTCAAAAGGTTAAGCATAAAATTGCCTATGACCCATACATTTCACACCTAAGTTTGTGCCTAAAAAAATACACAAAAAAATGTATACAAATGTTCTTAGCATCATTATTCACAACAACCAAATGAGGTGGAAATAACCACAAGTGACCATCACTGGAAAATCGGAACGAGATATATCCATAAATTGGAGTATTATTTGCCAAATAAAAGTAATAAAATACTGATAAATGCTATAGCACGGATGAACACATTATGCTATAAAGAACTGCCAGAAACTGGGTAATTTATGAAGGAAAGAGGTTTAATTGACTCAAAGTTCGGCATGGCTGGGGAGGCCTCAGGAAACTTATAATCATGGTGGAGGGAAAAGGGAAGCAAGGCACCTTCTTCACAGGCAGCAGGAAGGAGAATAACTGAAGGAGGAACTTGCCAAATGCTTATAAAACCATGAGATCTGGTGAGAACTCATTCACTATCATGAGAACGGCATGGAGAAAATCGCCCATGATCCAATTACCTCCACCTGGTCTCTCACCTGGTCTCTCCTTCACACATGAGGATTATGGGGATTACAGTTCAAGATGAGATTTTGGCAAACTATATCACTAAGTGAAATAAATGAGTCACAAAAGGACACAGATTGTATGATTCCATTTATATACAATGTTCAGTGCAGGCACATCTATAGATACAGAGAATAGATTAGTGGTTACCTAGGGCTAGGGGTTTGGGGGAAAGAAGTGATTTTAATGGGTATGGAATTTCATTTTGAAGTTATGAAAATGGCCTACAATTGACTGGGCAATATTCTGTGAATATACTAAGAACCATTGCATTGCATACTTTTAATGAGTGAACTGTAAAGCATGTCAATTACATAATAATAAAGCTGATATACACACATACACACAATCACTGATAGAACATCAATGAGCTATATACAGGAGAGGTGTTGGGAATATGACTTTATGCATGTCAAAATGCACAGAAATGTGTGCCAAAAATTTAATTTTGCCTCATACAAAAAATAAATTCCAAAAAACTAAATAGTGCATAGAAGAATATTTTAGGTAAGTGGACAATTGATAATTCACATAAGCAGAAGACAACATAAAGTACAAATTTACCAATGTATGAAGTTGTACCTGATAAATCACTGTCAGTACATGTTTCAGAATAGTTTTACAATTTCATTACCTACTTTACTGAGACATTTCTGAAACATTCAAATCTATTTTATTGAGTATTCTTAGAGTGATGAAGAGATTTTTCTTAGAACCATCCTTTTCAGCTCATGCATTTCTCTACTGCATCTTGAGTTACAGCGTCTGCCACCAGAAAGGGCTAACTTTTCTGTGTTTTACCCAATGAAAAACAACAAAAATAAGAAATCAGTGAGACTCAGTTACCCAAAACCCATGAGCCAAAATTCAACTGGATTATTTGGTGCATATTTTGTGCCACACCACTGATATGTAAACTTCTGCCCCATCCTTGGCATTTCTAAAGAAATTAAGAGGGAAATTTCCTGACTTTTCTTTAACTAAGACTTTTAAACGTTAGTGTCCTGTGTTTGTTTTTATTGTGTTTTGCTTTGCTTTTGTTTTCACTTTACATAAATATTGTCTTTGTTTTAGTTTTTAAATCAAGACTACCTGATTAACAGGAAGGCGTTTAAAAACTGTTCTTAATGCCAGTTTCATGCTATCTTATCTCTATATTATACAAAACTATGACCAAGCTAGACTAAGAAAAAGCTAATTATGTATAGGTAATTTTTGATCCTGCCTTTTCTGATAAGTTCTGGAAACTTCTTAGTATAGATTAAGAGTATTTTTTTACTTAGACAATAAATAAGCCACCACAATTCACAGTACCAGCTTGAAGATGTGATTTGTTATTTAGCGTAAATTGAATTAACATCAAATAAGCCTCTGCCCTGCGGATGCCTCTGATGTGACTAATTTAGGAATGCAGATAAGTGCACTCAGTCTCAGATTCTGGGAGGGCTCAGTAAGTTGATTGTTCAATATGATTCTTTGTGTTTTTGAGTCTGAATGCCAAATTACTGACAAATTCTTTACATTTAAGATTCATTTTATTCTCACCTGTCCAAACTCTCCTGAAAGTTGCTTGACTTCTCTTCAATCCAAACACTTAAACCAACAATTGAAAGATAGGCGTTGGCATGAAGACACTTTCATCTTTATGCTGGGAACTTAGTGGACCCTTCCAATCTGGCAAATTATGATTCAATTCTGGAAATTCTTCTTAGGGTATCTGGCAGAAGAAATTTTTCTTAAATGATTGATTTCATGATTTTCTCTACCCTCCTCTCTTTTCTTTCTTCTGTCCTTTTGGAAGGTCTGGTATTCAGATATTAAAACACCCTCACCCTGGTTCTTGAATACGCCCTTGGTTTCATCCTATTTTTCATGTCCCTGTCTTTATACATTAATTTCCACGTGCTCTTCTGTTTTTCTGCACATACTCGTTTTCGCAGTAACCGGTTCCTGCACTCTCTCTCTCTCTCTAAATATATATATGTGTATATATATATACACATATATATATATACACACACATATATATATACACATACATACATACACATACATATATAGTCTTTCCTTATCACTTATTTGAAGTAGGATTTTATAATGAAAATGCTTTCTTCTCCCTGGATGCTCTCTGCCTCCTCCAAGCTGTGTGTGTTTACTTTGCTGTGTGTTCCTAGCAAGAGCTGCTGCTCATAGATACCAGGCTCTCTGCTCCTCCTGTCTAAGGCAGGGGCAAAAACTGGGGTGTGAAAGCAGATCCAGGAGAAGGGAAGGGGGCTGCAGGCCTAGCTAGGTCTCAGCTCTGTGAACTTCCCATCCTCAGGGTTTGACATTCTGCCTTCAGAGTGGATTGGAACAAATTAGGAACCCAGGATCTGTTTTTGATGGATCCATTTCTCAAGTCTAGAACCAGATGGTTTAGGCACTTAATTGGGAAGAAAAAGAGAAGGAAGGAGGGAAGAAAGAAGGGGGAGAAAAAAAGGAAGGAAGGAAGGAAGGAAGGAAGGAAGGAAGGAAGGAAGGAAGGGAGGAAGGAAAGAAGGAAGGGCAAGGATTCAAAAGTCCACTGGGGTCTCTGAGCCATGGTTATAGTCATTGACTTGACTTCTGGAGGGTGTTCTGCTGGGCTGTCTTATCTGTCACTTAAGCAACTTCATGCCTTTGCTTTTGGCTTGAGGGAAAGGTGATCAGATGCCCAAAGAAAACTCTTCCAACCCTTTGCCTGGGTGTTGACACTTGTTTTTTATTGATTCAGCAACAAAACAAATGACGAAAGGTGTTTTAACACTAAGTGTTTAAACTTTTATTTAATCCCTTTCTTTTTTTCAATTTGGCACCACATCCTGAACAACACCTGCTATGTCAGGGCAGAGTTGCTCTATTTTGCCTTTCAGAGAAGAATCGCCTTTCTTTATGCTGGTGGTGAGGAGGCTGATGATCGATCCTGGGCCCATCTTCTCAACAAGCCTTTGAATTTTCACATTTCCCACAGCACACTTTTCTCACACACTCCAGTGTCTCCTCCTAAAGAGCCATGGGTCCTGGGAATTAGGCTACTCCATGGAACTAAGTCCCTCTATGGAATTAGGCTTCTTCGGGGAACTAGGCTCCTTCAGGGAACTAGGCCCCTCCATGGAATTAGGTCCATGGCATTAGGCCCTTCCATGAAACTAGGTCCTCCATGGAATTAGGATCTCCAAGGAATTAAGTTCCTGCATGGAATTAGGCCCCTCCACAGAACTAGGTCATCCATGGAACTAGACCCCTCTATGGAACTAGGCCTTGATATGGTGTGGCTGTGTCCCCACCCAAATCTCATCTTGAATTCCCACATGTTGTGGGAGGGACACATTGGGATGTAATTGAATCATGGGGGTGGGTCTTTCCTGTGCTGTTCTTGTGATAGTGAATAAGTCTCAGGAGATCTGATGATTATGTAAGGGGGAGTTTCCCTGCACAAGCTGTCTTCTTTTGTCTGCTGCCATGTGAGACATGCCTTTCACCTTCTGCCATGATTGTGAGCCTCCCCAGTGATGTGGAATTGTAAGTCCGTTAAAACTCTTTCTTTTGTAAATTGGCCAGTCTTTGGTGTGTCTTTATAATCAGTGTGAAAACGGACTACTACAGTAAATTGGTACCAGTATTGTGGGGCATTACTGAAAAGATACTCAAAAACGTGGAAGTAACTGTGGAACTGGGTAACAGGCAGAGGCTGGAACAGTTAGGAGAGCTCAGAAGAAGATAGAAAAATGTGGGAAAGTTTGGAACTTTCTAGAGACTTGTTGAATGACTTTGACCAAAATGTTGATAATGATATGGACAATGAAATGCAGGCTGAGGTGGACTCAGATGCAGATGAGCAACTTGTTAGGAAATGGAGCAAAGGTGACTCTTGTTATGTTTTACCAAAGAGACTGGCAGCATTTTGCCCCCACCCTCCATGGAATGAGGCCCCTCTATGGAACTGGGCCCACCCATGGAACTAGGCCCCTCTATGGAATTGGGCCCCTCCATGGAATTAGGTCCCTCTAGGGAACTAGGCCCCTCTATGGAACTAAGCCCCTCTATGGAACTAGGCCCCTCCGGGGAACTAGACTCCTTTACGGAATTAGTCCCCTTCATGCCTTCCCCCACTGCCACCTCAGGATTGCATCTTCTCAGACCCGCTGAGTTGGTTATAATTCACAAATCTGCTTTTCAGCTTGCATAACACATTGTTGCTGCTATTTCTTCTCCATTCTTGCTGTCCTTGTTGGTTTCTGTCTCTTCACATGCTCTCTGAGGGGATCAGAGAAACACACACTGTGTTCAGCATGAGGCCCATAACCAGATGTCTCCTGCCTCCCCTACTTCAGGATGAGACCCTTCTCCCATGCTCATCCAGGCAGATAGGAGTCATCCTGGTTTTCTTCTTTGTTCTCATCCCCACAGCTAATCTCACCCCAGGTCTCACCTTCTTGTTGGGACCCTCATGTCCCTCACCTCCACTCAGCTCTAGGGCCAGGCCCTGCCACTACTTATTAGATCATTGCTCTGTCTTCCTTTCTTCATTCTGGTCCTCTCGGATCCATCTTCCTAAAATACCAGTGGAATCACATCACACTCTTGTTTAACCCCCAATGACTCCATGTGGCCCTAAGGATGGAGAGCATGTGCGTGGTTTAGTCCCAAGGACATATGAGGCTTAGCAAAGACAAATCTTGTTTCAGTTAATACAAAGCCAAGTGGGAATTCAACCTTGAAACATGCTGTGTTTTGTCAACTGTTCTACAGAGTCAGTAGGGAGCAAATAAATTACAGAAAGAGCAGAGAAAGGGAAGAAAGATGCAGAAGAATCTTCCTGGCCTGCTGACAAACCTAAATCTGACCCTGACCCCTGGCAGATCATCTGGGTGAAGATACAGTATCTCCGTCTGTTTCCAACCCAAGTAGGACAGTGCAGTGATCCTGTCATTTACATAATCTTCTCTGTCCCCAAAGCAACCCCTCTGCCTGTGGAATTCATCTACAGCCTGCTCTCTATGCAATAAAGTTTCAGGAACTTACAGACTTCAGTAGCTGTATTTCAGTTTAGACAAGTAAGGCATGTGAAAGGAAGAGGAGCTGGAAGGAAGGATAGAAAAGCAAACCTTTGTGAATCATTTATAATAAGACCTGAGAGCCCTTGTTTGCTTTCACAGTTGAGTGGTCCTTTCTGGAATACCAAGGACACTGCGATGGAGCATCTCCTTGGTGGAAGGGGAGGTATCTCCCACATCAGGGAGTGTGCTCCTCCTTCTTCCTCCCCACCTCACCTGGGCTAGGAATGGGAGAGAAGCGAGTCAGCCTCCATGCAGTTTCAAGCACAGCATTCTCCAGAAAATGCTCTCAACGATGATCCCGTCACCCATGCCTCAGTGCATGAGTCCTGGTGCAGTCCTAGCTGAGCTCCCTGGTCCCTTTGTGAAGCTTTTCAAGACCTCTGTAGTCCAGAGTCACCACTTCTTAAAACCACAGCATTACTGCTGCTGTGTGTGGGTAAAAAGTTTAACATCTTCCTGGGAAAGAATGGCACAGAGGTGGTGGAGCTTTTACCAATTCCCATGATGGAAAAACTCCCAGGCTGACTTTGTGCTGCCGATGGTATAATAACCATGTTAGAAAACTAAGGACAAATTTGTCTATCAGCCCTCTTCACTGCAGATCGAGATTGTATATGTATATATGGATGTATATATGGAGACATGTATTTTAAGGAATTTGGTTTGTTGTCAGTGGAAGGTATCCGAGTTACCAGCAGTAAATCCATACAGGTTTGCAGCAACCTCAATTCTTGCCTCCTCAGAAGAAAGAATTCAACTGAGGGGCATAAGGCAGACAAAGAGACTGAGGCAAGTTTCAGAGCAGGAGTGGAAGTTTGTTTAAAACAGCTTTAGAACAGGAAATAAAGGAATATATAGTTGGAAGAGTCCCAAGTGGGCACTGAGGTCAAGTGCTATGTTTAACTTTGATCCTGGAACTTTCTAGGCTGGCCCCTTCCCATGATTCTTCCCTTAGGGTGGGCTGCTCACGTGCACACTGCCCCCCTTACCCTTGGGAGGTGAGCACATGCAGTGTGTTTAGTAAGTTGTACTTGTGCCCATCTTTCTTCCCTTCTCCAGTGCCCCTGGAAGGTCACACTCCATCATTTTGTCTCTTAATGTGTCTCCCTGGCATCTGCATTCAATTATCACGTTAGTGTAACAGGTGTGGACCATCAGGAGATGGCCTTTCCCTGCCAGCTGACTGCAAATTCATCACTTTAGAGAGGCAATGTGGTAATTGTCGAACCATCACCTGACATTCCTATTGGGTTGGGGAAGAGCCCTCCCCTGCCCCGCTTATGCCTGTCTCACTACCTGCAATAGCTCAGGCGATTGTTGGGTCATGGAAACTGGGAAATCTGAAATCCAGAGTTGGCCAAGAAGCTGGACATTCTGCTACGAGTTGATGTTGCGGTCCTGAGTAAATCATCTGCAGGTTGGGCCAGCAGGCAGCCTTTCTCTGCCACAGTCTGGAGGCAGAATCTCTTCTTCCCCGGGGGGACCCTGGCCTTTTCTCTCTAGGTCCTTGCTGCATAAGGTCCACCCATGCTGTGGAGAGTCATCTGCTTTCCTTAAAGTCAACTGATTTCATTGTTAATCTCACCTAAAAAACATCTTCACAGAAATATCTAGCTAGTGTTTGACCAAACAGCTGGGCCCGAGTGACACAGAAAAATCACTCAACCATCAAAATCACTAAAATGTCAACAAATGCCTGGAGGCTTATAGCAACAAGAGGAGTAGGCATCTATGTAAGCCAAAAATAAAATTCTAAGAACACCTAACCAGCTGAATGGACTTCTTCTCTTGGCCAAGGGCATTTGAAAATAAACTGAAACACTAATTCAGGCCATGATGGGAATGAGTGGACAGAAATGCCTCACTATACTCTCCTTCCTTTGGAACTTGGGCACGGCCGACCAGCATTAACATTAAAACAGAGATCTTAAGACTGACAAAAGAGATTCTTTGTTGCAATAAGATACCAACATGATAGTAGGACCTGAAATACATAAAATTATTTTTCCCAAAAATATATTGCTTTGACATATTTTAAAATGGCCCTGAAAAGCTGTCTGTTTAAGTCTAAGAAACATTTACAATCTACTTTCTCTGAAGCCTGCTACCTGGAGGCTTCATCTGCATAATAAGAACCTTGGTCTCCACAACTCCTTATCTTAACCAGACACTCCCTTCCATTGATTCCAGGGCTTTAGATAGACTCTTAGCCAATTGCCAATCAGAAAATCTTTGAATCTGGAAGCCCTAAGTTCTAGTTGTCCCCTAAAATGTATAAAATGAAGCTGTAGCCCAACCATGTTCTCAGGATCTCCTGAGGGCTGTGTCATGGGCCATGGTCACTCATATTTGGCTCAGAATAAATCTCTTCACATATTTTACAGTTTGACTCTTTTCATTGGCAATAATTAGTGCCCAACATGGGGCCTCAGAGAAGACTCAGGACCCTTGAAGGAGTTGCCTGAAACCAGAGCTATGGTGCATGTTGAAAGCTCCTGCCAACCTCCCCAGTTTCAGCTTCTCCCCGGCTGCAACTGTTGTTAAGTCCTCCTGAGTCCCAGACCTCCTGTTTTGGTTGATGGTCCTTGGTTTATTCTGAGCCTTTGTTTTTTCTACTAGGAAGTTGCTTAGGATCCTAATTTTGGTTTGCAAGTGCATTCTAAAGGGCTTTCTCCATTGCCTTTTCTCCCAAATTAATCTCTATTGGCTTGTCTGTGTATTTGCATGAGGAAGTGAACTGTCATTTTCATACATAAAAGAGCCTGAGCTCCTCAGCTTCAAAGAGAAAGGGCATTTTACTTCTCAAGCTGAAAGGCACCCCTGGGTGACCAGGGCTGAGTGGAAATGTCTGGGGGGATGACCTCCGCGATGACACGCAGCAACCCTACAGGAAATCCCCCAACAAAACTAGTTTTAAAAGACTCGTCTAGGAAATGCATATAAGAGCTGATCACTCAGTTTTGAGCCCTCTCTGAAGCAATAGCCCTCCAGAAAGAGAAACTGAGACACGTAAGAGGGCAGAAACGACTCAGTGGTGAAACACTGTGGCGTCCCACTGACAAGCAGCACACATCAATCCACCACATTAAACCCTGGGTCACAGCACAGTTCCTCCTTTTAAGAAAAAAAAAAGATGGGAAACAAATCACCTAAGAATGAGGAAAGACAAGAAAAACGACCCCTTTTTAGGCACCCCGTTGGTTCTACGGAGCCTCTATTTGCAAGTGTTTGTGCCAATGAAAGAGTTCAAGGGCATGCCAGGTTTTCTAGCACTCCTGCTGGTTACACATTAGGTCTGTTCTTGTTCACATTTAAAACTAATGGGAAATCACATCAAGGAAAATTCAGAGCACAAAGGCTGACCTTCAGCTATAAAGTTCCTAAGTTCTCTATTTTCATTTCTGCATCCTGTAAGTCTACTATTACTTTTCTACTGGTGTTGAGATAAAAACCACTCTTTGGATCCAACTTTTTAAAAATTTTCTTGTGAACCAGAGAGGTTGTATTGATACCTCTCAGCTGAAGTTTGGAAGCAAAAGCTATAGAATCTTTGTATGGGTGTTTGATGTGTTGCAGACACAAGGCACCAAGTTGACCTAAGTGAAGGAGTACCCATAAATTAAGTAAACAATCCCAGTTGTTTTTCAAGTTCACATGACTTAAATAAAACCTTTAATAAATAAGCTGGCTTTAGAATTTTTACTAGAATAATACTACAAATTTTTAAAGAATTGTTGGCATAATTTTTTGTTTGGTTTTATTGATCAAGCAGTTTCATATTTATCTCAGCCAGATATCATAAGGGGTCCAAAGTTTGGCAGAAGGGTTCCAAAACTATAAACCTAGCCAAAACCAGAATAATCTCTATGTAAATTTGATAAATAAGACATGCAACATTGTTAGCGTAATGAAAACAGCTAAATCCTGAGTGTTTGATAAAATATTCTTATATTTAACCTTAAGAATCTTAGGTAAACACCTGAAATTCACAGCCTATAAAAATTATTAGCAGAGAAATTACTTTAAATGATGACAATCACAGTTTTTATAAATAATCTAGGTAAACTATTTTAAAAAATGAAAATAAATTAATTAGGTAAATGCTTAGGAATAAATGCTTATAAATAAGCTGGAAATATAATTTAGAATCTAAAGATATTAAATTTCAGATATTCATTAAATGTCTGGGTAATTTCCAATTTAAAAATTATAGAAAAAAATTTTCTAAAAAATGAAGTTTTGTCTGATTCCAAGGTTGTTTAAAGATTATTTATGAATCAAGGTAAAAGGAATCAGGAAATAAGAGCTGTAAAGAAAGTTATAGAAATAAAGAGGTATTTTTGGTTAGAAAAATTAAAATAAAAATAATTTTGTATGAAAAAGAATTTTGTATCATAAATTTTTGCCCTAAAATAAAATGACTTGTGTAAGAAAGAGGGATGTTTAGAACAAACCAGAAAATCCAAGCCTTTCAGGAATGATCTGTGTAAGTCTTACTAAGGTTCATATAAAAAAAATTATAAAAAAATTATGTGATTAAGTTGGCCATAATTAAAATGAAATTACAATACTCTTTCTAGAAATGAACTTTGACATTAAAAATACGTAAATACAGGCCAGGAGCAGTGGCTAACACCTGTAATCCCAGCACTTTGGGAGGCCGAGGTGAGCGGATCACCTGAGATCAGGAGTTCAAGATCAGCTTGGCCAACATGGTGAAACCCTGTCTCTACTAAAAATACAAAAATTAGTCAGGCGTGGTGGTGCGTGTCTGTAAACCCAGCTACTCGGGAAGCTAAGGCAGGATAATCCTCTGGGAGGCAGAGGTTGCAACGTGCCGAGATTGCGCCATTGCACTCCAGCCTGGGCAACAGGTTGAGACTGCCTCAAAAACAAACAACAACAAAAAAAATCACCTGAATACAAAACTAAATAATTAGTTAGAACAAGAATTTCTTTAAATATTGATTGATGTAATGAAATTGCAAGCTTTTAATTTTTAAATTCTATAACGTTTTTTGAAATTCTTCAAGTTCAACCTCTGCCATGTCCTGCTGCTTCAGCTCTTTCTTTTGAGAAGGCCTGGGATGGCAACCCTCTCTTTCAACATTTGTTGGCTCCTGTAACATCGTTTATTAATAGTCTAAAGTAAGGGAGATAATTTTTGAAAACAGGCAAATGAAAAATCTTACAAGATCTGCCTCTGTTTGTCTGTTACTTCTGTATGTTTATATGTGTCATGTGAAAGTGACATTGCATTGCCAAACTATACGAAAGAGTTCTAATCAAATAGCTTAAAGAAAAGTCACCACTTAGATGAATAGCAGCTACTTCAGTGCGTTTTAATTCACATGACTTTAGTAATCTTTGGTAAGATTAATTTGGTAAATTTAATCTCACAACTCTCTCCAGTAATTTAAAATCTTGAAGTCATGTTATGTTAAATTAAATAATGCCAGGTTTTTCGCTGGGAGTGTGGGTTACTAAGAGTTAGAATAGTAGAACCGTAAAGTGTGTTGTTGATGAGGTTTATAAAAACATGAAGTTGTGGTTTTGGTAAAGAAAATGTAATTTTTCTAGTTTAGAGGCTGTTTAAGCGTCAGTTTAAAGTAAAGGAAATGTTGTATAGATTAAACTATATAGATAAAGAGAAAAGATACAAGGGTGGGGAATGAGAAACCTTTTACTCTTGGGTGTCCGTGTAGTGAACCGTCCTATGCAGCTGAGCTGGGCTGCACTCAGTTACGAAAGGCGAAAGTTACCAGGGGAATTGACAGATGGCTCACACTCCCAGGGAGTCGTTCACTGAATGCATGAAAAATGCAAACTAATAAAAAAAAAGCAAAACATTTAATTCCTAGCTCATTGTTATCTCTAATAGCTGAAATGAAAATGAAAGAGAGTGCTGGGTTGAGCCTTAAGGCTGGTCCAAGCTCAGATGTGGGTCTGTTTCAGCTCAGGCCACTAAGCTCAAAGCTACCCACAAAAAAAAAATTAAACCAGGGCAACACAAAGTACTTCTAAGTCCTGTAATTACCAAAAAGATAGTCAATGTGGGGGAAGGGGAAACTAACTAACTATTAAGACCAGAGGGTATAATGTAAAGAAATTGTTCCACCTTGTAGATTGGTGTCATCAGATTCCTGAGAAATCTTTACTAAAATGAATTGTAAAAATAACTACCTGAAGAACAGTATCTTCTGTTTTAAATGCTACTGAATGAAAGAGCATGTTTTTGTTGATGAAGAACTCACACCTCGCTATTAAACATTTGCTGATGAATATATGTGATCCAAACTCAGAGGAGGCTATTCCTGAGGGAATGCCCAGCCTGGTCTTATCATGGACATGTGTGAGATGAACACTGGTGTGAGAGATGGTCACTCTTCACCAGAACTGTCCTCATATGTGCTGCAGTGCAGAGAAGGTACACATGACAGTTGGCCTCAGAGTGGTGAGTGGGCCTGCCTTTTGGACCCCAGAGCAACAGCTGGTGCAACTCAACTCCTGTGCCCCATGGGCTCAGCTGCCAGCCGCCCTTCCTGGGCTATGTTTTTTTTTTTTTAACTAGAAACCCCTCATTCAAGCGTGCATTAAAAAATTGTCTAATACTGAAATACTAGAAACTAATTCAAAAACATTTAAACTCTGCCTGCACCAACAGTAGACATTCACTTGCTATGTAAACTTGGGTCAGTTTTCTTTTCTTTCTTTCTTTTTTTTTTTTGAGACGGAATCTCGCTCTGTCACCCAGGGTGGAGTGCAGTGGCACGATCTTGGCTCACTGCAACCTCCGCCTCCTGGGTGATTCTCTTGCCTCAGCCGCCTGAGTAGCTGGGACTACAGGTGCATGTGACCACACCTGGCTAATTTTTTGTATTTTTAGTAGAGATGGGGGTTTCACCATGTTAGCCAGGATAGTCTCGATCTCCTGACCTTGTGATCCAACTGCCTTGGCCTCCCAAAGTGCTGGGAGTACAGGTGTGAGCTACTGCGCCCAGACAATTTGAGGCAGTTTTCTAATCTCTACTAGTCTTAGATTCCTCATTTATAAAATTAAAATAATAATGTAAAATATTGTGTGCATGCATAGTGTTACACCCAATAACTAGAAAAATACTGATAGGCACAGGATGCAGAGAAATTCTAGGCAGAAAAGGACAGGGTCTCTGGCAACGGTCCCACCTTCCAGCCTGGAACTGCTGCCCAAAGAGAAAACTTTACATCTCTGTTTTTCCCACTCAAATGATGCCTTTTTAAAAACCATCCATGGCCTGCCTCTACCCCACATCCTGTGCCCCTGACCTGACTGGCAGAGGGCAGAGAGAAGGAGAGAAGAGAAAAAGCAGCCAGACATCGAAGAGCAGCAGCTTGACTTTTGAGGGATGGCTTGACAGCGGGACTTCAGAGAAGAGTCTGCCTGGAGATGGCCAGACTCCAGGGATCACCTTCCTGCCCCATCCCCCTTTCAGCTCCCCTTCCCACAGCAAGCCGCTTTCATCAGCAATAAAATCCTCTGCATTCACCACCATTCGATTTGTTCGTGCAACCTCATTCCTCCTGGACATCAGACAAGGACTTGGGTGTGGGTGCAAAAGGCTGTCACACTGATCTTCTACTGAGCTGTTAACACTTAAGCCATCTGCAGACAGCAAAGATAAAACAGCACACTGTAACGTATGCCCTTTTAGGCTTCAAGGTTCGTGGGTACATACCCCCTAGATGTTACCACCAGGGTGCATGGAGTTTTGGTCCTGTCAGTGTCCAAAAGTGCTTGCTCCAGCTCTTGCACCTGCTCACCTGCACGCTCCCTCTCCCACAGGGGGTTGAGAGCTGTAGGCCAAGTAAATGAGGCACCCCTGTCTCGAGGCCCGTGAAGTGGTCGAGGAAAATTTTGCATTTCATCTGGGGGTTTTCCCAGGGTACGTTGCAAGGGTGAGTAAATGCAGATTTGCCCTATCTGTTTCTTTCTGTCTTCAGACTTTCCTCTGAACTAAGCACTTGAATGGGGACAGGAAGCAACTGTACCCTCTCTCTGTTTCTTTCAGGTGAAAGGAATGTTGGCTCTGTTTCCCCTCATGAAAGTGGAGCCATTGCATGGGACTGGAATAAAGTTCTGGGGCAACTGAAGGCATCTGGCCAATGCCACTCCTTGGTGCTGCCAGAAGGCCACATGACTGAACCTGGTCCCCAACCACCTGTTAAGGTTCAGCCAAGACCCCCAGACTTTTCTATGGTATCTTTCCTTCCTTCTTTCATGGTTTGAAATGGCTCCTATCTCTTCTTTTATAGTGTTAAGGGTTTTGCTGCAAACTGCTGACATGTTACTAAGTACGGTGAGAGATTGGCCCAGCCATCAGGTAGCAATTCAGATCAATATGATTTCCGTCTGTTTTTAGAGGTTCCATCCCCCCTCCACCCCCACAGTTGCAGGTACATGCTGTGCACAGTGGCTCCCCTCCCGGCTGGAGGGCCTGGGCATGTCCACTGCATGCATGTGTCGTGCCCAGTGGCCAAGCCAGGTGAGAGTGGGAGTGAGCTATGCATGACACCCGGGCCCCAGGGCAGCCTCAGGGGCCAGGGACCCTGTACAGCCAGCTGGCCAGTGCTTCCTGCTCACCATCCCCTCCCGCCATACACCCACAGAGTCTTTCTTCCCCTGGCCAAGGAGTTCAGCTTGGTCCAAACTGGGGGAGAGATACAGTGATTAAAGGAACCCATTTGCAGAAAGCAAGAGTTCCCCCCTCTTAAGCCTCTTTTTTTCTTTCCTTTTCAATGTGAGAGGGTTCTTCTCCTACCTCAACACTCTGCTTATAATAGGGAGGCAACAAAGGAGCGACACCACTGACTATTAACTGCAAGTTTGGCAAAACCTGTGTGAGAATTAATCTAAATGGACCCACGCATCCCCTGAGACACATTTTTGGCCCAAATTTGATTCCAAGCTTCGAGTTGAAGCCCTAGAAGGAAAACCAGATCTGAGAAATCCAAGGCAAGGTAACAGGCACAGTATAAATGGGCAGGACTATTTCCTGATGATTAAGCCCTGCTTCATGGGAGGAGGCCATGCTCCATGGCATAGATGGGGCCCAGGTAACCCAAAGGTTGCTGACAGTAGGAGGGATGAAGGCATAGGTGAGTGTAGACAACTCCTACTCTCTAGGCCCTCCCTGCCTAATGGGTGCAGTCCGCAATGGCACCCACGGATGGTGTCCATCTAAGGTTACTGAGTCTTGGGGATAAAAAAAAAAAAAAAAAAACAGAAGAGAAAAGGGGGATGTCCACATTCTCTCTCCCTCACACCCCAAGTTTTTGCTGAAAGGAGCAAAGGAAACGAGGGACACCTATCTCCCTATCTTTGAGAATGGGCAACCAGCTATCTTCATCACCCCCCATCTATACTCCCTGGAGTGGATCCTCAATCACTGAGACTGCTTTGACCCTCAGACTCCGGAGGAAAAATTCCTCATAGCCTTCTGCACATAGATTTGGCTGAATTATGATCTGTGGGAAGGGCTAGCTTGGCCTCAGGAAGGAAGCATTCATTTCAATACCAACCTGCAGTTAGACCTTTTCTGTAAACCTGAGGATGACAAGTGGTCTGAGGCCCCATACGTGCAGGCTTTCTATACCTTGCAGGGTAATCCAGACCTTTGCTGACAGTTTAGGACTGACCCAGCCCTTCTGTTTGCCATCTCAGGAGAGGCTGCAAGGGGAAATCCCAGGGAACTAAAGAAATTAACCCTAGAGGCCCCTCCAGCAGAGGAGCCAGCTCCCTCTGGCCCTGTTCTTCTGGTCCACCCCATCCTCCCTATCCAGCTTCTCTCTCTCACTTGCCCCCACCTAGAAATCCTCACCCTAGATAAGCCCCAGTCTCACTCTTGCCCTTCCAACAGATGCCTGGCGAGTTTGGCCCCAGTAAGTTCCAGCTCCCCTCTCTCTACAGGACTGAAGGCAAATGAAGGGGGATCTGGCAAGTTTTAAGATGACCCTGACAGATATATAGAGGCTTTCCAGAATTTAACCTCAGTATTTGAACACTCCTGGAAAGACATTATGTTACTTTTGAATCAAACCCTGACTAACAGTGGAGAAGCAGACTGCTCTGCAAGTGGTAAAGGAATTTGGGGAAGAGCTTTGTATCACATGTAGTGCCAGGGAAGGAGTCAAACTTTATCCAAATGGAAGAGAAGCAGTACCAGTGGATGACCCTAAATGGCATCCCAAAGGCCTGATGGGAGAATGGAAGAGGAGATACTTTCAAGTGTGTATAATGGAGGGCTTACATAGTACTAGGACCAAGCCTCTCAATTATAGCAACCTACCTATGACAGACAAGATATTTGATGAGAATCCCACTACCTTCCTGGAAAGGCTAAGAGAGGCCTTGGTAAAGTACCTTTCTATCTACTGATTCAGTTGAGAGGCAACTAATCCTAAAAGATAAATTTATTATTTAGGCGGCCCCTGATATTAGGAGAAAGCTGTGAAACAGGCCCTTGGACCAGATAGTACTTTAGAAAACCTCCTGAAAGTGGCCACCTCAGTCTTTTATAATAGAGATAGGGAGGGCCAGGAGAGAGAGAGAGGAAACACAGGAAAGAGACAGAGGACTTAATGGTCACCATGCAAGCCCACAAACCCCAGAACTCCCAAGGTGCACCTGTTAACTGCTACAGATGTGGTAAGCTGGGGCATTTTAAGGATTGCCTAGGCAGCATGAGGAAGCCACTCCAACCCTGTCCAATCTGCAGTGGGGACCACTGGAAGGTTGACTGTCCCCAGGGACACTGGTCACTGGATCCAGAACCAATCTCCCAAATGGTCCAGCAGCAGAACTGATGGGTCCTGGGGCTCCTCTCCCCAGCTCCAGTGGTCCAGACCACCATTACCATCCAGGAGCCCTAGGTAATTCTGGAATTCAAAGAGAGGAAAGTGGACTTCCTTTTGGACACTGGGGCTGGTCTCTTGGTTCTCCTCTCCAATCCAGACCCCCTCTCCTCCATTAGCACAACTATGAGGGGTGTCTCAGGAAAGCCTTTAACCCATTTTTTTTCCAAGCTCTTAGTTGTAGTTGGGGAGATCTCTTGTTCACCCGTGACTTTCTAATTGCCTGAAAGCCCAACTCCTCTGTTGAGCAGGGATATTCTGGCCCATATTGGGACCACCATCCTGATGGCCCAGGACAAACTCTTTGTCTCCCCCTAGAGGAAACCAATACTAACCCAGAAGTTTGAGCAATTCAAGGGAAGATTGGCCAAGCCACAACCACCATACCTGTGTGGGCCCACCTTAAAGATCCCTCCTCCAATCATAACCAGAAACAATATCCCCTGAAATCAGAAGTTAGGAAAGGACTCGAAGCCGTCTTTGATAACTTAAGTTTGCAGGGCCTCCTCAAACCCTGCAACATCCCTTGTAATATCCCAATACTGGGGGTACAAAAACCCAGCAGGGAATGGAGGCTACTTTGGGACCTCTGCCTCATTTCACCTGGTGGTTCCCAATGCATATACTCTGCTAGCTCAAATACCTGAGGGAACTAAATGGTTCAGAGTCATGGATCTAAAGGATGCCTTCTTCTGCATACCATTACACCCCAACTCTCAGTATTTATCCGCATTGAGTATCCCTCTAACCAAATCACCCAGTTAACCTGGACAGTGTTACCTCAGGGATTCTGAGATGGCCCCCACTTGTTTGGACAGACACTGTCAAGGGACCTCTCTGAGTTCCTTTATCCTCAGGTTAAACTTTTATAATATGTAGATGACCTTCTCCTCTGTGCTCTGAGGAAATCTCTCAGGAGGGCAGTAAGGCTCTTTTTAATTTTTGACTAACAGAGGATATAAGGTTTAAAAAAATCTAAAGCTCAGTTCTGCCAGCTTCAGTGAAGTACCTAGGCCTGGTCTTGTCAGAGGGAACCAAAGCATTCAGTGAAAAAAGGATTAAGGCCATCTCTTCCTTTCCCCTCGCCACAACCCTCAAGCAACTAAGGGGATTCTTAGGCATTACAGCATTTTGCAGACTATGGATACCTGGGTATGGTGAAATAGCTCAGCCCTTATACCACCTAATAAAGGAGACTCAGACAGCTAAAACTCACTGCCTAATTTGGGAACCAGAGGCTAGAAAGGCCTTTGACCAACTAAAACAAGCCTTGCTTAAGGCACCAGCCCTTGGTCTCCCCATAGGGAAGATGTTCAATCTTCAGTGTTAGAAAGAAAAGGAATGGCACTGGGAGTTCTAACACAGGCCCACAGTCCAGCCCAGCAGCCTGTAGGCTACCTAAGTAAGGAGCTTGATTTGGTAGCTAAAAGATGGCCAGCCTGCCTCTGGGTGGTTTCAGCAGTAGCCTTGCTGGTATCAGCGGCTACTAAGTTAACCATGGGGTATAACTTCACTGCTTACATTCCACATAATGTGGCAGGACTGCTGTCTTCTAAGAAGAGTCTCTGGCTAATGGACAACGATCTCCTCAGATATCAAGCTCTGCTATTAGAGGAATCTGCAGTCCAATTAAGAACCTGTCCCTCCCTAAATCCAGCCGCCTTCCTCCCTCCCTTGAGGGAGAATCTCAAGGAAACTCCCTTAGAGAACCCAGACTGGATTCTCTTTATGGGCAGAAGTTGTTTTGTAGAACAAGGGACATATAAAGTAGGGTATGCAATAGTTACCCTGAGTGATACTGCTGAGAGCACACCTCTCTCCTCTGGCACAAGTGCTCAATTAGCCGAACTAATTGCCCTCATCGAGGGGCTTGCATTAAGCAAAGGGAAAGAAGTTAACATTTATACTGATTCTAAGTACAATTTCCTAATCCTCCATGCCCATGCCACTATCTGGAAAGAGAGAAACTTCCTCACAGCTAATGGGTCTCCCATTTAATGCCATTAGAAAATTAATAGACTATTATCCTTGGTTTTCCTCCCATGGGAAGTGACAGTAATACATTGTAAAGGCCACTGAAAAAGAATGGATGAAGTGGCTGAGGGAAATAGGTTGACAGACCAAGCAGCTAAATCAGCAGCAAGGGGGCCCCAGGTCTCTGACCCACTTGAAGGTCCACTCATCTGAGAGGGCCCAATCAGGGAAATAAAACCTCAATAGTCTGCTGCAGAAATAGAATGGGCCACCTCTCATGGATACACCGTTTAGTCCTCCAGGTGGCTACAATTGAAGGACAGCAAGTCTCATCTACTAGCTGCCAACCAACGGAAAGTTCTTAAAAGCCTTCCTCAGGCCTTCCACTAGGTAAGAAAAAAACCTCAATTGGTCCAGAGATTGTTCTCAGGTAAAAACCTGATACAAATGGTTAAACAAGCTGTTAATGCTTGTGAGGCTTGCCTTAAAAATAATCCTCTCAAGTGATGGCTTCTTCCCCCAGGAACCCAAAAGATAGGAGGCTACCCAGTGAAGAGTGGCAGATGGATTTCACCCACATGTCAAAGGCAAGGGGCATCCAATATCTCTCAGTATGGATAGATACCTTCACTAACTGGGTAGAAGCATTTCCATGTTGAACAGAGAAAGCCTCTGAGGTGATAAAAGTACTAATCAATAACATAATTCCTCATTTTAGACTTTCTAAGTACCTCCAGAGTAATAATGGCCCCTTGTTCAAGGTGGCTGTCACCCAGGGGGTCTCAAAGGCACTAGGCATACAGTACCATTTTCATTGTGCTTGGAGACCACAATTCTCAGGAAAGGTGAAAAAGACAAATGGTATTATCAAAAGGCACACCAGGAAACTGTCTCAGGAGACTTATGTCCACTGGACTACCCTTCTCTACATAGCCCTACCATGTATTAGAAACACCCCTTCAAAGCTGGGTGTAAGTGTCTTTGAAATGATGTATGGACAGCCTTTTCTCACCAATGATTTCTTGCTAGACCAAGAAACTTCTGATTTTATTAAACACATTACTTTTTTAGCTCATTTCCAACAGGAACTAAAATATCTGTCAGAGGCCCAATCCCATGAACCAGAGCCACTTCTATTCAACCCAGGAGACCTGGTGCTGCTAAAGGTACTACCTTCCCTTTAATCTTCTCTAAGCTCAGATTGGAAGGAACCTTACACTACTTCTTTCTACTCCTACTACAGTGAGGGTCACTGGAATAGACTCTTGGATTCATTATACCCAAGTAAAGGCCTGGGAGGCCAATGGAGTTACCTCCATCAACCCAGAAGAGCACCCAAAGTACCAGTGTGAAGAGATTGGTGATCTCAAGCTAAAAACCACAAAAGATTAGTGTTCACAATTCATCTTCCATGGATATCCTCTGTAGTCTTGCCAATGCTTGCTGTTTTTACCTTTGTTCTGCTCTATATCATGGGGTACACTGCTGTTTTCAGAATGTTTACCACATTTCACTTGTTATTTCTGTAATCTTCGACACTAAATTCTTTCCTTTTAACCCCTTTTTGTATAATACATATATTTGATCCTGCATACTTAACCTTGTAGAACTTGTTTCTTCTTGCCTAGAGTCCATCAAACTCCAAACGGTCAGGCAACCAAAGCTTTAGATGATTTTTGCCAGGGACCCTTAGGTAGACCTCTGGGAGGAATCTGACTGCTATTCTCCCCAAAACAATGCCCACTGTCAGCAGAAAGTAGCTAAGACTGCTCATCATCTGTATTCTAATTGCAGTTTGATGTGACTCTTTGGTGTGGGGGTAGGGGGATGATAGGGACAGAAAGCAGAGAAATTCTAGGCAGAAAAGGGTGGGGTCCCTGGCAATGGCCCCACCCTCAATCTTGTTACTGTGGCCTAGTGAGAACATTACATCCCTGTTTTCCTGCTCAAATTGTGCCTTTTCCAAAATCATCCATGGCCCACCCCGCTCCCCATTCTGTACCCATTAAAACTCCTGACCTGACTGGCAGAGGGCAGAGAGAAGGAGAGAAGAAAAGAAGAAGCCATACATCAGAGAGAAGCAGCTTGATTTCGGAGGGATGGCTTGATGGTGGGACTTTAGAGAAGAGTCTAGCTAGAGATGGCCAAACTCCAGGGGAACATCACCTTCCCACCCCATCCCCCTTCCAGCTTTCTTTCCCACTGAGAGCCAGTCTCATCAGCAATAAAATCCTCCGCATTCATCACCACTCAATTTGTTTCTGCGACCTCAATCCTCCTGGACACTGAAAAAGGACTCAGGCATGGGTTCAAAAGGCAGTCACACTGACCCTATGCTGAGCTATTAACACTTAAGCCATCCATAGATGGCAAAGCTAAAAGAGTGCATTGTAACACACACCCTCTAGGGCTTCAGGGATTGTGGGTACCCCCCTAAACACTGCTGCAGGGCCACACGAAGTTTTGCTCCCACTGGCATCCAAAAGTGCTCGCTCTGGCTCCTGCACCCATTCACCTGCGTGCACACCCTCTGATATGATTTGGCTCCGTGTCCTTACCCAAATCTCGTCGTGTAACTCCCATAATTCTCTTGTGTTGTGGGAGGGACCGGGTGAGAGACGACTGAATCATAGGGGCAGGTCTTTCCTCTGCTGTTCTTGCGATAGTGAATGGGTCTCATGAGATCTGATAGCTTTAAAAACAAGAGTTTCTCTGCACAAACTCTCTTTTTTGCCTGCCACCATCCACGTAAGACGTGACTTGCTCCTCCTTGCCTTCTGCCAGGATGTGAGGCCTCCCCAAGCCATGCAGAACTGTAAGTCTGATTAAACCTCCTACTTTTGTAAATTGCCCGGTCTTGGGTATGTCTTTATCGGCAGTGTGAAAATGGACCAAAACACCCTCCCTCGAGCAGTTGAGAACCGCAGGCTAAGTGAGGCACCTCAATCTCAAGGCCCATGCAGCCTAAGTGAGGCACTTCAACCTCAAGGCCCATGCAGGCTAAGTGAGGCACCTCAATCTCAAGGCCCATGCAGGCTAAGTGAGGCACTTCAACCTCAAGGCTCATGCAGCCTAAGTGAGGCACCTCAACCTCAAGGCCCATGCAGGCTAAGTGAGGCACCTCAATCTCAAGGCCCATGCAGGCTCAGTGAGGCACCTCAATCTCAAGGCTCATGCAGGCTAAGTGAGGCACCTCAATCTCAAGGCCCATGCAGGCTAAGTGAGGCACCTCAACCTCAAGGCCCATGCAGGCTAAGTGAGGCACCTCAACCTCAAGGCCCATGCAGGCTAAGTGAGGCACCTCAACCTCAAGGCTCATGCAGGCCAAGTGAGGCACCTCAATCTCAAGGCCCATGCAGGCTAAGTGAGGCACCTCAATCTCAAGGCTCATGCAGGCTAAGTGAGGCACCTCAACCTCAAGGCTCATGCAGGCCAAGTGAGGCACCTCAATCTCAAGGCCCATGGAGGCTAAGTGAGGCACCTCAACCTCAAGGCCCATGCAGGCTAAGTGAGGAACCTCAGCCTCAAGGTTCATGCAGCCTAAGTGAGGCACTTCAACCTCAAGGCTCATGCAGGCTAAGTGAGGCACCTCAATCTCGAGGCCCATGCAGGCTAAGTGAGGCACCTCAATCTCAAGGCTCATGCAGGCTAAGTGAGGCACCTCAATCTCAAGGCTCATGCAGGCTAAGTGAGGCACCTCAACCTGAAGGCTCATGCAGCCTAAGTGAGGCACTTCAACCTCAAGGCCCATGCAGCCTAAGTGAGGCACTTCAACCTCAAGGCTCATGCAGGCTAAGTGAAGCATCTCAATCTCAAGGCTCATGCAGGCTAAGTGAGGCACCTCAATCTCAAGGCTCATGCAGGCTAAGTGAGGCACCTCAATCTCAAGGCTCATGCAGCCTAAGTGAGGCACTTCAACCTCAAGGCTCCTGCAGGCTAAGTGAAGCATCTCAATCTCAAGGCCCATGCAGGCTAAGTGAGGCACCTCAATCTCAAGGCCCATGCAGGCTAAGTGAAGCATCTCAATCTCAAGGCCCATGCAGGCTAAGTGAGGCACCTCAATCTCAAGGCTCATGCAGGCTAAGTGAGGCACCTCAATCTCAAGGCTCATGCAGGCTAAGTGAGGCACCTCAATCTCAAGGCTCATGCAGCCTAAGTGAGGCACCTCAATCTCAAGGCTCATGCAGGCTCAGTGAGGCACCTCAATCTCAAGGCCCATGCAGGCTAAGTGAGGCACCTCAATCTCAAGGCCCATGCAGGCTAAGTGAGGCACCTCAATCTCAAGGCCCATGCAGCCTAAGTGAGGCACCTCAATCTCAAGGCTCATGCAGGCTAAGTGAGGCACCTCAATCTCAAGGCTCATGCAGGCTAAGTGAGGCACCTCAATCTCAAGGCTCATGCAGGCTAAGTGAGGCACCTCAATCTCAAGGCCCATGCAGGCTAAATGAGGCACCTCAATCTCAAGGCTCATGCAGGCTCAGTGAGGCACCTCAATCTCAAGGCCCATGCAGGCTAAGTGAGGCACCTCAATCTCAAGGCTCATGCAGGCTCAGTGAGGCACCTCAATCTCAAGGCTCATGCAGGCTAAGTGAGGCACCTCAATCTCAAGGCCCATGCAGCCTAAGTGAGGCACCTCAATCTCAAGGCCCATGCAGGCTAAGTGAAGCATCTCAATCTCAAGGCTCATGCAGCTTAAGTGAGGCACTTCAACCTCAAGTCTCATGCAGGCTAAGTGAGGCACTTCAACCTCAAGGCCCATGCAGGCTAAGTGAGGCACCTCAATCTCAAGGCTCATGCAGCTTAAGTGAGGCACTTCAACCTCAAGTCTCATGCAGGCTAAGTGAGGCACTTCAACCTCAAGGCCCATGCAGGCTAAGTGAAGCATCTCAATCTCAAGGCTCATGCAGCTTAAGTGAGGCACTTCAACCTCAAGTCTCATGCAGGCTAAGTGAGGCACTTCAACCTCAAGGCCCATGCAGGCTAAGTGAGGCACTTCAATCTCAAGGCTCATGCAGGCTAAGTGAGGCACCTCAGCCTCAAGGCCCATGAAGGGGTCAAGTGAAATTTCCCATTTCATTACGACACAATATTATATTGTGATTTGATTTGCATATAACTATATTTCCCCAATTAAATTATAAGCAATTTGAATATGAGTGCATAATTGATTCCCTGTAAATATTTGCTGTTTGATTTAAAATATATTTGTTAAATATATAGGTTAAGTGCAATGACATGTTCTTATAGAGGGAGAACACTTGGTTTCTCTTGTTTTTCTTTTCTGTTAACTCCAATCTAAGGAGAAAACTAATGCATATTTATCTAATTTCTTAATACATATGCAGTCAAAAGACAAGTCTCTCTCAGCACAGTTTTTTTTTCTAATTCTCAGAATATATCAACAGCTTCTATTGCTCAAACAAAATACAAACCTTTAAAAAGAAGTTGGCTCCCAGAGTGGCAATTTCTTCTGAAATTATTAGCTAGCTCTAACAGCACATTTTCTGACTTACATTTAGAGAGTGTATTAGTCAGGGTTCTCTTGAGAAACAGACAATAGGAGATACACATGCACACATGGACAAATAGATTGATTATAAGACATTGGCTAACATGATTACTGAAGCCGAGAATTCCCACAATCTTCTGTCTGCAAGTTGGAGACCCAGGGAAGTCAATGGTCAAGTTCAAAGGCCTAGAGCCAGAGAGCCAATAGTGTAGATTCCAGTCCAAGTCTGAAGGCCTGAGAGCCAGGAACACCCAGAGAAGATGGATGTTCCAGCTCAAGCAGCCAGGCAGAGAATACAGCACTCTTCCACTTTCAATTCTATTCAGGCCCTCAGGGAATCGAATATGCCCACCCAAATTAGGGAGGGCCATCTACCTCACCCAGTCCTCTACTCAAATGCCAGTGTCTTCCTGAAACACCCTCGTGAGAACACCCAGGATAATGTTTAACCAAATACCTGGGCATCCCATGGTTCACTCAAGTTGACACATAAAAGTAACCATCATAGAGTTATTTTTGGTGACATATCTTAACAGTAAGGAGAATATATTCAATATAAAGAATCCAAGATAAATGGCAGAAAATGTAATCTATATTCCCAAAATAGACCAAACATGACAAAACACTAGAAGTTCTTCTTAGTGAGAAAGCAATTTCTATGCTTTTATATACATATATTTAAAAATTCTGGCAGAGTAAGATGATGGAATAGAAACCTACACCATTCATCCCCCTGCTGGAACACCATGGAACACCATATTTTTGTTGTTGTTGTTGTTGTTTTGTTTTTGTTTTTGTTTTGGACAGAGTCTTGTTCTGTTGCCCAGGCTGGAGTGCAGTGGTGTGACCTAAGATCACTTCAGCCTCTACCTCCTGGGTTAAGTGATTCTTGTGCCTCAGCCACCCAAGTAGCTGGGATTGCAGGCATGAGGCACCACATTGAGTTAATTTTTGTATTTTTAGTAGACATGGGTTTTTGCCACGTTGGCCAGGCTGGTCTCGAACTCCTGGCCTCAAGTGATCTGCTAATCTCAGCCTCCCAAAGTGCTGGGATTACAGGCATAAGCCACAACACCTGGCCTTGGAACACCATATTTTAAGAATTATCTGCACGCAGAGAAGCTCCATCACGAGAACCAAATATCAGGTGAGGAATCACAGTATCTGGTTTTAACTTCATATCACTGAAAAAGGCATGAAGGAGGGCAGGAGAGACAATCTTGAGGACTGCTGTCACCCGTCCCCCAGCCCCTGGCAGCACCCATGTGGCACAGAGTTTAGGCACTCTGTGGAGGGAAAGCACAGCGACTGGAAAACTTTACATTGAACTCAGTGCTGCCCAGTCACAGCAGAGAATGGTGGGCTCAGCAGCACCGACGCATGGAGGAAGCATTTGGAGCAGCCCTAGCCAGAGGAAAATTGCTCATGCCAGCAGTGAGAACTTGAATTTCTTGGCAAGCTTTTCCACTGTGGGCTGAAGTGCTCTGGGGTTCTAAATAAACTTGAAAGGTAGTCTAGGATACAAGGACTACAATTCCTAGGACTGCAATTCTAAGGCTGGGCTTAGAGCCAGTGGACTAGGGTGACACATGACCTAGGGTGGCTAAGGGAGTGCTTGCACCACCCCTCCCCCAAACCCAGGCAGCACAGCTCATAGCAATGACAATGACTCCTTCCTTCTGCTTAAGGAGAGGAGAGTGAAGACTAAAGAGGACTTTGTCTTGCACCTTGGATACCAGTTCAACCACAGTAAGATAGGGCACGGGGCAAAGTCATGAGACCTCCCTTCCAGGCCCTATCTCCTGGACATTTCTAGATGCACTTTGGGCCAAAAAAGAACCCACTGCCTTGAGGAGAAGGACCCAGTCCTGGCAAGATTTATTATCTGCTGAAAAGCCTTGGTGCCTGAATAACCAGCAGCAATACCCAGGGAGTACACTGTGAGCCTTAGGCTCTGAGAGGTGCTGGCTTAACAAGTGGCCCAGAACACTCCCAGCTGGGGAGGCTATGCTGAAAGATTCCTTCAGTTCCAGAAAAGCAGAGTGAAAATCGAAGGGGACTTCATTTTGCACCTTAGGTATCAGCTTGAACACAGTAGGTTAGAGAAACAAACAGGCTCTTGGGGTCCCTGAGTCCAGACCTAGGCTTTCAGGCAGGATTTCTGGACCTACCATGAGTGAGAGGGAAGCCCACTGCCCTGAAGCGTGAATCCCAGGCCTGGAAACATTCACCACAATCTGATGGAAGAGCCTTTGGGCTTTAAGTGAACATCAGTGGTGGCCTTGCAGAACCCCTGTGGACCAGTGGTGGTGGCGGCCACAGGGAAACGTTCTTCTGCCTATGGAATGGGGAGGAAAAGCAGGAAAGACTTTGTATTGTAGTATGAGAGCCAGCTTAGCCACAGTAGAATAGGATGTATGGTAAACTGCTAAGGTTTTTTACCCTAATCCTTGGCTCCCAGGCAGCATCTCTGCACATGCCCAGGGCCTGGGAGAACTCACTACCCTGAAGGGAATGGCCTTGGGCAAGAGCCAGTGATATGCAAGCTTCAGGTTTCAGCCAGCACAGTACCAGTGGTGGTGGTCACAGGGGTGCTTATGTCACTCCACCCCCAGTTCCAGGTGGCTCAACAGAGAGAGAGAGAAAGGTAAGGTTTGGGGAAAGGTAAGGGAAAAGAATAAGAATCTCTGCCAGGTAATCCAGAGAATTCTTCTGGATCTTATCCAAGACCACCAAGGAAGTACCTCTATGAGTCTACAAAAACCACAGCATTATTGGGCTTGGGGCCCAGGTCCCTTCAAATCCTTGGAAATCCTTCCCAAGAAGGACAGATACAAATAAGCCCAAACTGTGAAGACTACAATAAATACCTAACTCTTCAATGCCCAGACACTGACGAACATCTACAAGCATCAACACCATCCAGGAAAACATGACTTCATCAAATGGACTAAACAAGGCACCAGGGACCAATCCTAGAGAAACGGATATATATGACCTTTCAGACAGAGAATTCAAAATAGCTCTTTTGAGGAAACTCAAAGAAATTCAAGGTAACCCAGAAAATAAATTCATAATTTTATCAGTTAAATTTAACAAGGAAATTGAAATAATTAAAAAGAATCAAGCAGAAATTCTAGAGTTGAAAAGTGCAACTGAAAAGTGCTGAAGAATGGATCAGAGTCTCTTAATAGCAGAATTGATCAATTAGTGAGCTTGAAGACACGTTATTTGAGAAGACACACAGAGGAGAAAAAATAAAAAAATAAAAAACAATAAAGCGTGCCTACAAGATCTGGGAAAAAACCTCCAAAGGGCAAATCTAAGAGTTATCAGGCTTAAAGAGGAGGTAGAGAAAGACATAGGGGCAGAAAGTTTATTCAAAGGGATAATATCAGAGAGAACCTCCCAAACCTACAGAAAGATTATCGTTCAAGTACGAGAAGGTTATAGAACACCAAGCAGATTTAACTCAAAGAAGACTGTCTCAGGGCATTTAATAATCAGACTCCCAAAGGGCAAGGATAAATAAAGGATATTAAAAGCAGCAAGAGAAAGAGAAACAAATAACATATAATGGAGCTCTAATACATCTGGCAGAAGACTTTTCAGTGGAATCTTTACAGGCCAGGAGAGAGCAGCATGACATATTTAAAGTGCTGAAGGAAAAAAAACTTTTAGTCTAGAATAGTATACCTGGCAAAAATATCCTTCAAGCATGAGAGAGAAATAAAGACCTTTCCAAGCAAAAGCTGAGGGATTTCATCAACACCAAACCAGTCCTACAAGAAATGCTAAAGAGAGTTATTTAATCTGAAAAAAGGATGTTAATGAGCAAGAAGAAATTATCTGAAAGTACAAAACTCACCACCAATAGTAAGCACACAAAAAACACAAAATAATATAACACTGTAATGGTGTGTAAACTACTCTTGTCTTAAGTAGAAAGACTAAATGATGAATCAATCAAAAATAAAAACTATGACAACTTTTCAAGACACAGATAATACAGTAAGACATAAAGAGAAACAACAAAAAGTTAAAAAGGAGGGGGTCAAAGTTAAAATGTAGAGTTATTAGTTTTCTTTTTGTATGTTTGTATATGCAATGAGTGGTATGTTTTCATCAGTTTAAAAGAATTGGTTATAAGATAGTATTTGCAAGTCTTCTGGTAACCTCAAATCAAAAAACATACAATGGATACACAAAATTTTTTTTAAAAACAAGAAATTAAAGCATGCCACCAGGGAAAATCACCTACACTAAAAGGAAGGCAGACAGGAAAGAAGAAAGAGAAGATTGCAAAGCAACCAGAAAACAAATAATAAAATGGCAGGAGTAAGTCCCTAATTATCAATAATAACCTTAAATGTAAATGGACTAAACTCTCTAATCAAAAGACACAGAGTGGCTGAATGGATGAAAAAAAAAAAAAAAACCCAATGACCTGTTGCCTACAAGAAACACACTTCACCTGAAAAGATAAACCTTGACTGAGAGTAAAGCATAGGAAAATGTTATTCCATGCAAATGGAAACCAAGAAAGAATATGAGTAGCTATACTTAAATCAGAAAAAAATAGATTTCAAGACAAAAATCATAAGAAGAGACAAAAAATGTTATTATATAATGATAAAGAGGTCAATTCATCATGAAGATATAATGATTATAAATATATATGTACCCAACACTGGAGCACCCAGATATATACAGCAAATATTATTAGAACTAAAGACAGAGATAGACCCCAATAATAGTTGGAGACTTCAACACCCCACTTTTAGCATTGGACACATCTCCCAGATAGAAAATCAACAAAGAAACATCAGACTTAATCTGCACTATAGGAAAAATTGACTTATATACTTACAGAGCTTTTCCTACATTGGCTTCAGAATACACATTCTTCTCCTCAGCACATGGATCATTCTCAAGGGTAGATCATATATTAGGTGACAAAACAAGTCTTAAAACATTTTTAACAACTGAAATAATATCAAACTCCTTTTCTGACCACAATGGAATAAAACTAGAAAATAATAAGAGGAGGAATTTTGGAAACTATACAAATACATGGAAATTAAGTAATATGCTCAAATGACCAGTGGGTCAATGAAGAAATTTAGAAGGAAATTGAAAAATTTCTTGAGACAAATAATAATGAAAACACAACATACCAAAACCTGTGGGATATAGTGAAAACAGCACTAAAAGGGAAATTTATAGCTGTAAGTGCCTACATCATTAAAGAAGAAAAGCTTCAAATAAATAACCTAATGATGCATCTTAAAGAACTACAAAAGCGGCCGGGCGTGCTGGCTCATGCCTGTAATCCCAGAACTTTGGGAGGCAAAGGCAGGTGGATCATGAGGTCAGGAGATCAAGACCATCCTAGCTAACATGGTGAAAACCTCCATCTCTATTAAAAATACAAAAAAAGTAGCCAGGTGTGGTGGTTGGCACCTGTAGTCCCAGCTACTCTGGAGGCTGAGGCAGGAGAATGGTGTGAACACAGGAGGCGGAGCTTGCAGTGAGCCGAGATCGTGCCACTGCACTCCAGCCTGGGCAACAGAGTGAGACTCCATCTCAAAAAAAAAAAAAAAAAAGAACTACAAAAGCAAGAGCAAACTGAACCCAAAATTAGGAGAAAAGAAATAAGGATTGAAGAAGAATAAATAATTTGAAATGAAGAAAAAAAACACAAAACATCAATGAAACAAAAAATTGGTTTTTTTAGAAGATAAAATTATGGACAAACCATTAGCCAGACCAAAAAGAGAGAGAGAAGACCCAAATAAACAAAACCAGAGATAAAAAAAGGAGACATTACAACTGATACCACAGAAATTCAAAGGATCATTAGTGGCCACTATGAATGATTATTTGCCAATAAATTGGAAAATCTAGAAGAAATGGATAAATTCTTAGACATATACAACCTAAGATTGAGCTATAAAGAAATCCAAAACAGACCAATAACAAGCAGGGAGATTGAAGCCATAATAAAAAGTATCTCAATAAGGAAATGCCAAGGACTTGATGACTTCACTGTTACATTCTACCAAACATGTAAAGAACTAATACCAGTCCTACTCAAACTGTTCCAAGAAATAAAGGAGGGGATACTTCCAAATTCATTCCATGAGGCCAGTATTTTACCTGATACCAAAACCAGACAAAGACACATCCTAAAAAGAAAACTACAGTCCAATATTTCTGATAAATATTGATGCCAAAATTCTCAACAAAATACTAGCAAACAAAATTCAACACTGTGTTAAGAAAGATCATTGATCATGATCAAGTAGGATTTATCCCAGGGATGCAAGGATGGTTTAACATATTCCAATCAATGTGGTACATCATATTGACAGAATAAAAGACAAAAACCGTATGATCATTTCAATCGATGCTGCAAATGTATCTGATAAAGTTCAACATCTCGTCATGATAAACCCTCAAAAAAGTGGATATAGAAGGAAAATATCTCAACATAATAAAAGACATATATGACAGACTCACAGCTAGTATCATACTAAATGGGGAAAAACTGAAAGCCTTTCCTCTCAGATCTGGAAAATGACAAGGATATATACCTTCACCACAGTTATTCAACATTGCTCTGGATTTCCTAGCTAGAGCAATCAAATAAGAGAAAGAAATAAAGGGCATCCAAATTGGAAAGGTGGAAGTCAAATTATCTTTGTTTGCAGATTATATGATCTTATATTTAGAAAAACCTAAAGACTCCACCTAAAAAACTATTAGAACTGATAAATTCTGTAAAGTTGAAGGATATAAAATCAATATACAAAAATCAGTGGCATACCTATATGCCAACAGTGAACAATCTGAAAAAGAATAAGAAAGTAATCTCATTTATGATAGCCACAGATAAAATTAAATGCCTAGGAATTAATCAAAAAAGTGAAAGATCTCTACAATGAAAATTATAAAACACTGATGAAATAAATTGAAGAGGACAGATAGAAAATGGAAAAATATTTTATGTCCATGGATTGGAAGACTCAACATTGTTAAAATGTTCATATTATCCAAAGGAATCTACAGATTCAATGCCATCCCTATGAATATACCAATGACATTCTTCACAGTCCTAAAATTCACATGGAATCGCAAAAGACCCAGAATAGACAAAGCTATCCTGAGCAAAAAGAATAAAACTAGAGGAATCACATTACCTGACTTCAAATTATACTACAGAGGTATAGTAACCAAAACAGCAAAGTACTGGCATGAAAACAGACACATAGACCAATGGAACAGAATAGAGAACCCAGAAACACATCCGCACACCTACAGTGAACTCATTTTTTGACAAAGGTGCCAAAATCATACATGGGGAAAAAGGCAGTCTTTTCAATAAATGGTGCAGAAAGGACTTGATATCTGTATGCAGAAGAATGAAACTAGATCCTTATCCCTCATCATATATAAAAATCAAATAAAAATGGATTAAAGACTTAAAACCAAGACCTCAGACTATGAAACTACTACAAAAAACATTGAAGAAGCTCACTGGGACATTGGCCTGGGCAAAATTTTCTTGAATGATACCCCACAAGCACAGGCAACCAAGCAAAAATGGACAAATGGGATCACATCAGGTAAAAAAGCTTCTGCACAGCAAAGGCAACAATCAACAAAGTGAAGAGACAACCCACAGAGTGGGAGAAAATATTTACAAACTACCCACCTGTCATGGGATTAACAACTGGAGTATGCAAGGAACTTAATCAACTCTATAGGGAAAAAAAAACTAATAAACTGATTTAAAAATGGGCAAAATATTTGAATAGACATTTTTGGAAACAAGATATACAAATGGCAAACAGGTATATGAAAAGGTACTCAATATCATTGACCATTAGATAAATGCAGATTAAAACTACAATAAGTCGTCATCTCACCCCAGATAAAATGGCTTTTATCCAAAACTCAGCAATAACAAATGCTGATGAGGATGTGGAGAAAAAGGAACCCTCATACGCTGTTGGTGGGAATGTAAATTAGTACAACCACTATGGAGAACAGTTTAGAGGTTCCTCAAAAACTAAAAATAGAGGCTACCTTATGATCCAGCAATCCCACTGATGCGTATATACTCAAAAGAAAAGAAATCAGTATATCAAAGATACAACTGACCTCCATGTTTGTTGCAGCACTGTTTTCAATAGCTAAGATTTGGAAGCAACCTAAGTGTTTATTATCAGATGAATGGATAAAGAAAATGTGGTACATATACACAATGGAGTACTATTCAGCCATAAAGAAAAATGAGATTCTGTCATTTGCAACAACATGGATGGAAATGAAGGTCATTATATTAAGTGAAATAAGACAGGCACAGAAACATAAACATCACATGCTCTCACTTATTTGTGGAATCTAAAAATCAAAACAATTGAACTCATAGAGATAGAGAGTAGAAAAAATGGTTACCACAGTCTTGGAAGGGTAGTGGTGTGCGGGGTGAGGGAGGTAGGAGGGGATGGTTAATGGGTACAAAAAACATAGAAAAAAGGAATAAGACCTAGTACTTGCAGGCATAACAGGAGGACTATAGTCAATAATCATTTAATTTAATCGCAAATTTTAAAGTAACTAAAAGAGTATAATTGGATTGTTTGTAACAATTCTTGAGGGGAGGGATATCTAATTTTCTATGATATGATTATGAAGCATTGCATGCTTGTACCAAAATATTTAATTCAGCATATATATATATATATATATATATATATATATATGTTTGCAGATTATATGATCTTATATTTGGAAAAACCTAAAGACTCCACCTAAAAAACTATTAGAACTGATAAATTCTGTAAAGTTGCAGGATATAAAATCAACGTACAAAATCAGTAGTTACACTATATAGTTACACTATGTGTATATATATATATAGTGTAACAGCCAAATAAAAAAATGAAATAAGCAGCCAAAATAAATAAACAAAATAAAAGAAAAAAACATTCCATTTTTGGAAGAAAATGTTTGCTTTTCTGGAAAATCTCCTTGGAAAATGGGAAAAAAATACAACAATGCAGAGAGCATACTATTTGTTGTTCTGAAAAAAATTCTTATTGGGAGATCTCGCTTATACCCTCTCAGTACATCCTAGTGGCTCAGAGGCAGGACCGCTCGGCCTGATGTCAGTGAGGGGTGCAGGGCAAAGGTTAAATCACACATTGGATCCCAGGCTGAGTCTGGAAATAACATGCCTGAAGGAGGGTGGGTTCGCTGGGGAGGACAGAGGCGAGGCTGACGCGTGGAGGCAAGGCCAGAGTTTTTCATGAGCATTTTCTCGGAAGCTGCCAGCGGGCATCTTTGGGGCTCACCATGGTGAATCCAGCACCCTTCGCTGGGTCAGCCTCTCTCCGTGCCCCGGCCCTGCAGATGCCCAGTGCTCCGCGTCCCCCACAAGTGAGGCCGAGGAGGTCGGCGCCAGGGGAACCAGGGCCGGCGCTGAGCAGCTCCGGTGGAGGCCGTCAGGGCACTTGAGTTTTAAAAAGCCTCCTGCGGAGTGGTCCTGGCCAGCTTCTCTGCTGCTCCGTGGAAAGGCCTCCAGGACAGTGGCCTGAGCTTGGCCTTGCAGGGCTGGGAGCTGGCAACCCGCCCTGGGCACGGACACGTCCTTCATCCCTGACCGCCAGGCTCCAGCCCTGCTGGGGACACTCAAGGCAGGACGCCGGGTCCCCCCCTCATGGCCTTTCCGCGGAGCTCTCCGCCGCCGAGGACGCCCAGGCCTGCTTTTCCTGCCACCTCTCCTAGGCCGCGAGCCCGGGCCCCTGGAACTCAGCCACCGAGTCACCTCCGGCACCGGACTCAGCTCTGCGCCCCCGGCCCGCGCTCACCGCGGAGGGGGAAGGAACCACTATGGAGGCTGCACTCCAACGTCCTCCCGAATTCCGCAGCTTCTGGGCTTGTCTTGGCCTAGAATCCTCAGAAAACCGTGACTCAAGGCCAAATCCAGCCTGCCGAGTGTTTCTAGATGAAGTTTCATTGGAACGGAGCTGCTTTCCCATTGCGGCGAAGCCAAACCCGTGGTGAACGCACCTGACCTCTCTATCTTCCGAAAGCTTTGCTGATCCCGGCCCGGGCCTCCGGAGCCCCACGTTCTATTCTGATTTACTCAGCTCCCGGCTTCTTGCATTCAGTAGCAATAATACCAGGTACACGCATGTACTCTGTAGTGGACGCCTTATTTGCCACTCGCCAAAACCCAGTTTCTCCGGAATGGGAGGGTCTTATCCCCATTTTACAGGAGAGAAAGCTGAGGCACAGGAATCTTAAGTTACTTTCTCAAGTTCATCCGTGAGAGGCAGAGCCATGCTCTGAGCCCCCGGCTGTGTGTCCACGTGCGTTTGCAGGTGTGTGCTCGTATGTGGTGTGTGTATGTGTGCTCTTACCTTGCCATTTGAGAAGATTTAAATCCCCGCCTTAGCATCTACAATCACTCCTTTAAAAAAAAAAAGAAGAAAAGAAAAAAGAAGAAGAAAAATAGAAAAAAAAAAAAAGAAGATTATTAGCCCGGCATAATAAGTTGTACAGAAGTCAAGGCTCCTGTGCGCCTGCTGGGGTGGCTCAGGCAGCCGTGGGGACCTCCCGTGGGCTTGCCCCCAGGACGGGACAATTCACATTCACATCTTCCTGGGCAGTCCGTGTTCTCAGCGGCTCCACAGGGCTGTGCTTAGTATCAGAAGATTAAAGTCAAACCCGAATGCTGAAAAAGCTCGATCCTTACATAGGTAAGGATGACTGCTGATCTCATATTCCTCGTTCTAAACGTTCACGCAGCATACTAGCTGATAAGATCGCACGCGATTTTGGCTTTAGTTGATGCTGGCTTCAAGGAAAGACTAAGCAACTTGTTTGCAAACTTTGAAATGACGTTTGGAAATGTACGTGCCTGATATACATGCTCCCTAAATTAAGCGTGAATCTGTGTGTCCTTTGGTTTGGGCTCACATTGTCATCACTTTCTCTAAGGGTGAATCTGATCATGTAACCAGTCCCAAGGACTCTCTGTACATCCCTCTCCTCCATCAGTTTGTCCAGCCCTGAGGGGCCATGATTCTGTTATTCAATTAACATTAGCATCAGATTCCAGGCTGGCTGGGGAGAAAAAAGTAGGCAAAAGGGCATTATATGGGAGCTCTGGATCACTTACTACCATGGGCGAGAGGTGGGAAGAATATTTCCTGGCATAAGGATTGCACAGTGGGATGATTCACAAATAGGGAAATGGCTCCAGGAACAGATGGATGGACAGTTGGCCATTGCGGTCCTGTGTGCATGGATGGCACTAGAACGCCCATTTAGGTTAGGGATTCATTTTCTCGCCATCCCTGAAAAATCCACACCACTTCAGGTTTCGTTAAAGAGCTTTGTCACAGGACACCATCCCGTCGGACTCCTGTGCCACGGAAAGCGTGTCAGCCTTCCATGGCGTCTCCTGTATGCTGAAGAGAGATGCCCTCCATGGAGTTATGATAAGAAGAGAATGCTGGAGAGGAATCAGGGCTTTCCAGGCAACCTCTATCGTAGTTCTGGTGTTTTTCACTTTTGAAATACTGCTAATGTTGACCCAATCTCGGGTTACATTAAAAAAATAATAATAATTAAGTAAACTTACATGCTTTTCAGCTGAGCTCTTCCTTCTCTTTGAAGAATTAACATGACAACTCACATCTGCTCTTGGGATCGGCTGTTGATGGTCCTCTGTGTAATTCGCAAAGACACTCCAACAGGATGAGCAAAGTCACAGCCACTAAAGTGGGGACTGGTCAGAGCCAATTAGGTCGTCCACTCACCCTGCTTCAGGACAGGATTGTTTACTTTCAGAAGTTGGTCCAAACTCAAGAGTCATGATAGATGCAAGTTGTTCCTGACAAGCAGAGCCTCCCTCCCCGGGGCACAGGGCCTCTTCCTCGTCCACAGTGTGAGCCGGCTGAGGTGGTGGTGTCACGGGGTTGGAGGGTCACCAGCAGCATTGGCATATGTGTGGGCCTGAGCACAGATCATGCTGGAACACGCACAGGGAGCCTTTGCTCAGAAACCAGTTAGCAGCGCAACTCAACACATTTGACAAAGGTCTGCTTCTCTCTCTGCCCCGGCCCTGAATTGCCAACTAAGGCCTTTGCCAGGAGGGCATATCCCCAGCGCCACTGTTTCCCCAGCAACGGGGATGGCTGCATTCATGTATTCCCCCTCAAGGGATCACTGTAGTTTCCCCAGCAATGGGGATGGCTGCATTCATGTTTTTCCCCCTCAAGGGATCACTGTAGTTTCCCCAGCAATGGGGATGGCTGCATTCATGTTTTTCCCCCTCAAGGGATCACTGTAGTTTCCCCAGCAATGGGGATGGCTGCATTCATGTTTTTCCCCCTCAAGGGATCACTGTAGTTTCCCCAGCAATGGGGATGGCTGCATTCATGTTTTTCCCCCTCAAGGATCACTGTAGCAATTATGTGTCATGCATTTGCAGAAGCACTGAGAATAAGCAAGTAAAAAGGAAGTTCCTGAAGTGAACTAAACTAGAGCATGCCAAGCGCTATAATTAGATCTGTTCTGGAGGCCGTGGTGCAGAGGAGGGCAGCAGCCCTAATTCGGACAGATGGTGCTCACGGAAGCCCGAGCAAGTCGGTCACAGCTCCCTAGACAGGACATCGCTTATGGCAAATCTCGCTCCTCCATTCCCTCATCCGATGGCTTAGAATGCCAGCAGTTCCTCCCGTTCCTCATCCCCTCGGTACTCTCACCCCCACCAAAGCATGCACCTGCTTCTCAGAGTCCTTGAGGAGGGCCACCTGTCCCAGCAACAAAGGGTCCATGTTCCACAGGAAGCTGATGCCTAAACCAGGATGAGTGTTGATCCCAGCAGAGATGACGATGCTTCTACCCAAAGGTCAGTTATCATCACATGTATAAACCCACAACAGAAGCAGGTAAGGCAGTAAATATGGACTAAATGCAGTTAATTCACTAATTCTTTCATATAATTGTGTGGTTCTCATCCCTCTTTTCCCAGTCCAACATGCAGTATTTTTTTCTCACTCTAAGGCTTCCAAAGATATCAACTAAGCTAATTACAAAATGATTTTTAAAAATAGGTATACATCTTTAATAAAGTACATATATTCCTGAAATGCTTCTCTTGAAATAAATGTCTATAGGTGAAATGGGAGTCTCCTGATCCCCCTCAAATAACGTGCAACGGGGGTGTGGCTCACCTGTTCCATCGCCGCCACCATCCAAACCCCTGACCGGAGTGGGAGCATGCAGACGGGCAGGTGCAAGCAGGGGCAAGTGCTTTGGGCTCCAGCCCTGCAGTAGTGTCTAGGGGTGGGTGCCTGCAGTCCCAGTGTTACCATGTTCTTTTAGCTTTGCCATCCACAGATGGCTTAAGTGTTAACCAGCTCAGTGGACCCTCTGCCTTTTGCAAGGGCCAAGGGCCAGTGTGATAGCTTTCTGTATCCTGAGCTCTTGCCCAGCATCCTGGAAGAATCGGGTCACACACAGATTTGAAGGATGAATGCGGGGTTTTGCTGAGTGGTGGACATGGCTCTCAGTGGGATGGATGGGGAGCTGGAAGGGAAGATGGAGTGGGAAGGCGATCTTCCCCTGGAGTCTGGCTGTCCAGCAGCCGAAGTCCTCTCCAACCACACCCAGCTGAACTCTTCTCGTCATTCAGATACTCCTCTTCTCTCTTTCTCTGCTGCCTTGTTCTGCTGTCTATCTGCTTGTCTCCTCACCTGCTCATCTGCTTCTGGAGCCTGGGGTTCAGGGTTTATATGGGTACAGAATTGGGGGGAGGTGTGGTGGGCCAAAGGCAACTTTTTAGGCTCAAAAACAGAAAAGCCTTTTCCCACTTAGGGCCATGGGTCTCCAGGCTTGAGGGTGGGGCCTTTGCTGGGGGAACTGCCTTCTTCTACCCCGTATTTTCTTGTCTCCTGTCAGGTGAAGCAGCTTCTCTGTTGAATTACATTTTAGTTTAGGAAAATACTTTTGCAACTATTTCTGCGTGAGCTGTGGAGAGACAAGAGAAGCTATCAAGCATAAATAGTTTTCTTCTTCTTAGTGGAGCTCAGAAATGTATGGGGAAAGAGCTGTTTACATTTTCATAAGAATTTCCTTAATTCAAATCTTAAGAACACACAGTGAATTTATTTTTTTATTCTATTGATATTGTTGTATAATGAAAACTAATTTCACAACCTTTTACAATAGTTTACATTGTTTACATTTTATTTAATTCAGATTTTGAAAAAGTAGAATCCAGTTAGCTGATATGAGCAAACACACTTCAGTTGGCAGATGTCTCCTTCACAATGAAATAAACCTTCAAGAGAGGACAGGAGGCACAGAAGACGCCCAGGGGTACCCTGCAGTGAGGGCTGCCAGGAGAAAATGTCCCTATTTTCCAAGATGCTGTGATTCTTTTAATACAGGTGACTTCGATTTTGTCTTAATTTCTTCTTACCTCTTTGGGATTAAAACACCTTAAGCAGAGTAAATGACAGAGCTGCACACATCTGCTGTTCCTGATTTATCTCAGTGCAGTGGGTACCTCCACATGGTTGAGATGCAGAATTCTTTACCAAGAGGTCATGCTGTCAAAGACAACATATGTTGTGCAGCTCTGCAAATAATTCTTCCAGCATTTGCTATTCACCAGGCAGAGGAGGCCAGTGATCTAGAAAGCATTTCCTACTAACTTCCTCAGCCTCGTCCCTGCTCACCCATGCACATAAGCCCAGCCTTCCCTTCTCTATAGGTCCAGGTATTCAGGAAGGAACAGAGAGTTGGCTTCCGGAATTGCTTTTTATTAAAATATCAGTTTAGAGTTATTTTCTTTGTTTTAAATAGAAAATACGAAAGACAAATCTTATGATTGCCTGTCAAGAGAGCTTATCCAAGGCACAAGCTGACCATAGGGCAGTATTTAAACTTCTGCATCTCACTCAGCCGCCTTCTGCCCCTTTGCAAAGCAGCTTGAATGCAGGTGTGCGCTTGCTGTCTCTGCCTGGGCTGCTCCTGTGGGGCTGGGTGCACCCGCTCCAGCAGTTCAGGTCTTCACTGGATAGGAGTCCCTATCCACAGTAACATGCCCTTCTCTGTGACTCTCTACTTTTCTGTCTTTTCACCCATAGCCTCTGATATATAATATATTGCTATGCATCTTTCCGCTTGAAAGTAAACTCAATAATAACAAGGAACTTGACTGTTTTGTTCACTGCTATATCTCCATTTTCTGGAATAAACATACATTAATTTAAAACATAAATTAATAAATGATTTATTAATAGGTTAATGAATACACTGTAATACACATGGAATACACATGGCTGAGACTCTGCAGCCATAGACTCAAGATGATGTTGTGCTGAATAAGCTCTTCTGGACACTCTTGCTAAGCCCATAACTAAATAGTCAGCAACTAAAAAACGTATCCCATTTTAAGTGATATGTAAAATCACAGAACATAAAAAAGAAATGAATCTTAAGCTACCTCCATTGGAGTCAGGGTCACAAATTCCTATTTTATGGGGATTATGGTCTCTGAAATATTTCAGAATTACAGAAACAATAAAAAAATGCCTTCCAGACATGAATCTGAATGGTAGATTCTCCATCAACACAGACATTCTGTTTTGGTATCAGTGACTCCCAGGCTGGATCAGCAACCATCTCCCACATGCCTGGAATAACTGCTGGCTGCATCCGTCACAGGCTGGTGGTGGTTATTTGGAGAGATGTTTACATGTCTCAAACCTCCACACAGGCAGGAGATAAATTCTCTGAAGAATTAAAACATACATTCTGAATTGGACTCAAGAGAAAAATCCTGTGGATTCTTAACCCCAGGCAAAATGCAGACCATATAATGAATACAATGTGTTTTCTGGTGGCGGGGAGGGGCGGGGAGAAACATCACCACCACCAGCAATGCACTTTTTCAAGGTCTTTGGCAGAAACTGATATATAAACAGATTTTTTAAAGCAACTAACCTCAGAATTGTTTATTTCATTCTCTTTAAAGAGAAAGGATCATCTATTTCATCAAAGCACAGTGGAACAATTTCCTTCTTTCAGAAATGAAATAACAAAGATGCGTTATTCCCTGCGGTGGGAGCAAGTGTCTTTCCTCATTTCCCCATCAGCCACCATCTGCACACGTGGCTACAGCAACGGCCTGTGCTTCATGGCTGGGAGTCAGCACAGCACATGGTAAAATTCATCACAAGTTTCTCTTTGGATGCAATCCAGAAAGAAAAGGATTTCAGATTTAGAGAAAAGGAATGGGTGGTCAAGGGATTCTAAAATTCAGTCTTCAAAACAAGCTGGAGCCTTGCGTGCCTTCACCGTCCACAGAAACACAACAGTTATTAAATGCAGCATCCATGTGTTCCTTTCCACGCCAACTGCATATGGCAGCAGGTTCTGCCTTGTGTCTGTGGCTGCTCCAGAGGCTGTGTCTCAGTGGTCAGAGACGCCTATGCTTTACCCACAAACAGACCCCCTGATGTGGTTTGGCTGTGTCCCCATTCAAATCTCAACTTGAATTGTATCTCCCAGAATTCCCACATGTTTTGGGAGAGACCAAGGCGGAGGTAATTGAATCATGGGGCTGGTCTTTCCTGTGCTGTTCTCATGATATAAGTAAGTCTCACGAGATCTGATGGGTTTATCAGGGGTTTCTGCTTTTGCTTCTGCGTCATTTTCTCTTGCTGCCACCATGTAAGAAGTGCCTTTTGCCTCCCATCATGATTCAGAGGCCTCCCCAGCTGTGTGGAGCTGTAAGTCCAATTAAACCTCTTTTTCTTCCCAGTCTCAAGTATGTCTTTATCAGCTGCGGGAAAGTGAACTAACACCCCTCCCCCTTCTTGGTGTCCACACACACTCAGGGCTCATGCTCTGGATTCTCTGCATTCTCAAGTTTGAAGCTCCGTTCCTACCCCTTGTCCTTTCCCCTCTCCATAGCCTCCAGAAAGTCCATGGCAAAGCCTGACACTTTCTATCATTTCTCTCAAAACCAGCCCAGTCTTTCCAAGCTCATTTCATCCCACACCCAGCTCAGGTAATGAGGCCCACCAAGGTAGAGGCTGAGAGCCAGAGGGATGTGGAAAACGAAAGTAAAATTCTAAGCCTCAACCATCCAAATGGACCCCTCCTCTCGGCCAAGGCCATTCGGAAGATAACTTGAAAAACTAGTTCAGGCCATGATGGGAAGAGAGAGTCAGACGTGCCTTATCATACCCTCCTCTCTTTTGGAATTACTGATAGAACAAACTCTTTAAGTCTGATAAGAAACATTTACAATCTATTCTCTCTGAAGCCTGCTACCTGGAAGCTTCAACTTCTTGATAAAATCTTGGTTTCCACAACCCCTTATCTTAACCCAGACATTCTTTTATATTAATTCCAGGTTTAGACAATAACTCTTTCGACCAATTGCCAATCAGAAAACCTTTGAATCGCCTATAACCTGGAAGCCCCTGCTTCCAGTTATCCTGCCTTTCCCAACCAAACCAATGTACATTTCACATGTATTGATGACTTATGCCTCCCTAAAAATGTATAAAACCAACTTGTGGCCTGACCACTTAGGACGCAACGGAGGATCTGAAGCTGCGATGTTGACAAATGCACATACAGACAAGCAGTCAAAGAGGCGGATGGTCCAAGAGTCAATACATGTAAGACACCATCCTTCCCAAGCTAACCTTGCATAGTATTTGTAGTTTAGAAGGTATTAATATTAGAGCAATTCCTAACTGAAGGCCCACAGAAGATGAAGTCAGAATGGAAGACTGAGGCAAAGGAGGGTGGGCCATTGCAGGAACTTCGCACTAGACAACATAAAGGATTCTCCTGCTGACTCATCTAACAAACGTTCACTGAGTACGTACTAAACACTGAGTACCTGCTCACTCTGATGATAGTTTCTTTTGCTGTTACAGAATGGGAGAAAATCTTTGCAATCTACCCATCTGACAAAAGGCTAATATCCAGAATCTACAAAGAACTTAAACAAATTTGCATGAAAAAAACAACCCCATCAAAAAGTGGGCAAAGGATATGAACAGACACTTCTCAAAAGAATACATTTATGCAACCAAAAGGCATATGAAAAAATGCTCATCATCACTGGTCATCAGAGAAATGCAAATCAAAACCACAATGAGATACCATCTCACGCGATCATTAAATGATCATTAAAAAGTCAGGATTTTAATGGCGATCATTAAAAAGTCAGGAAACAATACATGCTGGAGAGGATATGGAGAAATAGGAACACTTTTATGCTGTTGGTGGGAGTGTAAACTAGTTCAACCATTATGGAAGACAGTGTGGTGATTCCTCAAGGATCTGGAACTAGAAAAACCATTTGACCCAGTGATCCCTTTACTGGGTATATACCCAAAGGATTATAAAACATACTACTATAAAGACACATGCACACGTATGTTTATTGCACTATTCACAATAGCAAAGACTTGGAACCAACCCAAATGTCCATCAATGATAGACTGGATTAAGAAAATGTGGCACATACACACCATGGAATACCATGCAGCCATAAAAAAGGATGAGTTCATGTCCTTTACAGGGACATGGATGAAGCTGGAAACCATCATTCTGAGCAGACTTCTGAGGCTGTGTCATGTGTGTGTCTGTAACCTTGGCAAAATAAATTTTCTAAATTGACTGAGAACTGTCTCAAATATTTTGTGTTCACAAGACAATGAGAAATAAGTCTCTGTTGTTTATAAGCCACCCAATCTATTGCCCTTTAACGGCTGAATGGACTGGGACACTGGGTTTGCTTATTAGGTCAATTTTGTCAATCTAGTTTTTCATCTCTTCTGTGTTATCACTGATGTTTATTTGGTCTGTTTTACCTTTCTGTTACTAAAGTATGTTGGATTATTCCAACATGGTTGTGGGCTTATCTATTTCTCCTTCAGTTTTTTCCCATTTTTGTTTTATATATCTTGAGGTTATTTTTTAAGTGCACTAATATTTTATTAGATTAAAATCTAAATTTTATTTAGATTAAGAATTGGTATATCTTCTGTGTATGGCTCTTTGTTTTCATTACAAAAACTTCCTTAATTACTAATGCTAGAAATTTTCTGTCTTTGATGATACATTTCCCTGCTTTTTCTGTATCCTTTTACATAAAGTATGTCTCCTGTAAAGACCACGTACTTACATTTTGTTATTTTAATCCAATTCAGCAATATTATTGGTTAACTGGCACACTAAGTTCATCCATATTTTCATACCATTACAATATATTTGGATGTGAGTCTACTCTTTTATATTTCATTTTTAATGTGTGACATCTGGTCTCAATTCATTTTTCTTATTTCTTTAATTATTTTTGCATTAATCAAGTGTTTCTATTCTAATTATGTTTTCACTCTTCTCTTAATGGCATTTTAAAGATTAACACACCCATTCCTGATTTATTGCTCGCTGATGTTATTACCACTCCCACTTCCAAATGATGAAGGACCTTAGAACACTAGCATGATCAGTCCTCTTTGCTCTTTGTGCTTTTTGGAAGTCAGCTGTGCTAACCACCTACCACAAACACCTCTTGCTTCTGCTGTTTGAAATGTGTTTCCATTGCATTTGATCTTTTTGTTTTATTTTATTATTTTTTTAAAGATGGGGATCTCAGTATATTACCAGGGCTGGTCTTGAACTTCTGGCCTCAAGTGATCCTCCAGCCTCAGCCTCCCGAGTAGCTTGGATTATAGGTGCACAACACCACACCCAGCTCTATTTGATCTTAACGTCATCAAAACTGCATTATTCCCATTTGATAGAATCCACATTTTTTTTTTAACTCTATGCTTGCTCTGTTTCCTATTTGGTATTTCTGTGGGATCATTTGCCTTCTTCCTACAGACTTTCTGGTCATCCTCATAGTGCAGCTGTGCTGCTAAAAGTTTTCTAAGTATTTGTTTACCTAAAAATTATGATTTTTGTTTTTGAAGAATATTTTTAATGTTAGTTATTTCTTTCAGCATTTTAAATATCACTTTCCAGTGTCTCCAAACACCCATTCTTCTTAAATGTCAGTTACCATTCTTATTATTGCTCACATAGTCTTTCAGTTTTCCTCTGGTAGAAAGATTTTTTTTGTCTTTAGCTTTCAAAAGCTTTACATTAATGTGAGTAGGTGTGACTTATTTATCTATCTGCCTACATGTCTTGGATCTTTGGAATGATGGATTTAGCAGTTTTAGAAACTACTTGGCCAATAGTTCTAATAGTTTTTGTCACATTTTTTTCTCTCCTCTCTTTTTGGGTCTGCAGTCAATACTGTTTAGACTTTTTCTCCATTTCTCCTAGATTATTTTTGTATACATTCCAATCTTTTTTTTCTAACTCTGTGTTTCCTTCCAGATATTTTCTTCTTGCCTGTTTTCCAATTCATCAATACTCTTTTCAACTCCATCTCATTGCTATTAAATACATTTATTGGTTTCAGTTCTTGATTTCAGTTAATTTTCAGTTCTATAATATTAATTAATGGGTTTCAGTTCTCTCATGTAATTCCCCATAATATCACCAGTTTTCTTATGCATATTTTGATTATTTTAATGTCATTTTCTGATAACTCTTTTATCTAGATTACCAGTGAGTTTGTTGCTCTTGTCCATTTTTTGTTTTTTTCCCTTCATTTACTATAATTTAAATTTGTTTTCTACTATGGCTGGTAACTTTTGTTTGAATATTGACACTATCTTATGAAAAATTATAGAAGCTTTGGAGAATATTATCTTGCTCCAGAGAAAAACTAATTTTCTATGCAGTTTTGAGTAATTACAAATTACCTTTATTATATCAGAGATTAAACTGTTTTAAGGCTGTGGGGCCAATTTCCCCCCAGGTCTAGATGCTTTGTTAGCATGAATAATAGAAATCCCTTCTGCTTTGCCCTTTTTGATGATTGGTACAATTTGTATTTTCTATTACTCCTAGGAAATAGTCATTCAGGGATCTCAGGTGAAAGTATAAAATTGACTAGATTTACTTTGGCTATTACTAGTATCCCTTTTGATGGAAATTAAACTTCAATATTTTCCATTCAACACCTTAAGAATATGGAAATCTCTCCTTAGATTTACAGAGTTTCAGATACCAGTTCTTGCATGTTTTTTTCTCTTTAATTCCCTGAAGTTTAGGAATTGTTATAAGCCTCCAAAAGAAAATTAGTAGAGAGAGTCTCTGTTCTCCAAGATATTAAAATTAGTAGACAGAGTCTCTGTTCTCCAAGATGTTAAAATTAGTAGAGAGATTCTCTGTTCTCCAGAACATTAAAATTAATAGAGACAGTCTCTGTTCTCCAGGATATTGAAATTAGTAGAGAGAGTCTCTGTTCACCAGGATATTAAAATTAGTAGAGAGAGTCTCTATTCTCCAGGATATTAAAATTAGTAGAGAGAGTCTATTTTCTCCAGGGTATTAAGTTAGTAGAGAGACTCTCTGTTCTCCAGGACGTCATCCTGCAAGTCCTGCCACTGAGGCCACTTTACTCTCCAGCCTTCACCTCCTCATCTGTGGGAGATGCTGAGAGTTCTGATCTTCTTACCCTCAGCTGCTGTGCTCCAAGCACCCACAATTGGCCAAACTGGAAGAGAAAGTTGGGTCCAGCCTTGTGTAATTTCCTTCTCTCTGGCTTTTCCAGTTATGGCTACTCTGGTTGTTCTCCAGAATCTTCCAACAGCTCTTTAGAAAATGTTGTACATATATAGACACAGGGAAAGGAACAACACACACTGGGGCCTGTTGGGGAGTATGGAAGGAGGGAGAGCATCAGGAAAAACAGCTAACGCATGCTGGGCTTAATACCTAGGTGATGGGTTGATGGGTCCAGCAAATCACCATGGCACACATTTACCTATGCAACAAGCCTGCATGTCCTGTGCATGTACTCCAGACCTTAAAATAAAATAAATAAATACATAAAGTAAAATAAAATGAATAAAATGTTGTTCATGTTTAGAGTCATTCCCAGCAGGAACTACTTCATCATCATCACATAGATAAACACTATAACCACATTCTGATTCTGATCCACTCAGTATTTGAACAAAATATGTCGATATTTACACACACACAAGAATGAATAATAAGAGAGTAATTGATTTGCAGTCTTTTCTAGTTACAGCAGTAGGTAACATGAACTGATCAAGAAAGGAACTTTACCTGTATAATTAAGGATGTATTTTCATCAAGTTTTGCTTTTATATTTAATACTCTTAAAATATGTAATTTTTATGTTGTTTTAACAAGTTAAGCATTAAAACAATAGTACTAACACAATCAGAAACTTTAAAAATATGCAGTCTTAATGACATCATTTTAAGTTATATTTCTCAATTACATATTTGTGTTGAAGAGGAGTATGATAGAGTGATCCCTCAAATATTTCTATTCTAAAATTTATTATGTAAGGTTAAAAATAATAATTAGAAAAATAGAAGGGAGTTGCAAATTCAAGAAACGTGTAATAATTTAACATTTTGACTGTTAAAAAGCTTTTCCTGGTATTTTTTCATGTGGATGATTCTGGTGTAAAGCAGACGTGGTATTTCAATGCCCCTGTATGTATTTGAAACTGGTGTGGCAATTTTACTTGACACGTCAATGATATTGTTTGCAACTATTTAAACTTTGGAGAAAAATTTAGATACCTACTTACAAATGTGCAGTCTTTTATATTCATGAGCAAAGAGCTTGAAGACTGCTTCCTTCGATCATCCCTTCCCTAGCATCGCTCCCTTCAATCCTCCCTCTCCCTAGCAATGGTGTGATTGAAAACAGTTTCCTTCTTTTTTCTTGTGTCCATTGCCTTTGAAGAAATTCATTTTGGAAAGCACTCAATCCTGTTCTAGTTTACACAGATCATGTTCCAGGTGTGAGGCATACCCACCATCCTCATGGCTTTGTGCACAGCCATGTGGCTGTTGTTGGTTTTTGTCTTTCTTAAGTTTAAGTAATTATTTTGCTAGAACACTTCCTTAAGCAGTTTGTCCAGAGAAGATCACCTGGTCGAATATGTTTTATTGTGTTCCTTCAACATCTTGAATTATTCCTGTGCATTTTAATAATAGAGGTGGCACATCTGAAGATTGCTTATATGTGTCCCATTCTTTATGTGTCAGTATTTGAATACTGGACCTAAGAAAATGTAATTATAAAAATAGGTTTTCTGTAATTTAAAAAAATCTCAGAATACTGACACAGATACAAATCTAGCACAAGAATGAGGACTTCATTTCTGACCAGAACACAATGCATTATTTTATTCATAAAAATGTTAAATTATTTTCAGAATTAACACGTGAATAAACTCATAAATTTCAGTAAACTCAATTGTTTTTTCCCCCAAAGTGCTTTACTGAGGTGTAGTTGACATATAAAAACCGCATATTCAATGTATACAACTTAATGGGTTTGGAAATAAGTAGACAGCTTTGAAGCCATCACTACAATCATGCCCTAAGCCTTTCTATTACTTCCAAAAGTCTCTTCCCACTCGATGATGATGATGATGATGATGATGATGATGATGATGATGATGTTGGCAATAAGCACACTTCACTGCATGCTCTGTGCTGAACTGTAGAGTTCTAGGGCTTCTTCATCTTTCATTAACACCTCCCTGTTTCCCTCTCCTCCCAGCCCCTGGCAACCGCCCTTCTACTCTCTGCTTCTGTAAGTTTCATTGTTTTAAATTCATTACATACATGGTATCTATCAAGCAGTATTTGTCCTTCTGCGTCTGGCCTATTTCAGTCAGTATAACATCCTCAGGGTTTATCCATGTGGTTGCAAATGGCAGGATTTCCTTCATTTTAAAGGCTGAATAATATTCCATTCTACATGCATACCACATTGTCTTTATCACACATTCATCAGTGGACATTGAAGTTGCATCAAGGCCTTGGCTATCGTGAATAACGCTGTAACAAGCAAGGGAGTGCAGCTCCCCTTTGAGATCTTCACGTCAGTGCCTTTGGATATATGCTCAGAAGTGAGATTGCTGGATCCTTGGAGAGCTCTATTCTTAATGTTTTGAGGCACCTCCACTCTTTCCCAGAGCCGCTCCAGCACTTTGCATGCCCACCAACAGTGCACAAGGGTCCAGTTGCTCCACATCATCAACCCACACTTGTTGTCTTCTAGTTTTGTGTTTTTTTAGCCATCCTCACAGGTGCGGTGATATCTCATTATGACTTTGATTTAAATTTCCCTGATTATTAATAATGTTGAGTGTCTTTTTACATGTTTGTTGTCCATTTAAATGTCATCTTTAGAGATATGTATGTTTCAAGCCCTTTGACCATTTTAATTTTATTTTTGCTGTGCTTGTATTTTCCTTTTTGCTATTGAGTTGTGGAAGTCCTAGATGCCACCACAATGTGAAAAATTGCAGCTGTGTATAGAGCCCAGTGGTATTCTAAGAATCACTTTCAAGTCAAAGTCAACATGGTAAATACCTTGTTCTTTTACCTATTGGGAAACATCATCTTCAAACACGAAGTTTAATGGAATTTGTATGGATGTATAAACAACAAAGAAAGCCATTAAAACCTATAATTGAGTGTTGTACCATGATGATCAGAGATTACACTTTCAGTAAAACTTTTTGGTTTACCATGCTTTCTATAAAAGGGAAGGCCTAAAATATGCTCCAAATTCATCCCCCGTGTCTGAAACGGTGCAGGTAGCCATGGAAAGGCTAGCATCCTCATGGGAACAGTCTGACCGTTGAAACAGTAGGCTCACTGTGGTATATTTTACCTTGCGGGAAAGTCATGAGGAAACATACCCTGCTGGTTTGGAGGTTGCCGAAGAAACAGGCCACCGCAAGGGGATTGCATTACTGTGGCAGAAAGCTGTTCCTTCAAGACTTCCAAATTGGTAGTTGATACATTGTGGATGCTGGGGAGATTTCAGTACTCTACCAGCTTTCTCGAAAATATAATTTTAATATAAAAGGGTGTTGACATTAAAAATGTGTGCTAAGCAAGAGCAGAAGCGCTCCTCTGTACGCTCACCGCTCGCTCTCAGCGCCCTCCAGCTGGTGCCTTGACTCTCACTCTCCCGGAATGATGAAGTTAAATGCCAAGAGAGTTAACTGAAACATTTTTAAAGGAGCCAACTTAGTATGAAAATATCTCTATAATAGGCAATAACTAGTACAATTAATTCATGTAGGCCCCTGTTATAGCGCCCTCAAACTATCATGCTTCCCTCATCCGTGAGGGAATTCATGCACTGGATATTTACTGAAAACCTACTACGTGCCAGGCATTATGGTAGGTTTGGGGAACATGACAATGGAAAAGAAAAAAGGGAAAAAAACCCTGCCCTTACAGGGACTGATATTTTAATGAACCAAAAAGGGAAAGATTACAAAAAAACAGATATAAAGGCCATAAATGACCCAGTTCATTAGAGAATGATGAGAGATGCATCAGCGAAGAGAAAAATTGAGCAAGACCAGTGGTCCAGGGTGCAGGGTGAGCAGGGCAGGTGGTGCCTTTACCATGAACTACGTTGTTGGGAGGTGGTTTTTGTATAAACCGAGGGACAGATGGGGAAATTAGGCAGGTGGTGATCCCAGGGGACAGAGTTCCAGGAAGAGGGGAAAGCAGTGCCGAGACCTCTAGGCAGGAACACCCATGAGTGTGTTCAAGGGGGAGCGAGGAGCCAGGGTGGCACAGCCTTCATGATGGAAGGAACTCCCCATGGAGAGGAAGGAGAGGAAGAGGACAGCCATGGGAGAGCCACTGCACTCACTCAGGTGGGCAGTGATGGCGGCTCCACCAGGGCGTCACCAAGGAGGGAAGGAGGTGTGTCTGGACATGCACTGGGAGGGTAATTGGACGGACTGGATGTGATGTGTAAGATAAGGGAGAATTCAGGGGCTCTTCAAGGTTTTCGGCCTAAGCAACAGAAAGGACGGCATTGCCCTCACCTGAGGTGGGGTGGCTGCAGGTGTGGACGGATTGGAAAGGGAGATCAAGAGCTCAGTTTGGACATTTTGAATTATCCATGTCTACTGAGAGGAGAGGTTCGGTGGACAGACCCTATGTGAGTTTTGGGGTCGGGGAGTGGTCTGAACCTGAGGTATGAATTTTGGAGTCAGTGGCGTGAGGATGGTGTTTAAAGCCATGTGGACAGAGAAGAGGAGTGAATCCGGGAATGAGTCTGTGGTTCCTTCGATATTCAGAAGCTGGGAACAGAGGGATTAGCAGAGGCAGCTGAGAACCAAGGAGCGGGACCCTAGAGGCCAAGTGAAGAGCAAGGAGTGAGCTGAAGACGCTGTCGGAGTTTCCCTGTGTGCTGACAGACCCGTGGAAGGGGACCGAGAGGCACCGCCGGGATCACCCGAGTGCTGTCCCCACAGACACAGAGTGGTGTGGACTAAACGGTGGGGTGACAGCTGACGGGAGTGGGTGCAGAGCAATGGGGACGTAGCTTACTGACAGCATGGGTTGGGAGAATCTGTTCTGTTTTGTTTTAAGATGGGTGAAATCACATGTCTATCTGCTGCTGGGAATGACCTGGCATCCGTGGTTCATTTTCCTTTGTTGGTAACAGGCTCCCAGGGTGCTGTACACACACCCCTCCCTCGTGCATTTCAGAGGCTCCTCACCAGGCTTGTGATTCCCATCCTTGAAGCAGGAAAGGCATGGATGGTCGTTTGATGCAATCAGCCACATAGTGCTATCTGGGAGTGACGGCCGGCATCCAAGACAGTCTTCCCAGGTCCTGGCCTGCTGTGGCTCTCCCTGCTCCAGCCTGCCTGCCTCATGCTGGGGTCTGTGTGCTCAGAATATGGCAAAAGGGGGGTGTGGGCTTCTGAGACCAGGCCACAATGGCCGCAGCTTCCTGCCAGGCAAATCCTTGCCCTCCTGGATCACTCACTTGGGAAGCTGAGGTTTCTGATGGCCGCAGGAGTGCGCTTGGAAGCCTCACCTCCAGTCCCATCCAGTCTTCAGATAACTGCAGACCCAAGGGACCCCCTGAGCCTCAGCCAGCTAGTCAGCCAGCTAGGCTGCTTCTCAACTTCTGAGCCCAGAAACTGTGTGAGTTGAGAAAGGGTTGTTTAATCAGCTGAAGTTGGAGGTGAATGGTTATGCTGCAATAGATAACCAATTCTCAGGGACAGATAGGCTTGGTAGACTGGAGATCTTGTCAACCTGAAGCACATGTTTTCTTTGAGGCTAGTTTCTACCAAGAAAAAACAGAAATGGAAGATTCTAGACCACTCAGTGCCAACTTTTTTGTATGTTTTATTTCTGTGTCCTTGCGGAGGTCACTCAGGCAAAAGCAGTGGTCTCTTGGCCGTTTACACACATATGACAGCATGTTTATCACACACTTGGTTACTCTCTGCAATGCTCCCTGTGGCTGGCACTATTCACCGTTTACGTCCTCACCGCCCCATCAGGAAGACATGTAGGATTAATCCCTACAGCCAGAGATTTCTGCAACGCCAGGGCACAAGCTTCTTATGTCATCTTTGAAGGAGCACAGATGATTTAAAAGAAAATAACACTAATAGCCAACGACCGGGGACCCCTTCCTGCCTTATGGAAGCTTCCCCCACAGAGAATCCCATTTAATATTCATAGGAAGCCAATGAGGCCTCTGTGGACCCCACTGGCCTGACAAGGAAGAAGAGGCCCCGGAGGGCACGGAGCCCGCCTGGAGTCAAAAAGCCAGAGACTGCAATGATCCCAGTTGCAAAGCTGGCACAACAGGCTGTACCCTTTTATGGGAGGGTCACTGCCATGCAGGAGAGGGGAGCAGTGTGGGTTGTGTGAGATTTCCTAGAGGTGCCTCTCACCATGGCCCTGCAAGCACCTCTGTTTGGTGGTTCAATTATCACCGAGGAACAGCTCCAAGTCTGAAGGGTTTTTTGAAACTTTTCCCTGCTTTTCTTGCAATGAGAACTCTGAACGAGGGGCAGAGGAGAAGCAGATGCCAAATCGCCGAGAAGCACTCCAAGCCCTCTGGCAATGGAGTTCCGAGAAGAAAGAATGGGGCGCAGTTTCCAGGTTCTGCCTGCCCCTCCTACCCCAGCACTTCCCTCCCGCCCTGAACTCCTTCCACAGGAAAGGCTATTAAGCCCACCGTCCCTGTCTGAGGTAGACCGGGCAGAAAACACGCAGGTTTTGTTGCGAAGTGGAATGTGCTAATGTGCTGTCTGCTCAACCAGTGTCTTCTGCTTTGATTTCATTTTTATTTTTTTAAGAAGAAAATAAAAATCTCAAAGACTAAGTTCTCATACTGTAATTCCTGGAAATCATTCTGGAGTCAAATACTTTTGTCTGTTAAGAAAAAAAATAAAATGTAGAGATTTCCTGCCGCTCCGGGAGTGTCGCCAGCAGACAGGGGTTTCAGGCTCCCCCTGCCAGAACTTCTGAGCAACGTGGCAGCTGCCGGGACCGGGCCTCTGAGTGCAGAGAGCAGGCGTTGCCAGGAGCGGACTCAGACAGTGGAGGCCCCTCGCTGACCCTCTCCGGGGCCTCTGCAAAGGAAGAAGAAAAGCATAGGCATCAGCTTCAACAATGCAAAACAAAGTAAGCTTGAATTCAGATGAGGGGCAGTTAAAATCGCAGCCTAGAAGTCCAAATGTGGTTTGTAACACTCCAAACCCCGAGTCAGCCTTCAGCGATTGTTCTGCTGACCATCTTGCTACAGGGCGGCTTGGGTTTTTCCTTGTGGCAACTCCCCAGGGTGACAGATTATTCGGCAATGTCACCATTTTGTAGATGTGTTCGGGATTTCCAGCCATAAGCCATGGATGATATTGGGGATCCTTTATTCCTGGTGGGTGCCCATAAGAGTTTGCAAACTATACCCAAAAGGGCACGGGAACCCCTGAACTTTCCAGGGTGTCTTGGCACACGGCTCACTAGAACTGTTAACGCCATCAAAGTATCTCTGACACGTCCTTAGCCTGTGTTTGAAAACCTGCAGAGATGGGAGATGCCCCTTTACCAGAGACAGTGCATTCCGTCCACTGGGAGTGACACACGGCCAAGCCAGGCTTCAAAGAGAGAGGTTCACCGTATTCCAATAGTGACTACTGGGATTTAGGGTTGGATCACCTTACCAGAGCTTGGAAGCTGCTAGAAGTTAACATTAATTTTATTGTTCTTTAAAATGAAAGTCCAGCAGGAGGGCCAGGATTTGGGCATCTCGGTCCTTCACGAAAAGGATGACGTCGATTAGCCATGCTCCACATCCCCGGAGTTAAATGTAGGAATAGTTCTGACATCTGACTCAAGAATGTGTTTTCTTGCATGGTATTAAGGCAGATGCACAGATCCACGTTGATTAATCCCCTTCACTAGTAGCAGGGACCCGATGAGGTAGCTGATGAGGAAGAGCCCCCGAGACCAGGCCCAGCGTGGGGCCACGGCCTTGGGATCTGGACGACACCCCAGTGGTTCTGTGCCGCCAGCAGGCCCTGCCGCATCTCTGGGCTGGAGCCCTGACTGTCAGCAGATGAGGCCATGGGTTGGGGTGTCTCTCCCACCAGAACGGCTTCGTGGGGTGCTCACTATCCCCTGGTCACACTTCGGCACAGCTGGCACCGGCTCCCTGAGGGGCCACTGATTGGTTTTACACAAGTCTGTGAAGCCTCCCACAATGCACGATGTCCTTAGCAAATACAACACAGCCCGCTGGTATCGCCTCTTCCTTCACTACCTCCACAACCACTTGTGGCAGAGGAGGAGCCTCCAGTTGCACTTGGCCAAGGCGGCTTTTGTAAGCACATGACAGGACCAAGCCACCCCCACGGCATCATTTCCACGGGAGAACACATCCCAGCAAAACTCCAAGGAAAGTGTAGTTTTGTGAAGAAAATGCTTGTGTTCTAGGACAAAGCCCAGCAAGTCCCTGACTTTAAAAAATGTGTAAGAAACAGGAATGTAACATTGACGAAACATGCCTGCCAAGATGGACTTTCCTTGTGGCGAGACCCTTCCTTCTCCTCAATGCCTGGGTGCTAGCAGGGTAGCATCCCCAGCCTCAGAGCTCACGCGTCATGATTGGGGAAATGAGACTGGGCAGCCATTCGGAAGGCCGGGCAAAGAAGAGTGTAAAGAGACATTGGTCTCGTGCTGCAAAATGAGTTACAAATAGTGAATCTTCAGCAATACTGTCTCCCCGTGGACTGGAATTTGGACCCGCTGCTGTGGCGGGCAGCTTTGACCCAATGAGGACCACGCCCGGAAGGATGTCAGAGCAGCAGGGACCTGGGTGGAGTGACCTGGTGGAACAGAGACGCCTGCCGGCTCAGCAGCCACGGCAGCAGCTGCCCGTCACGGGACAGCAACGTGGCAAGAATTCCCCACGGGTTCCGGGGGAGCCTGTGTTGCTGGACCCTTTGCCACACCTCCGAACCTGGCCCAGAGGAGCAGGAATTGGCCGAGTTCCAGGCCCTGCACCTGACAGGGGCTTCTTCAGCCTCTCATGTGATCCTCGCAGCAGGCTAACGTGCAGGCCCTTCTGTTTTCCAGATTTGACAGTTGAGAGGGGAAAGCCATGTTTTCAAATGTCACAGTAGAAGAGGCAGGATGCAAATCCAGCCCTGGCTGGTGCTGAAGCTGGGGCAGGTGCATCTGCAGGGTGCTGCCTTCAAGGCAGAGGGGTGACTGCTGTGTTTCATGGCAGGGAAGCCCCCCTTGATGCTCACACCACCCAGGTCGTACGGCTTTGAGGACATCCCTTTCTTCAAACCCAGGTCATCTGAACAGTGTGGGCTGAATCCCAGGTTGGGAGTGAGTAATTCATCATCCAAACTGATTAGAGAATCTGAGTGAGGGACCTTCAAGTCAGGGACAGAGAACGGGCTTCGTCTTCTGGAGCTGCCATAACAAAATGCCGAAGACTGGGCGGCTTCAACCACACAAGGGCCTTTCGACACAGCCCTGGCAACTGGAAGCTGGGGGTCGAGGTGTGGGCAGGGCTGGTTCCCGGGGAAGGATCTCCTGCCGGCTGCAGACGGCCGCCCCTGGCTGCATGCCCGCCTGGCTTTCCTCGGTGCTCACTCACCCCGGTGCCTCTTCTGCTTCTCAGAAGGATCCCCAGCAGATGAGGGCCCCAGCCTGGTGACCTCACTTACCCTCCATCATGTGCTGAAGGTCCTTCTCCAAATGCAGTCACCGTGGGGATTAGGGCTTCCACGTAGGGCCCGGGGCGGATGCAATTGAGTTCGTAGCAGACGTTATCTTCGGGATCCCCTGTCTTCCCCCTGACCCTGTGAGGCTCACTGTGAGGGGAAGGGAGTTCCATTTCTGCTAAAGCCATAAACTGGAGATCCTAAGAACTTATGGGACCACTCAGTGCTGACTTGCGTAATCTCCTGGTGGCTTCCCTGTCTGCACCCCATCTCTCTCGAAGCCTGGCCTCAGGCCCTCAGCCTGGCACCCTGTCTTCCAGCCTCCTCGGCTCCACTGCAGGGCTGCCTCATCCTCAGCACAGCCCCCGTCAGCTCAGCCTCTGCACCCATGCTTTGGCCACCTCCTCCTGTCCTCCCCACTCACCCTCTGGGAAAGGGGTTCATACAATCTGCTGGCCCTGTTGCCAGCTCTAACCCATTGATCCTATCACTGCTTTGGGGTCAGTCTCCCATCCTCCAGGTGTCCAAACTCTCCACCTTACATATTTGAATTCCATGACAAATCATTTTTAACACTGCCTTGCCTGCAATCTCACCATTTTTGGATTTCTGTTTATTGAACTTGCTTGGTTAAATCTTATTCTCTTCCATCTCTGTGTGCAATTACACAACTGGTCATCACTGGTAAAAATCTCAAAACCACCCACAGAGACAGTCCAGCAGGCCGCATCATGCCACCAGCCAGCCTCATGCGCCTCCCTCATGGTCTCCTACCCATCTCCTGGCTGACACTGGTGGCTTCTCCCTCTCATCAACCTGCACCAGCTCGGGCCTCACCCTCCCACTGAGCACCAGCCTTGCTCTCTCCTGGTCCCTGGCAAGGTGGGGGTGATCTAAAGGAAGTCTCGGTCTCCTCCCCCTGCCCTGTCCACGGGTGCCCCGGCCCCTGTATCCAGGGCCCTGCCCTCCACACTGGGGACCACGATGCACATCCCCGCCCCGCAGAGCCAGTCCGTGGCCTGGCCTGCCCGCCCCGTGTGCAGCTTTCTGCCAGCACAGCTCTGCTCACCCTCAACTTCACTGTTTTTCTCCTGGATTCTCCCCATCAGCAAACACACATGCTGTTATTTGTCCCATTTTAAAACACAATCAAAACAAAACAGAGCACTTTGGACTGCACTTTCTGCCAGCCACCACCCTCGAGCTCCTGGCCTATGCAGCTGACCCCACGGCCAGGTCCTCCTTCACGTTCTCGCCACCCCAAATGCGGGCACCGCGGCGCCAAACCTGCTCTTCCCACTGTTGTCAATAACCGCAGCCTGGCCGAATCCAGTGATTCATTTCTGTCTTAATCTCTCCTGGCCTTTCGGCAGCGTTTAACGTGTGCGACCCCTCCCTTCTCCTGTCTTCAGCCTTCCTCGGGATCCACGAGGCGCCCTCTCTCCCATCTCCCTCTCGGGAGTGTGTCTCCAGCCCCGCACCTGCCCTCTCTATTCTCAGTGCATCCCCGCCGCAGGCATCACCCTCTGACTCGTCATGCCATCCGCCCCCTCCCTCACTGTATCTACGCTTTATTACCTGCCTTGGCTCGTACAATGTCAGCTTTGCAAGGGGTTCTTCCAAGGTCTTATTTTCAATTGATCAATGCCGAGGATGGGGAGCAATGCGTGTACCAGAGGGGGCTGGGCACACGCAGGCTTGTTGTTGGATGGAGGAGAGGCAGCATCCCCTGCATGCCTGGGTGGTCTCCATCTCCAGGCCTGCGACAAGCACTTCTCATCTTCCCATCCTCTGACGGAGCCAGCCCCACCCACCACGTGGACACGGGTGTTGTCTGTGGACCAAGGTCAGTGTTTTGTTGGTTTTTCTTATTGTTTGGCACCAGCATTACATACACCCATAGACCTTGTGGTTCTCCTCCGCCCGGAGGGGCTGGTGCTGTGGCTGGGGCACCGCCCTGGGGAGGCCCCGCCCCAGGCCATGCAGTTCCCAGGCTCATTTCTGGGAGGGGTTGGTTCTCACAAAGGGGGAAAATCATGAAATGGCAAACCTGAGTCACGGCAGCACAGAGGACAGCCCCTGAAGGCATAAGCAGGAAGGGCATAATGCTTTCCAAAAGAGAAAACTACATGGACTTTACTGACTCATCACTGAGTTCTGAGATCACTGACACTTGCACATGTGTCCATGCTGTTGTGAGTCATGGGGAAAAATGGAGGAGCAAAATGACCAAGTGGCAGGGTCTGTAAGAGTCTCTCTCTGTAGGGATGGGCTGCCCTGAGGAGACACTGCCCAGGCCTGGGTGCCCCGGGCCAAAGTCCTGACCCTTGCAGGGCTGTGTCCTGTGGATGACATGTGGCACTGGACTGCTCACTGACAGGTAGGAACTATGCACTGAGAGGTGGGAACTACTGGCTGGGGAGTGGGAACTGTGCACTGAGAGGTGGGAACTGCTGACCAGGAGGTGGGAACTGCCTGCTGAGGGGTGGGAACTGTGCACTGAGAGGTGGGAACTGTGCACTGAGAGGTGGGAACTGCTGGCCAGGGGGTGGGAACTGCCTGCTGAGGGGTGGGAACTGCCCACTGAGAGGCAGGAACTGGGCTGAGTGCTCAGTTTTCCTGTTCTGCTGATATCTTCAGAGGCATCAGGATGTGGCTGCCTTTGGGGAAGCTGCGTTTACCCAGCCAAGGATGCTGCCTCCAGAAACAGAAGTGGCCTCAGGCCAGAAATAGGGGTCTGCCTTTTTAATATATTGTGTTGGTTAAATCAGCAGTCCCCAACCTTTATGGTACCAGGGACCAGTTTCATGGAAGACAATTTTTCCATCAACTGGCAGTGGGGACAGTGGGGGCAGTGGGGGTGGTTTCTTGATGATTCAAGTGCATTACATTAATTAATTAATTAGTTTGTTTTTTTTTTGAGACAGTTTCGCTCTTGTTGCCCAGGCTAGAGTGCAGTGTCACAATCTCGGCTCGCTGCAACCTCTGCCTCCCGGGTTCAAGCGATTCTCATGCCTCAGCCTCCCGAGCAGCTGGGACTACAGGTGCCCGCCACCATGCGCAGCCAATTTTTATACTTTTAGTAGGCACAATATTTCACCATATATTGGCCAGGCTGGTCTCAAACTCCTGAACTCAGGCCATCCACCTGCCTCCCAAAGTGCTAGGATTACAGGTGTGAGCCACCGCACCCAGCCCAAGTGCATTATATTTGTTGTGCACTTTATTTCTATTATTATTACACTGTAATATATAATGAAATAATGATACAGCTCACCATCATGTAGAATCAGTGGGAGCCCTGAGCTTGTTTTCCTGCAATGAGATGGTCTCATCTGAAGGTGATGAGAGACAGTGACAGATCATCAGGCATTAGATTCTCATGAGGAGCACGTAACCTAAATCCCTCGCATGCACAGTTCACAATAGGATTTGAGCTCCTGTGAGAATCTGATGCTACCGCTGATCTGACAGGAGGTGGAGCTCAAGGGGTAACTTGAACCATGGGGAGCGGCTGTCAATACAGATGAAGCTTTGCTCACCTGCTGCTCACCCCCTGCTCTGGGGCCCAGTTCCTCACAAGCTATGGACCGGTACTAGTCATGCTCCCAGGACTGGGAACCCCTGGTTTAGATCATGAGGGAAATCTCAGTTTAAATCTTTATTTAAAAAAAATAACAAAAATGAATTTTCTGCTTATGATGGCCTTATATTAACAGAAATGAGTAGTGCTCACATTTTGGAAGTAAGCATTCTAAGTTATGATGATGATGATGATTTACTTTTGTATGTTATATATACACGGGTGGTATGAGTTCAACAGTCACTTGCGTATTATCAGCACATGTTAACTTAGGAGGATTCTAGAACTTTTTTCTTTCACAGAATTAGAAGTACCTTTTCCAATATTCATGCCATGAAGAGTTTGTTGGTGAGTTCTGATCCACCCCTCTCAAATCTGCCTATATATGGGGCCGTCCATGGTGATGGGGTGGACAGCTGGGCTCTGCAACCTGCCAGCGTTTTCCTGCTGTGCCCTGAGGCAGTGCTCAGGCTAGCCAAAGATCTGTGGGTGCTGAATGCAGCTGTCCTCATTGTGAGCTCCCTTTTTGTCACCAAAGCCGCTTCTCTTGGTTGATTCTGTTAGGTGTGGGGTGTATCCACAATTTCTTAGGTTAATACTTAAGAGATAGAGACGTACTCAATCCAGGTCCAGTGGAATGCCTTTGGTAGTGGGATTGTACCCAAAGTTCACAGAAGATAAATTTTGTATAAAATGAGCCAGGTTTGCTTTGTACATTTCCAACTGTAGAATGAAATTTAGGGGGCTGAATAGTCAGTGTCTTATTTCACTTGTGTCTTTGGATACAAATGTTTTTCTTTTAAAACTCCTGACTGCATATTCCTTGGGTGTGTGTGGCTTTTAGTCCTAGATTGTAAAGCTTGCCAAGTCTGCCTGCTGGGAACTGACTCCTCTATGCAGAAGCTCCCCTTCCTCTGACACAGTGCAGGTGGGTCAAAGCCTCCTCCTGCACTTTATCCTTGAATTACACAGGAACTTGCATTGAGGCCATTGAAAGGGTGATGGCTTAGAGTGCATGAGAGCCTGGCCACCGTGTGCTAGTGACCGACCGCACCCGCTGTGGCCCTCAAAGGGAGTCATCATCACCTGCCTTGCCAGGCACTGTCTGGTGAAGCCCCTGACATCTCTCCCGAGCCTGTGGGCAGTGGGGATGCTCTCTATGGCACGGAAAGCCTGAGATAGTCAGCGTGAGATAGTAATCAGTGTAAAACTGAAATCCGTCTTCTCCTTATCCACTGAGGCGTCAGCTCCCCCGCCGGCAGCAGGTGTGCTGTTTTCAGTGGCTCTGGCACCCATGGCTGTGGGTCGTGCTCTAGCAGTGTCTTCATCACAGAGGCACTTCCCTGTGTGCTGCGGCTTTGCCACCAGGACATCTTCTGCACACACTGTCCTGGGTAGGCCTTAGAGCTATGTCTGGACCAGAGAGCTTCAAACTGTGCCTACAAACCTGCTTCTGTCTCCCTGTGAATTTGAATAGGGGAGGTTTGGAGATCATGAAGATGAGCCCTTAGCGACATAGAGACGACGATTCCCTTTTCCTACTAGCAGTGACCCTCTTAGCCAGCAACCTGAGTAGCAGGTTTATCTAGGCGTCTTGTCTCCTGGTCTGTTTCTAGAGCTTTCTGCTTTGCCTGGCTTTAGAGAACTTGCTTTCTGTCCACGCCCTGTAAGGGATGGAGTGACTGATTTGCAGTTTCTAGGGGGACAGTGACTTTGAGAAGATCCCTGCATTGCACACACCACAGGATTTTACTGTACAGCAGAAACACTTCTGCCTCTGTTCATGAGGTGGGCTGGTGCAGAGGGCGGGCGCGTCCCCTAGGAAAGCTGAAAAAAGGGGAAAGTAAGAGAGTTCTTGGTGGAAGTATTTTTGTTTGTAACTTTGCCTCCTATAAGATGTTAGAGAAGAAAATCGTCCCAGAATGGGGAAGTAGGGGAAGAGAACGGATAATCCCTGGATTGGAGCGCTAGTCTAGTTGATTGGTCAGGAAGACTGCAGAGGTTTCCAGGTTGGATTGTCAATTTCAGTTCATCACAACAAGGCCCAGGAATCAGAAACAGGGCTGCAATCAGCAGAAACAGCCCTGCTGTGGACATCTCAGGGGCCTGAACATGAGGGCTGGGTCCAGGGAGGACAGGGCAAATGACGGCAGGACAGCAGCCCAGCCCAGCCAGGGCTCACAGAAGCGCTCCCAGGCAGGGCAGCAGAGGGCCCAGCAATGCTTCTTGAGAGCACGCCCTGGACATGACTTCACGTGGATGTGCTTTCCCTTCTAGAAAGACACACGCCTGGGGCGCCATCATCACTCGACATCCCTTGAATGATGGAACTGCCCTGAGACAGTTCCAAGGAGTGGCGGCCCAAGGCCTCACACTGGACGGAGGCTGAGCTCCACTGCGGCCCCGGCAGGCGGGCTTCCTAAGAGCAGCGTGGAATCCCGGGGCTCTGCGCACCGTGCCCGGCCCCGGGCTCCCTGACGCGAGGCAATGCCTGGGCACAGTGTACGGCCACCGGCACCTTCACTCCTCACCTGTGCACGCGAGTGTGGGGGATGAAGCGACATCGGTGTGTGGCGTCTCAGTGCAGCGCCGGCACACACACAGCCCTAAGCAGATGCGGAGCAGAGATGACGGTGGAGTCACCCCGCGGGTGCAACCCCATCTTAGCAGGAGGGCCAGGTTTTGGGCAGCTCGGGCCTTCAGAAAAAGGATCATGTCGATTAGCCACGCTGCACATCCCGGGAGTTAAATCTAGGAATAGTTCTGACACCTGACTTAGGAGTGTGTTTCACTGCATGTATTAAGGCAGATCCGCAGACCCATGTAGATGAATCACCTTCACTTTCAGCTACTAGGAGGGGCCCCATGAGGTAGCTGATGAGGAAGAGCCCCCTAGACGAGGCCCAGCGTGGGGCCACGGCCTTGGGATCCGGGCGGCACCCCAGCGGTTCTGTGCCGCCAGCAGGCCCTGCCGCATCTCCGGGCTGGAGGCTTGACTGTCAGCAGATGAGGCCACGGGGTCGGGGTGTCTCTCCCACCAGAACGGCTTCGTGGGGTGCTCACTATCCCCTGGTCACGCTTCGGCACGGCTGGCACGGGCTCCCTGAGGGGCTGTTGAAGAACCCCCAGGCCCCCTGGGTCTTGCCACGGAGACCACCCAGCCTCAGGCTGGTTCTCAGGTGGCCCCTTCTCTACGCTTAGGACGTGGCTTTTCCCAAGCTCTTTCCCAGCTGCCTGTCACTTTTCTTCCCAGCTTTCCCTTCCGAAGGGAGCTCGGCTTCATTCCATGGCTTTCCAGTCACGTCATAAGCATTTCCTCGTCTGACCCACGAACTGATAAAACGCTCTGGACGGGGCGGCCTGGATGCTCCAGGGACTGCATCATCTCCGTGGGCGGCAGGGCGCCTGCAGGCACCCAGCCTTGCGCGGGGCAGGCGGTCTTCTGAGGGTGCAACCCTGTCCCCCCAGGGCCCTAAACACAGCGTCAAAACTGAGCTACCTCCACAAAAAATTTGAACAAACTAGAAATCATAAGGTGGTGAATAATGATATGTTACCATACGCAAGTAGAAAATTGAAAGTTTAACCAAAAACTAAGTCCAAAGCAACAGCTGCGCCAGGACGGAGAGCCCACAGTGAAATTGCTGCGTGCGCCCAGGGCGGCGGCGGCGCCAGGCAGGCGCGGATCCCGCTGCGAGGGACTTGCCTGCTGACCTGGGGCTGCAGGGAGCTCTGCTTTATCAGGAGAATATTTGAAAAGCGATCTATTAAAAGGAATGCTTAAGTGAATTATAAAAGTCTGAGAAAGGAAATGGGAGAACCAAGTTATCTAAATTTTCTCAAAACTAATTATTAGCTGGGTGAAAATGTAGATATTCGGGGCACTGAGGGTGGTGAGTGCGATTTTGCTTGCACCATTGGCAAAGTATACCTTGAATTTATCAAAATTTTGTCATCATCTAGTCTTAAATAGTTAAAGGGTAAGCAAACGACGCTAAACAAAATAAGGAGACAGAGAAAAGTGCGGACAATTCTCACAGGAGTTTCCACTGGGGCTGCATTCCCAGGGCGCTGGCCGGGAAAGCTCAGTCCACTGAGCACAATATGCTTCCTCCATAGCGTGAGGGCTGCCACCATCTACCGAGTGGATCATTAGGCCTGTCTCCCAGAGACAGCAAAAATGTGCAGAACTACGTACACATCCCTGGGCCGGAAAGCACTTTCCCTATAGATTCTGGTGCCCTGCGGCTCTCGGATGGGGAGACGCGCGCACTCCAGACCCCCACAGGCCCCCAGAGCACGGTGGAGGGTGGGGGCAGAGTCATAAGAGACGTTTTACCAAACACCACTGAATGCAGCTTTTTCTCTCCCTTGAGAAAAATGAAACACCCAGTAATTTAATTTTAAATTTAAAAGCTGCCTCTTTAAACTTTGTTGAAAAATACAGAATATGCCACCATTCTGCAGATTCATGTCATGAATGGATAAAGTACGAGGAAAGGGAGGGGAGGAATCTGTAAAAGTTTAATGGAAAAGGCAAGAAGAAAGCTGGCCAAGAAACAGAGAGGGAGAACCAAGAGAGACGGGATGTGGGGAGGAGAGAAAAGCATGCAGATGAGGAGAGAGCGGGGGAGGAAGGGGACACAGACAGCCCGGAGCGTCCCTTTCCGAGGAGCGCTGTGGACAGGCCTGAGCAGCCTGGACGGGAGTGACTTGATGATGTGATGGGCGGATTTCCTGCCCAACTTTCCACCTCTTTCAAGTCACACCCATCTTCAGTCCCTGCTCACCATGACAGAGTCACAGCCACACCCGGGACAGAACCTGGGCTCCGGGCAGCAGATAATTGGAGGATATTCTACCCAGGGCCGGAACAAGCCAGGTCCAGCCTCAACTGCTCTGTGGCTAGTAAGTGCGAGGATGCTGTGTCACAGGTGTCACACGTCACTAAGAGAACGTCGTGGGCACACGGGGAATGTCTTTATGGCACTGTCTGGAAGCAGGCTGCATCTCAGCAGCTCCAGAGGTTACAGGGGCTGGTTTTCACGAACACAAGAAGTGTTAGAGACAGGAGACGTGGAGGAACATGTCGAACCTGGTGGGGATCGAGTTTAAACACATCTGCACACACTTGGGTGTGTGTGTCCCAGTGCATCTCAGCCCTGAGTGCCCACACCTGGCTTCCCTGCCCCCCCACCCCTCCTACCCCACAGTCCACACTGCCCCACACCTACTCGTGTCCAGAAAGCTCTCGCTGAGCCTCCTCCCACATCAGCCACTCTTGGAGGACTGAGAAAACAGTGGTGGGGGGCCAGTTCCCAAATCCAGGCGCTCCCAGCACATCCAAATCCGGGACGACTGACCAAGGGCTCGCACTCAGCCTGAGGAAGCAAGTGGTCCTTTGACTCGGAGTAAGAACTGCTCAGAGGCCAACGTGCTCTGGCTCGGGTCCCCCTGGCACCTCCAGGCAGGTCTTTCTAATTTGGTTCCTGAACACGCTCCAGCTCCCATCCTGAGGCCTGCCCTTGCCCTTCCCTCCCCCATTGCTCTTCCCACCCTCCTCCCTTGCCATTCCCTGTCCTCATTGCTCTTCCCACCCTCCTCCTTCCGCTCCCTCTCAAGGCCCTGCCCTGTCTGGTTCACCATCCTCCTCTCGTCCTCTCCTGGCTCCTCCCCAGAGCTTGGTGTTCATTCGGACGCCTTCTCCCTGCAGCCTCCACCAGGGCCCTGGCTGCCCTCGCCCTCCAGCAAGTCACTGTATTTTACTTTCTTCATGGAGTTTTTTACTTTTGAGATTTATCAACTTTACATGCATGTTTGCCGCATCCCCCCTCACTAGATTTCATCTACATGGGAACAGAGACCCCTCTGCTTTGCTCCCTGCTGTAAACATCCCGGCTCGGGAAAGTCTCTATCTACAGACACTGCTGGGTGCTGAGTTTCCAGAGCAGTCAATGCGATGTGGGACTCGGTGGTGAGAACTGAAGATGCATGAGGATGAGGGGCGCTCGATCCCTGTCCTCTGTGATCTGGTACAACAGAATCAACCCCTGCATGGTGGGCCCCAGTGAGCAGCCTGCGGGATGCACGGAGCCACCCAGAAACACGTGAACTCGGTGGCAGCAGCAGAGACAGAAACATCTCACAGTACACCAGGAATGAAAGTGTAAAATACTTAGCATTTGACAAGGTTTCCAGTTATATGTTCTTCTTTGAGCATCAAATGAGGGTCCCATACCTATTTCTGTGCTCATGTTACAGACAGAATGGAAACACAGAGAGTTACAGAGATGTGATCCAGGTGGGGGCTGGGAAGGGGCTTCCTGCAGAGGTTTATACCCAGGCGCGTGGAGAAAATGCCCTACGAGGGACCAAGCCAAGGACTCAAGCAAACGCAGGGAATGAGACAGCGTTTCCAGGCCAGAATGCGGGAGCCCTTCAGCAGAATCGGGGGTTAGGAAGCTCGGTGACTTCAGGCAGGAAGGCGATGGAACGGGAACAGGGTCCTTCTGTTTCACGTAGGCGATGGAACGGGAATGGGGGTCTTTACCTTTCACACAGGTGATGGAACGGGAACGGGGTCTTTCCATGTGGGAAATGCTGAGCCTGCGCTGCCAGCAGCCTCCGGGTGAGACATCTTGTGGACAGTTGGGACAGGCGGCAGAGTAAGAGGCAGTGGTTTAGAAGTCAAATGCCCTTGGACAATTGTGGAAGCTTTTGATTTTATTATTTTATTATTAACTGAAAAAAATAGAAAATAGAAAATAGAAAAAAATAGAATTGGAGAGGAGGAATAAGTAGATGTTTAGCAACAGAGCGTGCAATGCAGCAGCACACTGAGAAAAGTAGACCAGAAAGGACGGGGAGCTTCAGGAGGTGACAACTCACAAATATGACGGCCACTCACAGGCCAGTCCTGCAAACGACAGATGACTCGAGGAGAGGCCGGGCGTGGTGGCTCACATCTGCAATCCCAGCACTTTGGGAGGCTGAGGCAGGTGGATCACCTGAGGTCAGGAGTTCGAGACCAGCCTGGCCAACATGGCGAAACCCCGTCTCTACTAAAAATACAAAAATTAGCCGGGCGTGGTGGCGGGCACCTGTAATCTCAGCTACTCGGGAGGCAGAGGCAGGAGAATTGCTTGAACCTGGGAGGCAGAGGTTGCAGTGAGTCGAGATCATGCCATTGCAATTCAGCCTGGGCAACAGGGCGAGACTCCATCTCGAAAACAAAACAAAACAAAACAAATGACTTGAGGAGACGGCTTCAGAAAACACTGTTGTGTTTGGTGACTGAGAGGTTATTCATGTTCTTGGACAATGCTTTCCAAATGTTAGTTTTCCTACAGGTCACGCAAACATCCTGCATGTGGAGGCAGACTCCGGAGGTCTGGGAAGCACTGGGTTTTGGGTTTTTTTGTATAAAAGCTTCCAGATGGCACTGATGCTGCCTGTCAGGGGACTACACCTTGACAAGCCTGTAGAGACTGTGTTAGAAGGGCAGGGTGAACACCAGGTCCCGTAGCGAGGTAAGGGGTAAGCAGGTGTGAGGAGGCAGGGCAGACACATGGCCGCCTTCTAGGAGTCTGAGAGTGGAGATTAGGATAATAGAAGCTTAATGGCATTTTAAGGTTAAAGATCTTATTTTTTGCTTTGTATTGATTTTGGACGGATGAGTCCTGGAAAAATTAATTGCCAAGGGTCACTTGGAAGAGAGTAGGTGCCGTGACATCGGTGGGGTCACCCAATGTCAGACTGGCGAGCATTTTGAGTTGCCCGTAACTGTTGTGCCTCAAGCTCCTGGTGTTCCTGGAGGCTGTGCCCTGGAGGCCCATTGCAGAGAACACGGAGGCACATTCTCCTGCTGTGAAGTCAGCCCAGGCAAGGCAGGCGTGGCAGCCTGTACCATTGGTGTGGCCACGGGGCCGAGAGGGCAGGAAACAGAGAGAGGGAGGTTGGTTTCATGTTGCAAAATGCCGGATGAGTAGGCAAACCCCCCGCAATTCTGTCTGGCCAAATTATACTTTTAGGTTCAGGCCTATACTTTATATTTTAAAAGCTCAAATTATTTCATAATCTCCTGAAAATACATCATCTTGCCATTTGCTTTCAATACTGCACTGCGACCTTTTATAATATTTCAAATACATGTTCTCCCTTTGGATACATGAGAAAATAAATAGTATTCAGTGAAGACCAACTACCGAATTATTTTAAAATATCTTGTTTATAAAAGGTTTTTACTGGTGAGAGGATTTAAGAGTTGCTTGGCTCTTGAAGCCAGCAGAGACTTCTGTGTGCATTGCTTCATTTGTGGGGGAGGACTCTAGCCCCACATGGCAGATGAAAAACTGTGCCTCAGAGGAGTTAAGCAAATTGCTGAGGATGGTACCACAGAGAGTGACTGAGGCGACAGCCAGCATCCAGCCTCCAGAGTTCCACTGTGCTTCCCCAAAGACAGGCGGGCTCTCCTCAAGCACATTTTTACTTTAGGAGCTGCTGAAACTGGGGTGTAGACCACGGGATCTTCCGTGACCAGCCCCAAGCCCGAGCCTGCGATTCTCTCATCCGCACTCACCAGCTGAGGTGAAGGGTGGGCCTCCATTTTGGTTGAATTACATTATCTCTCACAGAACCATCTGGAAACCCCATCACCTTAATAATTCAGTGTTGTTTGATGCTGTGAAAGGTGAAAAAGACTTCAATTCTTACTACCAAATTGTGCTGGGGAGTGACACAGATAGTCTCTCAGCAGCACGCACACCCTGTTAGAAAGGGGTATGGTTTTTACTTTCCGCTTATTCCCGGCAAATCCTGTGGCTTCCACTAAGCAAGGATGTCCTCTGAGCACCCTGACCCTCCCGATTCCCGTCCACCGCCCCAGCCTCCGCTGTCGCCTGCCCTCCACCTGGCGCCTTCGTTATTTACTTGTTCCCCAGGTTCAGTCTCGGGTGGCCTCGGTTTTCTCCACGTCTTCTCCCTGCACAGTGGCAACGCTTCCAGAACCCCAGCTGCTCTAACACCAGGCCCAGCTCCTCCAACCCAAGCGTCTCTACCCAACTGTGGGATCTGTCCGCACCTCCAGATGGGGAGGCCCACGTCTCCGTGTCACCTGAGGGCGGGTGTGTTTAGAAGCATGCTTTTGCATCTCCATCACTGGAGACACAGGGACATGGGCTGTGTACGTTTTGTGAAAACTCAAACATGGGCCTCACCTTTTGGTTTTATGGATATGAACCACGTGCCTGCAGTCATCGGAGTGGAATGCTGGTAGCGGCTGGCCCTAGGCTGAGTGTTTGACCGGGAATACCCACACACTTCTCTCAACTAACCCGTGAGGTTGGCATGTTCAGTACCTGGGGAGAAAGTGGGGTAACAATGACAGGAGTAAAGCCCACAGCCTGGGGCCTGGCACCTGGCAAGTGCCCTCTGGGTGTTGGTGGAGTTCTTACTTGGATGACTTTAATCATTACAGAGGCTCCCTAAGGCCACACAGCTGGTAGGGGCTCTGGCCCCGTCTCATCTCACTCCAGAGCCCCAGGTGAGTGCAAGGCAGACCCTCTATGTTTCTGTCTCAGATTGTTCTCATTGCTTTGTTTTTCTCAAAACATTTCATTTTATCAATGATGAATACTAAAATTAGATTATTTTCTTTTTGTTGAAACTATATGTATTGATTTTTTGTCTTTGGAGTTGTCATAAAACACCTGTGGTCAAATCCAGGCCCTTCCAGTTACCAGCAATGTGACCCTCTGCACGCTAATCACCTCCCTGATGACTCAGTTTCCCCATCTGTAAAGGAGAAGCAATGGAAGTACTGGGCAGTTTAAATAACATAAATGTTGCAGAACACTTGGTACATGGCCAGACATGCAGTAGGTATTCCATAAAGGAAGCTATTTGTATTTTTTGTTTCAAATTCTATTCCATGGTGAACGTTTGTTTACTGTCTCAGATGTGATGTGAGATTCCATTTTGAATAGCTTTCAGGAATGTGACACGAAATTATCTTCCTTCCTCCATCAGCTAAAAACTACTGTATAAATGTTTCAAGCTCTGCTCCCCCTACTCTTACCAATGATAAACATGCCCCTAGGTTTCCCCTACAGCCGCCCCAGCCCCTCGCTCTACATCTCCCTCTCCCCACCGCCACCTTCCGCCCCTGCCCTGCTGCTCCTACCGCCCCTGCCCTGCTGCTCCCACCGCCCCTGCTCTGCTCTGCTGCTCCTTCCGCCCCTGCCCCGCTGCTCCTTACGCCCCTGTCGGGAGGCTCCTTCCACCCCTGCCCCGCTGCTCCTTCAGCGCCTGCCCTGCTGCTCCTTCCGCCCCTGCCCTGCTGCTCTCACCGCCCCTGCTCTGCTCTGCTGCTCCTTCCGCCCCCGCCCCGAGGCTCCTTCCGCCCCTGCCGCTCTGCTCCTTCCACCCCTGCTCTGCTGGCTCTGGGCTTTCCCCGAGGCTTTGCTGCCCACACTCTTTTTGCTCGTCAGACCCACCAAGGTTGCAGAGAAAGACAGACAGCAGCAGATGGCTAGGAAACGAATACTCAACAATAGGGTGATTTCAGAACTAAATTCCAAAGAATTCAGCCTACAGAGCAAAAACTCACTCAAAAAACCAAAAAGATGGAGATCTGTCTACATCAACGCCTGTTCTGATGAAGTTATTGAATTTCAAAAAAAAAAAAGGAACATTTTAGGTACCAAGCCAGGTGCTTTAAAGGAAGACAGACACGAGGCTGGCCCTGGATTCGTGAACAGTAGCTCTCACGCTCTCGAAATCGTGTCCAAAATTTTGTGCCCACCGTGATTTTCTGCAAGCACAAAGACAGCAGCGGTCAGGCGGTTTCAGTGTTGGACGGCCCCAAGGAGTTGTCCTTTAAAATCGTTCTTGCTGGTGTGATCCAGCCACGAATGAGAACAACCTGAATGAAGAGGTCAGAAACAGGAAGTGCGTCAAAATAGATTGAACTACAGAAAAACATCTGAAGCCATTTAAATATGGAACTAAGATAAAAAATGTTGATCATAGGACATGTATTGGACACGTGTACACAACCTGAGCTTAGAAAAGAGAGGGGATAAAAGAACGTCCACAGATGCTGATTTTCCCATTCGGAACCAGGGGCCCTAAGTGTGACCTAAACCTGAACCATGGGTTTTAAAAAGTTCCATCTTCTTCACGTTTTTGTTAATATTTTGACGAACTTTAGAGCTGTATTTTGGGAGCTCTCATTTCTTTTGTAATTGCAAAGGACAGTTCTCCTTTATTTATAGTCCAGGTCCCTGTTTTATTGGTCAAATTCATTTAAAATTAAATTCTGTACTTCGTTATATTTTAGCATTTATGGTATAATCACATTTTTAAACGTGTTTTTCCTTCTTTTATTCTTTCCCATTCATGGAGAGGTTTGTGATAATGCTTATTGAACATTGGCATTAGTGATTTCTGGGTGGTAAAATTGGGATAATTTAATTTTGCTTTCTTTATGGTTTCGAGTTTTATCCCTAATTACAAAGTTATTAGTTTAAAATTTAAATATGAAAACTTTAAAAATAAATTTTCAAAATGAAGTCATCAGGATGTGGGGCCTGGTGGAGGCTGGGGTGACTGACATCCCCCAGTTGACAGTGGTGGGTGGGAATAAGGTGTGGGAAGATGGGCTTATTCCAAGGGGAGGGGGGGTTGGCGTTGGCTTGAGATGGATCTGCCTGTGGGCATCCTGTGCGGACAGCCACTCGCCATGCAGAGTGGAGGCTGAAGAAAGGAGCTCGCTGCAAAGAGGCCAGTGGGGTACAAAGAAGTACTAACTGCAGGGCACCGAGCCCTGCGCAGGAAAGAGCGGGTTGTCTGGGAGGCAGGAGGAACTCTGTCCCCGAAGTCACGGGAGGTGCCCAGGCCTTGAGAGGAAGCAGCAGGAATCTCTGTGGGGCGTCCCTGAGCTCCAGTGAAGCCTCAGCCCCGTGTGGGCAGAAGTTGGGGGAACATCTGGAAAGCGTGACCAAGGGGACGCCTGCAGGAGCTGCCGGAAGCAGTATGGCAGGGACAGGGTCAGAGGGAGGAGGCTGCAGGGTCCTGGAGAGGTTTCAGAAGCAGAAGAGGCTGGAGCTTGCCTATGCTCTGGGAGAGGGCAAATCCCAGGAGAAAGGAACACACAGGTAAAGGGGGGTAACTGGAGGTGTCCCGTTGGAGGGAAGAGGCTTTGGGGTCACTGCACTGAAGCAGGACAGGCCGGGCCTCTGAGGGCCAGGAGGAGGGTGCTGGTGGGTGGGGGTCTGCAGAGGGGTGCAGCGGGCTCTCAGAACCCACTTTGGCTGCTCCACCATTCAACACAGGGACTGCCGAGAGTGGCGGGCCGTGTTTCAACAAGAACTGAGTCGGGTGCTGAAGGCTTAGAAGAGCCCCTCAATCAAATTGGAGAAGAAGGGAATTGAGATGAAACAGCTTTGAAGGCACACAGGAAATGTGCGGTACCTGTCAGGCAAATGAGTTAATAAATACACAAATGGGTTAATGCAAATGGGAGATAGAAGTAGGACTTCTTTTTAGTGGCTACTACAATACGGATTTTTAATTTCACCTTTCTGCGTCTAGTAATTTTTGCATATTTTAGTAACTGTGGCATTCTATTACATACAACAGATGGTTACAGGCATTGTCTTCATAGAGAGCAAAATAAAACTCTAAGACCAATACAACAATATATGTTTAACAAAGAGGAAAGAGCCTAAAGTCTAAATGCGAGACTTTGGGGCCCCTGTGGGCCAGTGGGAAAGAACAGGCCTCTTGTTTGTAGGTGTCCATGTGCTTCAGACACCATGTCTTGGTTTCTTGGTCAGCCCATTTTCTACCAAGCTTGAGACCTCCGTTCTGGGCCTGAGGCTGAAGGACTGTTCGTTTATTTCATTTATTTATTGGCTCTTTCTCTTCCTTGCCACGCAGGAGGATGAGTAAAAACAGAGTGAGATACTTCGGAGCAACCTCGTGAGTTAAGAGCTTGTGAGCTTTCTCAGAGACGCTGGCTCCATCTTAATTTAATTAATGCAGAAATGAAGACTCGAACATTTGAGAATCTTTAAAAATCATATTTTAGCCAAAAGATTTATCTCACAGAAGATAATTTCCAACACAGCCAAAAGCAGCAAATATTTGCTAGTTCTATAATGTTTTGTGTGAATTTGATACTTGGCATATTTTCTGGTGTGTATTCGTCTCCAGGACATCTGTGCATGGCAGTTAGTCACGGAATTTAAGTTCAGTGTGGCATTCATCCTAGCGGGTGGGAAGCCAGAAAGTAAAATGTGCAACCACCCCAAGAGAAATGCTTATAGCCAGCGAGCAAAGCATGACTTTTCATCATGTTCTAGGCAATTTTAGGTGAATTTATCTTTAGATGGAGATTTCCTTTTTCTGATGTCTGTTCTTTCTTCAAAATTCACAGATTGCTCTTGATAAAGAGTGTTGAGTTGCCCTACACAGAGATGGAAAGGGGCTTTATAAATATGATGGTAATACACAATAAATTAAATTCATCTCTAAAGGCAGAAGTAAAATGCCTTGTCTTGTATCATAAATATCATTGATACTGACAAAATACAATGTCTCTAACAGTATATATCACACTCTCATTCATTCATTTATTCAACAAACATTTATTAATCACCTACTGTATATCAGACTTCTTGATAGATATGGAAAAATTATCCTTTTAAAGCAAACCAAGACAAAACAACTAGACTCATGTAATTTGGAAATTGGTTATTTGGGTAGATTTTTGGTTTCTAAACAAGAATTAAGTCCTTCTTTACATTGTTGGTAAAGATTTAGTCAGGATCTCAAAATAGTAATTTTTTTGTAACTGATAGAAAATATAGACATTGGGTTTCCACCTCACACATAGGAAGAAATTATAGGAAGTCTTTGTTTTTGGAGGAAGCCATCACTGCTTCCTAACACCCAGCAGTAATAAGACCTGGGTCACACCCTGAAGCTATCGCGTCCACAGAGCTGAGGGCTCCCAAGCATGAGACACAGGCCAGCAAAAGCCATGTGGTCAACTCTAAATACCCAATGACACAGGTTCCTTTTGTTTTGGTTTTGGTTTTTCATTCTTTTTTGGGGCCTCTCGTCCCAGGTAGATATTCTATGTCCTTCTGGTATACATTTTAATCTGACTTCCACTGAAGCAGGGACAGGACAAGTCACCCCTTCAACTTGAAGCACCTCCTGCTGAGAGGTCCTGGAGCACAGTGGGTGCCGAGGGCTGGTTCCCTGGGCAGAGAAGTTGAGGCTTAGCTATGTCCGTTGCTGGCACTCAGTGGGGGAGCCCTGGGAAGGTTGTGGGTAAAAGTGGATTTTCCTCTCCCCAGTGCCAGTGCCAGGCCCAAACGTGGGCAACAACAAATAAACACACACTGCACAGGTTCTAATGCTTCAGTCCCCTGAAACGCCTGAGGTGTGCATTTGTCAACTGGATAAAAACAGCACATGCTCTGTTAGGGCTGTGTTAGTCCGTTTTCATGCTGCTGATAAAGACATACCTGGGACTAAGAAGAAAAAGATGTTTAATTGGACTTAACAGTTCCACATGGCTGGGGAAGTCTCATAATCATGGCACGAGGTGAAAGGCACTTCTTACATGGTAGCAGCAAGAGAAAAACTAGGAAGGAGCAAAAGTAGAAACCCCTGATAAAACCATCAGATCTGAGACTTATTAACTCTAACAAGAACAGTATGGGGGAAACTGCCCCCATGATTCAAATTATCTCCCACCAGGTCCCTCCCACAACATGTGGAAATTATGGGAGTTCAATTCAAGATGAGATTTGGGTGTGGACACAGAGCCAAACAATACCATTCTTTCCCTGGCCCCTCCAAATCTCATGTCCTCACATTTCAAAACCAATAATGCCCTCCCAACAGTCAGTCACCCAAAGTCTTAACTCATTTCAGCATTAACCCAAAATCCACCATGCAAAGTGTCACGTGAGACAAGGCAAGTCCCTTCCACTTATGAGCCTGTAAAATCCAAAGCAAGCTAGTTCCTTCCTAGATACAATTGGGGTAAATGTATTGGGTAAACACAGCAGTTCCAAAGGGGAGAAATTGGCCAAAACAAAGGGGTTCAGGGCCCATGCAAGTCTGAAATCCAGTGGGACAGTCAAATTTTAAAGTTCCAAAATGATCTCCTTTGACTCCAGGTCTCACATACAGGTCATGCTGATGCAAGAGGGAGGTTCCCATGGTCTTGGGCAGCTCTGCCCCTGTGGCTTTGCAGGATACAGCCTCCTTCCAGCTGCTTTCATGGTCTGGCATTGAGTGACTGTGGCTTTTCCAGGCTCACGGTGCAAGCTGCCAGTGGATCTACCATTCTGGGGTTGGAAGATGGTGGCCCTCTTCTCACTGCTCCACCAGGAAGTGCCCCAGTAGGGACTCTGTGTGGGGGCTCTGACCCCACATTTCCCTTCTGCACTGCCCTGGCAGAGGTTCTCCATGAGGGCCCCGCCCCTACAGCAACGTTTTGCCTGGGCATCCAGGCATTTCCATATGTCTTCTGAAATCCAGGTGGAGGTTCCCAAACCTCAATTCTTGACTTCTGTGTACCTGCAGGCTCAACACCATGTGGAAGCTGCCAAGGCTTGGGGCTTCTATCCTCTGAAGCCACAGCCCAAGCTGTCCATTGGCCCTTTCAGCCATGGCTGGAGCGACTGGGACACAGGGCATCAAGTCCCTAGGCTGCACACAGCTCAGTGCCCACAAAACCATTTTTTCCTCTTAGACCTCTGGGTCTGTGATGGAAGTGGCTGCCGCAAAGGTCTCTGACATGCCCTGGAGACATTTTCCCTATTGTCTTGGAGATTAACATTCGACTTCTGGTTATTTATACAAGTATCACAGCTGGCTTGAATTTCTCCTCAGAAAATGGGATTTTCTTTTCTATCACATTGTCAGGCTGCAAATTTTCTGAACTTTTATGCTCTGTTTCCCTTTTAAACCTGAATGCATTTACTACAATAACCAAAACAGCATGGTACTGGTACCAAAACAGATATATAGACCAATGGAGCAGAATAGAGCCCTTGGAAATAATACCACACATCTACAACCATCTGATCTTTGACAAACTTGACAAAAGCAAAAAGTGGGGAAAGGATTCCCTATTTAATAAATGGTGCTGGGAAAACTGGCTAGCCATATGTAGAAACCTGAAACTGGATCCCTTCCTTACACCTTACACAAAAATTAATTCAAGATGGATTAAAGACTTACATGTTAGACCTAAAACCATAAAAACCCTAGAAGAAAACCTAGGCAATACCATTCAGGACACAGTCATGGGCAAGGACTTCATGACTAAAACACCAAAAGAAATCACAACAAAAGCCAAAATTGACAAATGGGATCTAATTAAACTAAAGAGCTTCTGCACAGCAAAAGAAACTACTATCAGAGTGAATAGGCAACCTACAGAATGGAAGAAAACTTTTGCAATCTACCTATCTAACAAAGGACTAATGTCCAGAATCTACAAAGAACTTAAACAAATTTACAAGAAAAAAATCAACCCCATCAAAAAGTGGGCAAAGGATATGAACAGACACTTCTCAAAAGAAGACATTTATGCAGCCAAAAGACACATGAAAAAATGCTCATCATCACTGGCCATCAGAGAAATGCAAATCAAAACCACAATGAGATGCCATCTCACACCAGCTAGAATGGCGATCATTAAAAAGTCAGGAAACAACGTGCTGGAGAGGATGTGGAGAAATAGGAACACTTTTACACTGTTGGTGGGACTGTAAACTAGTTCAACCATTGTGGAAGTCGGTATGGTGATTCCTCAGGGATCTAGAACTAGAAATACCATTTGACCCAGCCATCCCATTACTGGGTATATACCCAAAGGACTATAAATCATGCTGCTATAAAGACACATGCATATGTATGTTTACTGCAGCACTATTCACAACAGTAAAGACTTGGAACCAACCCAAATGTCCATCAGTGATAGACTGGATTAAGAAAATGTGGCACATATACACCATGGAATACTATGCAGCCATAAAAAGGATGAGTTCATGTCCTTTGTAGGGACATGGATGAAGCTAGAAACCATCATTCTGAGCAAACTGTCACAAGGACAGAAAACCAAACACCACATGTTCTCACTCATAGGTGGGAATTGAACAATGAGAACACTTGGACACAGGGTGGGGAATATCACACACTGGGGCCTGTCGTGGAGTGGGGGGAGGGAGGAGGGATAGCATTAAGAGAAATACATAATGTAAATGATGAGTTAATGGGTGCAGCACACCAACATGGCACATGTATACATATGTAACAAACCTGCATGTTGTGCACATGTACCCTAGAACTTAAACTATAATAAAAAAATTAAAAATAAAATAAAATAAAATGATAGATTAAAAAAAAACCTGAATGCCTTTAAAAGCACCCAAGTCACCTCTTGAATGCTTTGCTGCTTAGAAATTTCTTCTCCTAGATACCCTACATCAGCTCTCTCAAGTTCAAAGTTCCAGAAATCTCTCAGGCAGGAGCAAAATGCCACCAGTCTCTTTGCTAAAACATAACAAAGGTCACCTTTGCTCCAGTTCCCAACAAGTTCCTCATCTCCATCTGAGACCACCTCAGCCTGTATTTCACTGTCCATATCATTATCAGTATTTTTGTCAAAGCCATTCAACAAGTCTCCAGGAAGTTCCAAACTGTCCTGCATTTTTCTGTCTTCGTCTGAGCCCTCCCAACTGTTCCAACTTCTGCCTGTTACCCAGTTCCAAAGTCACTTACACATTTTTGAGTATCTTTTCAGCAACGCCCCACTCTGCTGGTTCCAATTTACTGTATTAGTCTGTTTTCATGCTGCTGATAAAAACATACCCTAGACTGGGAAGAAAAAGAGGTTTAATTGGACTTACAGTTCCACATGGCTGGGGAGGCCACAGAATCATGATGAGAGGTGAAAGGCACTTCTTATGTGGCGGCGGCAAGAGAAAATGAGGAAGATGCAAATGTGGAAACCCTTCATAAAACCATCAGCTCTTGTGAGATTTGTTTACTACCAGAAGAACGGTATGGGGGAAACCACCCCCATGATGGAATTATCTCCCACTGGGTCCCTCCCGCAACACTTGGGAATTATGGGAATACAATTTAAAGATGAGATTTGGATGGGGACACAGAGCCAAACCACATCAGGGCCGAAACTATTTTGAAAGCTATTGTTTGTTGTCAGTCTTACAAAGTGGCTTTGTAAAGTCTATGGAAACAGTGAAAAGGAATTTTGAATTTTATTGAAAAAAGGTTGGTAGTGATTTTTAACTTGTGCCTGCAAGATGGAAAGCCCTTCCTTCATAGCAGCAAATCAGGGGAGATAAAAGCAGCATCGCTGCTCTCCCGAGTTCCCTCTGCCTACACTGAGGTTTAGGTCCCTCTCCCAGATCTAAGGGCCTTGATGCTAACAGACCTGTCATCTAAAACAGGAATGGGCTCTGCAGCGTTTAGACAAATTCCAAAGAGCAACTCCTTGCAGAGGATCTTTGAATTCTGTCTCTAGTCAGTGGCCACAGATGGTGTTTCTCACTAGATTAACCTCCAGCTGACGAGTCCGTAGGTTGGTGTCTTGTGTTCCGTGACTTCAGTGAGATGTGGGGTGGATCACGCTGAGGAAGAGCCCAGATGTGAAGGCAGCCTGCCTGCCATCCTGCACCGCCTCGCAAGTCCTGTGAGTCTGGGTGAATGCTGAGCCTCACCGGGCATCCCAGGTAGATGGGTGCACCCTCTTTAATCACCTACTGTATTTGATGATAATACCTGATGAAATTAACAGAAACTACTGATGACATAAAATAATATATGTGGAAGTGATGAAAATTATTTCTATGTGGCTAACAAATATTCCTGATATTGATGTTCCTGTCCGTGACACTCACCTATAAGAACTTCCCCCTCCCAGCAACCCGATCCAAACCACAGAGGGTAAAAACATGCCATTTGGGAAATGAGTGTTTTAAGGCGAGCTTATCTTTTCCACCTTTCCAGAGGAGATGTGCCGAGATGATCACGCTATTACAATGGTGTATGATGAGAAACAAGAGAACCCTTGTCCAAGGCTTCTAGTTATGAGGACATCTGAAAAGGCACTGTTTATCTTATCTGTTATCCCATCAAAATAAAATTAATAAAGAATGCATATAATATGGATGAATAAACATTAACTTTCTACAAGAGAATTTTACATAATTGGCTTGAAAGGCTCCATCCTGGGACATGCTATTGATGACATTTTCTTTCATCTAAACCCAGCTCTGAATTTCTCCTGATGCTACACTTTTTATTTACTGCTACAATGAGAAAAAGTTTTATCGTGCTACAATCAGCAAAATTTGGCATTCATGATCTTCTATATTGTCTTATTAACTCTTCCTATTAATTAATACCAGGCAAATTTACGTTCTGGAAGATCTTTCTTCATCGAAGGCCAGTTGTTAAACGTGGAGGCGGCCTTTCAGATGGCATTCTGTCTTTCTGTTTAGTCCACATCACATTTCTGGAGCACGTGCCTCAGGCAATAAAGTTTTCTCTATGCTTCATAAATATCTCCATGTGTGTTAATTTATGCGTTAATTTTATGTGTCTATCTTGTTTATGTGTCTAATTTTATTTTCTCAGGAAAGTTTCCCGGGATTCACAGGAAACTGACAAGGAAAGGTTTCACAGAGAATCGGAGAAAAGCTGAAATATCCCATTGATCTCATTCGCCATCCTTATATTTTTCAAGCTATAAACTGTAACTTCTTCTTAACAAATGCTAAGAGGCAAATGCTCCCTGGAAACAGGGTGGGATCCTGTGTAACTGTGGCCCAGATTTCTCCTGTGGAGACCAGCCCTTAATATTGCTCTGAAGACATTACATAAGTGGTTTTCAAGCTTCCAGAATTAATAGTTCTGGGATATCATTCAACAGAAACAGCTTCTAACCAGGGATCAGGATACCCAGCTCATGCCAGCAGCAGGGGCTCTGTCAACACCAACCCCCCAACTCCTTCAGGGACATTTGAGACCGAAAAACCAACCCTAGCAGTCCATCCAGGCAGTCGCCTGACCAGTTAGGAGATTTTATCTTTCCTTGCTCCCTTTCCCAAATATAAGGGTTAAAATTCTACCAGGAACAGTCGACAATTCCTTTGTGAGGACCAAGCCCAGTCTACTTTTCTTCTACGGCACCCCATTTCCACAAATTCTCCTCTCTGTTGCCAAAACTAGCAACCTCATGATGCCTTAGGGTGTCCCACAGCCGGCAGGCCCAGCTGGACGTGTCAATCACTGTGGCACCCACTGCGTCCCCACAGAGGTCAGAGACCCTCAGCCCCCCACCCCCCGGTATCACCCTTTATTCCCAAGCCTCTTACCAATGGGGCTGTACCGGACTGGCTGTCCATGCTGAACGGTGGGGAGGGGCTTCTGTACTCGCAGGGACCCTCCCCACTCGTGGGGTCAGTGCTGTTAATAGTGCCAGAGAGAGGCCATGGGGAGCACGTGGGGTGAATGGGGAGGTGGCCAACTGAGGCCGCCACAGCCACCGCTATGTCCACCCCTGTGGTCCGAGAGGGCCGGTCACTCCAGCGTGGCTTCTGCTGTCTCCAGAGTGGTGTCAGAGACTGTTTCAATGCGCTGGAAACCTGAAATGAAAGAGGTGCACAGGGCCGGACGCCGTGGCTCATGCCTGTAATCCCGGCACTTTGGGAGGCCGAGGCGGGCGGATCACGAGGTCAGGAGATCGAGACCATCCTGGCTAACATGGTGAAACCCCGTCTCTACTAAAAATACAAAAAATTAGCCGGGCGTGGTGGCAGAAGCCTGTAGTCCCAGCTACTAGGGAGGCTGAGGCAGGAGAATGGCGTGAACCCGGGAGGCGGAGTTTGCAGTGAGCCCAGATCGCACCACAGCACTCCAGCCTGAGCGACAGAACGAGACTCCATCTCAAAAAAAAAAAAAGAAAAAAGAAAAAAGAAAGAGGTGCACAGGGCTGGCCACAGGGGCAGGCTGGAGACACGGCCCTTGCCACCAGGATCAGAAGGTCCCTCACTGTGTGCCGTGGTGATGCCCGGTCAAGCGAGGTGGCAGGGAGGCGGCCCCAGCACGCTGAGTCCATTCCAAGGAGGCTGCTTCTGACCTGTGTCACCTGCTGTGACGTCAGAGCTGGGCCCCTACAGACCACAGCCTGCTTTGCCAGAAAAATTCACTCAAAATTAGGCTTTTTGGACTAAAACTTGTTTTGTTTCTTACTATGATTACTAAGAAAGCCCAGGATACTCACATAGAACCGAAGCTCAGCAATTTCTCCTCTGAGTACCCGTTGACATCACTGAAGCCAGGCACTGACCAAGCCTGAGTTCATGCAACACCGTCAGCACACAGCCTGGTCTTGGCCTCCTCATGAGTTCTTTGCGAGGCCACGCATCCAGGTACCTGTGTTCCTGCACGGAGGCCTCTAGGTTCGCAGGAGACCCAAAGCAACAGGCCTGAGGCTCACTCAGGAGCAGCTCCTAGCTCCCCACTCCGCCACGGCCCTGCGGGAAACGGCGGAGGTAGAGATGCGGGGGTAAAGCAGAAGTGTGAGAAGCTACAGTCGTTTTCCTCAGGGTTGGTAAATTGCGTGCCGGCCACCATGGCCATAGGCTTAACCCAAATTAATAAAGCCCAGTGTAAAGCGTGCTTAAGATTATACACAAATAAAGTTAAACCCCAACTAAGCCATGAGAAGCTACCGCTAAAATAAAAACAAACTGTGAAAGTGACTTTAGTGTGTTCTGAGCATGACAGCTAAGACCCAGGCTGCGGTCAGCCACCCCCTACGCCTCGCCATGAGCTCAATAAAATGAGCAGTCACCGGCCCGAGTGCCGCCAGCAGCGGCTGGGACTGAGGGCAGCGCTTCGCTTCCTCGGAGGAGCCCACTGCGCCATCAACAAACCCCGAAGCCCCCACCGGCTGCTGCTGACCCAGCCACACGCCACCATCTTCAGCAAACCCTACGACGGCCGCAGAGTGAGCACCAGCATTTTCACAAAAACATCAGGTCCAGGGGTAGCTCTGAGGTGGAAAGAAATGGACCACAGGACATTCCACCCACAACAACCTTCACGAAATTAAAGGCCAAAGGAGGATGTGGCAGAAGTTAAGAACAGACAGCGTAACTGAACAGGGCCATGACCACACACGCGCCACCCACCAGCCGCCTCAACCACCTCCACAGACAGAAGCTCAGGTGTGGTGGGGGTGAGCCTGACGAGGTGGGCGTCCTGGAGAGCAGGTCCGGGGAAGCCCCGTGCAGCCTCTGCACGGCACCTGCTCACACCCGGGAGACTTCACATTGACTCCACCACTCTGAACACAAACTAGTCCCAAGTCAACAAAACTTAGCAATTATATGTATTTAGACCAAAATATGTATTCACAACAAAAGGTATAAGAGATAGAAATGTATTTAGGTGCTACGGGACACGTACTGTAAGAGAAAGATGACAGAATAATTTAAAGTACAAAAAAAAAGCAAAGCTAATCCCTTATACCATTTGCATAATAAATTTGCTAGAATGATTTTATGAAGAGAAATTTAGCTAAAACCTCTGAAAGCAGACAAGTTACTTATGGACGGTCCGCAAGAACAAACTCTCCAATGTGGCAAAACGTGAGCAGAACCAAGAGCAGAGAAAAGCCATCCCGACCTGGTGATCCTGCTTATCCAGAAGAGAATCTCAGCTCAACTTTAAATTACCCCAAGAAGTATACATCTTAATGTAAGTTTAAATGTTGATCTAAAGAGGGACAGCTCCTTAGAAATAGGAAGCAACCTTTTATCCAGAGTAATTTATTAAATTTCTGGAGTTGTTTAAAAGTAGCCACCAAATAAGAGCGTGTTCAAGTTAAACACTCAGCAGACCTTAGTTTCAGCTCTCTCTCGCCTCTCTACATTTTACTGGATTAATCTATTTATAAGTAGAAGAAATACTGTTAACACAGTAACGAAGAGCAAATTCTCCTTGTATAAGCTTGTGTTAGATCACACATCCACTGATAGGTAACAACTGGATAAAACTAAACTAATTGAACGATTGTTTATTCAAATAATTGTGAACCCAACACAGCCATGCACTTAAAAAAGATTTAAAAAGTAAAAAGAGTCGAGCAAATGTAAACCCTGCAAATGACCGCAAAGCTGCGGGCAGGCTGTCACCCTGTCCCCCCGCTCCCCGTCCCCCTGTCACTGTCCCCCGTCCCCCTGTCCCCCATCCCTGTCCCCAGTAGAAGGCCACCAGCCATGGACAGCACGTGGCTGGTGCCTCCCACAGCTGCCCGACATCCACACAGAGGAGAGCTCTGGAGAGGGAAGAGCCTCCACCATCCAGAGCAGACAGCATGGGGCAAGGGGGCGTCTCTGGACACTCAGGGAGATGAAAGAGGCCTGCTGGTGAGGCTGCCTCCAGCAACAGCGAGTGAGGAGGTGCTGCCGGGGTGTTGGGGCCGCTGTGGGTGCTCTCTGAGTCACATGAGGTTTTGAAGGAAGGGTTTTGAGGGGTTTTGAGAAGGTGAGAAGACACTCAGAGCTTTGTTTTCAGAAGATCCCTCCAGCTGCTGGTAGAGAATGGAGGGAAGTAGGCCTGGGAGCGGGAAGCCCACTGCCTCTGGCCCAAGCTGCAGAGTGGCCATGGTGTTGGAGGGAAGGAAACTGAGCCCCAGTGTCCCAGGAGGCCTTGGAGACTGGCTGGATGGGAGGGGAGGGAGGGAGAATGCCGGAGGAAGACTGACAGCTCAGTCTGGAGACAGGTGAGCAGTGGGTTTGCAGCTGTTCCCTGCAGTGCTACCCACAAGGGTCCCCAGCGACAGCAAAGCATGACACCAAGGAAGCTCACATTTTGAGAATTTTACTTATAAATATCAAAACCACATGGACTCTGGTGATGTCATAATTCACGGTAAACCTCAGCTTTTAAACCAGAGGCTCAGACAATGGTGTGAGTCGCTGACTCACTCGGCAGCTGCAAAGTAAGGGGCGAGCTTGTTTTCCTTGAGCACCTGCTTAGGAGTCCTTTCACAGAGGTTTTTTTTTTTTTGGAGATGGAATCTCATTGTGTCACCCAGGCTGGAGTGCAGTGGTGCCATCTCAGCTCACTGCAACCTCCACCACCCAGGTTCAAATAATTCTCCTGTCTCAGCCTCCTAAGTAGCTGGGATAACAGGCATGCACCACCACACCTGGCTGATTTTTGTATTTTTAGTAGAGACCGGGTTTCACTATATTGGTCAGGCTAGTCTTGAACTCCTAACCTCAGGTGATCCACCTGCCTCAGCCTCCCAAAGTGCTGGAATTATAGACATGAGCTACCACGCCCAGCCAGGAGTCCTTTCACAGAAGTTCTGTTTCACAGTAGCACATGGTATACATTATGGGGCTAGAACGAAGAAAGTGCAACGTTTCCCGTATTTTTTGTCCGTTGGAAATGTTACACTAGACACACATCAATTAAGGTGACAGAAAAACTTGTGCAACCTCCTGGAACAGTGAGCCTTTTTCATTCTCGATCACTGGGAATAGACATCAGTGGGGTTTTGCATATTTCCCTCTCACAGAAATCCTACTGGGCACTTCAGCGTAGCTTACACAGAAAGGCAGGTGCTGCACTCATCACCGAGGGCAAAGAGACACTCACAATGGCAGCTGAGCCGCGGGTGGGGTGTGCTGGGCAGAGCATCAGCTCCTGGGCTAGGGAGCGCAGGGGTGCAGGAGTTGATTTGGGATCCCATAGCTTCACCGGAACACTTTGTAAACTGCAAAATTGTATTTTTTGCAAGGTGGAATTTATTTACTCCTTTCATTTTCTGGGCTTCATTATTCAAATAATTAGTTAAGAGGATCAAAATATGTGTGTGATACTCAGCACATCAGACAATATTCTGCTTCTCATGGGCAAACACAGGGGTGTGAAATTCCTTATTGTTAATAAAAGCAGCTCTGTGGGACCCGTTACGCCCCCAAGCCGGAGCACCACGCTCCTGTGTGGCCTTCCCTTGTGGTTGTCGAATGTTGTCGTTGTTTGCCAAATGTTGGAATGCTTCTCTGTAAAAGAGTTTCTGGAGAAAGTACCAAATCCTGAGCCCTGAATTCGTCCCTACTCTATTCACATCCTCCTTGCTCCTCAGGACCTGTGAGCCTCAGAGCCACCAGGCAGGGCCTTAGCCTGCATTGTCAACACCACAGCCCCCTACCTAGAGAGTCTCTGGGATGCCGCAGGCATGAACAAAATATGGCAGAAGGGTTGAGTGAGTGAATTAATACATTTTCATGATTATTTGACTTCAAAATATTTTCTAAGGCCACATGCAGTTACTCCCTCACTGTGGGATTCATCCACCTTCATAATACTCAACCCCACCCTCCCACACACACAGCAAGGCTTCCTAGGACAGGCTGAGCATCAAGCCTGGGGCTGCCCCATCTCCAGCTTCCCAAGCCCTGAAGCTCAGACATGAATGCTCTGGTCCTGCCCAATGTCTCCTGGGCCCTGATTTGCACCAGTCCCAAACAAAGCCCTGCACCTCCCGGCCCTTCCCCCGGGCAGTTCCCTCTCCCCCATCAGTGGACCTCAGCACCGCGCCAGACATGCCTGTGGGAGCCCTGTGTGCAGCCAAAAGCAGCCCAACCGTAGGAATCTGAGTTCTTCCTGCCTTGGGTCATCGTTATCGAGCTTTTCTGGGAAATTTGGGATCTTAGTGTCTGGCAAAATTTATATTACTTATTTAAGGTAAGTGTTGCAATTTTCCATTTCATAATCAAGTAAAAGCTAGACATATTCTTACTAGCCATTAAGAGAACCACAAATGATTTGCTAATTTTTTTCAAAGAAATATTTTTATTTCATATGTTGGCACAAAATGTAATAGTTATTTCTGGGTTTGGAGCTTTTCCTGAATAAGAATTCTGGATTTAAAATGTTGAAGACTATTTCAATTTTAAAACTAAAAGAAAATATGCAGAACACTATGAAAAGTTTAATACTGCATAACTTAATGTTATTAAAATGTGTAAAACTTGCAGCATATTAAACTATAAGAGAAACCCAAACTCAAAAAAAGCTACACAAAAGTGGCTACAACTAAAATGGACCTAACATAACTCAAAAATTTCTACTTCTGGCCATAAAACAGTAGATACGGTCTCTGAAACCCCAATGTGGCCCTGATAACAGTCAGTGTGGAGTTGTTAGCATACCAAGAGGAATTCAGCGAAGGGAGGACAGAAAAGCCATCACACTGGTCACCCACTGTGGGCCTCCTGAAATTCTCACCCTGTCTCTGCAGACCTGCCGCACAGATGAGAAAACTGAGTTTCCAGAGAGCTGAATGATTTGGAATCACACAGACCTACAGCGCGTGTCCCAACCCTGTGCCTCTCATTACATAATAGTGCCTGCTTTGTACAAACATTCACTTTCATTCGTGCATGAATGATTTTTTAAGGAAAAGGTTGTAACAGCTACCTAAGAGTCAGGGACCAAAGTTAAGGATCCTGGCCCCTCACCGACTTGCTTTAAGACCTTATACCATTCACTCGGCCTCTACGCCTCCTCTTAGGGCCTTTGCTTGCAGAAGACGGTAATTCCACTGAACTGCACCAGCTCACTTGTTGTTAGAGTTAAGTAAGAACATAAAGTAGCGAGATAGGTTGTTTTTCTTTTTATATTTGACTGATGCTTCAAATATAATTTCATTTCATCTGGAATATATTTTGATAGCAATTTTTCTTTACATCATTTTACTGTTAAACACAATAAACAAATAGGATATTGAGACAGAAAAGTTACAAAGATTCTAAACCAATGACTGATGATCTCTGGTATCAAATTTCCTATTAGTTTTGAAGGCCTGGCTGGAAACCCCCTTTTGCTCTATTTTTATTTCTGACATTGACCCTGCCCCAACCCTGCATAAACCTAGGAGGAGATAATCATGGCCCCGTGTGATCCTGGGGGGAGATAATCATGACACCGTGTGATCCCGGGGGGAGACAATCGTGACACCGTGTGATCCTGGGGGGAGATAATCATGGCCCCGTGTGATCCCGGGGGAGATAATCATGGCCCCGTGTGATCCTGGGGGGAGATAATCATGGCCCCGTGTGATCCCAGGGGAGACAATCGTGACACCGTGTGATCCTGGGGGGAGATAATCATGGCCCCGTGTGATCCCGGGGGAGATAATCATGGCCCTGTGTGATCCTGGGAGGAGATAATCATGACACCGTGTGATCCTGGGGGAGGCAATCGTGACACCGTGTGATCCCGGGAAGAGATAATCATGACACCGTGTGATCCTGGGGGAGACAATCGTGACACCGTGTGATCCCGGGAAGAGATAATCATGACACTGCGTGATCCTGGGGGAGACAATCGTGACACCGTGTGATCCTGGGGGAGGCAATCGTGACACCGTGTGATCCTGGGAAGAGATAATCATGACACCGTGTGATCCTGGTGGGAGATAATCATGGCCCCGTGTGATCCTGGGGGAGGCAATCGTGACACCGTGTGATCCCGGGAAGAGATAATCATGACACCATGTGATCCTGGGGGAGACAATCGTGACACCGTGTGATCCTGGGGGAGGCAATCGTGACACCGTGTGATCCTGGGAAGAGATAATCATGACACCGTGTGATCCTGGTGGGAGATAATCATGGCCCTGTGTGATCCTGGGGGGAGATAATCATGGCCCCGTGTGATCCTGGGAGGAGATAATCATGACACCGCGTGATCCTGGGGGAGACAATCGTGACACTGTGTGATCCTGGGGGGAGATAATCATGACACCGTGTGATCCTGGTGGGAGATAATCATGGCCCTGTGTGATCCTGGGGGGAGATAATCATGGCCCCGTGTGATCCTGGGGGAGATAATCACGACACCGTGTGATCCTGGGGGAGATAATCATGGCCCCGTGTGATCCTGGGGGGAGATAATCACGACACCGTGTGATCCTGGGGGAGATAATCATGGCCCCGTGTGATCCTTGGGGTAGATAATGATGACCCTGTGTAATCGTTGGGGTAGATAATCATGGCCTTGCGTAATCCTAGGGTATATAATCATGGCTCCACCTAACCCTGGGAGGAGACAATCATGATCTGTGTCATCCTAGGAGGAGATAATCATGGCTGCGCATTGGGACGCCTCCTTTTCTCGGCTGGAAGATGTGCCCGGAGCGGACTGAAGTCACTGCTCTTGGTGCATCTGGAATGTCCTTCCAGTGCCTGCTTCTTCCTTTCAATGAGCTCCCTCTGCCCTTGGACCCCAATTCTCTCCTCAGCAGCAGCTCAGAAGATGACATGTCTGTTTTTCCTAAAACCGAACCCTGGTGACCAAACCCTTGATCATGGCCTCAGAATCAGAGAAGTGTTTTTCTCCCTCTCTTTCCACCTTCCGCTCTTTGAATTCTCCTCTGTCCACTCCTTTTCCCAGCTTCCCTTGTTTCTCTCCCTCTCTTTCCACCTTCCGCTCCTTTGAATTCTCCTCTGTCCACTCCTCTTCCCATCTCCCCATCTTCCTGTATAATGGGCTTTATGCCTTTGCTTCCCCAAGCCCACTCTGTATTTCCTCCATCTTTCATGATGAACTTTTTCAGGGCGGGTGGTGCATACGGACCTCCCTAACCTCTCCTCTACCCCTTTTTCTACAACTCCAGTTCTCAGCATCTGTGCTCAGCAGTCCCTGGGAAACACGCTCTCCTGAGGTGCCATTAACATTCTTATCTCCAGACAGAACAGTCTCTCCTCAAATCCCAATTTTGTTGGCTTCTATGCAAAGAGAAGCAGGAGGTAAAGAGATCTCTTCCCTGGCTCATCCCAGTGGGGAACCTGCGGACTCTGCCAATGAAGAAATGCTGAAGAATTGCAAGAAGGACACTGCTCCAAAGGAGAGGAGAGGAGCACAGATGCAAAAGGAGCTGTGCACAGCGGGAAAGGTGGCAGGAGCTGCACAGACACCCATTCCAGCGTCATTCTTGCTGCCTGTAATCAATTCCTGTTCCCTTATTCTGGTGGTCAGTGTTCCTCAACAAATCACGCAGAGCCCTTTCCAACAACTGGGTAATCTTTTTGGCAAAACAGATTCTGTGCTCTCCAGGGAATCTCAATCCGTGATATGAGATGCCGTCTTGAATTCAAAATGGTGAACCTCTCGGAAGACTCTTCTAAGTTAGGCACATTCGATTCTAGCTCTTTTGGATGAAAGTGGGAGAAACACAGCTTAGAGACCAGAGAACATTCTCAGCACCTGATCACATCATTGTAGTCCTAGATGTCCACTCAGAGGTCTTTGCTGGGCACCAACCACTCTTGGAGGAGAACTGCTTGGAAACCAAGGATGTAGATGCACAAATGTGCTCTGCCCTGACTCAGGTTGGAGCCCCCATCAGAGCTGTCTCCCTTTCCAAGAGAGTCTGCCTATCACAGACACTCTTAGTTCCCTGGACTGTGTCTTTTTTGACGAGCTCTGGTGTGAGCTACAGTGACAATGGACATTCCTATCACTCTTGACGGCATCCTACCTCTAGTAAACACTGTGTTTCTCACATTTTCTAAACCTACAGGTGGAGGCAGCCCAGAATTATGGGCAATTAAAGGCATGGAGGGTGAGGGAGTGGGAGGTGAGCTGATGAATAAATGCCTCAGACTCCTTCAGATGAACATTTCTTCCTGGTTCCTCAACAGGATCCTGGGAAAATTGAGCTTCAGTTGCCCACAGCAGTAACCAACTCAATAATGTACACTTTAAATCTCTCTTGTAGGTTCCCTGCTCCCGGGTTCAGCTTCCTGGGGTCACCTCCAAAAAAAAATGACTTGACCTCAAGCTCAGATCCAATGCTCTGCTTTAAGACAAAGCCCAGTGAAAGTTTTCTTCATAGTTAGAGAATAAACACAAGGAAACTAATTGTATTATTATCAAGGCTATAATTATCATACTTTCATCAACATGAAACCATGATCATCCAGGCCCGAGAGAGCACTCCCACACAGAGCATCTGCTCATGGGCCTTATGGGAAGCCCTCTCCCCTGCAGCTGGGCTCGGACCCTCACTCTCCACCTCCCCCTAGCCCTCAGCCCTAGGGCAGGCCATCCTTTTTCCAGTAACACAGTTTTGTTTTGTTTTGTTTTTTTCCCGAGTCAGCTACAATGGAGCATATTTAAGTTTTGAAAGTGCATTCCATTGGAAAGTTACACCCAGGACATTTTAAGATTTGGGTGTTTCTTAAACTCTTTAGTGTCCCATTCAGAGGTTATTGCATGGGAGTTGCCTTTGTGATGGTTGAGCTCATCCACCCTACACTGGTTTATCCTAAGCAAATTCTCTAAGGGTCCCACATTTTGTTCCTTCTTAGAGGCTCCTGTCTGTGCTCCTCCCACCTCTCCCTGGGTCTGGCAAGAGACAGGGGCCTCAAGATGCCTGACTGCCTAAGGTAAGGGGAAAGTGCCGTGCACGCTACCAAGGCCTGGAATGTATCCTTTCCAAACACCCGTGGCCTAGCTTTATTCCTGCTGAAAGTGTAATGAAAGTTTTTATTATAAAGAGGTTATGGTATCTCACTGTGGTTTTGATTTGCATTTCTCTAATGATCAGTGATGCTGAACTTTTTTTCATGTTTGTTGACCATATGTATGTCTTCTTTTGAAAAGTATCTGTTCATGGCCTTTGCCCACTTTTTAATGGGGTTACTTTTAGCTTATAAGTTTTTTATAGATTCTGAATATTAGACCTTTATCAGACGTGGTCTGCAAAAATTTTCTCCCATTCTGTAGGTTGTCTGTCTACTTCGTTGATAGTTTGTTTTGTCATGCAGAAGCTCTTTAGTTTAACTAGGTCCCACTTGTCAATTTTTGTTTTTGTTGGAATTGCCTTTGGCATGTTTGTCATGAAATCTTTGCCAGGGACTTTGTGCAGAATGGTATTTCCTAGGTTATATTCCAGGGTTTTTATAGCTATAGGTTTTATATTTAAGCCTTTAATCTATCTTGAGTTGACTCACATGAGGCAGGGTAGCTATTTTTATTTTCATTTTTATTTTTTTATTATTATTATACTTAAAGTTTTAGGGTACATGTGCACAATGTGCAGGTTAGTTACATATGTATACATGTGACATGCTGATGTGCTGCACCCACTAACTCGTCATCTAGCATTAGGTATATCTCCCAATGCTATCCCTCCCCCCACCCCACAACAGTCCCCAGAGTGTGATGTTCCCCTTCCTGTGTCCATGTGTTCTCATTGTTCAATTCCCACCTGTGAGTGAGAATATGCAGTGTTTGGCTTTTTGTTCTTGTGATAGTTTACTGAGAATGATGATTTCCAATTTCATCCATGTCCCTACAAAGGACATGAACTCATCATTTTTTATGGCTGCGTAGTATTCCATGGTGTATATGTGCCACATTTTCTTAATCCAGTCTATCACTGTTGGACATTTGGGTTGGTTCCAAGTCTTTGCTATTGTGAATAGTGCCACAATAAACATACTTGTGCATGTGTCTTTATAGCAGCATGATTTGTAGTCCTTTGGGTATATACCCAGTAGTGGGATGGCTGGGTCAAATGGTATTTCTAGTTCTAGATCCCTGAGGAATCGCCACACTGACTTCCACAATGGTTGAACTAGTTTACAGTCCCACCAACAGTGTAAAAGTGTTCCTATTTCTCCACGTCCTCTCCAGCACCTGTTGTTTCCAGACTTTTTAATGATTGAGGATGGCTATTTTTAAAAAGCCAAAAAATAACAGGTGCTGGTACAGTTGCAGAGAGAAGAGGACATGTACATACCGCAGGTGGGAATGTAACTTAGTTCAGATGTTATGGAAAGCAATTTAGTGGTTTCTCAAAGAACTTAACCATTCAACCCAGCAATCCCATTACTGGGTATATACCCAAAGGAATATAAATTATTCTACCAGAAAGACACATGTACCCATGTGTTCATTGCAGCACTGTTCACAATAGCAAACATGGCATCAACCTAAATGCCCATCACCGGTGGACTGGATAAAGAAAATGTGGTGCACACACACCATGGAATACCACGCTAAAGAAAATGTGCACACACACCATGGAATACCACGCTAAAGAAAATGTGCACACACACCATGGAATACCACGCTAAAGAAAATGTGCACACACACCATGGAATACCACACTAAAGAAAATGTGCACACACACACCATGGAATATGACGCTAAAGAAAATGTGGTGCACACACACCATGGAATACGACACTAAAGAAAATGTGCACACACACACCATGGAATACGACGCTAAAGAAAATGTGCACACACACCATGGAATACGACGCTAAAGAAAATGTGCACACACACCATGGAATATGACGCTAAAGAAAATGTGGTGCACACACACCATGGAATACAACGCTAAAGAAAATGTGCACACACACCATGGAATATGATGCTAAAGAAAATGTGCACACACACCATGGAATACGACACTAAAGAAAATGTGCACACACACCATGGAATACCACACTAAAGAAAATGTACACACACACCATGGAATACGACGCTAAAGAAAATGTGCACACACACCATGGAATACCACGCTAAAGAAAATGTGCACACACACCATGGAATACCACGCTAAAGAAAGTGTGCACACACACACCATGGAATACGACGCTAAAGAAAATGTGCACACACACACCATGGAATACGACGCTAAAGAAAATGTGGTGCACACACACCATGGAATACGACGCTAAAGAAAATGTGGTGCACACACACCATGGAATATGACGCTAAAGAAAATGTGCACACACACCATGGAATACGACGCTAAAGAAAATGTGGTGCACACACACCATGGAATACGACGCTAAAGAAAATGTGCACACACACCATGGAATACAACGCTAAAGAAAATGTGCACACACACCATGGAATACGACGCTAAAGAAAATGTGGTGCACACACACCATGGAATACCACGCAGCCATAGTGAAGTACAAGGGCATGTCGTCTGCAGCAGCGTGATGGAGCTGGAGGCCACTGTCCTTAGCAAACTAACACAGGAACAGAAAACCAAATACCACAGGTTCTCACTTATCAGTGGGAGCTAAATAATGAGAACACATGGACACATAGAGGTGAACAACACACACTGAGGCCTACTTAAAGGGGAGCGTGAGAGGAGGGTGAGAATCAAAAAACTACGTATCAGGTGCTGTGCCCATTCCCTGGGTGACTAAGTAATCAGTACATCAAACCCATGTGACATACAATTAACCTATATGAATCTGCACTTGAATCCCTGAACCTAAAATAAAAGTTAAAAAACAAACAATAAAGAGGCTACAGTATAAAAGGCTATTTGTGAGTTCCACTTGTGAATAAGCAGCCTACAACTGATATACGTCGTCTATGCAAAGTTGTTTCACAAGAAAACTGAGCGTCTGGTGATCTTTGCTCCTGACTCTTCTTGCTTACTTTTAATTATTTTAGAAATTCTATACAAATTTTTTTTTTAATTTTGTTTTTATGAAATAGAGTCTCTCTCTGTCACACAGGCTGGAAAGCATTGGTGCAATCATGGCTCACTGAAGCTTTGACCTCTCAGGCACAAGCAATCCTCCTGCTTCAGCCTCTCAAGTAGCTGGGACTACAGGTGCTCACCATCATGCCTGGCTAATTATTTTTTAAATTTTGTGTAGAGACAGGGTCTCACTATGTTGCCCAGCCTTGTCTATAACTGCTGGCTCAAGCAGTCCTCCTGCCTTGGCCTCCCAAAGTGCCACCATGTGAACCGCCATGCCTGGCTTAAATTTTTTTTTATTGGTGATCAATGATTGTACGTATTTCTGGAGTACATGTGATGTGCAAAGATGCTTGTAATCTGAGTCTACAATTTTCCTCATAAGCAGGTTTACATGAACCTTCACAAGTACTTGTGTACACACACACAGAAACACGAAATGTGATGGTCAAGATGAAAATGACCACGTATTCTGCTTTTGACATCTTTTGATTTGGGGCAGAATCATTGTGCCTTTTCTCTGCTTGTAGCTTTGTTGATGCTGAGGTAAATCACATGTTGAAAGCATGTAAGGACAGAAAGTTCTGTCGATGAACGGTCAATCACCTTTGAACGTCTGCTCCCTCTCTTTGAGGGAAATGCTTTAGGGCAGGTGAATATTCCTGAGTATTCCTTGGAGACGCTTGTGTTCCAGAATTACAACCAAGACCTTTGCTTTCATGCCACGTCAGGAACATGTGTCCTCTGCTCTTTTCCTCTCAGCCTCAGGGGTGCAGATGTTGGGCTGCAACATGTCTCAAGGAGACAGTTTTCCCCTTCAAGATCCCACAGATCCTTTCTGCATTCCCCGTGAGTGTGCTGACCCTATGCAATTGCAAAGCCACGAGGCCAAGCTTGTGGCCTCTGCTCCCCTTGGGGCCGTCTGGAGGGTCTGGTAAATACTGCTCATCCCCACCCTTAGAATCACCCTGGTGCAGGCTGCACCAGACCTGCCTCCCGATGCTGGTGAGGGGACACCAGGGGTAGAAGTCCCCATAGACAGCCCGGTCAGTGCAGCCATCTCTTCCTCCTGCGCCATCACGTCTTTTGAGGGAAGCATCTTCACCTGCTCATTACCTGCAGGCTGAGATCCCAGGCTCTATACACGGTTGATGGACTGGGTTAGGGGCAAGCGTGAGTAGGGTCCAAGCTCCGGGCACACGTGACTCTGTGTCAGTTCCCATTCCTCTGGGAAGCATTTTTCCAACTCCCCATAGCTGGACCCTGCCTTGCGTCTTCAATGCAACTCTCCCTGGGTGGGCGCTTTCCTGCCCCCACTCTCCATCGCCCTCTCCAAGGGGGGTTCTATGCACAGCTCCCTCCCCCAAACCCCTCTGCCCACCCTCTAGCTCCCGCTAGCCATTTTATTATTCATCTAATAGCTACTCCAAAACACCTCAAATTAGCCATTTTGTTTCTTCTATTGAATTAATTTAATTCTTACAATAGCCCCATGAGGAATATATTATTTCTGCTGTATCACAGATGAGGAAATTGAAGCTCAGGGGAAGCTAGTGACTTTCCCAGGGACACACAAGCAGTCAGTGGCTGGGCCAGACTGAGGGACATGGCCCCCTGTGCTCACCAGCCTCAACACTATACACGCTCCCAAAAAGCTTCACATTTCCTCAAAGGTGAGGTCAATAACATACTTCTCTGCAAATAAAAAATAATAATTAAATTTCACTGACTGCATATTATGTGTGAGGGAATCTGCAAAGAGCTTCACCCATGTCCCGTCATTCTGGCATCAAAACACTCAGTCAGGTGCTGAAATGGGCATCCTCACTCCACACGTGAGAACCTGGAGGCACCCAAAAGCCAGGCAGCGGACACCCTGGAATTTACACATCCCTACCTCGGGCAGGAGTCCTACCCCTCATGCCATCAGCCTCCCCAGGTACACAGAGGATGTGTAATCATTACCTACCCAGGCGACAATTGAACTGAGCTAAGCTTTGGGTGGTATAAGATGCACTAACGTTTAGACATGCCAGGATTCCAGCTGGGGCAAGCACATTCTCCTCCAGCGAAGCCACGAAGCCCCACTCCGCTCCTGAGAGGCCAGGAAGGAGACGGGCAGATGGTGAAGACATCAAACAGCCCTCTGGACACAGCCCGGGAGCCCTGGCCAACAACACCATCCATCCCAAAAGCCAGCTTGGTAGTTCCCACCCTCATTCCTCATCAAAAGAAAGCATGATTACTCTGGCAGGAAAGAGCGGCTTCCCAAAATCCAAACTGGCAAGATGGTGGAATTCCTCATAAGAAAACTCCAGATGCTCCTGAGCTTGCTCTCCGGCAGAACGTCCTCAGCACATCTGGTCTGCGCTGTTGGATGAGACACACAACACAGCACCCACGGCAAGGTCCAGAATCCCTGTGGGCTGTGAGGTCCAGAATCCCTGTGCTGCCACAGCTGGGCACGGGCTGAGGGACCTCAGACAGGGCCTGCACGATTCTGAGCCCCAGCTTCCTCATGTGAGACCCAGAAATAGGTAGTGAACACAGGAATGATTTAAAAATGTAATGGGCATGTAGCATCTACTCAGGGCTGGACACACAGCCTTCAGTCACTGAATATACGGACACACACATACACACACGAAGCGCTATGGTATGTCAAGAAACATTCTGTCCAATACAACAATTTTTAGAAATGTTAAGATCATGACCCCTTCAAGAAACAATGAAAGCAATGGAATCACCAGCCAGAAAAACAAAAGGCACTGTATATAGAATAATCCAGTATGGAGCATCCCGGGAGCCTGGCAGCGGGTGGAGAATCTCCGTGAGAATGTGACGAGTCCATACCTTTAGTCGCACAGCGCAGACCCCCGATGGGAACTGCAGAGGGCCTAGCAGAGGGGCCCTGGGAAAATTTAGGGGAGGCCACAGGAGGCCCAACATCGCTCAGAATGAAGATCCTCAGCCTACAATTTTCTCCTTAGCTACTTTTCTAGCGCTTCCTTCGCAAACAGAGGCAGCAGACTCAGGCAGCCACCTGCACTGCTCCGCCTCCAGCGCAGGCCTCCCGCCGCTGCTTCTCCTCTGCCTCTTGAAACTTGTCTGTGCACAAAAGCAGAGTGGAGGGAAAAGAACACACACGTGTGGGAAACTCTGTGCTGTGCACACGCGTGCATTAAATACACAGCCTCATTTGGCCTCGTGGAAACTCAGGGAGGCAGACAGTGTGTTCCCATCTTAGAGACGGGAGCAGTGAGGCTCAGTGAACATAAGTTACAATGTGGGTGGCGTGATGAAGCTGACATCACACATGGCTGCCCCACTCCAGAGTGTAGTCTTCCCTCCACGTCTGCGTCACCACCGGAGAGCAGCAGGCGTGAGAACAGGTGGACCTGGGGGAGCAGGGAGACTGGGGACTTCTCATGGCCTGGTCTGCCGTGGTCCACATGCTTACCTTGGTTTCTCAGCTGTATTGAGGGATACTTGGTGTTTGAGGCTGATCTCACACTGCTATAAAGAAATGCTTGAGACTGGGTAGCTTATAAAGAAGAGGTTGCATTGGCTCACGGTTCTGCAGGCTATGCAGGAAGCATGATGCTGCTCAACTTCTGGGGAGGCCTCAGGAAACTTACAATTACGACAGAAGGCGAAGGCGAAGCCAGCACATCGTACATGGCTGGAGCAGGAGGAAGGAGGCAAAGGGAGGTGTCACACACTTTTAAACAACCAGATCTCACGAGAACTCACTATCACAAAAACAGCACCCAGGGGATGGCACTAACCCATTCATGAGGGCTCCACCCCTATGACCCATTCACCTCTCACCAGGCCCCACCTCCAACACTGAGGATTACAATTCGATGTGAGATTTGGGCGGGGACACAGATCCAAAGCATATCCATTGGTAAATGAACATTGTTTGCATTCAAGGTATACAATGTGATGGTTCTATACGTATACACTGTGAGACGTTGACCGCAGTCCAGCTGCTTAACGTGTTCATCACCTTACATAGTTACTGGGTGCGTGTGCATGCATGTGGTGAGAATACAAGATCTACTCCCAGCAAATTTTAAGTATTCAATACATTATACATTAGTATGAGATGTAGTCACTGTTCTGTACACTAGGTTCTCAGAAACTTAATTTTATATGTATAAGATGATATATGTTTAGGCCTAAAGGCTTAGGCCTTTGCTCAAAGAAAAAGAAATGTCTTAAGGTCAGTTTATTAGTCTGACAATTTCATTTACTGAGTGTTTACTATAGTTATGATTGCTTCCCATTTTTTTGTTTCTTTCTTTTTTTTTTTTTTTTGAGATGGAGTCTCACTCCATCGCCCAGTCTGGAGTGCAGTGGTGCGATCTCGGCTCACTGCAACCTCCACCTCCTGGGTTCAAGCAATTATCCTGCCTCAGCCTCCTGAGTAGCTGGGATTACAGGTGTCTGCCACCAGACCCGGCTAATTTTTTTTGTATTTTTAGTAGACATGGTGTTTCACCATGTTGGACAGGCTGGTCTCAAACTCCTGACCTCAGGTGATCCACCCAACTTGGCTCCCCAAAGTGCTGGGATTACAGGCATGAGCCACCACACCAGCCTCTTTTTTTCTTATTAAAGTGAAATTCACATAATGTGAAACTAACAATTTTAAAGCATGCAATTCAATGGCACAGTACATTCACAATGTTGTTAAACTATCACCAAGCATATTCATCACCCCAGAAGAAAATCTTGTACCCAATTAACAGTCACCCTCATTTTCCCCCGCCCCCAGCCCCAGCAAATGCCAATCAACATTCTGTCTCTATGGATATACTTTTTCTGTACATTTCATATAAACAGAATTATATCTATTGTGACCTTTGTGTCTGGCTTCTTTCACTTTGCACAATGTTTTAGGGGATTATCCATGTTGTAGCTGTATCAGTATTAAATTACTTTTTACAGATGAGCAAAATGTTGCTGTATGTACATGCCACATTGTGCTTAGCCATTTATCCATGGATGAACATTTGGGTTGTTTACATGTTTGGGCTACTGTGAATAATGCTGCTATGGACATTCAGGTATGAAACTATGTTTGTAGATCTGTTTTCAGTTATTTTGGTTATATATCCCTAAGAGTGAAACTTTGGGATCATGTGGTAATTCCACACTTAACTTTTTGAGGAAATGTGAAGCTGTTTTCCAGGGCAGCTGCACCATTTTACATTCCCACCAACAGTGATATATGGGGGTTCCAATTTCTCACTAATACTTCCCTTTTTAATTATTATTATCACCATTCCAGTGAGTGGCAGGTGGCACCCCAATGTGGTTTCCATTTTCATTTCCCTAATGACTGATGAGGTCGAGGGTTTTTTCATGTTATCTTCGGCCATTTGTATAACTTCTTTGGGGAAATGTCTATTCAAATCCACTGACTATTTTTGAGTTGAGTTCTTTGTCTTTTAGTTGTTGAGACACTAGACACTTATAAAATATATAATTTGCAAATATTCATCCCATTGAGTCATACATCTTTTTACTTTCATAAGTAAATAGTTTACTTATGAGATTACACAAAAGGTTTTAATTTTATTTTAATAGAGACCAATTTATCTAGTTTTGTTTGTTGTTGCTCATGCTTTCAGTGGCATATCTAAGAATCCATTGCTAAATCTAAGGTCTTGAAAATTTACCCCCATGTTTTATCTAAGAGTTTTATAGTATTAGCCCTTACAGTAGGTCACCAATACATTTCTAAGTTGATTTGTGTATATAATGTGAGGTAGGAACCATTTCTTTCTTTTGTATGTAGAGATCCAGTTGTCCCAGGGCCACCTGTGGAAGAGCCTGTTCCTTCCTCATTCAATTGTCTTAAGACTGTTGAAATCAATTCACTATACATACATGTGTCTCTTTCTGGACTCTCAGTTATGCTTCATTGGTCTGTGTGTTTATCTGTATGTCCATGCTACACTATTTGATTATGGTAGCTTTGTAGTAAGTTTTGAAATCAAGAAGTGTAAATTCTCCAACTTTGTTCTTCTTTTTCAATCTTGTTTTGAATTTTTAGAAGACATTGTAATTACATATGAATCTGAGTATAATTTTTTCTAATACTGCCAAAAACCACCCAACCATCAGAATTTTGACAGCAATTGTACTGAATCTGTGGATTACTGTAGGGCAGTATTACCATCTTTACAATATTAAGTAGGTGATGTCACCAATAAAGCAAAATAGAAGGTAACTAGCTCATATCCTCCCACAATAAGAATTCTGCATGCATCCACAGTCAAGTCTCTGCTGGAGCCTCAGGATTCAGGTAGGAGTTTGGAGCTCAACACTGTGGAGGGTCATTTTAAGAGTTCAGACCCACTCTCGGGTGGCTGGTCTGCTGAACTTGCTCCCAGGCTCAAACCCAGAAATGACTCAGTCTTCCAAGGGGTTTGGCTACAGCCCCATTTTGGCCTTGAGGCTGTAATCCAAACCACCTGCCAAGGGATCTGGAAGGAATCACACACACTAGGGTCTTGGCAGAAGGGCTCATCTGCCTGCTAACATCAGTCTCAGTGGTGAACCTGACAGTTTCCCTATGGTTCAGTCCCAGTGCGCCCAAGCTGAGGTGCCAGCTCAGAGCTGCTTGCACAAGGACCCAGAGAGAGATTCACCCATCTGTGGCAGCCCGGGTGTCTGAGAATGCCTGATAGGATTGCCAACCTCTCTCCCACAGCAGATCCTTAGGTGACCCGGTCTCAGCTCTGGCCCCTTCTGCTACAATCAGAGAACGATCTCATCTATACTGAGACCTGCAGGGAGATTTGCACCCTTCTGAGGCAATGAGACCAGACTCTCCAGCCCGCATGCCACAGCAGATCCTCAGGGGACCCAGTCTCAGCTTGGCCTCTTCTGATACAATCAGAGAACTATCCCATCTATACTGAGACCTGCAGGGAAATGTGCACCCCTCTGAGCCACTGAGACCAGGCTCTCCAGCCTGCATTCCACGGCAGATCCTCAGGGGGCCCAGGCTCAGCTCTGGCCCCTCCTGCTATAGTTGGTGAGCCATCTCATTGATGCAGGAACTTGCTAGGCAACATGCATCACTCTAAACTAAGATCAGGCTCTCCAACCTCTGTGCCACAACAGATTCCAAAGGGGCCCAGTCCCAGCTCCAGCCCCTTCTGCTGCAGTTATGGAATGATTTTATGTGTGCAAGAACTGCCTGGGAGATACATACCCACCTGAGCCAATGTGAAAGACCCATAAGCTTTCTTCCAACAGCAGATTTCTAGGGGACCCAGTCTCAATTTCAGCCACTCTTGCTGCACTTGGGAACCCAGCCCAACTGTGCAGAGACCTGTTGGGTGGCACATCCATCTGGGCCATTGACACAGCCTTCTGGACTCAGCTTCCTGGCCAGCATTCCCACACAGCCCAAGTACATTCCCTGGGTCTTCCCCAAGTTAATCTCAGGTGGAAAGCCATGTCAACCTCAGAGTCTTTACAAGACTTGTAGCAAGCCTAGACTTAGAGTGTCTTCTAGTGCAAATATGGCTGCAGTGGTCACAGGCTCAGGGAACTCAACAGTCAATCTACTTAGAATATACTTTTTCTATTTAGAAGAAGGACAGGCACAAACAAAGCCAGACTGTGAAGACTAAAATAAATATGTAATCTTTCAATGTGCTGACATTACCACATATCCATAAGCATCAAGGACATTCAAAAAAATGTGACTTCACCAAACTGACAGATTAAGGTGCCAGAGATCAACCCTAAAATGATGGAGATATGTAATCTCTCAGACAATTAAGTCAAAATAGTAGCTTTAAGAAAGTTTGATGAACTTCAAGAAAATACAAAGTATCAATTCAGAAATTTATCAGAGAAATTTAACAGAGAGATTGAAATAAATTTTGGGAAAAATCAAACAGAAATCCTGTGCAGAAAATAACAATAAATAATATGAGAAATGAAATAAACAGTATCAGTAACAGAAATTGACCAAAGAGAAGAAAGAATCAGTGAGCTTGAAGAATAACAGTTTGAGGGAAAAAAAGGAAAGAAAAGAGAAGGAAAAGGTGAAATGGAATGAAGAAAGCTTTATAGGTTCTATGGGATGACATGCAAATATCAAATATTCAGGTTATTGAAGATAAAGAGAAAACTGAAAAATAAAAAAGGGTAGAAACCTTATGCAAAAACATAAGGCTGGGTGCAGTCACTCATGCCTATAATCCCAAGAGTTTGCGAGGCCGAGGCAGGAAAATCACTTAAGCCCAGGAGTTTGAGGCCACCTTAGACAACATAAGTGAGTTCTTTTGTCTCCAGTAATTTTTTAAAAAATTAGCCAGGCATGACGGTTTATGCCTGTACTTCCAGCTATTTGGGAAGCTGAGGTAGAAAGATCCCTTGAACCTGGGAGAGTAAGGCTGCAGTAAGCCAGGATCTCTCCACTGTACTCCAGCCTAGGCAACAGTGAGATCCTGTCTTAAAATAATAATTATCATTATTAATTATTAATAATAATAGAAAACTTTCAAAATCTGGAGAAAGATATGAATATCCAGGTATAGGAAGGTCAAAGTCACCAGTCAGGTTCCACCAAATTAAAAATACTCCAAAACATGCTGCAAGTACACTCCAAGGTCAAAAACAAAGATAAGCTCTTGAAAGTGAGAGAAGTGTGAGAGAAGAGTAGGAAATGGCATATAAGGAAGATCCAATATGCCTAGCAGCAAACTTTTCAGCAGAAACTTTACAGGTAGGAAGGGAATGGGACAATATATTCAGAGTGCTGAAGAAAAAATACTGTCAACCAGGAATACTACACCCAGCAAATATGCTCTTTAAAAATGAAGAGGAAATAAAAACTTGACCAGAAAAACAAAAGCTGAGAAAATTTATTGCTACCAAACATGTTCTACAGGAAATGCTAGAAAGGGTTTTTAAAACTGAAAGAAAATAATGCTAATGTGATTGCTACACTAATATGGTAATCATGGTGTGTAAACTATTTGTGTATTTACTAAGAAGACTAAAAGGAAAAGCAATTGAAGTAAAAATGAATACAACAATATTTGAGAAACTGACAATATTAAAAATATGAATTGTGACATCAAGATTTAAAATGTAGTGGGAGAAGGGAGTTAATGCATACAGGTTTTCCTGGTTATTTCTTTCTTTTCATTTGTCATCAAAGTTAAGTTGGTATCAATTTTAAATAACTACTTATAATTATAGAATGCTTTTTGTAAGAATCGTGGTAGCCACAAAGCCAAAGTCTATAATAGGTACACTAAAAATAAAATTCAATGAGTTAAAACATACAACCAGAAGAAACCACTTACCCACAAAGGAAGGCAGAAAAAAAAAGAAGAAAGGAAAAGAAGAGTTACAACTAGAAAACAAGTAAGAAAATGGTAGTTGAAAGTCCTTAGCTATGAATAATAACATTGAATGTAAATGGAATAATTATTCAATTCAAAGACATAGAGTGGCTGAATGACTTTTCTTCAAAAGAAGAATCAGCTATGTGCTGCCTTCAAGAAATTCATTATGTCTATAAAGTCACACATAGACTGAGAGTGAAAGAATAAAAAAGATATTTCATGCAAATGCAAGCCAAAAAAAGGGCTGGAGTAACTGTACTCATATCAGATATCTTAAGTCAAAAACTGTAGAAAGAGACAAAGAAAATTATGATAAAGGAAATTTATCAATTCAGCAAGAGGAAATAAATAAGCACTCAACACCACAGCGTGCAAATATATAAAGCAAATACCAATAGAACTAAAGGGAGACATAGATTGCAATGCAATAATAGTAGGATAGTTCAACACCCACTTTCAACAGGGGACAAATCATCCAGGCAGAAAACCAGCGAAGAAACATTGGAGTTAAATTACACTCTAGATCAAATGGACCTAACAGACTATTACAGAATATTTTATCCAACTGCTGCAGAACTTATATTCTTCTCCTCAGCATATGGAACATTCTTCAGGATAGACCACATGTTAGGCAATAAAACAAGTCTCAGGAAATTTAAAACAATTGAAGTCATATCAAGTATCTTTTCTGACCACAAGGAATAAAGCTAGAAATCAATAATAAGAGGAACTTTCAAAACTGTACAAATATGTGGAAATTAAACAACATGCTCATGAATGACTAATGGATCAATAAAGAAATTAAGAAAGAAATTACAAAATTTATTAAAACAAACAAAAATGGAAATACACCACATCAAAAGCTATGGGATACTTTTAAGAGGGAACTTCATAGCAATAAATATCTATATCAGAAAAGTAGAAAGACTTAAAATAAACAACTTAACAATGCACTGCAGGAACTAGAGAAGTAAGAATAAACCAAAAGCAAAATTAATAGAAAGAAAGATATAATGAAGTACAGAAAAGAAAGAAATAAAATTGAAACTAAAAAATACAAAATATCAACAAAACAAAATGTTAGTTTTTTGAAAAGATATACAAAATCAACACCCTTAGCCAGACCCAGTGAAAAAGAGAGAAAACCCAAATAAATAAAAGCAGAGATAAAAAAGGAAACATCACAATTTATTCCACAGAAATTCTAAAGATAATTAGAAACTAAACAACTACATGCCAACAAATTGGAAAACAATGATAAGAAGTGAATAAATTTCTGCACACACACAACCCACAAATATTGAACCATGAAGAAATCACCAATAATAAGTAACAACATTAAAGCACTAATGAAAAATCTCCCATCAAAAAAAAAAAACCTCAAGACTTGATGGATTCACTGCTCAATTCATCAAACACTTAAGTAGGAAGTAATACCAATTCTACTGAAACTGTTTCAAAAAACTGAAGAGGAGGAAATGCTTTCAAACTCATTCTATAAGGCCAGCATTACCCTGATGCCAGAATCAGACAAGGACACACACACACACACACACAAACTATAGGCCAATAACCCTAATACACATGGATGCAAAAATTCTCAACAAAATACTAGCAAACTGAATTTAACAACACATTAAAAAGATCATTCACTGTAATAAAGTGGGATTCATTCCAGGGATGTAAGGATGGTTCAACATGTGCAAATCAATATGCATGACATAGCAATCAACAGAATTAAGGATAAAAACCATATGATCATTTCAATAGATGTTGAAAGGTATTTAATAAAATTCAACATCCATTCTGATTTTTAAAAAACTCTCAATAAATAAGGTATAGAAGGAATGTACTTCAACACAAGGAAGTCCATATATGATACACCCACATTTAATATCATACTAAACAAGGAAAAATGGAAAGGCTTTTCACTAAGATTGGAACAAGGCAAGGATGTCTGTTTTCACCACTTTTATTCAATATAATACTCAAAGTCCTGGCCAGAGCAATTAGACAAGAGAAAGAAAGTCAGGGTATCCACATTGGAAAAGGAAGACATCACATTATCCTTGTTTGCAGATGACACAATCTTATAGTTAGAAAAACCTAAAGACTACACACACACACACACACACACACACAAATCAGAACCAATAAATTAATAAAGTTTCAGAATAAAAAATGATCATATAAAAATCAGTAGCATTTATATACATTAACAGAGATCAATCTAAAAAGGAAATCAAGAAAGCAATCTCATTTACAGTAGGTACAAAAAACATACCTAGGAATATGTTTAACCAAGGAAGTAAAAGATCTCTACAAGGAAAACTATAAAACACTGATGAAAGAGAAGAAGAGGGTACACAGACACAAATGGAAAGATATCCCATGCTCATGGATTAGAAGAATGAATACTGTAAATCACCCAAAGTGATCAATAGATTCAATGTAATCTCTAGCAAAATACCAATGATGTTATTCACAGAAACAGAAAAAAGCATTCCTACAAGCGTAGGAAACCACAAAAGACTCCAAATAGCTAAAGCCATCCTGAGAAAAAAGAACAAAGCTGAAGACATCACACTGCCTGATTTCAAATTTTGCTACAAATGTATAGTAACCAGAACAGCACAGTACCAACACTAAAACAGACATGTGGACCAATGGAATAAAACGATGAATTCAGAAATAAATCCACGTACTTACAGCCAACTCATTTTTGGCAAAGACATCAAGAACATACATTGGGGAATGGACAGTCTCTTTGATAAATACTGCCAGGAAAGTTAGACATGCAGAAAAAAATGAATCGAGACCCCCCTCTTTTACCATATACATACATCAAATCAAAATGGATTAAAGACTTCAATGCAAGACCCAAAACGATAGAACTACTACTAAAAAATAATACGGAGAAACATTCCAGGACATTGATCTGGGTAAAGATTTTTTGGTAAGACCTCAACATTACAGACAACTATAACAAAAATAGAAAAATAGTATTATATCAAGCCAGAAAGCTTCTACACAGCAAAGGAAAAAATCAACGAAGTGAAGAGACAACCCACAGAATGGGAGAAAATATTTGCAAACTACCCATCCAACAAGGGATTAGTAACCAGAATATATGAGAAACTCAAACAACCCAATTAAAAACTGGGCAAAAGACCTAATAGACATTTCTCAAAAGAAATGGCCAACACGTACATGAAAAAAGGCTCAACATCACTAGTCATTATAGAAATGCAATTCAAAACCACAAGAAGATATTATCTGACCCCATTTAGAATTATCACAAAGACAAAAAATAGCAAATGCTGATGAGAAGGTGGAAAAAAAGGAACACTCATACACTGTTGGTAGGGATGTAAAGTAGTACACCCACTAAGGAAAACAGTATGGGGGTTCCTCAAAAAACTAAACTAGAACTACGTTTGGTATGGTCCAGCAATCTTACTGCTGGGTATTCATCTGACAGAAAGGAAATCAGTATATCAAAGAGACATCGGCCCTCTCATGTTTATTACAACACTACTCACAATAGCCAAGACATCGAATCAACCTAAGTGTTCATCAATAGGCGAAAGGACAAAGAAAATATTGTATATGCACACAATGGAATACTAGTCAGCCATAAAAAGGAATTAAATCCTGTCATTTGCAGCAGGATGGATAGATCTGAAGATCATTCTGTTATGTAAAATAAGCATGGCACAGAAAGACAAATATTGCATGTTCTCATTCATATGTGGGAGCTAAAACAGTGGGTCTTGTGGATGTTGAGAGCAGGATGGCGGATGCCAGATGCTGGGGTGGAATGGTGGAGAGGAAGATGAAGGGGAGCTGGTTAAGGAGTACAAAAATACAGTCAGAAGGAATGAGCTATCACATGCAGTATAGTAGGAAAATTATGCTTAATAGTTTATTGTACATATCAAAATATCTAGAAGAATTGTAATGTTCTCAATACAGAGAATAAAAAATGTATGAGGTCATGGGTATCCCAATTACCCTAACTTTATCATTACACATTTTAAACAGATATCAAAATATCACATATAACCCAAGAATACTACAGATATTATAATCAATTAGAATTAAATCTTCCAAACTATACACGAGGGTGTCTTTCCATTTATATAGGTTTTAATTTATTTTGGCATTGTTTTTCTGTTTTCATAGTACAAGTCTTCTGCCTCCCAAGTTACATTTATTACGAGGTATTTTATTGTTTTGTATGTTATTGCAAATGGTATTGTACTTTTAACTTCCGTTTTAAATTGTTTCTGTCTGGTATACAGACGCACAACTGATTTCCATGTGTTGATCTTGTTCTCTGACACTTTGCCAACTTTTCCACTTCTTTAAAATCCAGAATAAGTATAGCCTGAGACAAGGGAGGTTTGTGTATTCATGATGCATATGTATAGTCACGTGTATGTTGCTTGCGTATATACCATTCAATAATCAATACATAAATATAAATAATATGTATCTCCATTTTAACAACTGTAATTTATTCCTAAAGCCATATTTAAAAATAATTACATTTTTAAATGGGAAAAGTCATATGAAGAATTCTGTCCCACCTCAAGATAACTAAACAATTTTTCAGTAGAAAAATAAATCTAAAAACAGAAAAAATATTTTAAAAGTAAATAAATCGTACATAAAACGAAGCGCAATCGAGTTTTGTTGCACTAATGCTTTCTTCCTCTTTCTACACCATTTTGTTTGCAGAATCGGCCTTTTGAAGGTTCCGGGTTACCCTGCAGTGAAGCTGTCATTCAAGCACAGTCAGGGCCCAGGAGAGGGCGCAGGGAGGGCGCAGGCGCGCAGGGAGGGCTGGGCATGCGCTCGGCGGGGCCTCCGGCTCTCGGGGACGCGCACGGGCGGGGCTCGCCGGGGCCTCCGGCTCTCGGGGACGCGCACGGGCGGGGCTCGCCGGGGCTGAACCGGCTGAGCTTCCCAGGGACGCCCCGACCCAAGCCCTGCAGTCCGCGCGCGTCAGGGGTGTGCGCTGGAGGCCGGAAGGTCGAATATCACTTCCCATCCTGCATCTGATGTGCTTTGGGGTTGAAAAAGCCCTTATGTGGTAAAAAAAAAAAAAGTCAGAAAAGTGGCAGAAGTCTTCAAGGGCCTGAAAAAGGCCGAGACAGGAACTGAGAAGCTGGCAGTAGGTCCTGCTACTGCTGCAGGGGCGGCGGGCGCCCTGGGTGGGCCACGAGGCAGGGACAGCCGAGGCTCCGCGCCCACCCCACCCGCAAGGGGCCAAGCGCAGACTCAGGGGAGCCAGAGGGGCCGGACCGCTGAGCAAGGGCTGGGGAAGGGTGAGTCAGGGGCCCCTGTGGGATTGCACGGGGTGGGGGGGCACGGGCCCGGACCTCTCTCACAAATGCCCACGTGGTCCCCAAGGCTAACGCCGGCTGTGTGGGCCGCAAGCTGCTCTGGGCCCGCAGCTCACTCCCCTGGGCACAGGGCTGACACCCGGGCGAAGCAGGAGTGTCCCAGCTTGCTTCAGCCCCTCCCCTGGGCCCCCAGGCTGGTGGCTCCAGAAGGACTTTACTAAGAGGGTGGGAAGCATCAGTGCGGGTACCTGCCCTGGGCTAAGGGCCTGTGTGGGTGATAGCCCTCAGCAGGGCCCTCCCATTTGGGCATTGGCAGCCCACAGGGCTGTGGCCATGGAGCTGTTGAGTGGCAGCTCCTGGATCACCCCACACCTCCGTTCCTCAAGGCCTAGGCACCACTTGCTCCATGGTCAAAAGCATCACTTTGTGAAACGCAGACTGAGCAAAGCTGGCCTAAGATTTTGGTCCACCAGGAATGAGGGAAGGAGCCCTCTGCCCCCATGTAGCCTATAGCTGGGACACGCAGCAGCCAGTGAGTTGGTCACGGTATGAAGGCTTCTCTCCTCCCAGCAATCACAGATCCCACGCTTGGATACTTGGGAGTGAAGATGTGTTATTTCACCCACCGACTCGTTCCACACACCAAGGCCTGTGCCTGCCCTGAGGGCGAGTTGGTTGAGCCTTGTACAGACAACTCTCAGAGCGTGGGCCTGGGCCGAACCTTTCCCTGTAAGCAGCAGCATCAGCGTCTAGAACGACGGCCCTCCCGGTCCACGGTGGAAGGTGCGGAGCTCCCGTGGTGTGCTGGCAGCCATTCGCAGAAGGGAGATGGAGGGGCACAGGGCAGGTGCTCGCACGGAGTCATCGATCTCCAGGGACACCTTCCTCTCAGGTGAGCTCACAAAGGCACCACACATTAATCCTTGGAGACAACCATTCTGATGTGGCTAAGGCCATCGACAGGGAACATGGTTGTCAGGAAACCTCAGCTTTTTGATAAATGACAGCAAAACCTGAATGCACGAGAAATGTATCTCATTTTAATGCCTGACTTCTAAGCATCCTTATTCAACATATTATATGTATTTTTTGTTTCATGAGTAAAATGTACATTGAGCTTCCTCCAGTAGCTGTCCATAGACCAGCCACTATCACTGCCATCATTATTTTGTTTCTAAACTTTTCTTTTTACACACGTAGGTCTAGCTTTTTCCTCTATATTGATGAACTAAAACTCACTCATTTCACAACTCAAAGCCAGGGCCTTCAGTTCACAGCCCGTTGCCTCAGACGGCCTTTCCTATATCTTATTGCTTCACTGTCTGACTCACTCCAGCGTGTTTCAGCCAAGTATACTTGTTTTTATTCATCTTGCTCTCTTTTCCTCCCTCCCCCAAGTCCCCCTCTTTCCCTCTGTCTCTTTGTCTCTTTCTCTCTCCCTCTCTCCCTCCCTCTCTTCCCCTTTCTCTCTGGATGCCCTCTCTCCCTCTCTCCCTCCCTCTCTTCCCCTTTCTCTCTGGATGCCCTCTCTCCCTCTCTCCCTCCCTCTCTTCCCCTTTCTCTCTGGATGCCCTCTCTCCCTCCCTCTCTTCCCCTTTCTCTCTGGATGCCCTGTCTCCCTCTCTCCCTCCCTCTCTTCCCCTTTCTCTCTGGATGCCCTGTCTCCCTCTCTCCCTCCCTCTCTTCCCCTTTCTCTCTGGATGCCCTCTCTCCCTCTCTCCCTGTTTTTCTTCTCTGTGTCTGCCTGCATAATATTCAGAAATCCCAACAAGAGCAGCTGGAGCTGCTAAAGAAACCCCAGCGTTCTGTGCTGCTGCCATTGCCTCCTCCAACTGGTGAGCCCGATCGGCCCATTTTTAGGCAGTGCTGTGGTTGGAAATGGGCCCTTCCTCTGGGGTCCGCTACTTCCCTCCACCTGACTCAGAAGAATGAGTCAAGAGGGAAGAACAGCTCGTATTAGGGAGAGGGTCCCGTGTGCTGTTGCCTTTTTCGGAATCATTTCAATCATGTTTGCCAAATTCCCTACGAAGTTCTGTTCCCTCGTTTGACAATGAGCAGAGGCAGGAGAGATGAATTGCTAAATGGTTGTATCCCACACCGTGCTGGGAGGCTCAGCAGAACAGAGACCTGTGTCAAGCAGGGCTTCCTTCTCCACCAGGCCCTTCAGCCTGCATTTTAACCTGTGACTTGCGAGGAGATAGCCCGTGATCACACCACAGGCCTACTTACATGACAGGAAGCAAAATGCTAATTCCTAATTCCTTCTACCCCTTTCCCCCCCGGTAGAAACCCTGCTAGTTCTTTTTAAAAAAGGGAGAGAGATCATGTATAGAAAACCTTTTTTACAATTTATTTCCTGTTGTTAATCTTTAAAAATGAGATTCTAGCTAAGTGCAGGGTTTCAGTGGTGAAATTTTGACCATGTGAACACATAAATAAATATTTACAGTCTTTGGCAAAACACATGACGTTTCATCAACCTATACGATAAATTTGTTTAGAAAAACATAAATAATTTACAAAAAATATGGTACATTCTAAATATTCACATCATCGTCATTCCCACACCATTGTACGGTTGACCCCACAACACGGAAACAGAAAACCTGCACGCTGTTGACAGTCGCTACATTTAATGAAGTATCCCAACGCTTCGTTGGTCTCGGGAATACAGCTCCACACACAAAAAAGTAAAAAGTGCAGCAAAACAACAACACAACGATCAACCTCAAAGGAAACAACAAAATTAATTTTATCAAAATGCAATGTGTACATTAAGACTAAAGTTATGGATCGTTCCTGTTTGGCATAGAAATGTGATGACTATTAACAGAAAGGGGAAAAAGATTTGCCCCATATCCATCATCAGACAGACAGACTTCTCTTACTAAACCCCTTATGTGGAGTGGGATGAGTGACTATTTCCTGCAGAAAGATCATGCAACTTAAAGCAAAAAAACAAACCAACCAACAAAAAAACAAAAACACAAACTTGTGCATATTACACATGACTATTGGGTGTGCCTGGCAAGACTAAATGCTGATTCGTTTTCAGCGTTTGAATTAAAAGAATTCCATATACAGCAGATAGATAACAGTAACAAATATTGAACTAAAATCGCTGGCAACATTATATATTAAGGTTCCATCATAAACTCCTCATTATTCTCTATGTATTCTGTTACAGCTTCTAGCATGCTTCATCGTGACAACCTAATAGTATCAAGCCTCATATTTTCACAGGATTATATACTTATTAGATGTTTGTTTCTAGAAATTATACTACATATGTGTTACTAGGCATATTTAAAATAAGTTACTGGTAAATGGAGCTGCATTCTATAGTCACTTAATAAATATTAACAAAATATTTATAACTGGAACCTTAATGAAATGTATCATCAAATCAGGTAAAAGCAACTTGTCTGCAGTTACCAAAGCCTAGATACGCGTTAGATGCGCCTTTTCCGGCCTGTGCGTCTGCTCTGGTTCCTCTCAGGCAGCAAAGCTGGGGAAGGAAGCTCAGGCAGGAGCCTCCCCGACGCCACAGTGGCACAAGCAGCAGCTAAAGCACAGCACTTTGCTCTGCTAACCTTTTACTTAAATGAGGTTTTGCCAAATCCACATCTGGAACCGCGTCACACCCATTTTGCAAGGATGTTTGTTCTTTGATAAAACTGCATCTCTACTGCACATGAGGGCTTTCATTGTAGGACAAGAGGAGAGTTCGTTTATTTTTGTAACTGTTTTACATGTTCCGATTAGTTAATTGGTAGCTTATGTCATTTGCTATGCCTGTTGTCTTCTAATCTCTCCTTACTAAAACATTACTTCAAATTTGAATTGACCCTTGTTTATAATTTATTTAACGGGATTTGTGTGTCATTGTAGAGCAACTCTAATTCAAGAATAGTGACAACTTTAAGCACCAAAAGTAGTTCAGCAATATTTTTCATGCTTAATTTATCATAATGGCTTATGCACAGTATTCCCTTCAACTCCATATACACATAAATACAATAAGTAATTACATTTTATATGTAAACGTCATTCTTTTTAAACAAACAAGAAAAAGCAATGTAATGGCATGCCCAATTTTCACTCCACATAAAGTCTCATATATCACCAAACTGGTTTCCTCTAGTGGGTTAGATGTTCATCTCTGAGTTCCATTGATATTTATCCTCTGAAGGCACTTGGGTTTGGGGTTGCTGGCAGGAGGTGAAGAACCATCAGAGTTAAGGTCAAGGGACAGGAGGTGCTGCTGGAGAGAGAAGCCACAAGGACCACAATGAACTGAGGTGTCTAGGGACCATGGCATGCACAGGGCATTGCCGGAAATGCAGCAAATCTTGTTTAAATATCTACAAAAAGAAAAAAAAAGCAATAAACAATTAGCATAACTGGGCCATGGGTAGTGATTTATTTTGTTTTACCTAGAACCAGAAATATAATTACTTTAATTAAAGATGAGATCTATCATATGGATGGATGGATGGATGGATGAAATGGATGGGTGGATGGATGAGATGGGTGGGTGGATGGATGAGATGGGTCAGTGGGTGGGTGGATGAGATGGATGGATGGATGGATGGATGAAATGGATGGGTGGGTGGATGGGGTGGGTGGGTGGATGGGATGGATGGATGGGTGGATGGATGGGGTGGGTGGGTGGATGAGATGGATGGGTGGGTGGATGAGATGGATGGATGGATGGATGAAATGAGTGGGTGGATGGATGGATGAGTGGGTTGGATGAGATGAATGGGTGGATGGATGGGTGGATGGATGATGAGATGGGTGGGTGGGTGGATGAGATGGATGGATGGGTGGATGGATGGATGGATGAAATGGGTGGGTGGATGGATGGATGAGTGGGTTGGTAGATGAGATGAATGGGTGGATGAGATGAATTGATGGATGGATGGATGGATGAATGAGATAGGTGGGTTGGTGGTGGAGATGGATGGGTGGGTGGATGGATGAGATGGATGAGTGGGTGGGTGGGTGGCTGAGATGGATGGATGGATGAGATAGATGAGTGAGTGGGGGTGGATGAAATGGATGGGTGGATGGATGGATGGATGAGATGGATGGGTGGGTGGGTGGATGGACTAGATGGATAGGTGGATGGGGCTGGGTGGATGGATGGATGAGATGGGTGGGTGTGTGTGTGGGTGGGTGGATGGATGAATGAATGGATGGATGGATGAGATGGATGGTTGGGTGAATGGATGAGATGGATGGGCGGATGAGTAGATGGATGGATGGATGGGATGGATGGATGGATGAGACAGGTGGATGGATGGATGAGATAGGTGGGTGGATGAGATGGATGGATGGGTGGGTGGGTGGATGGAGGGATGAGTGGGTTGGTGGATGAGATGGATGAGATGGATGAGTGCGTGGGTGGGTGGCTGAGATGGATGGATGGATGGATAAGATGGATAAGTGCTGGGTGGATGGAGGAATGAGTGGGTTGGTGGATGAGATGGATGAGATGGATGAGTGCGTGGGTGGGTGGCTGAGATGGATGGATGGATGGATAAGATGGATAAGTGCTGGGTGGATGGATGGATGATGAGTGGGTGGGTAAGTGGATGAGATGAGTGGATGGATGGATGAGTAGGTGGGTGGATGAGATGAGTGGATGGATGGATGAGTAGGTGGGTGGATGAGATGGATGGATGGATGGATGAGATGGATGAGATGGATGTATTGATGGGTGGATGGATGGATGAGTAGGTGGGTGAGTGGATGAGATGGATGAGTTGGATGTATTGATGGGTGGATGGATGGATGAGTAGGTGGGTGAGTGGATGAGATGAATGGATGGATGGGATAGATGAGTGAGTGGGGGTGAATGAAATGGTTGGGTGGATGTGTGGGTGGATGGATGGATGGATGAAATGGATGAGTGGGTGGGTGGGTGAGTGGATGGATTAGATGGATAGGTGGATGGGTGGGTGGATGGATGGATGGATGGATGAGATAGTTGGGTGGATGGGTGGTTGGATGGATGAGATGGGTGGGTGTGTGGGTGGGTGGATGGATGGATGGATGAGATGGATGGTTGGGTGAATGGATGAGATGGGTGGATGAATGGATGGATGGATGGGTGGATGGATGAGATATATGGGTGGGTGGATGAATGATATGGATGGATGGGAGGAAATGAGATGCCTTGAAAGACATCCTAACATAAGGAGAAGAAAACCTCCACAGAAGCAAGCAGATAAATCAACCCCAACAGGGTTTTGCCCTGTTGGCCAGGCTGGTCTCGAACTCCTGACCTCAGGGGATCCACCCGCCTTGGCCTCCCAAAGGGCTAGGATTACAGGCATGAGCCACTGCCCCCAGCCAAACACATGATTTTCAATGTGTGATTCTTGAGAAGCATCCTGAGCCTTATTTACTGCATCTGTGGAAGGGTAATGCGCATTTGAAGGCATGGAATTAGAGCAGATGGGATTCAAGTTATCTTCCAGGTCTATAATATTTTGATTCAAATATACCTGTAGCGAGATAACTATAGAGAAACTCCTTCCTTCCTTCTTTCCTTCCTTCCTGCCTGCCTGCCTGCCTGCCATTGCTAATGCAAGGGTACCAATCTAAAATGGCGTCAGGAGCCTGGAAGTGGATGAAATCTAGGAAACTCTAGGATATGGCACAATGAGGATGGGTGGGACCTGTAAATCATTGGAAAGTGTTCTACCAGAGGCATCCAAATGCAATTAAAAACAAAACAATCCAAGCTGACCAAATGAAATGGCTGCTTGGAATGTGCAGGGGGCTCATGTGTGGTATTGTGCATTAGGTTTATTGCCCTGATATACAGCTTTTGTAAGTGGAAGAGCGCACTGTGTACCCCTTTCCCTTTCCGGGTGCCACATGCCTTCCCCACTAACCTGAAGTGCTCACACTCACCTCTGCATTCGTACTTGAGGTCTGAGAAATAGACCATTTCTTGAGAGAAGACAAATAGACCCAGCCGCCCGCCAGCGTAGGTTTGGTCATAGATAGGTCCTGAGTCTGCCATGACCTGTTTTCCTTCATGCACTAAGACTCTAAAAATGGTGTTTAAAAAGAAGAAGAGGAAAGAAAGACAACATGAACTGTGTGAAGCATTCACCAGTGATGGAAGGTTGGCTCCGGACACAAGCTGTGGATACTCCGCCCAGGGCTTCAGTGCCCCAGGGGGCATTGCTGGCTTTCTCCTTTGGAGCTCCAGCCACCCCTGGTGCAGCACTGATCCAGGGCACGCCTTCCTTCTTGCAACCACACTATTGTCACAATCTGTGAGTTCACTTACAGTCACCCAGGCAAGGGCTTTAGAGGAGACTCTACCTTTGGTGGGGTGAGGAGGAAGCTTCCCACTTCCTGGGAAGACGCACCGGACTCTCCCTACTTCACCTTGTGCTAAAACCATGAGCTCACCGGCTCTCCTCCCCACTGTGGAAGCTGCGTGGGAGCAGGACTGGATACACCAAGCCCCCGACAGGAGGATGGGGCATCAATGTGAATAAACAGGAGGCCCCCTAGGGAAACGTTCCAGCGAGGCCACGAGCCTGCACTTCACCCACACAGATCTGCCCTCTATTGCCAGGGACTCACACACTCCTGGCATCTGTGCAGAGTCCAGCCTGATCTTGGTGCTTATTAACTTTGAAAAAACAAAAACACCTTGATTTTAAATTGACCACATTTTGTTTGAATAAAAATCAATTATAAATGCTGCTAAGCCAAGGGAAATGATTCTGTTGGGCTAACCGTGTCAAAACTTCATACAACCGTGTTTTAAATTCAGCCATTTATATCAGGTACAAATCTAGTCTCCAATAAAGCACATGCTAATTCTGCAAAGATGCAGTTATTTTAATTGCAGGTGTTCTCCCCTGCCTGGGGTATTCATTAGGAGAAAATATGGTTATCATCCCAAAACAAAGCAGATTGTATATTCTCCTTTTCAACCATTTTTTTAAAATACTTAATATTTAGTAGAGATGCAGGATAGAAAAGAGAAAGCAGTTAATGACGAAGAATCCAGAGTAAAACAAAAAGTTAGAATTCACTTGAGCTTATTTGTCTATTAATGTTCAAATGTGCCGTCCGATGGGAAGCCCCTTGGAAGAAATGCAGCTGTGCTGACCTGCCCTCACCTGATGTAGCCGGTCTTGGGCCTGTGAGTCAGGTGCCACCTATAGGCCGTGTAGTCCTTCCAGCCAATGTTCCTGGGGTCGTGCCATAAGGTTCGCACCTGAGAGAGAACATAGCACTCTTGAGTGCCATGGGCACCCAGAGCCTTAACCACAGCTCCGTAACACCAAGCAGGAAGCAAAAACATGACTTTGCAAGTTCATGCTTAAGGCTCATGGTGCTCCATATCTCTCTGATGTGTTTATCATCCAAATCTCTACTGTGGATTGAAGCCCATGGACAGAGTGTGGCTCAGGGCTGAGAGCCTAGGCACCTGACCCTCAGATTCCTGGATTGAAGAGCCCAGGCACCTGATCCTCAGATTCCTGGGTTCATGTCTGGATCTTCTCTTTCCTTGATATGGGATGTTGGGCAAAATTCTTGAAGTTTTGATATTCAATTCTCCCTAGCTTCAATTTTTAAAATATTTTTTTCATATTATATCTTTGATCATTATGTCCTATGCTCACTCCCTATCTCCAGAAGAGGGTAAAAGAGGTTTAATTTGTAAAAGGATTAGCAACTGTATTTAACTGGTAATTATCAACTGTGTTGAGTTGTAACCCCAGGCACAGTGTCTATAATAAAGTAAGATTATTAAAATAACTGTGCCTGGAGTTAAAATTAATAAAGACAAAAGTGGGGTCTCTGGACTGGGCTAGTCCTGCTGAAACACTCTGCAGCCACAGTGGCGCAGAGGAGATGTGTGGGCCTGGCCAGCCAACCTCACCTGCCCCGGCGTGTTCCCCGTGTGCCACAGCGCGTTCCTCAGGTGCTCGCCCGTCCCTGTGGTGGAGTTCACCACCTTGAGGGACACGCCGGAGTAGCCATAGGCCCGCGTGGGCTGGTCCTCCCAGTAGGTCTGCGTCACCTGCTTCCACATCACCACATAGAAGTGGCTGCTTGACTGGTAACCAAAGACGAAGCCGGCATAGTCGTCGTCCCGGTCAGTGTTTACGTAGAATGTGCCACTGAAGTCCACAGACCCAAACTCGTCAAAACCTGGATGCAACGCCATAAGGTTTCGTTAGAAACACCTTTCAGGTGGCCGGGAGTAGTGACTCATGCCTGTAATCCCAGCACTTTGAGAGGCCGAGGTGGGCAGATCACCTGAGGTCAAGAGTTCGAGACTGGTCTGACCAATATGGTGAAACCTTGTCTCTACTAAAAATACAAAAATTAGCCGGGCATGGTGGTGGACACCTGTAATCCCAGCTACTCAGGAGGCTGAGGCAGGAGAATCACTTGAACCCGGGAAAAAAGGTTGCAGTGAACTGAGATTGTACCACTATACTCCAGCCTGGGGGACAAGAGCAAGACTCCATCTCAAAAATAAAAAAAGAAAAAAGAAAAAAGAAAAAAAAGAAAAGAAAAAAAAAGAAACAGGTTTCAGGCAATCCCCAGCTTGGCCCTGTGACCATCTGACAGTGGATGCCCAGCAGGCAGGGCGGGCTCCCCTCATCATCCCGATGGGCTCTTTTACCATGAGATTAGTGGAATTGAAGGTATTTCTTTTAGATCCAACTTACAAGAGTTCTGAGAGGATTATGAGGTCCCATTTCATAGACCAAGTCTATAAAATAAAATGGTTTACTGAAATTTCAGAGACTTCAGAGCGGCAGGTGCATGTACCTGTCAAGGTTATTTAGGCAGACAGTTTCACAGACCATGGAAGGATGGGGGCTTCCAGAAAGACCACATGGCATCCCACCTGCATGATCTTAAAGCGCAGTCTGCATCTTCTGTGGGCGCCTCCCCCGGAGAAATGCTGGCACCACCGCCGTGTGTCAGAGACTCACCTACAGCGATGCCGGGGTCCGAGTTGGCTGTCTGAACCAGCTCCTTGCCTTGATGGCGAATGACCCAGTTGGGATCAATTTGGGTGGTCCCTTTGGGATCCAAGGGGACCATCTGGAAGTTCCTGAAGTCTGTCTCACTGATGGCATTGTTTTCAGGACACACATCATCAATATCTGGGATGTTGTCATTGTCAAAATCATCTTTACAAATATCACCCCGTCCATCACCTACGCACAAAGAACAAGCAAAAACAAAAACAAAGAAGCAAAGTCGGTGGTCGGTGGTTTGCCATTTGCTTTTCCATGTCTGAGAAACATGAGTGCATCTTTCCCAGAACATCTAAGACTGAGTGCTTTGCAGTGTTTTGTGGATTCGTGCTCAACAATCTCCAAAACATTTGACTTCACAGGAACCTCAACTCTTTTCACAAAATTTTTGTGATAAATACACAGCAAAGGCCAGCACAGCAAATTCACATAAAGCCATTTCTCACCGTGTTCCAAACTCAATGCTGCAGGTATGAAACCTGAATGGCTGTCAAGTAATATCAACCTGCATTTCCAGCTTTGTGTTTGGATAGTTTTCTGAATGTCTGTTATTACTTTTCTTAGTCATCCTTGCCTTTTATAGTCTATTTGGCATTAAAGCGGAACTCACACTAAAATGGTTTTTCCTAGGGAGACATGGACTTCCGCTGTTTAGTGGGTCCTTGTCAAGTTTTCAGCGGGGTTGTGGCATGGTGGGGAGTGGGGATGAGGTGGGCCTGGTGCAAACAGGGGGACCACGAATTTGCCACATGTGTCCAGTCTATCAGTCTACGGCAATGACGATAACCTGACAGGCAGATTGCAATGTACTGAATTAGCTGTCACGTGGCCTGCCGTTTTAGAAGGAGGAAAGGCAAGTTGGATTGAATATCTCATCATATTCTTCAACTAGTTTCCGTTCTGTTCAAGAACATACTCCACCTACCACGTGGCAGGCACATAGTTGGTATCAGGGCATTCTGAAATGCTGAAATGCTGCTCTGCCTATCAGCTTCTCTCTGTCCCAGTCCCTCCCTGGGGAAAGGCTGCATGGGGAGCAAGCCCCTGCGTGCCTGAACACGGAGTCCAGATGAGGCTTGCTGTGCTCACTCCATCCCTTCATGCTGCTCGGGGAGAACACAGGAGCTGCCCTTCTGATCCCAGCATCTCCCACGTACTTCTGAGTCATGCTGTCTCAGATGCCCCTCAAGTCCTTATCTCCCTCTGTCAAGGACGTGGCTTCCAAAGAGAGCCTGTGTCAGCCAGGCCCCACTCCAAGTGAGGGCCACTTTCTCACAGCCTCCCCGGAAGCCCCAGAGCACAGCTGTGCCCTTGTTTATTACTCAGGGACGCTGACTTAGAGGACTGCAGCCCATCCAGCTCCTTCCTTGGGCCCCCGTGGCTATGGGCCACCTATTCATGCTCACTGCTGAGCAAAGCAGCTCTTTCTCTCATGCTTCACACTCATGCCACTTTTGTTGGCTTTGCTTTCAAAAAAATCCTCCTTGTCCCCTGCCTGGCCCCATACACCAAATTCCCAATTCATCCTACGTTCGTAACCCACATTCTTTCTAGGAGATCGTCAACAATCTGGAAGTTATATGGAGGCAGGGATTTCTCCTCCTCCTGACGTGCACACACACTTGAGGCAGCACACCTGTTGAAGGGCACACACACAGCCAAGAATGTGTTGAGTGTCAGGGGAGAAGAAACTCATATTGCATGGACCCACAGCTTTAAGAGGCCCAAAGTCATTGCCCTTTTTCCAGCAGCAGATTTAAGATGATCTCTGTGCATACATATCTCTGCCCTGGCGGGTTGCTCAGAAGCCGTTTTCCTCCACGCCCATGAGCTGAGAGAGCACCCACCGTCCAAGTCCTCCTGGTCTGGGTTGAACACAAGCCGGCAGTTGTCCCTGTCATCGGGGACGCCATCGTTGTCATCATCGGGGTCACAGGCGTCGCCCTGGCCGTCTCTGTCATGGTCAGCCTGGTTGGCGTTGGAGATGTAGGGGCAGTTGTCCTGGTTGTTCTGGTGGCCGTCGTCATCTATGTCCTCGTTGTTGTCACACTGGTCCCCAACAAGGTCATTGTCCACGTCGGTCTAGGGGATGGGGCGTGAGAGAAACAGCAGAGGACTGCCAGTTTGAGGAGGTGGAGAGGAACCAGCAGGACGCAAGCCTGAGAGCCGGCCTCCTCGTCCTGCAGCACAAGCCCCAGGGCCACGCAGGGGCGGCTGGCCCAAGGTCACACTGACCCTGACGTCAGGACAAGCACTGGGGCCAGGCCTCTCGGTCCAGGAATCTCTCCACCCTCTGCCACCTCTCCACAGTAATTCACTTCACTAAAGGAAGATGTGTTTCTTCGCTGGAAAAGCATGAACTACCAGGTAATTATGTCTCTTTTTTACACCATTTGCTATAATATATCCTACGAGCTGCATCAAGATAACTGTCCTCCCTTGTCTCTTTGAAACGCAAACCTGGAAATGAAGCCAATTCCTATGTTGGCATCAGGAAAATGGGGGGAGAATTCTGTGAAGACACAACCTCGCTCCAGCTGATGAGGTGAAGGCGTCTATGCATTTGGCCTGTGGCCACTGAGATACAAGAATAGTGCTGAGATTTGAGTTGAATAAATGTTTTCAATTGAAATCATTGAAAACTCCATGTTATCCTGTCTTTGTGGAGCTCATGGAAAACTCCCAAGGCCCCATGGAGGGGACTGATGAGGACCTGAGACCCACCTGCCCATGGCTGCCCTCACCTGGTCAGGGTTGTGCACCAGGGGCAGTTGTCATAGTGATCCCCCACACCGCCACCGTCCCCGCGTCCCTCTGATGAGGACCCCCAACCCCGCCTGCCTGCGGCTGCCCTCACCTGGTCAGGGTTGTGCACCAGGGGCAGTTGTCACAGTGATCCCCCACACCGCCACCGTCCCCGCGTCCCTCTGATGAGGACCCCCAACCCCGCCTGCCTGTGGCTGCCCTCACCTGGTCAGGGTTGTGCACCAGGGGCAGTTGTCATAGTGATCCCCCACACCGCCACCGTCCCCGCGTCCCTCTGATGAGGACCCCCAACCCCGCCTGTCTGCGGCTGCCCTCACCTGGTCAGGGTTGTGCACCAGGGGGCAGTTGTCACAGTGATCCCCCACACCGTCACCATCCGTGTCCCTCTGGTCAGTGTTGTAGACGTAGGGACAATTGTCTCGTTCATTGAAGACATCTGTAGGTGTTTAAAGGGGGAAGAAAACAAAAACCAACCAGAAGGACAGGTGAGTTTAGAAAAAGCACATTGTTTTTCCTATCACATGAAATTGCTTACAGCCACACTTCTATTTAATTATAATAAAAAGACGCCTAAGAATATAGTAAAATATAAAGACTATTAGATTTTAGAAGAACATATGACATATTTCATTACAGTTCAAATACCTTTCATTTGAAATAGAACCAACTTTTGGAGATTTCTGGGTAATGTTGCAGGAGGGGTAGTTGAATGTGCTGTCGCCATGTAAATCTGAGCTTGCTAAATTGCTTATTTCTCCCTAATACCCACTTGGAAAGTATGTGTTGAGTTCCCAGGAGTTTATCATCCATGCACATGAGTAGGAAAAAAACAATGGCAGAGAGTGGCAGGGTTTTTAGATGTCATATCTTATTTTAAGAAATCTGAAAGTGATGAGTTGCATTGATACTGAAGTTACAAAAATATAAACTAGCACTGAACTAAACAATACCATCAGTGACAGTGTCACAAATGACAGAGCAAAATGTTACACGGCAGCAAGTCCACAGGAAGAGCCAGAACTGAGCTGAGACGCTCGCCTTGCTTTGGTCAGGTGAGGTCTGGAGAAGGGAAGTAAGGAGCACCTAAAAAATAAAAATGGAAGGGACTGGAGCTTGAGATCTGCATCCAGCACATCACAGATGCCATCCTGGATGGGGAGCCGAGGAGCCCCCTGGCCACCACGAGCCCTCAGACAGCAACCCACCACATTCCCGGAAAACGAGGCGAGGGTGGAGGCAGAAATCATTGGAAAAGATCAGACTGAGAAACCCGCTGTGAGACAGAACAGCAGGTTGGGGCGGCTCAGAAGGGGGGTGGCTGGCGCCGGGCTGGGAAGAGGACCCCACGAGGCGCAGTGTGGAGGAGCTGGGGCCGAGCTCCAGCGTGGACGCGAGCCTGCCCCCAGCTCTTGCTGGTTCTACAGAAGCACTCGCCTGGTCTCCAGGCACCCCAAGAGAAGGGACGGCCATGCGGTGATGGTGGCACTGGGTTGCAGAGCTGGCTTACCAAGGCCAGCGAACTCTCCGGATAAAGCAGCAACCGGGATCAGTGGCAGAGGTAACCACAATACACCCACGTTATTCTAACTCCTAGAAGCTCAGTTTGATGAAAACATGAAATGGCTTCTTGGAATTTTTGAATGAGGGGTGAACATTAGAAAAGATGCAATGAAGAAGCACAAGGCCCAGGACTGCAAGGCTGGGGTCAGAGAGAGGAGGATACCAAATGCATAGCTTTCTCTAGGGCGGTCCTGTGGCCGGTGTCCCCTGACCCTCAGGAAAAGGCAAGGCAGAATAAGCATGGGCCCCTATGGGAATAACTGAATGAATCATTTAATCTTATAGTAGTGTAAAAATGAAAGGAGCTTATCAAAATTCAGAATAAAACATGAAACTTGCCAATGCCTCCAATTGCGACCCTTAAAATGCATGCATTGGGCCGGGCGCAGTGGCTCACGCCTGTAATCCCAGCACTTTGGGAGGCCAAGGCAGGCGGATCACTTGAGGTCAGGAGCTTGAGACCAGCCTGGCCAACATGGTGAAACCTCGTCTCTACTTAAAATACAAAATTAGCTAGGCGTGGTGGTGTGCACCTGTGATCCCAGCTACTCAGGAGGCTGAAGCAGGAGACTCACTTGAACCCAGAAGGTGGAGATCGCAGTGAGCCAAGATGGTGCTACTGCCCTGGGCAACAATAGTGAAACTCCATCTCAAAAAAAAAAAAGTGCACGCGTGGGAAGGAGCAGAAGCACCCACCGTCCCCATCAATGTCCACGGAGCAGGCGTCACCCTCTCCATTGTTGTCTGTGTCGATCTGGGCAGGGTTGTGCACGTAAGGGCAGTTGTCACAGCGGTCCCCAACCTCATCCTTGTCATAGTCAGCCTGGCGGGGATTGAAGAGGAGCTGGCAGTTGTCCTGGAAAACCAAGAAAGGGAAGACTTTAACGAAGATCATAGGAATGTGTGTCGGGCCGTTTAGCACTTATAAGTTATGTACTCAAGGTTGATGAAAATCAATATAGAAATCAAACAAACACAAAAGCCAGTTAGGGCTGGACGGTGACTCACACCTTTAATCACAGCTGGGCACTGTGGCTCACACCTGTAATCCCAGCACTTCAAAAAGCCAGTTAGGGCGGGGCACGGAGGCTCACACCTTTAATCCCAGCACTGTGGGAGGCTGAGGCGGGCGGATCACCTGAGGTCAGGAGTTCAAGACCAGGGCTGGGCACAGTGGCTCACACCTTTAATCCCAGTGCTTTAAAAAGCCAATTAGGGCCGGGCACAGTGGCTCACACCTTTAATCCCAGCCATGCGTGGGGGCTCACACCTTTAATCCCAGCACTTTAAAAAGCCAGTTAGGCCCGGGCACAGTGGCTCACACCATTAATCCCAGCACTTTGGGAGGCCAAGGCAGGCGGGTCACCTGAGGTCAGGAGTTCGAGACCAGCCTGGCCAATATGGTGAAAACCCATCTCTCCTAAAAATACAAAAATGAGCCAGGCGTGGTGGTGTGCGCCTGTAATGCCAGTTACTCAGGAGACTGAGGCAAGAGAATCGCTTGAACCCAGAAGGTGGAGATTGCAGTGAGCCAAGATCATGCCATTGCACTCCAGCCTGGGTGACCAAAAAAAAAAAAGAGAGCCCTCGCCAAACACTTTTTCAATATCAAATCATTTTATCATTATTTATGCATCTGTCTTTTGTTGAAAATTTGTAGATTGCTAAGGCAAAAATGGTATATCATACACTTCATGGTGAGGAGAGATATGTAAATATCAAATAAATGAATGGATTAGTGAGTCAATGTCTCCCATCAAAGTCAGATGTAAAAAAGCAGTGAGTAAAATCTTGATCTATTCCTGCTAGAGCTGTTTTGTGTACAAATACATTAAACCATTTGTGTTTGCAGCAATTTTCTTAGAAAAATGGTAATATTTTAAATGTTGCCATAAAGGCAAGTCTATCACTCATGGTGGTGTCAGCCTTGCCCATCACTGGCTCCTCAGCAGAAGGAGAGGAGGTCTGCTATTTTTTTGCAGTTAAAATAGAAAAAATTATTCAAAACATTTCCGGCAGCACACCCTGGGCAGCCCCATGCACTGAGGTAAAATCCGCTTTTGCAAAGGACTGTCTTTATAGTGACCTTTGGGAACTGCCTATGCACAAACGCTTGCAGGACAACGGCAGTTACGTTGACAAGGGCTGTTTGGTATAAAGTGGCCTCCTGTGGACCTCGCTGCTCCTGGAACCCAGGGCAGGTGCGCGGCACAAGCTGCTCCTACCTTCTCATCGGTCACACCGTCATTGTCATCATCATCATCACAGGCATCGCCAATCCCGTCCTTGTCAAAGTCTTCCTGCCCAGAATTTGGCAGATGGGGGCAGTTATCCTGCAATTAGAGAAGGAAGAATACTTGGAAAAACATTTAGGAAAGTGCCTCTTTCAGGAATGCAGGTGAAATGAAACCAGCATGGCGCCGAGGAAGGAAGCGTGCCCCATCTGTCCTCGATCTCAAGTGGGAGCTCAGAGAGGAGCCAGGAGGCCAGAGGCGCATGAATTTCTTCTCAACTCCTGCCCTGGAAATTATGTCACCACTACTCACGAGGGAGACAAAAGAAACTTGTGTTCGGAGCCCAGAATCCCAGTGAGGTTGCCAAACAACTGCAGAAACAAGAAGAGAATGACAAGGTATTGCTCTGAGAGAACACGGGAGAGAAAAGAGGCTTTAGTGGTGCTTTCCTTCCCACAGACTTCAGCTCATAAATCAAAATGCCAAAGCTTATAAACGTTTAACCCTCACCAGTCAAAAAATCTCAAAGAAAAGAGTCTTTCAAATATGTATGTGATATGTTCAGAAACCAGGGTGAGAACTTGAAATTATCTGCTAACTCAGCTTTTCACGGTGAGTGGGTAATGCATGTAATTGGGTAAAAAACTCCTTTCATTTCAGTCCAACTATACCATAATTTAAAGCTGAGCTGTGCAGACACTAACAACTTGAGGGAATTGGAAATCCAGGAAAAGGTAGAGAGTAGCGCGTCCGTTTCAGTTTCAGTACAAGAGCCCCAAGGGTGTGTCATCCCCGTGGCTCAAAGCATATCACTCGTTGAATCAGAAGACAGAACCTGGGGTCTTGTGCTGGAGCCCAGAGTTTCAGCACTTACAGATTAAGAAAGGAGAGCATGTTGCTTGTCATGGAGGACACGGATCCCAGACGGGGGCCCCTGGCAATGGGGAGGATCCAGCACCTGTGTGTCGGGTTAATATGGGAACGGGCACAGGGGTCCCTTGTCAAGTCTCACTTTTAAATCCTTTTGTGTATGTGTATATATACATATAACTTTGCAAATTATATACCATTTTCGAAGTTATTAAATTTCCATCTAAAATTCCACAATGATGGAAAGAATAATCAGGATATCTTCTAGCAGCACGGACTCAGCTGCAGCTGACCTTCTGAAATCAGGGGCTTCAAGAAGGGTAGGCTGGGTAGCCAAGGGGTGTAACATAGGTTGGGATCAGTGCCTCATTGATTTTAAAACATACTCATATTTTGTTTCAGTGAGTATTTGCCATCTTTAATCAAGAGGGACCGACAGAGAAAATTAACACAAAATTCGCAAGAATGATTAAATATTAAATAAATGAATATATTTATATTTTCAAATGATATTTTGTGTCAGTTTGTGGCATTTCCATGTCTGACCTTCTTAAGGCATAAAACTGCACTAAAACATTTTGGGGCACCCTGTGCGGTGGACTGAGTGGCGGTCCCCACGATGGATGTCCGCGTCCTAGTGTCTGGCGCCCGGGGATGTCACTTGATATGACTGAAGTGAATTTCATCTTATATGGTAACAAGTGGAATTAGGTCAAGGACCTTGAACAGTGAGGCTCATCCTGGATTATCTGGGTGGGCCCTAAATACAACCACAGGTGTTCTTATCAAAGAGAGGCAGAGGAAGTTTCGGGAGAGAAAGGCACTGGAGAAAGTGGTGTGAAGCCGACCAGAGGTCAGGGCCATGCAGCCACCAGCGCCAGAAGCCCAGCGACGCCTGAGCCAGAGAAGCTGGGAGAAGCAGAGGGAGCACGGCCCCGCTAGCACCTTGACGTTGTGTTTCAGGCCTCCAGAGCTGTGAGATAACAGATTCCTGTTGTTGTGAGCCTCCCGGGCCGTGGTGTTCGTTCCAGCGGCCACAGGAAAGCGGTCCAGCCTGGGATGGGCCCCGAAGGAGCTCCTTCTTCCAGCTGAGCAGCTCCTTATACTGCAACACGCTTGGGCTTTGGGAAGAAAACCACGTCCTAACTCTTTCCAAGTGACATAGCCTGGCCAGACCTGCCTGAGACACAATGGCCTCTGCACAGCCTGGAGCCGAGCGTGGAGCCGGCGTCCTCCCTCTGCTCAGTTTCAGGCGTTAACGATGCGCGCAATTGCAAATATGGGCCGACGTGCGTGAGGTTCTCTGTGCCCAGCAGTGGGCGGCGCCAGAGTGTGGCTGTGTCTACTAAGGACCTCCAGAAAGGGGACCAGGGGGGATGCATTCAACCTGGTGATCAGGCAAGAGGCCTGAGAGACCCTCCTTCCAAATGTGCCGTTGCTTCCCAATTCCCTGTGCTCCCCCCGCCCCCCGTCCGCGTGGCGTCCCCGGCGCCAGGAGGAGGGCTGACCGCCGTGGCCCCGTGTGCCCTGCGAGCCCCGCGCCTCACCTTGATGCAGTGGTAGGTGGCGTTGGTGGCGCAGACCAGATTGAGGTTGGGCCAGCCGTCCAGGTCCGAGTCCTCCCCGCAGATGAGCCCGTCGCCCGCGTAGCCTGTCTGGCACTCGCACTTGTACATGGGGTCGCTGAAGTGGCCCAGGTAGATGCACTCCGCGTGCTTGTGGCAGTTGTGTGTCTTGTCCTTGCATGGGTTTTCGGGCTCACACACCTACGGGGAGAAGGGCTGCGTGGTTAGCGACAGGCAGGACGACGGCTCCGGAGGCGTCGAGGCACCGCAGGCCCCAGCAGGTCCGGTCCCAAGCGGACCCAAGTCCTGAAGTGGGAAGGGCTTTCTGGACACGCACTTGAGGTGCTGTTCGTTCCTGAGGCTCCGTGAGTGACTCAGCCATCGTTTCTGAGCCTCGGCTGCCGCTAACAGCTGAGAGGTGGCGGCCTGACCCTCACAGGCCCGGCTGAGCACGCAGCCCCGCACCCCGCGCTGAGAGCGGCGGCCCAGCCGAGCAGGTGCTCAGCTTCCCCGGGCCAGCCCCTCCCATGCCTCTCCCGGGCCACGCCACCCCTTCCTCTCCTTCCTCCTGCTGCTTTTCTGAGCTCATCTGATTTTTCCAAAGCCGCTCGCAACACACAAGGAAGGCCGGCCTTGCGTACTTGCTTTTCCGTCTTGGCTGCGTCCAGGCCGACCCCGACGGGCTGGTTCCCTCTGTATCGGGGCGGGCAGGGCAGGCAGTGGAAGCCGGGCTGAGTGTTGACACAGCGAGGCATCTTGCTGGTGGAGAAGCAGATGTCGGGGACCAGGGCACACTGCGGGGACAAGCAGACATGAGAGGCCGCTCCCGACCTCAGGGCGCCCACAGCCCAGGGCGGGGTCACCCACCTCGTCCAGGTCCTCACAGTGGGTGCCATTGCCCAAGAAGCCCACAGGGCAGGAGCCGCATGACCAGGACCCATCGGGGAAGCTGCTGCACTGGGCTCCCGGGAAGCAGGGGTTGGATAAACAGCCATCTGGGTGGGAGAAGGCGGAGCAGAGTTCACCACGCGCCCTGCGCAGCACAGAAGGAAGCCCGCCCTGTGGGCTGTCAAACACTCTGGGATGTCTTTGTCATCGAATTGTGTAGTCAGGAACACTCTGGTGTGATTCTGGATGATCATCAAGAGGCATCATCTCCAAGATCGCATTGCTCAGGTGGACACAGTGCAGCGGGTTGCAGAAGCACGTGCACATTATGACTACACGCCACGGGCCACACCACACAACTACCCACACGCCACCTTCCACAACACACAACTGCCTACGCACCAGGTTCCACAACACACAACTACATGCCAGGTGCCACACCACAAACCTACCTACGCGCCACATTCCGGATCACACAACTACCCACGTGCCACCTTCCACACTACACAACTACCTACACACCATGTTCCAGACCATACAACTACCACGTGCCACCTTCCAGACCACACAACTGCCCATGCACCACCTTCCACAACACACAACTACACCCCAGGTGCCACACTGCACAACTACGTATGCACCACGTTCCAGACCACACAACTACCCATGCGTCACTTTCCACACCACACAAATACCTACATGCCATGTTCCAGACCACACAGCTGCCCACGCACCACCTTCCACAACACACAACTACACCCCAGGTGCCACACCACACAACTACCTATGTGCTATGTTCCAGACCACACAACTACCCACTCGCCACCTTCCACACTACACAACTACCTACACACCATGTTCCAGACCACACAACTACCATGTGCCACATTCCAGACCACACAACTGCCCACGCACCACCTTCCACAACACACAACTGCCCACATGTCAGGTGCTATACCAGACAACTACCTACATGCCACATTCTAGACCACACAACTACCCATGTACCATGTTCCAGACCATACAACTGCCCACGCACCACCTTCTACAACACATAACTACATGCAAGGTGACACACCACACTACTACCTACACGCCACGTTCCAGACCACACAACTACCATGTGTCACATTTCACACCATACCGCTGCCCATGCACCATGTTCCACACTGCACAACTACCTACACACCATGTTTCACAACACACGGCTACTCACATGCCACGTTTCACACTACACAACTAACTACATATTCCAGACCACACAACCACCCAGATGCCACAGTCCACACCACACAACCACCCAGATGCCACAGTCCACACCATGCAACTACCCACACACCATGTTCCATACCACACAACTATCTACATGCTATGTTCCCAGCCACACAACTACCCACATGCCACAGGCCACACCACACAACTATCCATGTGCCACATTCCACACCATGCAAGTACCCACACACTGTGTTCCATACCACACAACTATCTACATGCTATGTTCCCAGCCACACAACTACCCACATGCCACAGGCCACACCACACAACTACGCACACACCACATTCCACACCACACAACTACCCACATTCCACAGGCCACACCACACAACTACCCGTACACCACATTCCACACCACACAACTACCCACATTCCACAGGCCACACCACACAACTACCCACACTCCACATTCCACGCCACACAACTACCCACACACCACATACCACACCACACAACTGCCCACATTCCACAGGCCACGCCACACAACTACCCACATTCCACAGGCCACACCACACAATTACCCACACACCACATTCCACACCACACAACTACCCACATTCCACAGGCCACGCCACACAACTACCCACACACCACATTCCACACCACACAACTACCTACATTCCACAGGCCACACCACACAACTACCCACACTCCACATTCCATGCCACACAACTACCCACACACCACATACCACACCACACAACAGCCCACATTCCACAGGCCACGCCACACAACTACCCACATTCCACAGGCCACACCACACAATTACCCACACACCACATTCCACGCCACACAACTACCCACATTCCACAGGCCACGCCACCTGGCATCTTTTTTGTTTTTACATTAGAAATACAGGAGGACTGAAACACAGATGTTAAAAGTAGTTATCTTTGCGTGTGCAACTAAAATTGATTTTTCTTTTCTGTGTTTTTCATCTAGTTTCCCAAAGCGTTTGTGCTTTTCATCAGAATGGAAGCCCGGGTTTCAGTGCCCCCGCTTCCACCCCTCACTCACCCACAGGGCAGCTCCTCTTGTTGCACATCTGACGCTCCTGCACATCCCCCACGCAGGCCTTCCCTCCGTACTGAGGCTCAGGGCTGTTGCAGACCCGGGTGCGCTCCCGGATCCCACCGGCACAGGTGACAGTGCAGGCCGACCACGGGGACCAGGGGCTCCAGCGGCCATCGACTGCGGGGAAAGCCAACCGGGGGAAGCTCAGAGCAAGACCCGGGGTGGAGAACGTGAGTTGGCTGAGTGAGAGGGAAGAGCAGGTGGGACGTGGTGTTCCCTACACAGCCCCACAAACTGGTTTCTCCCCAGGTTGGCTGACTACAGGTCAGAGCGTGATTGCACCACTACGCCTGCTGCAATGGTGGATTCCGGGAGTGACGCAGATGACAGTGTTTCCAATGGCTTTGCTGCGATCTCTTGGCCTCCAGAAGACAAATCATACCACCTCTTCTTTTTAATAAAAGAATTTTTTTAATAGAGAGGGTCTCGCTATGTTGCCCAGGCTGCTCTCAAACTCCTGGCCTCAAGCAGTCCTCCTGCCCCAGCCTCCCACAGTGCTGGGATTACAGGCATGAGCCACCGTGCCTGGCCCCACACCACCATTTACACCGAGAAGCTCAGAGCTCCTCGCCAAGCTGTCCCTCTGCCATGGAGGGTGGCCTCAACTCAGAAGCCTGGTATGACACCGAATGTCCTCACAGGCAGTTCCCATGAGGCGTGAGCACAGCTGAAGGCAATCCCTGCACACCCTCTTTTTCTCAGCACATCCATGCACTTCCCGAGCCAGGCCTCCCTGGGGAAGCCCTTGATGCTTTGGGCCAAGTGCTCTGTAACTCACACCCTAGTCTGCACAGACGCAGGGAAAGGCTATTTCAGAGAGACACAGTTCTGTGCATTTGCGGCATCCTCTGTCCACGCTCACTACTCAGTCCAAACTCACTCCCCGTCCACACTCACTGCCCATCCACACTCACTCAGTCCACACTCACTGCCCATCCACACTCACTGCCCATACAACTCACTCCCCCATTCACACTCCCTCCCCATCCACACTCACTCCATCCACACTCACTCACTTCCATCCACACTTACCCCCATCCACACTCACTCCCCCATCCACACTCACTCCCCCATCCACACTCACTCCCCCATCCACACTCTCCCTCCCCCATCCACACTCTCCCTCTGTCCACACTCACTACTCGGTCCAAACTCACTCCCCATCCACACTCACTCCCCCATCCACACTCACTCCCCCATCCACACTCACTCCCCCATCCACACTCTCCCTCCACCATCCACACTCTCCCTCCACCATCCACACTCACTCCCCATCCACACTCACTCCCCATCCACACTCACCATCCACACTCACTCCCATCCACACTCACTCCCCATCCACACTCATTCCCCCATAAACACCATCCACACTCACTCCCCATCCACAGTCATTCCCCATCCACACTCATTGCCCCATAAACACCATCCACACTCACTCCCCATCCACACTCACTCCCCATCCACATTCACTCCCATCTATACTCACTCCCCATCCACACTCATTCCCATCCACATTCACTCCCCCATCCACACTCACTCCCCATCCACACTCATTCCCCATCCACACTCATTGCCCCATAAACACCATCCACACTCACTCCCCATCCACACTCACTCCCCATCCACATTCACTCCCATCTATACTCACTCCCCATCCACACTCATTCCCATCCACACTCACTCCCCCATCCACACTCACTCCCCCATCCACACTCTCCCTCCACCATCCACACTCTCCCTCCACCATCCACACTCACTCCCCATCCACACTCACTCCCCATCCACACTCACCATCCACACTCACTCCCATCCACACTCACTCCCCATCCACACTCATTCCCCCATAAACACCATCCACACTCACTCCCCATCCACAGTCATTCCCCATCCACACTCATTGCCCCATAAACACCATCCACACTCACTCCTCATCCACATTCACTCCCATCTATACTCACTCCCCATCCACACTCACTCCCCATCCACACTCACTCCCCATCCACACTCACTCCCCATCCACATTCACTCCCATCTACACTCACTCCCCATCCACACTCATTCCCCATCCACACTCACTCTATCCACACTCACTTCCCATCCACACTCACTCCCCATCCACACTCATTCCCCCATAAACACCATCCACACTCACTTCCCATCCACACTCACTCCCCATCCACACTCATTCCCCCATAAACACCATCTACACTCACTCCCCATCCACACTCATTCCCCATCCACACTCACTCCATCCACACTCACTCCCCATCCCCACTCACTCCCCCATCCACATTCACTCCCATGACAGAGCTGCAGTGCTGGCTCATTCTTCCTTTAATTACAGTCTGTCCTGAACCGGAATGAAACGGGGCTATCTCAGAGGTTTGCGCTGAGCACAGGTGAGCAGAATTAATCACAAAGGATGGGTTCATTACCGAGCCAGGCCCGGGATGGCAGCCCCCTTTGCTGCTCGGCTGGGGCTGGGCTGGGCTGGAACAGGCCCTGACACCCCGGATCCCGGCTCCAGCTGTGGCTGCTCACTGTGAGCTGCCTGCGAGCCCGCCCACCCAGGGCCCCGCCTTCACCGTACTTACTTGGGCATGGGGCGCCCTGGCAGGCTTTGGTCTCCCGGCCACTCCCTTTGCAATTCTTGCCCCCCATCTGGGGCACTGGGGAGTTGCAGAGACGGATGCGTGTGATATTGCCAACTCCACAGGTCACAGAGCATGAAGACCAAGGTGACCAGTGGCTCCAGCCGCCGTCCTGCCGGACTAACACAAGAAGCAGAGAGAGATCAGGCTGTGCCGCCTAGAGGGGTATTTGCCTGTAAGCGGTGTGCCTTATTAACCGAGGAGCATCTCACAGCTGCTGAGGAGAGGGAAGGAGAACCCCTCCCATCAGCTGGGAGAAAAAGCCTCACCTGGCTAGAATCCTTGCAAAGGCCCAGCACCTCGTGAGGGCAGCTAGAATCTTGCAAAGGTCCCGATGACTGGGAGAAACGCGGCCCCACCCCCACAGGCACGCGGGTGTCACCTGCCCGACACTCACTGCGGGTGTCACACTTGCTCAGACTGCAAGCCCGTGTCTGGATGGAGGGCCCCAAGCAGGTGTTGCTGGTGACGTCACAGGACCGGCCTCTCTGCTGGGTCCCAGAGCCACACGTCACAGAGCACTGGGTCCACTCTGCCCACGGAGACCAGCCCTCCTCACCGTCCACCGCTGCCAGAGGAAGCAAACACAGTGGCATCAGGCCCTGCCTCACAGACGTGCCACAGAATAGAACAGGCACAGGGCAGCTGGCGTGGGGCCACAGTTCACGCATCCAGGAATCTGAGGGGCCACTGCCTGGCTGGGGCAGGTGGACATCCCAGTGGCTGGGCCGTGGCTCCGTGGGACCCAAGTTTGTGACCTGCACAGGAGTTCAGGGACTGCCTTTCAAGAGAAGAGCAAAAACGCCTTTCTGGGTCTACTGTTAGGGTGCTGAGGGGAGCTAAATCCATGTGTGTCCAGGAAAGTCTTTTAATCGATTTTATAAAATAGCTTGCCAAAGACAGTGTTGAATTTTTCTACATGAGGTTTCATTAAAGTTACAAAGATGTAACGTATTTCCATTTAACCTCTGTTCACTGATTTACATAATGTAGTGAAACATTTCAATTATTGGTGAAAATTACAGGTCACTTATTTCCAAGTAAACTGAAACAAGCTAATAAAAAGGAGATTCCCTGTAAAGAAATTCTTCATAGGTAATCACAGCCGCTAAATGGGGGGAAAGAGTAACCTGACGCAAGAAATCATTCCCGTGAGGAGAGAAGCCCAGTGAATGCACCATGACTCAGTGTTCTAGAAAGCAGGGAAATGAAAGAAAAGAAAAATGGTCAAGGAGGTATTTTCCTGGTCATGATGCTCCTGATAACATAAAATGTCTCCTTCTAGTCTAATGTGGGCCCTTTGATTATCAAGATTATATTTTTATGCTTTGCCAGGAGCATTCTGACTTTGTGAATACCTAACAGGCACTTTTATGCATATTGAATTGTTGGTTTTAATTATAAGACTAACTGTATAGGGGATACATTTTCTGCATGTTACAAGCAATAAATTTGAAACTCAGAAAAATCCCATTTTATTCAAAATCACAGAGTGGCAGAGTGTGAGCTCTGAGTCCCTTCATTCTCTGTCCACATCAGAGGTAAGGTGCCCTGAGGATGACACAGCTCTGGGGCCACAGGGACATTCTGGGAATGTTTGGGGGATGGTGACTAGTTTAGTTTGGGAGAAGCGTTGCCTGATCTTAGTGCAGCAGCAACTTGGGGTGTAGACCTGAAGCACCTTGCCAATGGCACTGCACTGGGGAGCCACGGATGGCTCAGGAGCTCTGGGTGGGGTCAGCAGAGCTAACTTGGGAAGGGAACTCGGGGCAGGGGTGGGAGGCAGCACAGAGACCTGAGGGCAGCGTTGGGGCCAACTCAGTCTCTGAACGTGCACTGAGTTTCCAGGGTGGCCCGGGAACCCCCAGGGTGTCCACACGTGGTTCCTCTCCATCTCAGGTTCTGTTCCTTGGAATGTATTTCTATCCCTTAGAACATATTCTTCGGATAACAGTCTTTGGTTTTTGTTTGTCTGATTTTCTATTGTTTTTTCCAGGAATGTGTGTACAGTGATCACTTGCTGCCATAACACCGTCACAGATCTACGTGTGTTCTCTGACTCTCAGCTGGGGCTCCATCGGGGCCTGCTCTGGGCTCACCTGCGTGACCACTGGGCTCAGCTTCCTCGTCTGAGAAGCATCAGGACTGGCCTTCCCACCCCCGCGTTCCCAGGGCTTCCACACTCCTTTCTGGCCATGAGTCAGTCCTCAGTGGATGACCAGTGGCCTGGGGTGGCCCTCTGATTCTCTCACCTGTACTCAGGGGGCTGAACCTCACTCTTCTCTGCCAAAACCAACCAATGAATAAATAAACAAACAAGCATGGAATTCCTAAAAATGCAGGATGCGCTTGCCGGCTGGCGATACTCACAGTGGAGGCAGGAAGGGCAGCATTCGCCTTCCACAAAGGACGGACTGGCGCAGGTTGCAGGCGGGCAGGTGATTTGGTGGCAAATGGTTTTAAATTTCTACAAGTGAAGAAAGGCATGCATGGAACACTCATTTAAAAGGAGGGGACGCTGGTACAAGGGCTGAGACTAGAAGGGGTCGACAGAATGGCTGAATGTTTTCCATCCTACGGACCATACATTACAGAGATGTGAAAATAAGGGCATCTTTTTCTCCCATTAGTGCTGACAGCCTAACAAGAACAGGGCCCCCAGATGGCTCTTTGCATCCATTCCATTCCTTTCTCCCTTCACTGAGCAGCAAGGATGCAACAGAGAGCTCCACGCTTCCTGGAAGGAGGGAAGAAAAGACGGGCAGCAGGAACTCCTGTTATCTAAGGTAATGCTGAGGCCATTGTCAGCAGAAATAGAGTAACATTAAAAGCTAAATTGTCTGTCTGTAAGACTTCAGGCAGTGGCTTGTATTTCCCCCAAACGTTTCTGCTGAGCCTCAGGCTCTGTTGGAACCAGATGGAATTAAATGCAGAGTCTAGGGCCATGTCTGGCTTCTCTGTTCCTCCTGTTTCTAACCAACTGGGGACGCTGGCCAGGTTGCTCCCCCTCTCTGGGCTCTGGTTCTTTATGTGCAAACAAAGAGGTTGATTCAAGTCCTAAATACGGTTCCTGCCCTTCTGTGTTTCTTACACTGAAATTTCCTCACATAGCTGAACCGGTTTCACACATCAGCACTGAACGCTGGCATTTCCAGGCAGTCAGGCTCTGCCAAGGGTCCGATGGTGTCCTCTTCCCCCAGGAGCCGTGTTCTGGGGCCTCACCTTGCAGGTACACGAGGTGCAGCTGTCCACCACCCACGTTTCATTTTCCGCAAAGAACCGGCCATCCTGCCAGCAAGCTGACATGTTCCTTGTCTTAGGAGGGCCACCGATGAGCTCCCAGAGAAACTGGTTATCATTCGACTGGAAAATCAAGTGAAACATTTAAGTATAGACAATAATACTACATATTTAGTCATCATGCTTGTGGATGAAAAACAAAGTTCCTCCTTCATTAAAAAGCTCTAAAGTCAAGTAAGACTTGACTCATCCCTGGGTGGAAGCTCCGGAAGTTGTCCTCCATCCTCACGGGGCTTTCTGAGCCACAGCTTCGTCACTGCCTGGGCTTCTGGGGCTCCCCATCCACCTGCCTTCCTGGAGAGCGGAAATCGCGTGGCTCACATCACACCTGGACCAGTGCAGAGCAACGCTGGGGCTCCTTCGACTGGGGACGCCAGGTGGGACTGGGGTGGGAACGAGGTCCCCAGGCAGCAGCCATAACGACAGGCAGGGATACAGCCAAGCTCCTGCCCTCGCCACCCTCCCTGCCCTGGGATCCTGCCCTCGACCCCCTCCCCGCCCCGGGCTCCTGCCCTCGCCGCCCTCCCTGCCCCAGACTCCTGCCCCCGCCGCCCTCCCTGCCCTGGGCTCCATCTCCTGGCATCATTTACTTCATGCCCTCTGGGTACGAGTGACAGTCAGCGTCACCGCACCCTGGTTAGCCATGTGGACGTCGTGGGGCACCGTGGCCCGGAGCACCTCATTATGTTCAGTCCCTTTCTCTAAACTGCGAGCTGCCCGTCCTGAGCCCCGCAGGGATCCCTCTCTTCCTGGCCGCGCTGTGCCGCTCAAACCCATTTCACTCCTGCCAGCCTCACAGGAACTTCCCGTCCTGCCTCTTCAGCTACGCCAACATGCAGTCCTTTAAATAAAATTATTTTCCTCTGCAGGTGTGTGTGTGTGTGTGTGTGTGTGTGTGTACACTCATACCTACAGATTTACCAAGGAGGTAAATTTCCCAAAATTAAGAATTTATTTTGGAGACTGTGCCCAGGACTGTTTTCCTTGGGAATACTTCCCAAGATCTACCCAACTTCCCTCTAACAATGCTGAATATTGAGCAAGGATCCTGAGGAGCCCGGCAGACACCTCCCCTGTGAACTGTGGGTTTTTACATTGAGCACGAGGCACTGCCAGGCCAGGGAATGTTGATACCTGCTGAGATGGGCCAGCGGCGGAGCTGCCCATGCCCTGTGACCCCCGCGGCCCCCGCATGAGTACCCACCACTCTCTTGAGGTTCTCGCTGAGCTGGTTCACGAGGACGTGGAGCCCCGAGAGCTCCTGGACCATGTTTCCCAGCTCCTCACACGAGCGTTCGCACACCTCGGGCCTCCTCTCCGAGCTGGGGCCCACGTACTCGGTGGTGACATGCGGACCCAGGCGCAGCGTCTCTGTGTTCTCACTGATGGCGTTGATCTCAGCTGAGGGCAAGCATAGAAGGGCCGTGAGCATTACGGAGGACGGGGCCAGCAGCAGGGGCCAGGACCACAGGGAGGACCATCTGCCCTGGCTCCCAGAGCAGCCTGGTGCTGGGTGACACCAGGAACAGCAGGGACAGGGGACAGCAGCTATTTCCCACACTGCCACATGTCACAGAAGGAGCAGAACAGAAATTAGCTCAGGAGTGGGGAGACACATCAGCATAGGAGAGGCCTGCACAGTCCAAACGCAGGAGCACCAGTGGCCACGCATGTCACTCAGACCCAGGTCCCCTCTTTGCAAAGCTTCCGACCACAAATCTGCTTCTTGAACACATCCCCCATGTGTTCTGATGGCTCCTCTCGACTCTTCATCCTTTTTTTTTCATCCCCAAATACCCTTTGTTATGGCTCCTTGCTCTGCTTTAAAGAAAATTCACTATCCTCTTGCTCAAACAGCCAGTCCCCTCGAGACTGTGCCTTGCTCCTCCTGGCCTTCCCATCTTCCCACTGCTCCTAACTTCCCACCTTCCCACCGCTCCCACATTCTCACCTTCCCACCTTTCCACCTTCCCACCACTCCTACCTTCCCACCTTCCCACATTCCCACCTTCCCACCTTCCCACCACTCCCACCTTCCCACCACTCCCACCTTCCCACCACTCCCACCTTCCCACCTTCCCACCACTCCCACCTTCCCACCACTCCCACCTTCCCACCTTCCCACCACTCCCACCTTCCCACCTTCCCACCGCTCCCACCTTCCCACCTTCCCACCTTCCCACCACTCCCACCTTCCCAGTGCTCCCATCTTCCCACCTTCCCACTACTCCCACCTTCCCACCTTCCCACCTTCCCACCTCTCCCACCTTCCCACCACTCCCACCTTTCCACATTCCCACCACTCCCTCTGAAGCCCTAGATCATGGGACCTGGGTGGGTATGGCATGTAATTTACAAATTGACCTGAGGCGAGTCAGGGACGGAGGCGGGGTCCAGTCCTCAGGTCAGCGGGGCCTGCGCAGTTGCAGTCGGGACCCAGGCTCTAGGCCAGAGCTCACCTCACCCCCATGTAGGACCCTGCTCCCTCTCAGGGGTGAAGATCCCATCTTTGAAATGCCTGACTTCTCTCGGACAGTCCATTATTGAGGAAAGACTTAGACATTTTATAGCACTGTCAGGCATTCCGTGATTGAGTTTTTAATCACTTGGTTATAAACTGTGCTGCAATTCATACTAAGCTCAGAAGCTTCCCCTCGGATTCATGTTGCCCATAACCATGTACAATCAGGTCAATATCAACATATTAATAGAGACAAAGAAACCACCCTGAGTGGATTTTACCCAGCACACTAATCTTTAACTAACCTAGGGTATTTGTTTTTCATTCCTCTAAAAGTTAAACAAAAGAACGCATATATCTTTGCTTCTGCTCTGGCTCTGACAGGAATGTAGTTTTACCTGGTAGTAAAACCTTCCAGCTAACTTGCATTTCTCCAGGCTTCTGCCAGTATTCTCAGTTGTAAAATAATAATGGCTCAGCCTCTTCACAAGGTTACTCTCACTTTTAACGAACAGTGAAAAAGGGGATGTCATTACCAAGAACCAATCCATGAACTAGCTGTTTGTATAAGACCAATTTTCCTTAAGTCTGACATAACCAGTGAAGAAGAAGTCTTTGTTGTATTGGCAAAGATCTCCAAATGGGACATTGGCATCCACCTGGCTTTGAGTAGACTAACTCATGGGTGATTGCCACATATGGTCAGGTAGATATATGTATATAGATCCATACTTATTCTACACATCTGGAGATAACAGATCTAGATTTCTCTGTAAGTGTTTTTTTTTTTTTTTTTTTTTGGAAGATCTAAGAGTTTCCCATAAGTTTTAAAAGTTTGCTTTTGATAGTTCCAGGGATTATTGACTTGCACCTGTGAGCCTAGGAAATACCTGCTGAAGGAGGCTGCACCTACTAGGGTGTATGCTGGTAACACACACACACACACACACACACACACAAGGTGTTTGCTCACATAGAGGTGTAAGTCATGTTTGTCATAGTAGGTTAGTTTTACTCACTGACCATTATGACAACTGACTCAACATGCCATGGACAACCTTAGCTCTAGTTTAACTGAACCCACGTGAAATTATAGTACAAACATGTGATTAGGAACACCGCGAAGGGTATATTTTCTTTCATACAAAGAATATTTGCATATATGTTTTGTTTATAAAAACAATATTTTTCTATATTAGTGAAAATACACACACACACACACACGTATACATATAAATATATCAGACTGAAAAAACATTATTGCAACAAAAAGTACCCAAAAGCCCCACAGCCAACTGCACCCCAGGAGCCCCCAGAAGAGCACTGCCTCATGAAGCTGAGGCCCTGGCACGCAGAATGCTGGAGCCAAGATAACTCCGCCTGTGCTGCAAATCACCCCTCAGGTAACAGGCACAGTGAGGGTCGTGGTGGGGGTGACAGTTGGAGCTGGAATGAGGGTTGGTCTTAGAACACCCTTCTCCCTGCATTGATGATCAAATGTCTCCTTGTTCTCCTTCCTCACAGGACGTGCACAATGACCAGGACCTGCAAAGTGTAACTGAAGAGTGGGCTACGCACCCCGGTTCTGAAGTAGGCGGTGGGATCACAGAGTCATTGTGCATCAAAGATACCAAATGCCACATATTCCTGATGTATAGATTCATGACATAACAGTTTACACTTGTCATAATTTGGAATTGAAATGGCCTGGCCTTCATGTGCACACAGCCACACCGTGTGGCAGACGTGAGCTCCGCTTTGAGGCTGTCAGACCCAGGCAGCAGCCCTGCTCCCTGCTCACTGGGGAGCTCAACATGGCAGCCACACAGCACTCCCTTGGGTGCCAGCCTTCATCTTTGTAAAATGAAGAAAGTGAAAGTGCCCATCTCACGTAGTCATTCTGAAGATTAAATGATGTACGGCATTTAATGAACCTGTCATAGTGACCTTCAGAATTAAATGCTCAAGAAAATATTGGAAAGTGTGCTTGGAAATATGATTCACAATTGTAACTAACAGAAAAGATGAGATCATCTGTCAATGATTTAAGTAGCATAGATTTCCATCATATGATGGAGTCAACAACTATGAACAGTATAAGAAAACTTCTAGGCTGGGCGTGGTGGCTCACACCTGTAATCCCAGCACTTTGGGAGGCCAAGGTGGGCAGATCACAAGGTCAGGAGATCGAGACCATCCTGGCTAACACACTGAAACCCCGTCTCTAAAAATACAAAAAATTAGCCGGGTGTGGTGGCGGGTGCCTGTAGTCCCAGCTACTTGGGAGGCTGAGGCAGAAGAATGGCGTGAACCCAGGAGGCAGAGCTTGCAGTGAGCCCAGATTGCACCACTGCACTCCAGCCTGGGTGACAGAGTGAGACTCTGGCTCAAAAAAAAAAAAAAAAAGAAAACTTCTATAAGTCAAGTTTGACAAATATCTATGACTTTCCTTAGGCAGACAAGCATCACACATTAATATACTGGAAAAGTTGTCTATATTTCAACTCATATTAAAGTACCAGCTATTTATATTTTGTCTTCCATAATAAAATTATTTGGATTATTAAAATATACTTAAAATTAACTGTTTAATCAATTTATTATTTTCAGGTATCAACATGTCTAAGTTGACCAGCTAAGTCACTCAAAGACAATAGTGGTAGTTACCCAAATATTTTTACTTAAATTTTTACAAGCATGCATGCACACACATACACACACACACACACACACACACCATGTCACAATAGAAATCCATCCCAGCCAGTATATAAAATGCATTTTTCACAACACACCTACCTCCCTGGCCTTGCTGGCAACCCTTCTTGCTTAGAATGTCTTCCACAGAGTTTTCAAACACTAGGTGGACGTTCTGAAGCAAACCCTGTGAGTACACACAAGCAGAAAAACAGAGCAACAGATAAACATCCAATGTCTGATGCCAAGCTAACTGACATCCTAAAAATACAAGTTGGAATCTTCAAGCAGTGAGAGTATTTCCTTCTACGTAGCAGGTTTGCAATCTCTTTATAATCAGTTTTTCTGTATATAGTACTTTTGAAATTTTGTTTTTAAGCATGACACAAGAAATGGAAGTGTAATGTAAGAAATCTACCTAGAAGAAGGAAATGTTTCATAAATAAGAGTGAGATGGCCCTTGGAGAGGTGTGGCCTGCTGTGTGTTCTGGGCATGTTCCCATGGACGTTCAAGGCCATTCGTTCCTTGCAAGTCACTCATGATTAGCGAGTTTCTGCATTGGGCAAAGGGGCTCACAGAGTCCCACTGGTCCTCTCAGAGACACAGACCCTGGGCCTGCAGGAGCGCCTTCCGCAGCTGAGTTACGACGGGGCTGGGCCAGTCCTATATGGTATGGAACTCCTGGACACCCATGAGAAATTGACTCAACAACAAGCTATGCATCTCTAGGCCTTTTACTCAAATTACTGAGTTTAACCATGTACTTATTTCCAAGGCCCTACACGTCCGGGAGGGAGCAATGTACCATACACCATTGTGATTCTAAAGACCTGCAGTTTAAGATTCATTTCCAAACATATTTTAACCAAAATGGACATAAAACCATTCCCTCATAAATCACTAGCCCTTTCCCTTGGAAAAGGGCACCTGCTACTTTGCTCTCCCATCATTTCGCTACTAAAGCAAACATTTAGGAGTGGTTTTGGTTGTGATCAAAAAAGTCTGGGATTGCTAGAAACATTTGAATAGGGTTGATTCCTTGATCATCAAACCAGCCTCAATCTCAACTGATGATAATTAGTGCAGTTAGGGAAGCACACCTGGGGCAGCCCTCTCTGATTAATCGTGGCTTAGAAAGGCGTGCGTTGTTGTGTGTGTGTGCGCTTGTATGTGGTGTTTGCATGTGAAAGGGTGAGTGCCTGTGTGAAAGTACGTATGTGCTGACAACTGCCTGTGGCTCTGCATGCATTGTGTGTGCACGTGTGCCTGTTTGTATACACATGTGTGATGGATGTATGTGCATGCATGAGTTTGCATGAGGTGTTTGTGTGTATGTATACGTGTGTATGAGTGTGTGTGCATTTGTGCATGTGTATGTGTGTGTACATGTGTGGTTCTGTGTGTGCATCTATATGATGTTCGTGTGTTTATGTGTGGGGGGATGTGTGAGTGTATGTATGGTATTTGTGTAGGTATGTAAATGTGATGTGTGTGACTGTGTATGGTACTTTTGTGCACGTGTGTATGTGTGTGTTCACATGTGTGTGGTGTGTGTGCATTGCACGGCTGTGGGTGGTGTGTGCACAACTGTTTTGTGCACACATGTATAAGTGCTTACATATGGTTGTGTGCACATGTGCATGCATGAGAGTGTGTTCACATGTATGTGTGTGGTGTGTGTGTGCATGTGTGGTATGTGCACACGTCTGTGAATGTGAGTGCATGCATGGTGTTTATTTGTGTATGTGCATGGGTGCCCACGTAGGGTGTGTGCACGTGTGTGCATGTGTGTGTTCACATGTATGTCTGTGTGGTGTGCATGTGTGCACATGAGTGTATGAATGGTGTTTATGTGCGCCTGCATGTGCGTGCCCATGTATGGTGTTTGTGTGCACATGGGCATGCATATGTGAGGGTGTGTTCACATGCATGTGTATGTGGTGAGGTGTGTGTGTGTGTGTCTGTGTGTGTGTTGCGTGGTGTGTGTACATGTGTGATGTATATACATATGTGAGTGTGAGTGCATATGCAGTGTTTGTGTATATGTCTTTGGATGTGTGTTCATGTGTTTGTGCGCATGTGTGTTTGTGTGTGTGTGGTGTGTGTGTGCATGTGTGCACATGCCTGTGGCTGCGTGTGGTGGGCAGTGTGTGCATGTGGTGTGTGCATGCATGTGTGTGAGCACGTGCGGGGATGTGCAGTGTGCTTCTCTAAGGCCAGGCTCTGCCTGCTCAAGCATCGCATCACCAGACGCACTAGCAAATCAGTTCCCAGCTAAGCTCTTTCCTCCCTCACGGCGGCCACCTCCCTGCAGAGCGTACCCTGAAGTGACTCTCTCTGGCAGAGCCTTTGGCCACGTACATCCGGCTCTTTTCCGCCTGCAGGTGCTCGTAGAAGGGCTCGTCCAGAGCGAAGCTGTCTATGAGGTCGCAGCCCACGTGCAAGCTGTAGGTCTCGCCAGCCACCTGCACGGTGACGTTCTTCCACTGCGAGTCAGCCAGGCCGACGTCCTCCAGGGAGACCACGTGCCGGGTGCCGTCAATCCAGTAGGTGAGATCCAGCGTGTCCGCGGGGCCATTGGAGACGATCTCGAACTGCCTCTGGGAGAGACCGGGGCCCTCCAGAGCCAACAGCGTGCCCCTGGACTTGCCGTCCTGCTTGAGCTGGGCCGTGAGGAAGAAGCCCTCCTTCTGCCGCATGATCTTGGTGATCTTGCTGAGGTCATCTGCGTTCACCGGTGGGATGTAGTCAAAGCGCACGAAGCGGTAAGCCGGCACGCCGGGGTCGGGCCCGCGGAACTGCTTGGCGCCAATGGTCTTGCGGTTGATGTTGCTGATACTGAAAAGGTCGAAGGTCGTGTCTTTGTCCTGGTGACCAGCTGCAAAGGGAACCGCAGTGGAGAAGGGTGACGTAGGGGAAGAGGGCGAGGTTGGCCTGACCCGGGGTGACAAACCAGAACCTCGCGTGTAAGGAAATTAACGAGGCCTCCCAATATCCCGCAGCTTCTCTCCCTTTTTTAGAGGAATGCTGGAGCCACCTCTGATGAAAAGCCACTATCCTCCGTGCCAGTGCCGCTACTCAGAGTGTGGGCCCAACGCAGCTGTGGGTCTGTGGGGTCAGTTTCTGCCCCTGGCTGGTCGAGGAGCGTGTGCCAGAAGGTAAATCGGTGGAGACAGGCAGCGCCCTGTCCGTTCAGCTGGCCCTTTGCATAGCCCGACCTTCTTGGTGAGGGAATCCCGGCCTCGCTTGACATCCTGGCACATGTCCCAGGTCACTCTGTCTGGCTCTTCCATCTCAGATCTGAGGCTGAAAAGCAGCCGTCCTGTCTACCAGTTGATTGCTCAGGAAAAAACCAAATAAATGAATAAACTGGGAAAGACATGGATCTTTAGCCTTGCTATTGATAAAGTGTCAGAAAGCGGCTAAATCGTATGTTGCTTTCTTGTTGAGATCAACTGCCTAAAACCAGTTATGTCAGCAGGTTGTTATTTTGTAAAAATGTATTCTCCAACTCTTAATGCACCCTGTGGGTAAGGATCTGAAAGAGTGGTCAGTATCAAGTACAGAAACAAATGGTTTTAAGTCACCACCTAAGCTATTGGCAAGAAAAGTGATCAGATCTCACGAAAATCATAACAGTTTAAATAATTCAAAGCCAGGCGCGGTGGCTCACACCTGTAATCCCAGCACTTTGGGAGGCCGAGGTGGGTGGATCATGAGGTCAGGAGACGGAGACCATCATGGCTAACACGGTGAAACCCCGTCTCTACTAAAAATACAAAAAATTAGCCGGGCATGGTTGTGGGCGCTTGTAGTCCCAGCTACTCGGGAGGCTGAGGCAGGAGAATGGCGTGAACCCGGGAGGCGGAGCTTGTAGTGAGCCCAGATCACGCCACTGCCCTCCAGCCTGGGTGACAGAGCAGGACTCCGTCCCAGAAAAAAAAAAAAAGTAATACACTGAATGGAAAGTTTAAACAAAGCCCTCCTTTTCATCTAATATTTAGCAAATTAGAACAGGATAATACACAGGGTTGCTGATAGAAGTGGGCAATGGACCACTTTCCATAGAGTTACTTGGCAAGAATTAAAAGCTTTGATTCAGCAATTCTAATTTTGTAAACTATCCAAAGGATATAATCACAAATGCTACTTAAGATTTATCCACGTCAATATTTTTTGTGTCATCATTTATGCTAATGAAAATAAACCAATCTAAGTGGGAATTGATTGAAAAAGATCGGGCTTTATCTGTGATGGAATATTATGTGGTCATTAAAAATCATACTGTAGAAAAGTAAACACATGGGAAAATATTTAAAGGAGGAAGAAAGTGGAGCAAAAAGAATTCAACAATCAAACACCGAACACTTGCAGTGTTGTGAACATCCTCCATAGAAGAAAGGATAAACGTACAGCTCTAGGTGGACAAACACTTGCAGTGTTGTGAACATCCTCCATAGAAGAAAGGATAAACGTACAGCTCTAGGTGGACAAACACTTGCAGTGTTGTGAACATCCTCCATAGAAGAAAGGATAAACGTACAGCTCTAGGTGGACAAACACTTGCAGTGTTGTGAACATCCTCCATAGAAGAAAGGATAAACGTACAGCTCTAGGTGGACAAACACTTGCAGTGTTGTGAACATCCTCCATAGAAGAAAGGATAAACGTACAGCTCTAGGTGGACAAACACTTGCAGTGTTGTGAACATCCTCCATAGAAGAAAGGATAAACGTACAGCTCTAGGTGGACAAACACTTGCAGTGTTGTGAACATCCTCCATAGAAGAAAAGGATAAACGTACAGCTCTAGGTGGACAAACACTTGCAGTGTTGTGAACATCCTCCATAGAAGAAAGGATAAACGTACAACTCTAGGTGGAATTGCATTTTTCTCTAACACCTGAATTTTCCAAAGATAAATTATCTCATGTCATATTGGCTCAGAAGTAAGTTACTATTTGATTTATAAAGGAGCTAGAAGGTCCTCACGGGTAAGATTGTCCAACCACACACTTTATTTTGTCATCTCTCCCCTTGCAGCTAAGCCATATTTCACAAGCCAGAGAGAGACCACAGGCTCTGAGGACACTCACCTTGCGTGCTGGGCCACACCCACAGAGCCAGCAGGACCAGCCTCCAGACCATCCTGCCTCCTGCAGCTGAGCTCCTGGGAATACAGGAAACCCTTGTTAGTGATGAGTCCACAGCTGCAACCCTGCCTGTGAGCGAGACTGGCCGAGTAACTCACATGACCATTGAAAAACAGTTTGCATATAAAACTCAGCACCAACTGGATTTGTGGCAAACTGAGAGCGAAGGAGGAAATTTACTCTTCCAGCAGGATTCTTCTAACTGTAACTAAGATTTGTTGGGCTAGCATTTGCCGGCAAGCACTGTGCTTTTCACGTTCTAAATATTCCTATTATTTCATCTTCATAACAGCCTGGGAGGTACGTGCTGCTCTAATTGTCCTCAATTTACAGATGAGCAAATGGAAGATGGGCAAGTTCAGCGCTTGCCTGGAGTAATTCTGTTCATACGACTCGTAGACAGGACTTAGATGTAGAAAGTTTGAATTTAGAAAAATCTCCAGCCTGACAAAAATAATCTGTGAACGCATTTTGTGTAAATATCCAGCAAAAAACAGTTATGCATAACCTAATTAAATAGAATGAATATCAACTGTAAAAAAAAGTTACAAATAAACTTAATTTGGTGAATTATACTTACAAAAAAACAGAACACTTGACTTAGCCATCATTTTGACCCTGCCTCTTTATTTTCCTGCAGGCCTGTTTTTCCATTCTTGGGGATTTTAAGTTGGCACAGCTCGGTGGAGGCTGGCCCCAAAGTCAGGAGATGTGGTCCAAAGCCCGGCTGGGCGATTAACCCTGTGGATCTCAGCTTCTCCTCTCCCCGGCGAGCATGAGCCTGAGGGTCCCAGGGCTCCCCAGGTCCCTTCCAGCAATTGGTCACACCCTGCTCTAGGTTGAAGGGAAGACTGAGACCCCAATTCTTCCCATATTTAGAATATCAAAGGCCGTTAACTTCTCATTGTTAATCCAAGGACTCTCCCTCTCCAGAAACAACATTTGGTAACCTGGAAATCCTCACCTTCCAGGAATAGAGAAACATTCCTCAGAAGAGAAATGCTTGGCAGCACCTGCAGACCCCCCACCCATCTGCTCCTGGGACCACCCCCCAAACCATCTGCTCCCCCCAGTGCCGCCCCAGGGGTCCTTGGTGATTGTTTCATCTGTCCTGGCTCCGGAAGCAGCACGGCCTGCGGCCGGAGTCAGCACCAGGCTGAGCAATGCTGAGCACCGGCTGTGCAACCTAGGGAAACTTACTTAACTTCTCTGTCTCAGTTTCCTCATCCATAGAATGAAATGTAGCGTCATGTAAAATGCCCACCTCATCAGGTTGTCATGAGAGATGAATTCGGCAAATGAAACTTCACCAGGGGCTGACTTAGCCCAGCGAGCCACAGGCATGGGTTACCGGGGCAGAATGTGCCTCTGGGTCTGGGGCGCTTTCTACTCCAACTGCCCGAGGCAGCTGCGGTAATAATGGTGGTGCTGATAGGGCCTTTCTATGGAGCTCTTAAGAGGGTTTAATGACAGGAGCGAACACTTGGCCACGAGCTTAGAACAGTACCTGCACGCAGTGAGCACCACAGAACGGTGTTAGAATACGCAGCTCAGGTACAGCCTTGGCAGGCTCTTCCCATCTCCCCACCTCATCAGCCCACACTGCCGGGTACGTCGCAGTCCCCTAAGGACAGCTGTGTGGGGCTGGCCCTGCAGAGGCCAGCCAAGAACAGGATGGTAAATGCGAAAGTTCTGGATGCCCAGCTTCATAAGGACAGGTTAGAAAAGCTAAATCAAACTCCTTTGACGAAACCAGATCCTACTGTCTCTGCCTTGAGGTAGATTCTTACAAGAGCAGGAGGCTAACAAAGCATCCCCTGCTGCGGTTTGTCAAAGGACGGTGAGGCTCCATCCCACAGGAAGGATGAGCAGCCAGGCTACCTGGCCTCAGCCCATCCAGGGACACCGGGCAGGGATGGAGCCACGGATGAGCCAGTGCCGCTAACCCCTGCCCCAGCCTCTGCACGCCACACATCCACGTTTATGCTTGTGTTTTTCCAAAAGAAAGATTTCAGTGCCTGTCTGCAGCAGAATGTAGTTTGAATTTGCAAAGGTCTTTTAAAACTCTTTTCGTATGAACGATCAAAGTAAAAGACAGCTTTGCAGAGAGCTAATTGTTTACCGGCCGTCCACCACCAACAGCAGTCTGATTAAACACCAGACTCCTGGGTGCTCAGCTCCCAGTCCTGGGCAGCCAAACCCACCTTCCTTAAGTGGTAGCCAGGCAACCTGCCAGCTCGCTTTTCATATGCAAACTGCCCCAAGACTGTTAAAAGTCGCTGTGTGTCCCGGCAGTCACAGGATTTTCCATAGACTTACCACAAATACTCTCTAGTTATGTTCAAAACCACTTTTCAGCTGCTAATAATGTTAACAATCAGAGTCTCTCTTTAATCTACTAATAATGTTAACGATCAGAGTCTCTCTCTAATCTCCAGTTACTTTTCAGATATTCCGGGAGTTGTTTCTAATTCTCTCCTCAATAACAAACTCTCATGTGGAATCTTCTTCGGAAACTGAAAACATAAAGCGTTTACCCGGGTTCCCAGGCAGGTATATACATTAAAATAGCAGCAGCCACAACCCTCAGAGAGGAAGGGGTGCCCGGCTGGTGAAAGCACAGCCACGCAGGAAAAGCTGAGGAGCGGCCACGTGCCTTGCTCTTCAAGCGGGCACTAGAAACACCACGTGAAGAAACACTTGCCGTTTAGTGTTAATAGATACACCACCCACCTTAAGTTAAGAATCGAAATTGCTCCTTTTTCTTCTCCGCTTCTTAGAGTTCGAGAACTCTAATTTCTTAAAATTAGAGCACGATGAAATAATTGATTGAGTTTAAGAAATAATCGTACCTGGTTTGCCAAAAAGATGCAGTGATGACTGGTTTCAGTGTTCCGGACCGAGTCAGAAAGGCGCAGGCTCTGCTGGAGCGAGAGACCGGCCCTGCAGTGCAGGACGCTCCGGTGGACGTGGCCGAGCGGCTCCCGGGCAGCGCGGCTTTATATGCCGCTTCTCCTGTGCAGGGCTGTCAATCAGACACATGAGGAAGCACGTTTAATTCATTCCTTCGAAGGAATGACATCATCCCCCTTCTGATCTCACCATTTGCTCCGAGTACCTGCTGCAGGGGTCCAAGTCCAGCCCCTCTGTACTGGATGCCGTCTCCTCCTCCTGCACCCCGGCCCCTGCCAGACAGGCCTGGGAGGAGCCAGACGGAGAGAGGGAAGGCAGGGACTCACTTTTCCTGTCTTCTCTCAGGAAATAAGATGCTATAAATAACACTAGCAAGATTGGCTAGAACTCCCCATTTTGCTTAAGAGAAAAAAATGCAAGTTCTATGCCTTAAATATGTTTCGAATTACTCAATGTGATATTGGTCTTTCTAAACCAAATGAGTGACTCTCAATAACACATGACATACATCGGTGAGTATCAATAATCAGTCTGTATATTAACAAAGTTATTATGGTCAATAATCAAGTTTATTATGTGACAAAAATGAAATTTAATATAAAAGGAAGTTGCCAACATTTATCTCAGGCAGTTAGAGGACTGAAAAGCTGTACTGCAGCTTTGGGAAAATTCATTTTTACCCAAATTCTGCTTCATTTGCTCAGTGAGGATCCCCTAGAAGGACGTCTCCCAGTGGACGTGCAGTACCCGTAGAAGGGTGTGTCCCAGTGGACGTGCAGTACCCGGCCAAGTCCCCTTGGTGCACACTTGCACGTGGCCCCATCACAGGAACAGCCTGACGTGCAGGCACAGAGCAAGGACTCGAGAGAACGAGAAGCAGTGGCAGCAGCTAACCCCCGCCCCTCCCACACCTCAGGCATCACCCGCAATCAGGGTGCACTCTGCATGGGGGTGGGGGGCACCGCTTCTCAGAGGTCAGGGTGGACGATGGATGCGGAGGGGCTGCTTCTCCCGGGTCAGGGTATACAGTGGAAAGGGGAAGCTGCTGCTCTAAGGTGGGGGTTGATGGTACATGGGGGAGGGGCTGCTTCTCCCAAGTTGGGCTGGACAGTGGATGGGGGAGGTGCCACTTCTCCCAGGCCAGTGTGAAAGGTGGATGGTGGAGCGGCTGTTTCTCCCAGGTCAGTGTGAAAGGTGGCTGGGGATGTGTTGTTTCTCCCAGGTCAGGGTTAATGGCAGACAGGGGAGCTGCTGCTTCTCCTGGGTTGGGGTGGACCTTGGATGGGGGAGGTGCTACTTCCCCAGGTGGGGTGGATGGTGACTGGGGAGCTGCTGCTTTGCCCGGAGCCACCTGCACCTGCTTCATGTCGGCAACTGCCTGTCGGATTCCTTCACGTTTGTGTGGAGTTGTCAGCCTGGCCATGGACCCGTCAAGTCTTAGTTAGAGAACATTAAAGCGAATTTCTGTGGACACAACCCTTACTGTGTCTGTGGCAGGGGAGTGTCTCTTAAGCCTCCTGGCATTCCCCCACAGGGGTCCAGCGCTGCAGAGGTCGGCAGGCACCATGAAGAGCAAGCCTCACTTTCTGGCCTCTGTCTTCAGGGAGGATATGCGAGCGGGTGTGGGAGAGGGAAGGAGCTTTCATTTGTGAAAACCTCTGTTTTTCCTAATGGCACCTGTTTATTTATCACTGGGCAAACATCGGTTTCCGACACATGCACAGACAAAAGCCTCCAAGAGTGTATGTGTCATGTTTAAGGTACGTTATTTTGCTTTTTAAGCTATTGGGGACAAAGTCATCATTTGAATTAAAAAGTAGTTTAAATAGATTGATGTTATCTCAAATTCAAAAAAAGTATAAACCAGTTCCCCTTAAAGAATTTTCAGTGGATAATTATCCATTCATCAGTTTGAGTTTTTCTGCCTCCAGGTTAGTTTTTCCTGGGGCCAGAACATGGAGGGCGGCATCCCCTACTCTGCGTGCCACGGCCTCTGCCATTCCTCAGTCCACAGAATGCGTGTTTCCTGATTAAAGCTGAAGACAGGCAGCTCAGCTGCTCAGCACTTCAGAAGCATGCGGTGAAGACCGTGACACTCACTGGGGAGCAGGAAGGTATGTAGTCATGACTCCACGTGCTGATGGGCAGGTGCAGAGAAGATGGGCCTCCTTCTGTAAAATCTGGCAGCCCAGAATCAGGGAAGTCTGTTTAGAGGAGACAGAAGGTAAGCCAATTGGAACATGGCCCGTGAATGGGGTGTCCCCGGTTGAGAAAGTATTTCAGGCAGAGAGAGTGGGTAGGTGTTCATGGTGCAAAGAACAGCAGGCTCCTGGTGCGGCACCCAGGCCAGGTGCATGGAATGGGCTTCATAGACGGTGGAAGTCACAGAGAGGTTCCTGGCAGGGTGAGGCGGGACTTCATGGGCCCACTGTGCAGGGGACCAGAGGGGGAGTAGAGGGGACAGCCCCTGGTCAGCATCTTCCCTGGGCCCCCTGGGGGTAAGGAGGAAGGGAGATGTGAGGATGAAACAAAAAGCAGTCAGAGGCTTCGGCAGGAAAGCCAGCAATGCTGAGGGAAGCATCATCACGTGCGTGCGCAGGGGGATGAGGGACAGACACGCAGCAGGTGGAATCATGTCCCCCCAAGTTCACGTCCACCCCAAACCTGTGAATGAGCTTACTGGAAATACCACAGTGTTTGTGGGTGAAATCAAGTGTAGATATCGTCGAACTGATGTAGAGCAGGCTCCAAATCTAATGGCTAGTGTTCTAATAAGAATAGAGAATATGAGGACGGAGACACAGGGCGAGCTCCGCTTGATGAAAGAGGCAGAGACCACAGTGATGCAACCACTAGCCAAGGTCACCAAGGACTGCCAGAAACACCAGAACTGTGGGAGACAGGGAAGGGGCCTCTGCCAGAACATTCCGAGGACGTGCAGCCCTGCCACACACTGCGTTTAAAACTGCTGGACTCCAGAACCACGGGACAATACATGTGTGTTGTTTGTGATACTTCATCATAGCGGGCCCAGGGAACTAATACAGGCACACCTTGGAGATACCGCAGGCTCGGTTCCACACCTCTGCAATAAAGTGAGTTGCATGGATTTGTGCCTTCCCAGTGCATATAAAAGGGATGTTTACACTCCACTATTGTCTATTAAGGGTGCAATAGCATTATGTCTAAGAGAACAATGTGCATATCTTAATTCTAAAACATTTCATTGCTCAAAACTACTAACCGTCATTTGAGCCTTCAATGAGCCGTCATCTTTTTGCTGGTGAAGAGTCTTGCCTCAATGCTGGTGGCTGCTGACTGATCAGGGTGGTGGTTGCTGAAGGTTGGAGTGTCTGTAGAAGGTTCTTAGAGTAAGACCACAATGAAGTTTGCTGCATCTATGGACTCTTTTATAAAACGTTTCTCTGTAGCATATCATGGTTTTTGATAGCAGTTTACTCACACAATAACTTGTTTCAAAATTGATGTCCATTCTCTGAAACGTTGCTGCTGTTTTTTCAACTTAGCTTATGTAATAGTCTAAATTATTTGTTGTCATCTCAACATCTTCCCTGGGAGTGAAGCATTTCACAACATCTTCACTGGGAGTACATTTCATCTGAAAAAATCATTTTCTTTGCTCATCCATAAGAAATAACTCCTGATCCATTCAAGTTTTATCATGAGAGTACAGCAATTCAGTCCCATCCTCAGGCCCAGCTTCTAACTCTACCTCTCTCACTCATTCCATCACATCTTCAGTGACTTCCTCTACTGAAGTCTTGAACCCTCAGGGTCATCCCTCATGGTGGGATTTGGAAGAATCAGCTTCTTCCAAACTCCTGTCAGTATTTATATTTTTCTTTCTCCCATGAATCATGAATGTCCTAGTGGCATCTAGAATGGTGAATCCTTTCCAGAAGGTTTTCAGTTGACTTTGCCCATATTCATCAGAGGAATCACTCTCTATGGCAGCTATAGCCTCATGAAATGTATTTCTTAAATAGTAAGACTTGAAAGTCCAAATGACTCCTTGATTGATGGGCTGCAAAGTGGATGTTGTGTTAGTAAGCATGAAAGCAACATTCATCTCATTGAGCATCTCCATCAGAGTTCTTGGGTGACTAGGTGCATTGACCAAGAGCAGTAATATTCTAAAATAGATCATTTTTTGAGCAGTAGGTCTCAACAGTGGGTTTGAAATATTTAGTCAGCCATGCTGAAAACAGATTTGCTGTCATCTAGACTTTTTTGTTCCATTTAAAGAGCATAAGAATAATACCTTTAGCATAGCTCTTAAGGGCTGAAGATTTTCAGATTGGTAAATGAGCACAGGCTTCAACTTGAAGTCACTGGCTGCATTAGCCTCTAATGAAAGAGACAGCCTGGCCTTTGAATTTTTGAAGCCAGGCATTGACTTCTCCTCTGTAGCTATGACAGTTGGAGATGGCCTCTTCTAATGCAAGGCTGTTTCGTCTTCATTGAAAAATCAGCTATTGAGTGTAGCCACCTCTGCAATGATTTTAGTTAGATCTTTTGGGTCACTTGCTGCAGCTTCTCCATCAGCACTTGCTGCTTCACCTTGCACTTTTGTCTTACAGAAATGGCTTCTTCCCTAAACTTGATGAACCAATCTCTGCCAGCTTCGAACTTTTCTTCTGCAGCTTCCTCATCTCTCTCAGCCTTCACAGAATTGAAGAGAGTTAGAGCTTTGCTTAGATTAGGCTTTGGCTTCAGAGAATGTTGTGGCTGGTTTGATTTTCTCTCCAGGACACTCAAACTTTCGCCCTATCCATCAGCAATAAGGCTGTTCTGCTTTCTTATCAATGGTGTGTATTATATCCGATGGGCATATTTCAGTGGAAGCCGGATGGATGAGTCTAAAGCCTGGGCGATCCTTCGTTAGAGATGATGTTTAAATCCATGGGCAGGAGACGGGTGAGGCCACTGGAAAGAGGAAGGCAGGGAGGGGCAGACAGAGCCTTCGGGCATGGACCTCTGGCTGGAGCTGAACCACAGGTGTGGTGAGGGAGAGGGCTCCCTTCTGCCCCGGAAACTCCTGTCCCTGAACCGTGGTTTCCTTTGTCAGGTTGTGCATGGACTGCGTCAGAAACAGCAAATCCTGGTGTGGCTCTGTTCCTTTCACAGTGATGCAGGGGGGTTGAAAAGCAAGTGGACACATTGAATGTGCAGAGGCCTGAGCTGAAGAAAAGAGCACGGGCTGGGGACCAGGGCCAGGCACACTTGTCACAGCCCTTCTGACTCAGAGGTTTTTATATCACCTCCCCTTGCTCTTCTTTCTGGCCTGAACCTGCTTCCTAAGCACCCCAAGGTGATCTGGGGATACTTGCCGGATGGGCGCTGCTTGGAGCTTGTTAAAATTATCAAAAGAACAAGCAGACAGCCTTCCCCTGCACGGCTTCTCCAGCTGGAATGCGCACACAGGACACTGGGCCTGGCCCAAAGGCAGATTCCGACTCAGTAGGTGTGGGGTTGGGGAATCTGATGGTGGGTTTTGAACAAGCTCCCCTGCTCCAAGATCACGCTTGGAGTAGCAAGACTTTAGTGACTGTAACTCAGCAGGGCACTGTTATCCTGGCCACCACCTTGGGGTGGGTTTGTTGTCACACCCATTCTACAGAGGAGAAATCAAAGGTCCTGGCTCTGGCCTCGCCTTGTCGACCCTTGTGTCCTCGGGACCAGGATCCTTCCCTGGAGAGGGGCCCAGAATTCCCAGGGCCAGGGCTGAGGCCAGTCCCTCTGGCTTTGATTCCACCCAAGCTGCACTGACTTGGAGCATACACAGGAAAAGGAATGGGGGCTACTTTGTCGATTTGTTTAAGGCTCCATTTGCTCATCCATTTATTCAAAAAATACTCATTGAGCATCTGTGGCACCTAACACATCCCAGACACTGCAAACAGCACAGTACACATGAGGCATAAACAGGTCCCTGCCCTTTGGGGCTCCTATGTAGCCTGGCCTGCTGCCTAATTGAATTCCCACTAAGCCTCATGGAACTGTGGTCATCAGCTGATGCTCTGTGTCTTGTGTGACTGGAGCCTCCTGCCTCACAGGTAGCCGTAAGGGGTGAGCAGGAATCTTCTGCTCATTTCTGTTGTGCAGAAATTCTAATTATGTCCCGGACACCACAGATTCCCTTTCCCAGGTGTTGTGCAAACATTCCAAGGCAAGTGGCAGGGCCTTCTCGGACATTTGTGTGGCCCCCTTCTTCACCTGCCCTGCCATCACTCCCCTTGTAAACCCAGCGTGGACCTGAGCCCATGCGCTCCACATCAGGAGGCCCAGGGGCTGCGTTCATGGCCCAGGCTTCCTGTGGGCATAGCCCAAGCCCCCTCCCCCTATCTCCTGCCCTGGAGTGGAGGTCATCCCTGGAGTGGAGGGAGGTCATCTCTGGAGTGGAGGGAGGTAATCCCTGGAGTGGAGGTCATGCCTCGAGTGCAGGGAGGTCATCCCTGGCGTGGAGGGAGGTCATCCCTGGAGTGGAGGGAGGTCATCCCTGGAGTGGAGGTCATCCCTGGAGTGGAGGGAGGTCATTCCTGGAGTGGAGGTCATGCCTGGAGTGAAGGTCATGCTTGAGCAGGTGGATGTGTGTCACTTCATCCTCTTGCACTGAGCTGCCTGGACACCCAATTCATCCTCCCTATCCCAAGAGCCCCTTATTTCCTGAGTCATGCCTGTTTCCCTGCTGGACTGGAAGTGCCGGTGTTTCAGACACTGAATGTCTCCCTCACTTCCCCTCTTTGCCTCTCAGCCCCTACATTCACCTGCCCTCCATTTGGGGAGTTCAGTTTCCAGATTGTGGAGACTTTGATCTGGCCCAGTCTGGTGCCCCTGGAAGGCAAGCTTCCTCCTGTTCTGCATGGGCCATTTGGATGACTAGCTTAGGCTGCCTTTTCCACCTGCTGAGACCTTTTGCCCCTTCATCACACATATTGACCTTGCCTCCAAGGCTGCCACAGATGCGAGTTTGCTGGCTGTCCCCTCTGTGACACTGGTCACTGACGGGAATGTTCATGGCCAGGACTGCGCACAGAGCTCATGGTCCTTCTCATGCCATTCTCAAATCGCTGTCCTCTGTCTGCCTTCCCTCCTCCCTACGTTATCAGCACCGCAGGCATCTGCTCCCTGGACTCAGAGCCTGTCTCTAATCACAGGGCTCAGAGTGTTCTATCTCTTTTAGGGACTCCCACTGTAACGGGGGATCTTTGGGACTGCATGACCACTTTAGAAACTTCTGGAATAATGGAAGTTTCAGGCAATGCATCTGCACAGATACTGCATCTTTACAAACTGAAGGTCTGTGGCAAGTCTGCAGGTGCCATTTCTCCAACAACAAGTGCTCACTTCATGGCTCTGTGTCATGCTTTGTAATTCTTATGCTATTTCACATTTTTTGTTATTATTCTGTCTGTGCTGGTGACCTGTGATCAGTGGCCTTCAGTGTTAACTACCTTAATTGTTTGGGGCCATCAACAATTGCACCCATGTAAGATGGTGAACAAAATCGATGAGGATTGTGTGTGCTCTCACTTCCCCACCGAAGGCCGTTCCATCTCTCTCCCTCTCTTCCGGCCTCCCTATTCCCTGAGATGCAACAATATTGAAATTAAGCCAATTAATAACCTACAATGGCCTCTAAGAGTTCAAGTGAAAGGGAGAGTTTTGATTTCTCACTGCAAATCAAAAGCTAGAACTAATTAAGCTTAGTGAGGAAGGCATATCAAAAGCTGAGACAGGCTGAAAGCTAGGCCTCTTGCACCAAGCAGCGCCCATCCGGCAAGTATCCCCAGATCACCTTGGGGTGCTTAGGAAGCAGGTTCAGGCCAGAGAGAAGAGCAAGGGGAGGTGACATAAAAACATCTGAGTCAGAAGGGCTGTGACTAGTGTGCCTGGCCCTGGTCCCCAGCCCGTGCTCTTTTCTTCAGCTCAGGCCTCTGCACATTCAATGTGTCCACTTGCTTTTCAACCCCCCTGCATCACTGTGAAAGGAACAGAGCCACACCAGGATTTGCTGTTTCTGACGCAGTCCATGCACAACCTGACAATGGAAATGGTTCAGGGACAGGAGTTTCCGGGGCAGAAGGGAGCCCTCTCCCTCACCACACCTGTGGTTCAGCTCCAGCCGGAGGTCCATGCCCTGGGGACTCTGTCTGCCCCTCCCCGCCTCCCTCTTTCCAGTGGTCTCACCTGTCTCCTGCCCATGGATTTAAACATCATGTCTAACGAAGGATTGCCCAGGCTTTAGACTCATCCATCTGGCTTCCACTGAAATACGCCCATCGGATGTAAAACTCCTCCCCGCTCCCCAGGAACAGAGGCCGCCCCATCCCACCTCCCCCAAACCAGCAAGTGTCCTGATCACTAGGCTCCACAAGGCAAGACCTCTGCGTCACCTCTGATTCTTATCCCTCCCTGGAACTGGGGTCCAATCCACCTGCAAGTCCCAAGAGCACAGCCCTGGCCCAGGCCCCCTCCGTACCTCCTGCACTCGCGGCCACTACTGCAAATCCAGGGCTCCACCAGGCCCCTCTGAGCCTCCTGCACCCGCGGCCACTACTGCAAGCCCAGGGTTCCACCAGGCCCCCTCCAAGCCTCCTGCACCCGCGGCCACTACTGCAAGCCCAGGGTTCCACCAGGCCCCCTCCAAGCCTCCTGCACCCGCGGCCACTACTGCAAACCCAGGGTTCCACCAGGCCCCCTCCAAGCCTCCTGCACCCGTGGCCACTACTGCAAACCCAGGGTTCCACCAGGCCCCCTCCAAGCTTCCTGCACCCGGGGCCACTACTGCAAACCCAGGGTTCCACCAGGCCCCTCCGAGCCTCCTGCCCCCGCAGCCACTACTGCAAACGCAGGGTTCCACCAGGCCCCTCCGAGCCTCCTGCCCCCGCAGCCACTACTGCAAACGCAGGGTTCCACCAGGCCCCCTCCAAGCTTCCTGCACCCGCGGCCACTACTGCAAACCCAGGGTTCCACCAGGCCCCTCCGAGCCTCCTGCACCCGCGGCCACTACTGCAAAGCCAGGGTTCCACCATCTTCTCCCTCTGGATCCTGGCCATGGGAGTGGTCAGCGGACATCCTCACTCAGGGTCCCCAGGAAGCCACCTAGCCACCTTCTGACCAGCACAATCATAATAAAATGGGGACGAGCCTGGGGCCCTCTCCTAGGGAGCTGAGGCCACGTCCCACAGAGTGCTCAGAACAGATCCCAGCCTAACAGCAGAGAGAGGTCAGTGGCTCACTAGTGCCAGGCATCCCAATCCTCCGTCCCTGCACCCACCCTCCGGCCAGCCCCTCCCCACACAGCAACCACAGGGACATCTGTGACAGAGACCCCGCTGGAAAAATCCCCCAGGGACCTCCCAGTGCACTTAGTAAGAGCCGACTCTCACAGCTTCCTCCCATAGTCTGGCCCTGCCCCTTCCAAGCTTCCCCTCCCTCCCAGCTGCCTTTCTGTGCCTCAGATGCTGTCCTTGAGCTCTCTGTGCTTCTCCCATCACATCCTCAGAGGCTGGGTCTTTAGTCACCCAGACCCCAGGCCCAAACCCTCCTCCAAGGGTCTTCTCTGACCACCGGCCCCAAAACCCCCACCCTGCATCCCAGTCCCTTTCTGGGTCATTTCACTTTTTCCTTAGCATCTGTCAGCTGGCTGTCTCTGAGGTCAGCTTGCTGGCCATTTACCACGCACATCCGGCTTCTTGCCCACCAGCATGAGCTCCTCTAGAAGAGAATCTCGGGACCAGCACCCAACCTTCCTCTCTCGGTGGCTCTGCATCCCCCACCCAGAGCAGAGTGCAGCACAGAGCCAGTGATGGACACTGGCTGAGGGCATGAGTCTCTTGGCGGATGGGCCCGCTCTTGGCCGTGAGCCCGGGTGTTGGTGTTTAGCGGAGAGGGATGGAAAGTAGCCAAGCTGGTCTGACCAGAATCTGACTGGTGCTCACCACATGCCATCAGAGGAGAAGAAACTCTGGTTTTCATACAGAAATGAATGAACTAATATCTTTGTTCATTTGTTAAGTCAATCATAAGCTTACTAAATACCATAAACCCAGGACTCTGCTAGCCAATGAGCATGAACTAGCTGTGAACATAGCACTCAGCACCCTGAGCAGACGCCGGCTGCGAACGTAGCACACAGCACCCAGAGCAGGCGCCGGCTGCGAACGTAGCACACAGCACCCAGAGCGGGCGCCGGCTGCGAACGTAGCACACAGCACCCAGAGCGGGCGCCGGCTGCGAATGTAGCACACAGCACCCAGAGCAGGTGCTGGCTGTGAACCTAGCACACAGCACCCAGAGCAGGTGCCGGCTGTGAACGTAGCACACAGCACCCTGCTTTTGTGGAGGGAGAATCCAGTGCAATGATGAGTTTTGAGGCTGCTTCTTACAGAGTTCTTTATCTGAGACATCAATCTCAAATCTAAGGAACAGAGCTGAGCTCCTACTTTCCGGAATTGAGAAGGACGGCTTCTGCCACCGGAAATCTGTGAGTGTCGCTGGCTCTGCAGAGCTTTCACTGTCACAGGTTCAGAATCCCCACTCCTGGTGGGCCCCAGAAAGCAGCTGCTCAGCATGGTGGGAGAGAGCAGGGCAGGGGCTCTGAGGATGGTGGAGGAAGCAGAGGGCCTGGTCCTGTGCTGTGGACACTGAGTTGTTTCACAGGGATGGGCACAGGGGCACAGGTCCAGGGATGGGCACAGGAGCACAGGTCCAGGCCTCTCTGCATGCCGGAAGCAGTCGGTGCTCAGAGGAAAGAGAAACGTCAGAGGCGGATCCAAGGTACCCAAATGGAGGCTGAGAGGTGGATGCAGGTGGGAACCCCAGAGTACTGGTGAGTGAGTCCCTGACAGCAAAAAGAGAAGGGGTAGGTCTGGACCTACTTTTCGTATCCACAGGGATTGATGCCATCCACAGGGATAGACGCCATCCACAGGGATAAATGCCCGCCAAGTCTGGGCCTTCCATTCAATGCATCTCCTCTGATCCTCACAAGCAGTGAGCATCATTGGCCGCATTTTACAGAGACTGAGAATCAAAGAAGCTAAGTAATGTGCTCAGGCCAAGGGCAGCAGAGCCCGCTGGCATCTGCTGGGCCTGCACCAGCTCTGTGCCTGTCCCCAAACATCACTGGGATACTCGGAGTTCTTGGAAATACTAGTGAAGGTGCCAGGTTGAGGGCCCAGCATGCCACGGAAAACACAGCATGGACCGCGGAGAAACAGGAGGGATAGAAGCCCTTTTTCAAATGCATCCCTGAAATCCTCCAGTGCATTCCCTGAGGGTGTGGGGGTCCCTTGATGTACCCTCCTCCTCCTGAAGCTGGCACAAAGGCAGGGTGGGAGGGGAACGGCTTTGCAATTAGGATGAGCTGAGCTTTGCAATTAGGATGGGCTGACTGATAGCAACATCCACAGAAGCAGACATCAGTGCCACGAGGGTGGATCAGGCTCCGGGAGAGGATCCAGCTAGAGGTGGAGGAAGCACTTGAGGAAGGAAGTGCAGGGAAACCCCCGTCTATGAAGTGGCAGGAATCAGAGCTTTAGGTGCAGCGCCCACACACATAGCATTAGCCCCCGTCTGAGGGGAGGCGCTAATCCTGGCTTGGGATGGCATTTAGGGCAGAGTGTGAAGGCACCCAAAGGAAGAGTCTTGGAACCCAGACAGGTGCCTGCGGCCCCGCGAGTGCAGATAGTGGGTTGAAAAGCAGCAGGGACAGGGGAGCGATTCTCAAGATGAGCTCGTCTTTGGGAAGCAGGGGAGCAGCCAGTGCCCTCGGGAAGGACTGAGTTCTCATAAGGCACCGGGCAGTGTCTCTCCACCACCTGGGCCTCTCCCGGCTCCCCACCTCCTGTCTCTGAGCCGTGGTCACTCTGTGATGTTGCCTCATAACAGTGTGAGCTCAGGGGCCACACACGAGGCCTCAGCTAAACAGGCCACAGAACAAGGAGGAGACCAGGAGGAGAGGGAGGGGAGGAGCAGCTGAAACTGAACAGATGAAGCTGGAGACACTGGCCTGGCCATAGAGACAGAAAGGCAGGTGCCCACGCCCCATGGCAACCCGGCTCCAATGCACACAGGTTTCCTGGAGGCAAACCCTGGTGTCAGGTTCTTTAATTCTGCACGGCTACTGTGCAGTGGAGGACATTGAGGCCACAGTAAAATCTTGACGTCACCTGGGCCCTGGCAGCAACATCTGGGGAGAGGCCAGGAATCCAATCCTGCTCCTCTGATGAAGGGAGTGAGAAACAGGCCTGGCTGGGGGCCAGGGCCTTGTGGGAGCCAGCACAGGTTCTAAAAGGGTCCAGGCTTAGTGAGGATGCCAAGTTCAAGAGAGAAAATCCAAGGTGGGCTCATGCATGGAGTTGTGGGTGTGCAGAAGTGTTGCCCCAGGACCAGGAGATGCTGGGGCTGGGCTGAAAACCTACGTCCGGCCTTGTCAGGAGGGACCCATGCAGAAGGGGAGGGCTGGGCTTAGGGTGTCCCCATTTCTAGAAGGTTCTTGAATTGGGAGAATACAGGGAACACAGGGATGGAAGAATAAGCCAGAGTGAAGAGAGATTAAGGGCATTTCCCGTGACTGGATCCGGTGCCTGTTGTTAGTAAGGGAGCAACCTCTTCCTCTTATGAACAAGCCAATACGCTTCTCTCCGGTGTGGGAGCTTGTGTGTCCCAGGGCCCCCAGGGGTGGGGCAGGGGGTGTGCTGTCACTCCCATACACAGGGGTCAGTTGAGAGATCCTCTGGGGGTGGCTGCAGCCATCTCTTTTCCATGCAGAACCCGGGCTGGGCGGTCTCTGCTAACACTCATAAGGTCTCATCGGCTATTGAACCTGCAGAGCAGCAGCCTCGTTCAGTGAGAAGAAAGGGTTTTCATCACGTCTTCAACAAGGATCCACTTGCATGCATTCATGTTGTCTAACTTGGTAGAGATTCCTGGTGCTTTTATTGTTTACAAATCCTAAAGGCTGTCATCCTATTAGTCATAATATAGAAAAAACCAGGTTCTGCCACACCAACCAGATCTAGGAATGGGGATGGCTGTTTTAGACACAGTCGGACCTATTTCCTGTCATCATACGTGATTAAGAAGCATGAACATTCATGTCACGTTTCAGCAGGATTCTGTCCTCATTTGCTTAACTTCAGGGGTGTTTTCTCTATATTCGTCTTCTGCAGGGAAACATGTTGGTCCTGAGTCACTCTCTGTGTGGTGTCCTGGGAGGATGCACACATGGCTGTGGCGTTTTCACAAACAGATTCATGTGACTGACATTTGCACAATATTTTTGTAATTAGGCAGGAATTTGGGCATGGAGACCAAGTTGAGGATGCTCAGCCATCGCCTGTGTGCTCACCACTCACTTGCTGTGTGCATGTGCGCGCCTTATTATTGTGGAATTTATTATTTAGTCAAAAAGGGCAGAAGAATTTCAGTGATTATAAAATACCCTAGCTAGCATGACAGATGTAAATATGACTCCCAATATTGAGCAAGCTTAACCTTTTGCAAAAGGCCATCATGGAAAGAGTTTAGAGTATCTTTCTTTTCAGTGTCATTGTAAGTTAGTGATAAGGCCAAATTTTGCAAGATTCCCTAAAGTGTATGACCTCATAAAGAGGCCTCAGGTCCTTCATTTTCTACTCAGTTTTGGACGGTTTTGAAAAGTGCTTGGCAAACCTTGTGTATTACCCAGGGCTCTCCAGAGAAACAGAACCAATAGTGTGTGTGTGTGTGTGTGTGTGTGTGTGTGTGTGTGTGTGTGTGTAGAGAGAGAGAGAAAGAGATCTAGTATGAAGAATCAGATCACGTAATTAGGGAGGCTGACAAGACCCTAAGATCTGCAGTCAGCAAACTGTTGACCCAGGTTAGCTGGTGGTGTCATTCTTGTCTGGAGGCTGACAGGCTCAATACCCAGGAGGAACCAATACTTTGATTCCAGCCCCAAAGAAGGAAAAAGCCTGATGTCTCAGCTCAAAGGCAATCAGGCAGGAGTTCTCTTATTTGGAGGAGGGTCAGCCTTTTTGTTCTGTTCAGGCCTTCAGCTGATGGGACAAGGCCCACCCACACTGGGGACGACCATCTGCTCTACTCAGTGTTCCAATTCGAAGGTTCATCTCATTCACAGCATCCTCACAGATACCCCAGAAGTAGCATTCAACCAAATATCTGGGCACCCCATGGCCCAGTCAAGTTGACACATAAAATTAACCTTCACATCTTTCATGAGCAAAAATTAAAAGCCCCAAAAGAAGAGAAAGCAAATGGATGGCCTCTGTTGAGTGGAGTTTCCCAGTGAGCACAGGTCAGCCATGAGCCATGCAATGACACTTATTAAGAACACACTCACTCCTCCAGCAACTGCCTTAAAGCTTCAGGGAAGGGAGGGGGGATAAAAAATAAGCCATAGCAGGAGGGGTTTAAAAGGAACCCATTTAGTTTAAATCTTTGATCCTGAAAGTGCTTCCTATCACATGCATTTTGGTGTGCTTCTAATTTTTGAAGATATGAAAAATGGAAAAGATGGAAATTTCTCTGATCGTCAAGTATTTTATTTCACTCATTTAGAAGAGCAGTTAGATGCGGAGAGGCTTTTAGGGTAGAATCAATGTTTGAACAACTAAAACTGCTCAGATTAAATGAAAATATAGGTGTGGATATGTGGATGTTTTTCTGGGGAGAAGGTCTATGGATTTCAGTTATACTACAGAGAGGCCCATGGCTCTAACTGGATTAAATGTTACTGCCTATAGTTACCTGGAACTTTGGAGTTTATAAAGAACTGCTGCGCTAGAACAAAAGCTCCATGAGAACATAAATTTTTAGTCTCTTTTCTTCCAGGGCCTAGAACAGTGCCTGGCATTAAGTACCAGCAATGAGTTTTCCCATGACACTCTTATTCTGGTCTTTGCATCTGCCCTGTACAGTAGATCATTAACAGCAGATAAATCACAGAAGCCCAGGGATTTTGAATACCCTCTGCAAAATGAGCCTGGAAGGGCAGAATCTTGCTGCCTTTCTCACTGCAAGTCTGGGCTCCACTCCTCAAACCAGGGGCTAAGAACTGCTGGTGCAGGAACCAAGGGTGGAAGAGATGGGCTGTGGGATACTGACCCCGCATGGAGCCATGCACCCTTGTTGCTGTCCTCACCGAGACCCTGCATGGAGCCACACACCCTTGTTGCTGTCATTGCCGAGACCCTGCATGGAGCCATGCACCCTTGTTGCTGTCATTGCCGAGACCCTGTATGGAGCCATGCGCCCTTGTTGCTGTCATGGCCAAGAGTAAAGTTCATTTCATTGCCTGCTATAAAAGTAGAGATAAAATTTAACAAAATAAGTGAATTCCAAGATCTGCTCATGCATGTTCCAGCTCAGTTGTTTTGCAATGACGGAGGCAGGTGGGGCTCTGGACCCTGTTTACTATAATAAGTGGGAAGTAAGCTGGACGAGAGAACGTCAGCTGGAGCAGAAGTTGGAAACAGCCTTCTGCTCGTGATGTGGGAGTTGACAGCAACAGAGGAATACCAGAATAAGTAGCTGAACTTAGAAAAGAAGTTAAAATTTGGAAACTGCTGTGGTTGTAAGAGAGATGAAATTGGAAGCAAAATCTATGAGTCAGTTCCTCATTCAAACATTGCAGGCCATGGGCCCTGAGACAAGAGATTTAGTATGTCTAAACCCTGTTTTATCTGTGCTGTCCCAGAAGCAGTCCAGAGTCTCTTCCTCAGAATGATGTGCCAAGGTCTTATAGGAAATTATAGAACAACGCAGGTTAATGTGTAAATCAAATAATAAAATGTTATCTGCCTTTACCAGCCTACATCTCACTTTCATTAGACTTGTCTGTACAAGACACTGAGAACTAAACTCTGATGTTTTATCTTGCCCGAATTCCTAAGGGGACTGGGGAGTCATGCCCTCTGATGAGTTTTACTTTCCAACCTGACTCTGGCATAACATTATGAGACAAAGAAGAAAATCAAAACATTTTACCCCAAATCGTGTTTCTTTGTCATATTCTGAAATGGCCCTGCAAAGCTGTTCTTTGTGGGGGAAAATTTGCATCTGTAAAGAATCTCTATTAACATAGCTGCATATTTTTCTTCCAGACCCTCCCAATTCTAAAGAGATTAACTAAGATCTGAATAGGAAACATTTGTCACCTATTGTCTCTAAGGGCAGTCACTATAAGACTTCAAAAGAATTTTGGTCTCCACAATCTTTCTCTTAACCTGAACATTCCCTTTCTATACCAGGTCTTTAGACAAACTCAACCAATTGTCAACCAGAAAATGTTTAAATTCACCTGTAGTCTGGAAGCCCTGGCTTTGAGTTGTCCTGCCTTTCTGGACCTATCCAATGTATTTCTTAAATGTATCTGATTGACGTCTCATGCCTCTCTAAGATGCACACCGACCACCTTGGGCACATGTTCTCAGGACCTCCTGAGGGCTGTGTCACAGGCCGTGCTCACTCATATTTGGCCCAGGATAAATCTCCAAATATTTTACAGAGTTCAACTCAACGACTTTCAAAGTGCTTTATGATCATTAGCTCATTCAACTTTATAACACTGTATAAGGCAGAAAAAATAATTTTCTTAATAGATTTGTTCCTCTTAAATCGTGCAAAATTCCATCCCATATTTCCAGGCTGGGATAAAAATAGTCACCGCTGGGCAATTCCTAAGAGGTAGAACATATAGTGAAGCCACTTGGGTATATATTCCAACTCCTTTGAGTCCAGAGTGGACTAGAAAAACATGTACCAAAAACATTTTGTCCTTTTATTCTTGCTTTTTAGAACTATTTCTTCCTTACCCACAAGATAGTGCCTGAAAAATTATCATTCTTCCACAAAGGCCAATCACTAATAGAAAAACCAACAAATAGGAGGGTCTCTTTTACATCCAGAGAAGGTTAAGTAGCAGCAATGAGATTTGCCCTTCCACCTGAAGCCCCCCCACCCCAAAAAAAGACTATAAAATATATTAAACAAAATATGTAAAGAAACAAATTTCCAGATACTAGATATCAACAATTAATGGGAGTGAAGCCATAACGTGAGGAATAAGTGAGCTGGGCTCTGTGATCACCCAACTGACTGCTGGAGATTGTCTCCAGGCCCCAGAGCAGGAAGGCGGCAGGGAAATCCCAGCAGGCTCCCTGCACTGAGCCGACAAAAGTGAGAGCCTGGGGAGACGGAGAAGTGAGGACTCACAGGAGAGAGGTCTTTAGAAGACAGAGCTGAGCAGAGAGAATCGCAGAGATCTGAAGCATCGGGGCATTCCTGTGCGGAAACCACATCCTGCGGGAGAGGGTGCCCCATGCTCATACAGCACCTGCAGTTGTGCCTGCCCCACTGGCTTGAGTGAAAAGCTTTATGTTTCAAAGGATTGAGGAAAGTACTTGGAAAGCTCTTGCCTATCATGAGGAATAATTGGCCCTAAACTACATGCTGCACTCATTCCACCTCATGAATCTTAAAAGCAAGACCTGAAAGGATTAAACTGTTTTTAAGTAGTTTAGATGAACCCTAAAATAAAATACAAGAATATGTATAGAGAGGTTAAAAAATCCAGCATTCCACAACACAAAACTCACAATATCTTGTTTTCTAATCATAGATTACCAAGGGTGCAATGATGTTGGAATGTAGAATGTAAAATGAGAAGAAAATTCAGTCCAGTGAAACTGCCCCAGAATTAACACAGATTTTAGAATTAGCATAAAATGACATTAAAACAGTTTTTATAACTGTATTTCATGTGTTTGAAAGGTTAAGTACATACATTGAAGATATAACATATACCCAAATAGAACTTCTAATGTGTGAGATGAAAAATACATGTGTGTAGATTAGACATTGCAGAAAGTTTAGTGAACTTAGAAACCTAGCAACAGCCACTATCCATAAGAAAACACAGGGAGAACAAAGCATTTAAGAAAAATAAACAGAGCATTAACAAGCTACAGGATAATTTCAAGCAGACATATACATATAATTGAAGTTTCAAAGGAAAGGGGACAAGAAAACAATAATGCAAAAAATGTCCACAATTTGAGCATTATGATGCAACATATTGATGAAGCCAAATCAACCCTAATCATAAGTAAAATTAAGAAAACTACATCAACGTACGTAATAATTGAATTGTCTAAAACGAATGGTAAAGAGAAAATCTTAAAAGGAATCAGAGGAAAAAATGCATTCTGTACAAAAGAACAAAGCTAAGAGAAGACTTTTCTCTAAGAAACAATCAAAGTAAATAAGAAGACAATAGAGTCCCATCTTTAAAATACTGAGTTTTTTTTTAAACATTTCAGCCTAGAATTCTACACCCAGCAAAAATATTTTTCAAAAACAAAAGTAAATCATAGACTTTTTCAGACATGCAAAAGTGGAAAGGATTCAACACCAGCAGACTTGCACTCAAAGAAAGTCTATCAGGTAGAAAGAAACGAATGCAAGAGAGAAACCAAAAATATAGGGAACTTTCTCAACATGAAAAGGGGAACCTATAAAAATCTTATATCTAATATAATACTTAGTAATAAAAGTCTGAATTCTAAGTGCAGAACAATACATAAATGTCTGCTCCTATCAGTTCTATTCAATATCATGCTGGAAGTTTTAGCCAGTGAAACAGGCAAGAAATAAAGAATATCCAGGCTGGAAAGGTAGAAGTAAAACTGTCCCTTTATTTGAAGACAACATGATCATCCATGTAGAAAATCTAATAACCTATCCAAAAAAGCCTACTGAAAATAATGAGTTTAGCAAGGTTTTAGGACACCAGATCAATACACACAAAAAATTATATTTTTTATGGATATGTTTTTAATATGTGTTCCAAAATTATAGGAGATTCCTAAAATTCTGATATGTTGTATAGATATTATTAGTCACAATTATGGTTATTATGTTAAATTATTACAGGCCACAGAAATAACCAGATTTTCCTGTCAACTGCATTTTTGACCATGACCATATTAAGTCTTGTTCACAGTTGATTGCTTAATTCCGAGGCATTTTCTGAAAGCTCTTTAGAAGCAAGTAAGATTCAAAGGGATTCATGGAAAGGATGGAAAGGACGTTAACAAGCACTCTTGAATACAAGTTTCTGATCACTTACTTTAGAATCATATTGCTTAGACTGGGTAAGAATTTCTAATTCCCAGAACTCTAGTGAAGAGAGTCACTGGTTTATAAAACTGTTAACCCAAGCAGGACAAAAAGTAATTAAATACCAAGGAAATAGTTTGCTAGATTTTTATGCTAAATCAGCCAGTGCTGAAATTGTTAAGATATGCAATTTGAATGAGTTCCATGGTCCAAGTCGAATTACCTAAGACAACTCATTTAATAAACAGTGCTATGCACCTGATACAGTTTGGCTATTTGTCCCTGCCCAAATCTCATGTTGAAATCTAATCGCCAGTGTTGGAGGTGGGGCCTTGTGGGAGGTGTTTGGGTCATGGGGGCAGATCCTTCATGGCTCGGTGCTGTCCTCACCATAGTGAGTCTCACGAGATCTGGTCATTTAAGTGTGTAGCACCTCCCCCACCCCTTGCTCCTGCTCCCACCATGTGAAACCCCTGCTCCCCCAAAGCCTTCTACCATGATGGTAAACTTTCTGAGGCCACCCCAGAAGCAGATGCTGGTGTTATACTTCCTATACAGCCTGAAGAACCATGAGCCAATTAAACTTCTTTTCTTATAAATCACCCAGTCTCACATATTTCTTTAGCAATGCAAGAAGTGCCTAACACAGAAAATTGGTGCTGAGGAGTGGGGTGTTGCTTATAAAGATACCTGAAAACATGGAAGGAGTCTTGGAACTGGAAGAAATTGGAAGCGTTTGGAGTGCTCAGAAGGAGACAGGAAGATGAGAGACAGAAATTTCTTAGAGACTGGCTAAATTGTTGTGATCAAAATGCTGATAGTGATATGGACAATGAAGGCCAGTCTGACAAGGCCTCAGATGGAAATGAGGAACGTATTGTGAACTAGAGCAGGGATCACCCTTGTTATTCTCTAGCAAAGAACCTGGCTACATTCTGTTCATGCTCAAGGATCTGTGGAAGTTTGAACTTGAGAGTGATGACCTAGGGTATCTGGTGGAGGAAATTTCTAAGCAGCAAAGCATTCAAGATATGGCCTGGCTGCTTCTAATAGCCTACGCTCAGAACAGGCTATGCCTTCTACAGCCTACGCCTATGCAGGAACAAAGAAATGACCTGAAGCTGAAACTTATATTTAAAATGGAAGCAGAGCAGCCAGGTGCGGTGGCTCATGCCTGTAATCCCAGCACTTTGGGAGGCTGAGGCAGGTGGATCATGAGGTCAGGAGATCAAGACTATCCTGGCTAGCATGGTGAAACCTTGTCTCTACTAAAAATACAAAAAAATTAGCTGGGCTAGGTGGCAGGCACCTGTAGTCCCAGCTGCTCAGGAAGCTGAGGCAGGAGAATGGCATGAACCTGAGAGGAGGAGCTTGCAGTGAGCCGAGATCATGCCACTGCACTCCAGCCTGGGCAACAGAGCAAGACTCTGTCTCAAAAAAATAATAATAAATAAATAAAAATAAAATGGAAGCAGAGTATAAATATTTGGAAAATTTGTAGCCTGATCATGTGTCAGAGAAAAAAAAAAAAGCTTCATTAAGAGAGGAATTCAAGCAAGCTCTGGGGCAACCACTTGCTAGATATATTTGCATAACTAAAAAGGAGCCAAGACAATGAAGTAAAGGCCTCTATGACATTTTAGAGATCTCTCAGGCAGCCCCTCCTATCACAGGCCCTGAGGCCTAGGATGACTGATTGGTTTCAGGGTCCAGGCCCAGGAAACCACTGCCATGCATCAGCACAGGAAGCTGCTCCTCATATCCCAGCCACTCCAGCTCCAGCCTCAGCTTAAAGGGGCCCAGATACAGCTCAGTTCTCATCTTCAGATGGAACAAGCTGTAAGCCTTGGAAGCTTCCACGTGGTGTTCAGCATGTGAGTGCACAGAGTGCAAGAGTAAATCAGGCTTGGCATTCTCAGCCTAGATTTCAAAGGATGTATATAAAAGCATGGGTGTCCAGGAAGAAGACTGCTGCAGGGGCAGAGCTTCACAGAGAACCCCCGCTAGGGGAGTGCAGAGGGGATATGTGGGGTTGGAGCCCCCACACAGAATCCTTACTGGGGCACTGACTAGTGGAGCTGTGGAAGAGGGGCCACTGCCCTCTAGACCCCAGAAAGGTAGATCCACCAGCAACTTGCACCCTGTGCATGGAAAAGCCACAGACACTCAACAAGCTGTGAGAGAAGCTGCAGGGGCCGAACCGTATAAAGCCAAAGGGACAGAGCTTTCCACGGCCTTGGGAGCCCATTCCTTGCACCAATATGCCCTGGATGTGAGACGTGGAGTCAAAGGAGATTAATTTGGAGCTTTAAGATTTAATGACTGCCCTGCTAGGTTTCAGAACGTGCATGGGGCCTGTAGCCCCTCTTTTTTGGCTGATTTATCCATTTTGGAATGGGAATGTTTATTAATGTCTATACCCCCTGTGTACCTTGAGAGTAAATAACTTGTTTAACTTTACACATTCATAGGTGGAAGGGATTCATCTCTGGATGAGACTTTGGACTAGAACTTGGGACTTAAGACTTTTGAATTAATGCTGTAATACGTTAAGACTTTAATGGACTATTAGCAATGCATGATTTTATTTTGCAATGTGAGAAGGACATAAGATTTAGGGGCCCCAGAGGCAGAATAATATAGTTTGAATATTTGTCCCCACCAAAGTCACATGTTGAAATGTAATCCCCAATGTTGGAGGTGGGACCCTGTGGGACGCGTTTGGGTCATGGGAGTGGACCCTCATGTCATGGTGCTGTTCACATCATGACAAGTGAGTTCTCATGAGATCTGGTCATTTAAAGGTGTGTAGCACACCCCCCTCCTCTTGGTCTTCTCCCACCACCTGTTCCCCACTTGCCTTCAGCCATGACTGTAAGCTTCCTGAGGCCTCCCCAGAATAAGATGCTGGCACTATGCTTCCTGTACTGCCTGCAGAACTGTGAGCCATTGAACCTCTTTTATAAAAAAATTACCCAGTCCCAGGCATTTCTTTATAGCAATGCAACAAGGCCTAATACAGCATCTAAATTGGAGAAACAAAATTTGTCTTTAAGAGGACATAAATTCAACATTAAGCATAGACTAATGGAGAGCCTGGGCCGCTACCCAGTCCTTGTGGAGTTTTTAAACTTTCCATTATTAAAAGCTCTGCACTCCATGACTCATCGTGGAAAAGATGAACTAATCCAAATTACATATATCTACATCGATGTAGCTATAGATATATTGGTGGGTGGTGACTGTTCTTAGTTGCTGAAGTAGTTGTGACCAATGTCTGGTTTGTCAAACCCATAATCCTGGAAATCCAGTGAAAACCTCAGGGACATTTCTGCAACCTGTTAGGCCATTTAAACATTTATAGAGGGATTTTATTCAAAATTCCTTTTAAATATATGTTTTCTGGTTGTTTAGAAGCTTCCCCATGTCAGAAGGCTGCTGCTATCACAGTAGCTAAAAGGTTATTAGCAAATGTGTTTCCTTTGTGGGGCATTCCAGGAGAAATCTCCAGTGATGAAGGTACTAATTTCACTGGACAAGTTGTAAAACAATTAAGATATCACTGATAAACTAGATTAGGCAAAGCTAAATGAATAGGCTGGATTGCCTTGATCAAAGGGAGTGCAGGTTGATGACAATCAAATCTCTTCCAGTGGAAGACATACATTGACCCCTTATGAAACAGTCAGTGAAAGGATTCTGCCCCACTAATGGAACCTCATGTATCTTCTGCTTAAAAACTCTCAGATGGCTAAAGGATATGAGGCTTTGATGCATTATGCTAAAGTGTATTTCCAGCAGGTATAGGAAGTCGTTCATGGTTCCCTGACTGAGGACAAACAATTCAAAATCTAGAACCTGCAGACTGGATCTTCTGGAAATGACATCAAAGAAAGACTGCCCTTGCCACTTACACTGCCACAAAACCTTGGGAACCTCAAATTTTGGGTTCATTATCTCACAGCTGAGAAGGGCCACTCCAGACTCTTGGAACTATATACTTATTGGATTCCTTAAACTAAAACTAACCAGGGAAGTTTCTCCCCAGAAGTAAACAGCATCCTAGATATGGACAGCCTTCCCAGGATCTTTTATCAAGATTCCTCTGCCATGATGAGATGCTACCTCTTTTAATTTCTTCTTTGCTTATGTCTCTCTGAATAATAAAATTGAAAAATGGGTCTTGAGTACACTCATGCTTATACTTTTATTTGTGGAGGATTTCGCAGCCAACCACATACATTGGAAACTTTATGCCTTGACTGATGAAATATGAAGGGCCAATGTGGGTAAGGAATTTTATTGGTAGCTTTGTTGCTCCATAATGTCAGAAGAAGAGCATCTATCCACTCCTGTTAACCTGCATCATAGGTCATGGAAATGTGTGACCTTGAGGGCACCATAACCTATGAATGACAGTGCTGGATGGAAACCCAAAATGATCGTAACTGAGAGTGGTTCTAAGGCCCTAAGTTTTGGTCACACTCTCATTTCAGTGAAAACCTGACCAAAAGGGGAGGATTTTTAAGCAAAATTATGGGAGGCCATTGTTTTGGACTGAGCTCATGCACTAGGTCCCAGTAGATCAGACCAAACCAAAATGAAGTCATGCCTGTGAAATGCAACATAATTAAGCTGAAACTTTAAAGAGGTAGACAGATCCCAAAACAGACCAGTTTAATTTTTCTCCAGAAAACAGGAGATTCCAGCACACCAAGGAGGTCCCTCTGCTCTAACCTTTACAGAGAAGCCACCTGAGGTAACTAGTTTTTTCCTCCTTTATTGTTTCCTTGTTCCCTCCTTACAAAACCCACTGTTCTGCTATTTCCCAGAGGGATTCGAGACCACTACGTCTATTTACCGTGGTGACAGGGTGATGTCAATGACTAAAGTTTTGATCTACCTCTCAAAATTGAGAGGTGGACTAAAAGTGGAGAAATTATTAAGTTTAGCCTAAAGCTGCCTCTTTACATGTTTTAATTTCAGCCTAAAGGTTTCTCTGTGCATAGTGAACTGCATCCTAACTGGATGTGTAAACAGACTTTAACCTACTCTTGTACCAATCACCAGAGACGAACTGTTCAAACCATGTTCAAATAAGGCAAAACCAAGCTGTATTGAACCCAGTGTTTCTGCACCTCACTTCTGTTTTGTGTACATTACTTTCCTTTTTCTGTCCACACATGGCCAATCATGTGGCAGCCCCAGAGTCACTCTCAGCTGATTCTGGTTCTAAGGGCTGCCGGATTCATGAATTGTCCTTTGCTCAATTAAACTGTTAGACTTAGTTTGTCTTAAGTTTTCCTGTTAACACAGTACAGGTTCTGTTATTGTTTTGCTTTGTTTTGTTTTTGAGACTGAGTCTCACTCTGTCACCCAGGCTGGAGTGCAGTGGCACAATCTCAGCTCAAAACAACCTCTGTCTCCTGGGTTCAAGCGAGTCTCCTGCCTCAGCCTCCCGAGTAGCTGGGATTACAGGTGTGCACCACCACACCCAGCTAAGTTTTTGTATTTTTAGTATAGACAGGGTTTCACCATGTTGACCAGGCTGGTCTTGAACTCCTGACCTCAGGTGATCCGCCCACCTCGGCCTCCCAAAGTGCTGGAATTACAGGCATGAGCCACCACACCTGTTATTGTTTCGTATGAGCAAAATAAATAAGTAGGAAACCAGTAAATAAATTACTATGTACAAAATTTGAGATGAGTGTGGAAGAGTATTTTTAATTTTTGATGTTTAAATTTCTTTTTTTTTAACATTGGTGTTAATAAGTGAAAGAAAAGTGATTCGTTCTCTGTTTCCTAGAGTTGATGGCAGAATGATTATTGAATGTACCAAGCAGCATTTGTAAAAGCAAGCACACTTTCTATGCTCTTAAACAAGTCCTTTTCTATGTAACTGCAGGATAAAGTAGATATAAATCTGTAACATGAGGATTTTATAGGATGCACAATTTCCCTAGAGTTTCCGTTCATTTTCTGTAGATATGTTTTTTAATATTGTGGCTTATACTGGTTTCCTTTTATTATTCTCAGTTCTCATTTGAAAATCATTAATATTTCTGGCTTAAAATTATTATATAGTACACTAAAAGATTTAGTTCAACATAATTGTCAGAAGACTTGTGATCAATGGCAAACCTGTCCAAGACACTTAGCTTCCAACAGGAAAACAAAATTGGTCTATTGAGGAAGAGTGAAGCTGTCAGTCTCAGTTGTAAGAGAATTTTAGATGTCCACACATATTTTCTTAGCTTTCAACAGAGCACAAGTATCCCTCAAATTATAGCAACCCAATCCGCATAAAGTTAAGAAGGCATAAAGTTAAGCATTCAATAAACGGAGGAGAAAATAAAATTGCGGGGTTTTGAGGACATTTACCGTCTTGAATATGCACTGTCTTTTCTCCATGGCCAGCTGTTAAAATTTTGCCTGGTGATGGCACAAAGGTGGGAGACCTGGATTCAGGCTCACGTTGACGATCTTGGGTAAAATTTTAACCTCTCAATGTTTTTCCTTCCCCTTCTGCAAAATAGAGATAATTATAGCATTTATCTTGTTAGATCTTTCTGAAGATCAAGGACACAGTGTAGGTTCTTTTTTTTTTTTTTTTTTTTTTGAGACGGAGTCTCGCTCTGTCGCCCAGGCTGGAGTGCAGTGGCGCAATCTCGACTCACTGCAAGCTCCGCCTCCCGGGTTCATGTCATTCTCCTGCCTCAGCCTCCCGAGTAGCTGGGACTACAGGCGCCCGCCACCAGGCCCGGCTCATTTTTTGTATTTTTAGTAGAGACGGGGTTTCACCGTGTTAGCCAGGATGGTCTCGATCTCCTGACCTCGTGATCCACCCGCCTCGGCCTCACAGAGAGCTGGGATTCCAGGCGTGAGCCACCGCGCCCGGCAGACAGTGTAAGTTCTAAATGTTGCATTCAGTAATCCCCGATAAACATTCGTGACCATTACCACCATCATTACTTGATGCACAGGGCCAGACATACACATTCCTTTTAAAGCCTTCTCTAATTTTTAAAGGCTTTACCCAATGTTGTTCTTCAAATCTTGCAAGGAAAAAGGAACCCAGTGTTGTGTGGGTAATTGAATGAATAGCAAGGACTGGATTTGTATACGTTTGTATCCTCACTCGCTAATCATGATTCATCACGCAGATGAGAACTTAGTTTCAATTCTCTGGGGAAAACATTAGTTTTATATTGGTTGCATGAATTTTATTTATTGGCTGAACGAAGCTTTCTAATAGTAGTTTAATATTTCCTTGTAATCTTAGCAAAGCACCCCTAGCCCACTCCTCCAGACATAGAACATATCTCATTCCCTTGGAGATATACTTACTAAGGATCCACTTGGCTTAGGCCACAATGCCACCAAATGTCAAACATTTAGGCCTGTAGATGCAGGTCCAGAGATGGAGAGAAGTCCATTAGATTAGGAGTCCCAGGCACATCACTGCCTAATTACATAAACCTCAAACTCGGGTGCCACCGTTTTCTCAGCGTTAAGACAAAACCAATGGCAGATGATCCATTTTGCTGCTCGTGCTAGACTTCTCTGAGGTATAGAGTTGCACTATTACATGTCACAGCTTTCATGCTGAAGTCCATGTCTTTATTCAGCATCTTACAATAACATCTACCAGGGAGGAGTGAAAAGAACGAACCCCAGTACTTCCTTCCGCCCTACGCAGCACCATCAATAGCTTCTTCCTTGGTGTCTTCGGAAGGTTAGAAGCAGCTGTTGATCCATGTTCAGTGGCTTTTCTCCGAGTAGTAGCATGTATGCACTGCATTTTTGTGTTGACCAATAGATAATCTAGATGATATTGACTATATACCACTTAAACAAAAATGTAAGAAGTAAATAACATCAGAAAAATTTGTGGAACTAATATAGACTGTAATCTTTATTTCTTCATTAAAAGAGTACTCAATGTAATTATGTTAGTGATGACTTGTGAGGTTTACACCAACATTGCCACTCAGTTGGCACTGTCTGCCTGGCTCCTCCTACTTCATGCACCAGCTTGCTGTCTAAAGAAATGGGATGCTAACACAGCTATGATTTATGATTTCCTTGGAAAACATGAATTTTATAAATCCTGTCAAATAAATTGCATTGTCTCCTAAAATTCCTATTCAACTTTACTAAAAAAGTATTACAACAGGGTAGGATTGTTACCCATAGTCCTGTGATAAATGGGATGTAGGTGTCACGAAACTATGTTTTTGAGATATTAATAGACATTCTTTGGGAAAAGTGGTGCTAGTGATTTCTTTCCAAGATGTTCCATGAGACATGGCAGATGCATTTGTAGCTGTTCTTGTCATTGCGTGATGTTCTCTCTGCAGGATGACTCCTGTGCGTGAATGTATGACCTGAGCAGTATCTACAAACCATCCGTTCTCCAGAGATGAGTGCAGGGGAGCTGGCCAGACGCTTGCCTGGAGATTTCATTCATGGTAAGTGTCAAAATATTCCCAGAAATGCACAGTAACATAGAAAGTAGAATACTGGATGTTCGAAAGGATTTCTTTGATAAACTTCTTGGAGTTTGCCATAAAACCCAGGGGAACTCTTCAAATGACAAGCTTGGTACCAAAATGGTCTTTTGAAAAGAACAAGATTGGTTAAATAGTCACTGTTTTTGGCAGAGTGGCGTACTTAGGATTGGATTACCGCTCAACTTCAAAATCGTATGGCCTATGACCATGGACACCCACCCTCTCTTGGGGTCTGCAGGCCAGCTCAGCGGGGACTGTCAGGATGGGCTCCAGGAAGCAGGGTGTGTTCAGGTCTGTCTCTTACTTCCTCATTCCCCTTAGACCTGCACCTACCAGGCTTGTCACCAAGGCACAAGGGAATGAGCGAGAACCAGCCATACCCCCGAGATCTCACCCCAAACCAACCACTGTCATTTCTGCTCACACTCTGAGGCCAAGCAAGTCTCCAGGCCAAGCCCAGCATCCCCGGTGCAGGGAAGCACATCCCTCCATCTTCACGGACGTGTCCAAAGCCGCGCGGCAATCGGTGTGGTGGGAAGAACAGGGCACTTGACCACCTGACGCACGAACTGCGAGGGCTCCCACTCTGTCTCCACGCCACACGTAGCTTCTCTATACAGATGCTGGGTAAAAATAGGAAGCATGTTGATCTGAATCCTGTATCAAATGATGGAGACGAGCAGAGGTGTTGATCATTAAGGCTTCAGCGGCGTTCCTAGCATAACTGACTAAATGGTGAAAGACACCTTGATGTTCAAAACCTCCTGAGCTACCCAGCCATTCTTCTGAAGAAGATTAGGGCTACTGCACGCGAACCCTTGAACAGTGTCTCGATTATTTACATTCTGGTTGTGATAGAAAACTTGGAAAATAGAAGAAAGAATTAAAATGTTAATAAATAATTGGCGGCCCCTCCATCCAGAGATCACCTCTGTTCGCATTTTCAAATATTCCTTCCGTTTGCTCTGCTGTGCATATTGCTATACGTAATTCTCACCATATTTCAAAAATAATTTTAATAGTCAACATTGACCAAAAACTGTTTACATTAAGTTTATTATGAACTAATTTTCCCCAAATAAAAGTTAACTTACTGACATAGTTCCTTGGAAAGAGAATGTGGTTTTTTTACTAAAAATAATACAATTGCTAAGAAAATACAGAAAATAGTTCAGTGTAATTTAGTACAACTATGCTATCTTAGTCATTGACATCTTTGTGTGATGTTCCCAGCTTCCTCTGTTAAGGTAAGTCCTGTGGCAGCCGCCTACATCGGGAATGGGCAGGAGACAGTGCCCCTGCCTGCAGCATCCGACACACCAGGGACAGAACATCCTGACCGCCAGCTTCATGGAAGACAATTTCCATGTCTACCACTTAAGTCTAGAGGTTCTCTATCCCGTGTTTACATGTGCAACTCCCTGAAGATAAAAACCTGTTAGATTCATTAACTAATTACTGTCTACTATGCGCATAATATGCTGTTAGAAGTTAAAAATATGAATATTTTAATTTATATTTTAAATATAATACTAAAAACATCTTGTACTACAGGAGTGTAGGAATATTACTAAGAATTAGAAAAAGTGGAGAAACAAAGTCTTTGTGGCAGGAGGCCAGCCTGGCTTCAAAGACTTCACAAGTGGAAATAACCCTTAAAGGTGGTGATGTCCTCCACAGGCGACACGATGGGAGGAGAAAAACGCATGAGCCAGGGGCAGACAGACAGGTGTGCATGGCACATCCAGGCAACAGGATGCGCAGGTGTCCCCAGGACACAGGTGAATGGGAGGGCATGAGGAGATGAGGCTGTGGCAGCAAGACAGGCATCGAAGGACGTTGTACACAGAGGAGCTGAGCCTTAACCATGTCACCCATGGGTTCTGGGGTTTGCTTCTCTGTTTTAGTATCTTTGGGTTTTTTCAGATGTGTAATACGTACACATGGTAAGAAATTAAAAGCAAATCCAAAAGCTATGTCTGTGAAATGTAAGAAGGTAAGAAGGGAAGGCTCTCTCCCAATAAGCACTCCTGAATGTTAAGTTTCTCATTGTCACACTTTCTTTCTCCAGGAAGCAACCGCTACTGCCAGTGTCTGGTATGCATCCTCTCAGAGGTGATGCACATACACACACACAAACACATACACAAAAAAACCACACACACACACATACACAAACATACACACATACAAACACACAAACACACACATACATATACAAACACAAACATACACAAACACAAGCACACACATGCACACATACACAAGCACATACACAAACACACATACAACACATGAACACACAAATGCACACACATATACAACACACACACATACATAAATGCACATACACAAACATACTCATATATACACACATACACAAACATACATAACCACACAAAAACACACATGCACACACATACACAAACACAGACACACACATACATACAATCACACACACCTACACAAGCACACACATAGCCAAATAAAAACACACAAACATACACGTGGATGCACATATAAACATGCACATAGACACACACATAAATGCACAAACACACTTAACACAAACACACATGCAAACAAACACATGGACACACAAATACATATACACATACACACCTAAGCACACAAATGCATGCACACACACATTCCCATAAATAGCACACTGTAGACAATTTTTTGCAATGGACCTTTTCACTTAACAATCATGTCAGGTCAGGTTTCCCTGACCTAAACTCAGTAAGTGCTAATGCGTAATTGATGTATTATGATGGCACTTGGACCAGGCCTGGTGGGTCGCACCTGTAATCCCAGCACTTGGTGAGGCCGAGGAAGGAGGACTGCATGAGCCCAGGAGTTCAAGACCAGCCTGGGAACATAGCGAGACCCTGTCTACACACACACACACACACACACACACACACACAAAATTAGCAGGGCATGGTGGTGTGCGCCTGTGTTCCTAGCTACTTGGGAGGCTGAGGTGGAAGAATCGCTTGAACCTGGGAGGTCAAGCCTGCAGTGAGCTGGAGCCCTCCAGCCTGGGTGACACAGCAAGACTCTGTCTCAAAAAAAAAGAAAAATTGTGCTCCCTCCAAAATACAGAGAGGAATGGGAGAGACAGGACAGGAAAGCAGGAACGCCATGCAAGGCTGTAATTCCAGGTGAAGTCCCACAGCGGCAAGATGGGCTATATAATTTGCAAAGCTCGATGCAAAAAGGGAAATTTCCCCTGCTGAAGAATCATTGAGGCAGTGAAGGCAGGGCCTGAAACTGAAAAGGGGTTTTGTGGTGCTGACTGTGACCACACACGCTGCAGCCCCTGAGCTGGCCATGCCTGGCTCTGATTCTGCAGAGGAATCCTGGACACAAGTGGCACCTCTGAGTGTGTCCGTCACTTGAGGCAAGGGGCAGGGTTTTCACAGCTCACACTGATTGATCAGTGCCAGCTCAGGGCCCCTGCCAGTGCTCTCCTGCACTGCCAGCTCCAGAGTCCCAACAGGAGCCTCTTCCAGAGCAGCAGGTGCTGGCTGTGAGGGCAGAAGCAGAGTGAGCTGACCAGCAGTGCACCAGACATGGGGGAGGAGTCTGAGGAGCTCAGGGTCTGAGCAGGACAAGAGCAGGGTCTGTCACAGCTGTGTATCCTGGAGACCCCCCCCCCATATCTGTACAGAAAGCTTCGTGCATTATTTGCAGTGATTGCAAACTTCTTTGTTCAACCAGTGACCCCACTGATGGGCCTTTGGATGTTTCCAGGCTTTTGGTGGCATACACCATACTGTGGTGATTATCCCTATTTTTGTGTCACTTCACACTTATGACAGTTTTGTCATAGGATACTGGACCAAAGAGTATGAGAATTTTTTTTAAATTTCAATAGCTTTAGGAGTACAAGTGGTTTCTGGTTCCATGGATGAATCGCGGGTGGTGAAGTCTGGGCTTGTAGTGTACCCATCACCCAAATAGTGTACAAAGTATCCACTAGATAATTGGAAGAAATCTAGAAGCAACACATTACCCAACTTCAAATTATACTACAAGGCTATAATAACTAAAGCAGCATGGTATTGTTATAAAAGTAAATACATAGCCCATGGAACAGAATAAAGAGCCCAGAAATAAAGCCAAATACAACCAACTGATCTTTGATAAAGAATAGAAAAACATAAATTGGAAAAAGGACACCCTATTCAATAAATGGTGCTTGGAAAACTGGGTAGCCCCATTTCAAAAACTAAAACTGGATCCCTATCTCAGACCATATACAAAAATTAACTCCAGATGAATTAAAGACTTAAATCTAAGATCTGAAGCCATAAAAATTGTATAAGGAAACTTAGAAAAAAACTCTTTTAAACATTGGTCTGCCAAAGGATTTATGACTAAGATCTCAAAAGCAAATGCAACAAAACCAAAAATAAATAAATAAGGTTGCCTCTATCAGCCTCAGAGAAAATGTATTTGGAAACCAACTTACAAAAGCTATTGAAAGCTATTGTTTCATAAACAGAGGGAACACAGGAGTCAATGATGCTTACACTTTATGAACCTCACTGCTATTATATTTTAAGATGTTCACCTGGAGTTCCATTAAGAGAAAAAGCAGCTCTGAAGATCACATTGGAAGGTTCCACCTGACAGGTGAGGGCAGTCCCTTCAGGATGTTCCCATAAAATGAGGCACAGAGAAGATGAGGAGGCCCAGACACATTTCTCATGGAAAACTGTCTTTATGAGTTAAAGACACACAGAATAAGAGTAAACATGAGCATTAAAGAGCAATTACAAGCACCTAAAACTATAAAAGAGAAATATCGATCTGCAACTCCAAACAGTTCAGCCACTGGTCAAACATTGAAGATGAGAGTGTGAACAGTGGATGTGTCTTCTTTGATTTCCCTTTTAATTTTATTCTAAGGCCTGGAATGCACCACCTAGGGGAGACATTTGATTAAAAATGTATTTATTCTTAGTATGTAAATAGTGAAAATGTTATTAGTCAACTATACCTTATTGTAAATTAATCTAATTATATTGTTTTATTCCTATTTATCAATTTATGATCAATATTATGCTAAAGCGACCAGGAAATAGAAGCATACATTAATCTACGTGATTGTGTGGATAAATCAGATAAGTTGATGTATTATCAGGGGTATGATTACTTTCTGTGAGCCATGATTAGGTCAGACAGAGAGAAAGGTCCAAATAACATTTGCTTACATGGAATACACTTTCTTTTTTCTCTGCCTACAATGTTGGGTACGTGGCCTAGGCTCCTGTACTCCCCAGTGTGTGTTCTGGGGCTGCTCTGTCTCAGTGATATGCCATGTGTTGACTCAGTTCCCAAGTCTGCCTCGTGCTCCAAGAACATGCCGGCATTCCACCCTGCAGGAGGGAGAGCGGAGGGGAGAGGGCAGACCGCTTTCTTTAAGAATGCATTCTAGAAGTTGATATTGTATTTCCACGTATATCTCTTTGATCAGATCTAGTACAGGGTGAGTATCCCTAATCAGAAAATTTCACATTCAAAATGCTCCAAAATCTAAAACCTGAGCACCAACATGACTCTCAAAGGCAATGCTCATTGGAGTATTTCAGATTTTGGACTTTCTGATTTGGGATGCTCAACTGGTAGTATAATGTAAATATTCCAAAATCCAAACAAATCCCAAACCTGAGACATTTCTGGTCCCAAGCATTTTGGGAAAAAGACACAACATATACAAAGCCCTAAGTCCCTGCAAAGGAGGCTGAGAACTGTAAACTGCATTCCTGGTAGACATTTGTCCATGGTGTTAATTTTCCATGGCTGCTGTGACAAATGACCCAAATGTGTTGGCCTTAACACACTTATATCTTATAGTTCTGGAAGTCAAAAGTCTAAGATCTGTTTCCCAACTCCAGAAGCAAGTGCTCCCTGTAGAGTCTCCATAGGGGCAAATGCTCCCTCCAGAGTCTCCTGGGGGCAAGTGTTCCCTCCAGAGTCTCCGTGGGGGCAAGTGTTCCCTCCAGAGTCTCCGTGGGGGTAAGTGCTCCCTCCAGAGTCTCCGTGGGGGCAAGTGCTCCCTCCAGAGTCTCCGTGGGGGCAAGTGCTCCCTCCAGAGTCTCCGTGGGGGCAAGTGCTCCCTCCAGAGTCTCCGTGGGGGCAAGTGCTCCCTCCAGAGGCTCCATGGGGGAAGTGCTCCCTCCAGAGGCTCCATGGGGACAGGTGCTCCCTCCAGAGTCTCTGTGGGGGTAAGTGATTCCTTCAGAGGCTCCCTGGGGACAAACGCTCCCTCCAGAGACTCCATGGAAGCAAGGGCTACCTCCAGAGTCTCCATGCGGGCAAGTGCTCCCTCCTGAGGCTCCGTAGGGGCTTCGGAGGCCCTCTAGGGACAAATGCTCCCTCCAGAGACTCCATGGAAGCAAGTCCTCCCTCCAGGGGCTCCATGGAGGCATCTGCTTCCTCGCCCCTTCCCACTTCTCAGGCTCCTTGGCTCATAGCCCCTTTCTCCACCCCCAGTCCAGCAGGGTAGCATTGAGTCTCAGTGGGGACCGTTCCCAACCCTGTGCTGTCAATATCCTTCCACCTGCCTCTCATAAAGACACGCGTGGCTGCGTTTAGCTCCCACGTGTGTTAGCCCCCATGTGTGTAACCCAGGAGAATTCCCCATCTCAAGATCCTTAATCACAAAAGTCTCTTTTGCCACGTAGAGTAACAGACACAGGTTCCACGGATTAGGACCTAGGTATCTTGGGGGCTGTTATTCAGTCTACCAAGTCCACTAGAATTATTTAGGGACTGAGGAAGAAGAAGCCGGGAATGCTAGAGCTCCAGGGGCTTTTGCTGCAGAGAGGAAGCTGGAGTCTGGGGACGAAGGCCGGGCAGAACTGGAGAGACGGGATGGGGACAGGAAAGACCCCTGGCCCTGACCCTGTCCTCAGCCACTCTCCCTCCTGTGCAGGGAGAGCTTGCGTCCCTCTGGAGCAGGAGGCTGTGTGGAGAAGCCTCTGATGAGTGAGGAACAGGATGTGCCAAGAGAAACCTCCCCTGAGTCACTGCTTTCCTCGGCACAGGGCCGGTCCTACCCACTTGCCACATCTTTTCCAGAAAGTCAAGTGATAAAGATTAATATTTCACGATGCCTTTGAAGCAGCCAGAATTCCACACAGCGCCCCTGCCTGCCTAGGCCTTCTGACTCTTCAAAGTGGAGCGGACACGAGTCCCAGGCCCCCTGGAGGCAGTGGCCTGGAGGTCTTGCTCTCCCTTTCATCTCCATCCAGGATGGGGACAGCAGCCGCCCCTTGACCCCCTCAGCCCTCCTGTTCCCGGCCACTGCTGGGTGAGCCTTTGCTTCCAAGCAATTGGGGACCCGGAGCTTGTCACCAGTTTGAGTACAGGGATGTGAGTACCATGGAATCTATCCACAAGCCAGAGCCAAGCTCAGTGGGAACAAATGGCTGGAGTGCTTCAAAGACAGAACGTTTTCTATCATTTTCCTCTCGTGGGGCATCACCCAGCCACACTGCGCTATCGCATTTGGGGCAGATGCAAAGGTGGCCCTCAGCTGCAATGTTTAACCTCACGTGAGGCAGAGAGGTAAATCTCTCTTCCTTCATAAAAGAACACAGAAAGCAAGTCAGTGCACTCTCCAATTGAACAGATTTTGAGGACGAGACTCATCTACAGTGTCTTATTTTCTCATTGCTCTGTGTGGTCTACGTTCTGAGGAAAGGAGAGTGAGGTCATGTTATAACCATTTGCAGTTCCATCTTTCCAGAAAAAAGGAAAAGTTATTACCTGCTGAGTGTCTAGAGTCCTCAGCCCCAGGAGGGGAATCTGATGGAAAATTTGACACAATAAATAATTAATCTTATGACGTAAAACAAAAATTCTAATTCCAGATTATCCCTGAAACCCAATGTTATTGAAAGTGTCCCTGGCGTCATCAGCATGTACGTGATCCGGGACTCTAGGCATTGGTTTGCCCGCGATTTCTCCACCTTACACATAGGGCACAGCCCAGGCATGTGCCTCCCGCGGTTCTAGGGGCTGAGCAGACCCTGGACTGAGATGGACAAAGCCGTTCTCTTCCGCTGTTTAGGGCTGAGTCATTGAGCAAGTGATTACACGTGGAGTAAACGCTGGGGGTAAGCAGGTGCGAAGGGACATGAATCCAGAATGCATAAAACCAGTTACAACAGCACATGCCATTTCATTCTGATCCACAGGTGTTCTGATATACCCATGACTCAAGGCTCTGCAGAGATAAAGCGAGAACAGAGCTGTTATTCATTACATATTTGATTTAAAAGACTCTTTAACACAGTTCCAACATGTTTATCTTCCAAAGGAAGAGAAATCTTGGACGGCATAAGTAGCCCGTGGTTGAATTCCCTCCGGCATCCCAGGCTCTGCTGTACAAAGTATCATATTCCTGGCTAGCCCACCTCCTGTCCAAACCGCCTCCACCAACCAGCTCTCCTCATTCCTTCTGGTCAGGCCCTTGTGCTTGCGTTTTCCAAGCCACAGATTTCTGTATGAGTTATTTCCTTCCCTAAACCAAGCAGAGCTTGCACCATTACTGGGTTCTGCCACATCATCCTGATAGAAAATAACTCCTTGAAAACAACCCCCAGCCTTCTCTGATGCCCAGAAGACTAATGGGTACTCGGCTTAACACTTGGATGACAAAATAACCTGCACAACAAACCCCCATGGCACAAGTGTACCAACAGAACAAACCCGCACGTGTGCCCCTCAACTTAAAAAAACAAAAGTTAAATTTAAAAAAAGTCTTGTGAGGGCCGGGAGTTGTTTCATAGCGTTATTGTCTATCGGCATGTCACAGGGAAGACCAGGAAGGATGGGAACTGGAGGAACTTGCCGAAGGCCACACAGCTCGTCATGGGATTTTCATCCCAGCCCTCCATGATCTGGGTTGCTTTCAAGTTCGTTTCAGTGAATTTATGTAAATCATCTGTTTCTCTTCCCTACCACACAACTACCAGAATATACATATCATTCAAAAACAGGTTTCATTCAGCATAGATCTGGTCTATTTGGTTCTTTAAACCTCGAGTGGCTGTTCATTGGCCAACAGATGAACAAGAGCTTTCTTAGAAGAACGCTTAAGAATCTTTACAACCTGTCACCACCAACTTGAGTGCCTGTGTCCTCGGCGCATGAATTGACTTGCTGAGCTGCAACCTCTCTGGTCTTTCTTCTGTGCTGTGCGGCTCCCTCCCCCTTGAGCCTCTTCCCCACTCCCAGGCCCACTCATCTGGTTTCCACTGTCTTGGCCTTCAAGACTCAGCTTACTGCAAATTCCTCTAGGAAGCGCCTCCCTGTTCCGAAAGATGGGTACAAGTGCCTGTCTTCATCCCTCTGGCTGCTATCACAAAATACCATAGATTGGGTGGCTCCTAAACAACAAAAATGTGTTCCTCACAGTTCTGGAGGCTGGCTGGGAATTTCAAGATCAAGGTGTCAGTAGACTCGGCGTCTGGGCGGCTTCCTTGTTCATAGACGGTAACCTCTGTGTGCATCCTCGCATGGCAGAAAGGGCAGAGGAGCTCTCTGGGACTCTTATAAATGCACTGATCCCGTTCATTGGGTTCCATCATCATGACGTCATCACGTCCTGAACGTCCCACCTCCTAATGCCATCCCCCTGGAAAGAGGGGCTTCCAACACCTGGATTTCATGGGAATACAGACATTCAAGCCACTGAATGCCCCTTCTCTGCACTTCACAATACCCTACGTTCTCCAAACCTCGGCACCTGCTATGATACATCAAGCTGCTTCCTTCCTTGTCTGATATAGGGACTGGGCCATCAGTCTATTAATTTCCTAATTGCTGCCCTGCTTACCCGTTCATCTTCAGTGTCTTGTTTACTTTTAATTTTCTAAACTTACCTCCTCATTATCTAACAAACGTCCACCCCTCTTTCCAACCCCGCATGCTGCCCTTCTATTACGAAGATGATCACATCACGATACCCTCTTGCTCCCACTTTGGGAAGAACTTCTGGTTCTTTGCTAACACGCATGTCACTCCTGGCCAGGCTCTGCACTGGTCCTTCAGCGTCATGGCTCAGCTGTGGGCCCACATTCCTCTCAGACTGTGGCCACTTCGCATTTTCATAAAACCAGGGCTGGTGACTTCTGACCCTGGCAGGAATTGTGTCCCAGGAATTATTAACCCTGCCCTGTGCTAGGGCACTCCCTGAAGGCGGGCCCAGTGAGAATCATGTGGAATAGTTTATTCAGACTGTGGGGGGGGGGCAAAGGTTTAGCTGAGGGCATCTAAGAATATGATTTAAAAAGTGCTGAAAATGTTTAATCAACATGAGAACATGACCACTGTCCCTTCAGTACTGACTCGCCCTCATCCTCTCGTCTTCTGAGCCCACACTTTGTCTTCTGGATTTACCACTGACCTTGTGTGAGGTCGGGACAGCAGAAGCCATGGCTCCCAGGGCCTCTGACACCCCTGTCACTGGCAGGGGCGCCTCCCCCGTGTTTAGGTTTTATTGTGGAAGTGCAAAGCCCGCTCTGACTGCTTACCTTTGTGTCATTTTATCCTATGACACTCATTTTATCCCATGTGGTCGGTCTCATTGCTGTGCTTGGAGTGGGGACAAGGCATTTAAAGCAGGAATTCATTGCATGATGGTGATGAAAAGTCTTCTTTCCTTTTCATAGCCTTTCACTTCCTCATTTAAACCGTTTATCCCCTGCAAAGCTAAAAATCAGTAACACGCTTCTCAGTACACTCCAGCTTCAGTGATCACCCTGTGCTGTGAAAACATTGTGTATCAGAGGGATTGCACCCCATGAGCTCATTCATATTTACACAACATTTTTAGATTTAGATGCCATCCTCAGGAGCAAGGTATTTGCCCCAGACATTGCATCTGGGAGTGCGGACCCTGCAGAAGCATGGAGAGCGGAGGCCTTTGTACCAGGACATCTCACAGGCCCACTCTGCCTCAGTGGTGTTGACCCAGAGCTCACCCCCAGCCCCCGGCACCCTGCAGCAAGAGGCCATCCTGGTTGTGCAATCAGCCTTGTGGAAGCGATCTCCTCACTCAGGAAATATGATCCAATCTCCCTCTGCTAGGTGACTCATCTCCAGGCTTTCATCTTCTTGACAGGCAGGGTTTTGTCTGTAGCTGCCTCAAAATATTCTTTCCATTTCATCATAGTTTAATATTTTATAGACTTGTGTTCTTCAACAAGTAATTAAAACCATCCTTAGACTCTCAGGATACAAGTCCATTGAGAAAAGTCTGATAAGATGCTTCCGGATATTACACACGGCCATTGTATGTGCTCAAACATTTTACGTTACTCATCTGACATCTAAGTTTGACATTTAAACTTTAAAAGGGGGGCTTTATTACCAAACAACTACTAAAAATGATTAAAACCTTCAAAGGAGTTACCAATAAGAACATTGTATAAATACGACTAAATCAGATGATTTTATTCCTTTATTGCAGGATAATAATTAGAATTAGGTGGATTGAAGTCAAAATCCCAGAACAAAACATATTCTTTGCTCTCATGAATTTCTTACAGTTTAAATAATTTTTGCACTGATGTCAACACCATTTCTAAGGTGGAGTTTCCTTACATGAAAACAAAACAGAAGAGTTCCACGATTTCAAACATTCTACAAAAATTTCCTCAGTACAGATATATTTCATAATCACCCAGATATACTCCAATGTGTGAATGATTCTTAAGTCAAAGAAATAGCATCAGCTCAAGCTCTAATTCCCTTTTCTCATCTTTTGAACTCTCAATGCTACTCTCCATGGTGGCTGTTTAAATCTGTATCTTTCCTAAAAATAACTCAAAGAATCCACGTGTAAGAAATGGACTTTGTGTATATATATGTATATTTGTATATATATATATATATGTGTGTATATATATATTTGAGATGGACTCTCACTCTTGTCACTCAGGCTGGAGTGCAATGGCATGATCTCGGCTCACTGCAACTTCTGCCTCCTGGGTTCAAGTGATTCTCCTGCCTCAGCCTCCCAAATAGCTGGGATTACAGGTGACACCACCATGCCCAGCTAATTTTTTTGTGTTTTTCATAGAGACGGGGTTTCACCATGTTGGCCAGGCTGGTTTTGAACTCCTGACTTCAAGTGATCACCCGCCTCAGTCTCCCAAAGTGCTGGGATTACAGGCATAAGCCCCTGCACCCTGCTCTGGACTTGATAGTTTTAATGGAATATGTCGAGGTATAATTGACCTACTGTGTAATGCATATATTTTATGTGTATAGTCAATGAGTTTTGACAAATGATATGCAGAATTATCACCACCACCATCAAGATACAGAGCATTTCATCACCCAGACATGCTCACGTGCCCCACTGCCAAACTCCCTGACAGACTTGGCCCCAAGAAAATACTGATTTGCCATTGATCACTATACATTCATTTTTCCTTTGCTAGATTTTCTTATAAATTGAATTATACAATATTTGACCTTTTGTTTGGTTTTAACTTTAAAACCTTTATTGGTGTATGATGAAAATAAAATAATCAGCATATATTTATATTGTACAATTTGATAAATGTTGGCATATGTGTATCTATGAAACTATCAACACAACCAAAATAATGAATGTAGCCATCATCCCCAGAAAGATTCCTCCTGCCTTTGTGTCTGTGGCCCTTCTCCCTGGCACCTCCCTGCCTCCCTTAAGCCTCCGGAAGTCACTAGTCCACTTTCTGTCACTGTGGCTTGCTTGAATTCTCTGCAGTTTTATGTGAGTGGAATCATACCATGTGCGCTCTTTCCTGTCTGCCTTCTTTCCTCCAGCATGCAAGTATTTTGAGATTCATTCATGCTGTTGAAGGTTTCAGTTGTCTGTATTATTTTATTGCCAAACAGTATTTCATTCTACGGATATTCCAAAATCTGTTTACCCATTCACCTTTTGATAAAATTTTTAGCTGTTTCCAGTTTTTGACTCTCACAAATATAGCTGCTATGAATGTTTACGCCCAAATCTTTATTAAGGCAAACCTTACATTTCTCCTGGGTAAGCACTAAGGGTCAGAAAAACCAGACAATCTGGGGAGTGGCTGTTTAGCTTTTGACAGAACTGCCAAACTGTTTTCCAAATTGATGGTATCATTTCACGTTTCCGATAGCAGTGTGTGGGAGTTCTAGTGACTGACTACACGTTCTCAGCAACACTTCGGCCAGTCTCTCCAGTTATAACCATTCTCACAGGTGTGTGGTGTCTTTCCGCATGGTTTTAATTGGCATATCTCTGATCTTTAATAATGTAGAGCACTTCTTAATGCACTTTTAAATGCAGTGAGCTTGAATATACGACAGCAAAAACTTCCAAACTAAAATGAAAATAGGAAAACAAATGAAAACTGGAACAGAATATCAAAGGACTTGGGAATAAATTTAAAAGATTTTATATGCATATCATTAGACTACTAGAAGGAAAAGGAGAAACTGGAGAAGAAATATTTGAAATAATAATTACCAAGGATTTTTCAAATTTAATGACAGACATTAAACCACAGATCCAGAAAGCTCAGAGGACACCAAGGATAAATATTATAATAATAACAATTAATTATAATAAGGTGAATACATAAGCATATCATACCTAAGCTACAGGAAATCAAAGACAAAAAAATGTCTTGAAAGGCATCAGAATCAAGAGACAGCTGATCTGCATGGGAACAAGAATAAGACAACAGAATTCGCTTTGAAACTATGCAAGCAAGACAGTGGAATGAAATATTTAAACCATTGACATAAAAAATATATAGTAAAAAGTATACTACAAAAGTAGAGGGGAAATAATTAATTTCCTAGACAAACAAAATCTAAAGGATCCATCACCAGCAGATCTGTGCAAGAAATGTAAGAAGTTTTTAAAGAAGAAGAAAATTGATACAGATCAGAAATTGAATCCACCTAAAGAAAGGAAAAGCAATAGATAAGGAATAAATGAAGGTAAAATAAAATCCTTTATTTTTCTTTGTTTTAACTAATCAAAAATATAACAATATCTTTAAAAAAAATAATAGTAGCAATATATCAGGTATCGATAGCATACGGATAAATGAAGTGAACAAGAATGTTATAAAGGGCAGAAGGAAGGTATTAGGAATATTTTATTGTAAGTTAACTACACTGTCTGTTAAGTCATACAGTGGTATTTGAAGGTAGACTTATATTAGTCAGAAATACACATTGCAAACCCCGAGACAACAACTAATATTTTTAAGAGAAGCATAATTAACATACTAAAGAAAGGTAATATGATGAAAAAGTTTAGTCCTATATCTGGAAATCTTTACTAAATTTAAATTTTTATATTAAAGTAATAATGACCTGTTTACCCAAACATTATAGATGTTTAAATATTTCCTTAATGCATGTAAATTGAGATACGAAGCTTTTTCACAATATACATGTATAGCAGTTTGCTTTAAGTTTTTGAAGTAGGGTTTAATGAGTATTTTTAGAATCATGCTTACATCAGTCCCATATAAACAGAAATTGCTGGGTCTACTAAATCCACAGTAAACCTGATTGAGGCTGCCCATGCATGCTTCGACAGGAATCCAGTACACAAACAGATTTCATCAGCATGTTCAGTGGAACTAAGGTCTTCTTAGAACTGTGCTTCTGAAAGGCTAAATGGACTGTTAGTTGTTTAGGCCAAAGTTGCACAGGTCTGTTCAAAGACTTCCTTCTTTGCCTGTAGTCCATACTTAGGGGCCTCCTGTAGGTTCTCCACATATTGCTTACCTTTTCATTTTGCAAACCACTTTTAGCATATTTGAACTGTTTCTCTGTACTAACAAAGTCCTCTGGTGCTAGGCAGTTGCTGCCCTGGGAAGCTCCTGAAAAGTATGAGGTCAATGGCCAGAACAGTTTGGGGGGCAGTTTGGATGGTGTTTCTTGCAACCCCTATGCCTTGAGGCATTCTTGTTGGTGTATTTGCTGGAGTATGTTCACTGGGAGGAATCCGTATTCTGGTCTAGTGGCTTGATGTTGTGTTGCATGGATCATAAATTAACGATGATGGCCACAGTGGCTGGCCGGGGGGCGGGTAGGGGTTTCTCCAGCATCTTCCTTTTCTTCAACTTTATTCTCTTCTTCAATTTCAACAGGTTTTGCCTCAGAGGTGTCCTCATTCTTTAAACAGTCGTGTCTGCTGCCTTCCACCTTGAAGGCTCTCTGTGTTTCACATTTTCATTAGCAAGTTTGCTAAATACTATTGTGACTTGCAATATAGAAGACATTGATCATGTTTTTGAGAAAGTGTCCAGCACTATCTTTATTGTTGTCATACAAAAACACTTTCAAAACTTGATTATTGGGCTGGACACAGTGGCTCACGCCTGTAATCCTGGCACTGTGGGAGGTGGATCACGAGGTCAGGAGATCGAGACCATCCTTGTTAACACGGTGAAACCACATCACCACTAAAAAAATACAAAAAAATTAGCCAGACGTGGTGGTGGGTGCCTATAGTCCCAGCTACTCGGGAGGCTGAGGCAGAAGAATGGCATGAACCCGGGAGGTGGAGCTTGCAGTGAGCCAAAATTGCGCCACTGCACTCCAGCCTGGGTGACAGGGTGAAACTCCATCTAAAAAAAAAAAAAAAAACTCGATTATCCAAATGGGCAAAATTGGTCAGGTGCAGTGGCTCACACCTGTAATCCCAGCACTTTGGGAGGCCAAGGCAGGTGGATCGCCTGAGGTCAGGAGTTCAAGACCAGCCTGGCCAACATGGTGAAACCCCATCTGTACTAAAAATACAAAAATTAGTTGAGAATGGTGGTGCATGCCTGTAATCCTAGCTACTCAGGGAGCTGAGACAGGAGAATCACTTGAACCTGGGAGGCAGAGGTTGCAGATTGCACCATTGCACTCCAGCCTGGGTGACAGAGCGAGACTCTAACTCAAAAAAAAAAAAAAAAGTGGGCAAAACCAACTATTTCATGGATAATAGCTTTATTATCACCCAAAGCTACTGATTCATTAGCTTTGATGAAACTTAATAACATTTGAGAGTTTTACTCTTAGTCTGAATTCCAGTTGTATCATGTATAAAGAACAGTAAGAGTCCACAACACGGTCCTGCCTGTCATGCTTCTGGGCTATTCTCAGATGATGTTATGTGTTCCTAGATTATGGAAGGAGTGGGGGCAATAATGGGATAAACATGGCCAACTCTACTCTGGGAATCAACACTCCTATTTCACAACTGAACAAGTGTAAAAGAATAGAAACCATACAGAGTATGCTGTGAGACCACAGTGGAATTAAACAAGAAATTAATAACAAAAATAGCTTTAAAATACACAAATATTTAAAGAACATACTGGGTTGAACAGTGCACCCCCAAAATTCATGCCCACCTGAAACCTGTGAAGGTGACTGCATTTGGAAATAGGGTCTTGCAGATTTAGTCAAGTTAAAATTAAGTCATAGTAAAACCTAATCCAATTATTGTTGTCCTTGTCAAAAGGGAGACATTTGGACACAGACATACAGAGGGAAGACAGTCATGTGAGGATGGAGTTGGAAATTGAAGTTATGCTGACATACATAGAGCATTTCTTTCAGTAGCTGCAGAATAAACTTTTCAAAAGCACAAGGACACTTATAAAATTTTATCATGCACAGGACAAAATTTGATGTCTTAATACATTTTAAAATATCAAAGTGGTGCACAGCATAATTTTTAACCAAAGTGAAATGAATTACAAAATCAATAACAAAAAGGTAACTTGGAACTCCTAAGTGTTTCCATATTAAGCATCAGAGTTTCCAAACAACCCTCATGTATTAATCAGAGTTTTCTAGATAAATAGAACCAACATAATTGTATAAGTTCATTCTCACTCTGCTATAAAGAACTACCCAAGACTGGGTAATTTATAAAGAAAAGAGGTTTAAATGACTCAGAGTTCCATAGGCCTGGGAGGCCTCAGGAAACTTACAATCCTGGCAGAAGGGGAAGCAAACATGTCCTTCTTCACATGGCAGCAGGAAGAAGAAGTGCTGAGCAAAGAGGGAAAAGCCCCTTATAAAACCATCAGATCTCGTGAGAACTCACTCACTATCATGGGAACAGCATGGGGGAAACCACCCCCATTATACAATTAACTCCCACTGGGTTCCTCCCACAACACATAGGGATTATGGGATTACAATTCAAAATGAGATTTGGGTGGGGACACAAAGTCAAACCACATCAATGATGTATATATTAATTACAAGGTATTGCCCATGTGATTATTAAGGCTGACATGTTCCACAATCTGCTTTGTGCAAGCTGAGACCCAAGAAAGCCAGTGGTGCAGTGTGAAACCTGAGAGCCAGTGAGCTGATGGTATAGATTAAAGTCTGTGTTTAAAGGCCTTAGAACCAGGAGTGCTGAGGGCAGAAAATTGATGTCCCAGTTCAACAAAGCAGAAGGAGTGAATCTTCCCTTCCTCTGTCTTTTTGTTCTATCAGGCCCTCAGAGATAGAAAGATGCCCACCCCAGGTTGGGGCAGAAAATGTGCTTTATTTAGTCTACAGATTTGAAGTCTAATCTCTTCCTGAAACACCCTACTAGGCACATCCAGAAATAATGTTTAACCAAATATCTAGGCATTCAGTGATTGAGTCATTGATACATAAAATTATGACACTGCAGCTTATAAGAAAAACACAATGAAAATTTCAAAATAGCATTTGAACTAAGTGATAATATAAAATGGTATACCAAAACTCATGGGATACAGTTAATGTTGTGTTTAAAAGCAAATTCATAGTCTATTAGTCTAAATTTGTAGTCTAAAAATATTCTTTTAATGAAAAAAATCAAACCCAACTCAAGATTTATTAAAAAATTAAACTGCAAAAAGCATAAACAGAAGTAAGGAGAATTGAAAGATTAAAATAAACTACACAAAATGCAAAAGAAAACATTCTCATCTCAGGAGCTACAAAATCAGAAGCTGTTTTTCCAGAGAAAACTTAACGATAACAAAAAGGTAGACCTCTGGCAACATAGATCAAAAGAAAAGAAAAAGAAAGGTCAAAATAACCAGTAACAGCAAGGAAAAACAGCAATTTTAAAAGATTATAAATATTAGGCTACTTATGACAATGAATTTGCATATTTAGATAAAATTAATTTGAATTTTAGATGAAAATTTAGATAAATATTTAAGTGAAATGAATAAATTCTTAGAATAGCAAATCATTGTTCAAAAACTGTATTAGATTATATTTTCATTCTACTTATCTGTTTATTAAGTGGTGGTTTTAAATTGTATGCATTTCAAACAGTTTTTAATGATGTAGATAAAAAACTCTGAACTTACGTTAAAACAATAAAGTTTTGGCTTGTCAACTCAAGGATGATTAAGTTCATAATTTGGAAAGAAAAGCTTTATTTCTCATGAAGGGATGCAGCCTGCAGGTTGCCATTCTGACAGACTGGGAAATGTAGCCTCTAGCCCGATGCTAAAAACAGGCACTATGAATTGGGGAGGGAGGGCAAGAAGGGAAATGTAAGAGGTAGCCAAATGTACATATATAATAAGCTATAGGGAGAGTCATAAATATTTATGGAAAGGAAAACATACACATCTGCAACTGAGCTTCATGTCCCTTGCAATGAGCCCATGTTCAAAAAGTGGTGGTAGTAGCATGATCCAAAGGTGTTTTCGGCTCTCTGATATCAAAAGGTGAAGCAGAAGACACAAAAACCCTTATTGCACGTTGTTTACAGACTGGCCAGAAGCAATTCATGGTCAGACGTCTCTTATCAGACAAGAAGGGAGGGGCAGTGTAGGACAGTTAGTAAATTTCCATTTAGCCCTTAGAGAAGAAAGCCCAATTATGGTTAGCATGTGAAGGGGTGTAAGGAGGTGTATCTGACCCCCATTCTGTCATGGCCAAGAACTCAATGTTCAAGGTTTCTCTGGGGTCTCCTTGGCCAAGAGATGGTCCACTCAATCAGTTGGGGGGCTTAGAATTTTATTTTTAGTTCAGCTATTTTTGAGCAGCTTTAGGTTTTCTGTAAAATGGAAAGGTAGTGCAGGGAGGTCCCATATTTCCTGCATCTAGTTTTCTCTATTATTAATATCTATGTCAGTATTGCATATTTCTTAAAATTAATGGACCAATATTGATATGTTATTATTGACTGAGGGTTACACTTTATTCATATTTTCTTAGTTCTTATTCAATCACATTTTTCTCTTGTTGGATGCCATCCGGGATACCACATTAAATTCAGTTTTCACATCTCCAAGATTTCACTAGACAAAGAGTTTCTCAACGTTTCTTATTTTGACGCAGAACTTACATACATAAAATTAAACCAAGTGTAATTCCTAAAGTATATTGCCAGGAAATATGACAAGAAACACTTCTGGTTGGCAGATGAAGAAACTCTATTACATTAACAGATCTTAAATCTGACATAGTTATACCACAACATATATTTTATTGACATCCTTAATAAAAATGATGGGGACATTTCAGTATGCAGGCTTGTGGGTAGTTACTACTAGAAAAACACTGTCAATAATAAAACTAAAAGAAATTAGTACTTGAAGTGGAAATAAAAATAAATTTGGGTACTTTATAACTTTGAGTTATTAACAGCATATTCTGAGATAATTTTATAATGATATTGTAAGATATTTTTCTTATTTATAATTATATAGGAAACATTCAACAGCATTGTTTTTTGGTCGAATGCTCTGGAGATCTACAAGGGTTTTCTGTGAGATTTTAGCTGAGGATTAAGCTACTTATGCATAAGAGAATACTCACCATATTGACGATTATGTTATGTATCAATGGTTGTCACTGTTTAATAATACATATTAAATTATAAAATTATTTTTTTTCCTGCAGTGTCCAATACAGAAGCTACTAGTCACATGTGGTTATTGAGCACTTGAAAAGGCTAATATGAGTGAAAAACTAAACTTTTTATGATATTTAAGTTTAAGTAATTTAAACTTAAATTTAAATAGTCACATATAGCTTATGGTGATTTATTTAATAGCACCAGATTTCATACTCCAGTTTAAAAGAAGACATTTCTCTATTTGATAAAAAAGCAAGATTCAACTACAATGTTTCAGTAATTGATACAACAGTTAGATAGAAAATTATTAAGGATATAGAAGTTCTGGAGGCAGTGGAGCAAGAGAGCCAAATATTGAACCCTCCAACAACTGCTCCCCAGCAGGAACACCAAACTGAAAAACTATCCATGCAAAAAAGCACCTTTATAAGAACCAAAAAATCAGATGAGCCATTATGGTACCTGGTTTTAACATAGTATCAAGGAAAGAAGCATTGAAGAGGGTAGAAAGGGCAGTATTGCATTGCCTACACCACCCCTTCCCCATGCCCCATCAAAGCTGCATGGAGAGAGAATCTGTGTGCTTGGGGAAGAGAGAGTCAAATGAATGTGGGACATTCCACTGAAACTCAGTGCTGCCCTGTCACAGCCAAACACAACACAGGGCAGAATTCTCTTGGTGACCATTGAGGGAGCATTTAGAGCAGTACCAAACAGAGAATTCTTATTCCCAGTGGGAGGAATCTGAGTCCTGGCTGGATCCACCAGCAGCTGACTTAAGTGGTCTGGGGCCCAAAATAAATTTGAGAGGCCATAATGCCACAAAGACTGCAATCCTTGGGCAACCCCTGGTGCTGTGCTGAGCTCAGAGGCAGTGGACTTGGGATGTGACCCATTGAGACATCAGCTTTGGCAGCTGAGGGAGCACTGGCATCACCCCTCCCCCAATTCCAGGCAGTGCAACTCAGGAAAGAGACTCATCTTGCCTACAGAAAGGAGAGGGAAGAGTAAGGAGGACTTTGTCTTGTTGCTTGGGTACCAGCTTAGCTACAGTAAAATGAAGCACCAAGCAGACTCCTGGAATCCCCAATTCCAGGCCTTAGCTCCTAGCTGGCATTTCACACCCACCTTGTGCCATAAGGGGACTCACTGTTCTGAAGGGAAGGACCTGGTCCTGGCAAGATTCATCACCTGCTGACTGAAGAACCCTTGGTCCTTGAGTAAACATCAGTGGTATACAGGCAGTAGTCCTCACAGGCCTTAGGTGAGACCCAGTACCACACTGGGTTCAGGTAGGACCCAGTGCAGGGCCAGTGTGGTGGTCACAGCAGTACATGCATCACTCCTGCCATAACTCCAGGCAGCACAGTGTGGAGCAAGATGCATTCTGATTGGAGAAAGAGAGAGAGGTGACCTAAAGACACTGTCTAGTAACCCAGGAAATTTTTCTTTATTTTACCCAAGCCCACCAAGGTGGTGCCTCTAGAAGTCAGTAACAGCTACAATGTTACTGGGCTTAGGGTGCCCCTTAGTACTGACATGGTGGCAGTGACCACAGGCTTAGATCACAACACTCAATTCCTGTTGAATACATGGAAAACCTCATCAAGAAGGATGGTACAACAAACCCAGACTGCTAAAATTGAAACAAATACAAAACTCTTCAATGCCCAGACATCAACAAACATACAATACACAAGCATTAAGAAAACCCAGGAAAACATGACCTCACCAAATGAACTAAAGAATCAGTGACCAAGCTCAGAGTGACAGAGATATGTGACCTTTCAGACACAGAATTCAATAATTGTCTTGAGGAATCTCAATGAACTTTAACACAGTACAAATTCAGAATTCTATCAGAGAAATTTAACAAAGAGATTGAAAGTTTTAAAAATCCAACAGATATTCTAGAGCTTAAAAAATCAATTGTCAAACTGAAAAATGTGTTCGAGTCTCTCAACAGCACAGTTGATCAAGTAGAAGAAAGAATTAGTGAGGTTGAAGACAGGCTATATGAAAACACATGGAGAAGAAAAAAGAAACAAGAATAAAAAGAATGAAGCGTATCTACAAGATCTAGAAAATTTACTCAAAAGGCCAAATCTAGTAAGTTATTTACCTAAAAAAAGGTAGAGAGAAATCAGAATAGAAATTTTGTTCAAGAAATAATAATAGAACTTTTCAAACCTAGAGAAAGACATGAATATCCAGATACAAGAAGGCTATAAAACACAAAGCAGAGTCAACCCAAATATAACTACCCCAAGGCACTTAATTATCAAACTGTTGAAAGTCAAACATAAAGAAAGAATTCTAAAAGCAGCAAGAAAAAATAAACAAATAACATATAAAGGAGCTTCAATATATCCGGCAACAGACTTTGCAGCAAAAACCTACATGACAGAACAGAGTGAGATGACATATTTAAAGTCCTAAAGAAAATAAACTTCCATTCTAGAGTATTATATCCAGAAAAATTATTCCTCAACATGAAGTAGAAATAAAAACTCTCTGAGACAAACAAAACCCGAGGGATTTCATCAATACCAGGCCTGTCCCACACACACACACAAAAAAAAAACGCTAAATGAAATTCTTCAATCTGAAAAAAAGACATTAACAAGCAACAAGAAGTTGTCTGAAGCTGTAAAACTCACTAATAATAGTAAATACACAGATAAATACAGAATACCCTAACATTGTCATTATAGTGTATAAACCAGTCATATCTTGAGTAAGAAGATTAAAAGATAAACCTGTCAAAAATAATAACCACAACAACTTCCTAAGGATAAACAGTGTAAAAAGATATAAATAGAGGCAACAAAAACTCAAAAACCAGGAGAAGAGGGTGAAGTTCAACTGTAGACTTTTCTGGGTTTCTTTGTGCTTGTTTGTCTAGGTTTTTTTAATAATCAGAATAACTTGGCATCAGTTTAAAATAATTGGCTATAAGACGTTATTTGCAAGACTCATGGCAACCACAGAACAAAAACCTTTAACAGATACACACAAAAAAATAAAAAGTAATACATTTAAACATGCTACCAGAGAAAGTTACTTTTACACAGAGGAAGACAGAAAGGAAGGAAAAAAGAAAAAGAAGATCAATAAAACAACCATAAAACAAATAACAAAATGACAGTGCTTAGTTCTTACCTGCCAATAATAGCACTGAAAGTGAATGGACTAAATTCTCTAATCAAGAGACAGAATGGTTGAATGGATTTTCAAAAATCAAGACCCAGGGCTCAGTGTGTTGGCTTATGCCTGTAATCTCAGCACTTTGGGAGGCCAAGGCAGGTGGATCACTTGAGGCCAGGGGCTTGAGACCAGCCTGGACAACATGGCAAAACCCCATTTCTACAAAAAAAAAAAAAAAATACAAAGATTAGATATACATGGTGTAGTTCCAGCTAGCTACTAGGGAGGCTGAGGTGGGAAGATCACTTGAGCCCAGGTGGTCAAGGCTGCAGTGAGCTGTGAGCATGCCACTATACTCCAGCCTGGGTAATAGAGCAAGACTATGTCTCAAAAAAATTTTAAAAAGCAAGACCCAACTATATGGTGCCTACAAGAAACTTACTTCACCAAAAAAGACACACATAGACTGAAATAAAGGAATGAAAAATTCAATGCCAATGGAAACCAAAGAATAGAAGGACTTGTTATAGTTGTATCAGATAAAATAGATTTCAAGAGAAAATCATTAAAAAGAGAGAAAGAAGGTCATTTTATAATTTTATAATGATAAAGGGGTCAATTCAGAAGATCATATAACAAATGTAAATATATACCCAACACAAGAGCACCCAGATATAAAAGCAGATGTTGATAGATCTAAAGAGGAAGATAGACCACAATACAGTAATAGTTGGAGATGTCAACACCCAGAAATTAAACAATATGTTTCTAAATGACCATTAGGTCAATGAAGAAATTAAGAAGGAATTTTTTTAAAAATTGAAACAAATGCTGGAAACACACCATACCAAAACATACAGGATATAGCAAAAGCAGTACAAAAGGGGAAGTTTATAGCAATAAATGCTTATGTCAGAAAAGTAAGATATTTTCAAATAAACAACCCAGTGATGCATCTTAAAGAACTAGAAAAGCAAGAGTGAACCAAACAAAATTCTACTAACCAAAATTAGTACAAGAAAGGAAAAATAAAGATCAGAGCAGAAATAAATAAAATTGAGACAAAAATACAAAAGGTCAACAAAACTAAAAGTTGGTTCATTGAAAAAAGATAAACAAAATCTATAAATTTTTAGCCAGGATAACTAAGAAAAAAGAGACCCAAATAAATAAAATCAGAGATAAAAAGGATACATTACAACTGATACCACAGAAATACAAAGGACCATTAGAGACTATTGTAAGCATTATATGCCAATAAATTGGAAAATGTAGAACAATAGATAAATTCCTGGACACATACAACCTACCAAGATTGAATCATGAAGAAATAAAAAACTTAAACAGACCAATAACAAGTAACAAGATAGAAGCAGTAATAAAATGTTTCCTATTAATAAAAAAAAGTCCATGACCTGATGGCTTCATTGATGAGCTCTACCACACATTTAAGGAATGAATACCAATCCTATCCAAACTGTTCTAAAAAAAATGAGGAGGAGGGAATACTTCCAAAGTCATTTTATGAGGCCAGTATTACCTTGATACTAAAACCAGACAAAAACACATCAAAAAAAAAGAAAGAAAAAGAATAACTATAGACCAATACATATACTCAAAAATCCTCAACAAAATACTAGTAAACCAAATTTGACAACACATCAAAAAGATCATTCATCATGATCAAGTGGGATTTAAGGATGGGATTCCAAGTATACAAGGATGGTTCAACATATGTAAATCCATAAATGCAATACATCGTATCAAATGAAGGTAAAAAAACTGTATGATCATTTCAGCAAGTGCTGAAAAATAATTCAATAAAATCAACATTTCTTCAAAATATAAACTCAAAAAACTCGATAAAAGCCACATATGACAAACCCAGAACTAGTGTCATACTGAATGAGGTAAAACTAAAAGCCTTTCCTCTAAGATCTGGAACAAGAAAAGGATGTCAAAATGATTTCCAAATTGGAAAGAATGAAGTCAAATTATCCTTTTTTGCAGATAATATATTATATCATAATATATATATTAGGAAAACCTAAAGACTACATCAAAAAACTCATAGAGCTGATAAATTCAATAAAGTTTCAGGATACAAAGTCAACATATGAAAATCAGTAGCCTTTCTATATGCCAATTGTGAGCAATCTAAAAAAGATACCAAGAATGTTATCTCATTTACAGTAGATACAAATAAAACAAAATACCCAGGAATAAACTTAACCAAGGAAGTGAAAGATCTCTACAATAAAAACCATAATACATTGGTGAAAGAAATTGAAGAGGACACATAAAAGTGGAAAGATATTCCATGTTCATGGATCAGAAAGATTAATATTGATAAACTGTTTATACTACCCAAAGCAATCTATAGATTAAATGTAATACTTATTAAAATATCAATAACATGCTTCACAGAAACAGGAAAAATAATCTTAAAATTTATATGGAACCACAAGAAAACCCAGAATAGCCAAAGCCATCCTGAGCAAAAAGAACAAAACTGAACTTCAAATTATACTACAAAGCTATATGAACCAAAACAGCATGGTACTGGCATTAAAACAGAAACACAGACCAATGGAACAGAATAGAAAACACAAAAATATCCATACATTTATAATAAACTCATTTTCAACAAAAATGCCAAGAACATACATTGGAGAAAAAAATCTTTAATTAATGGTGATGGAAAAACTGAATTATTAATATGCAAGAGAATGAAATTAGATGCCTATCTTTCACCCTATACAAAATCCAAAATAAGATGGATTAAATATTTAAATCTCAGGCCTAAATCTATGACATTAGAAGAAAACATTGGGAAACACTCCAGGACATTGCTCTAAGCAAATTTTTTTTGAGTAATACCTCAAAAGCACAGGCAATCAAAGCAAAAATGGACAAATCGGATCATATCATGCTAAAAAGTTTCTGCACAACAATGGAAACAACCAGAAAGTGGTGAGACAACCCACAGAATGAGAGAAAATATTTGCAAACTACCCATCTGCCAATAAATTAATAACCAGAATATGCAAGGAGCTGAAACAACATCATAGGAAAAAATTAATCTAGTCAAGAATGGTTTTAACTAAGGAGGTGAAATATTGCTACAAAGAAAACCACAAACACTAAGGAGAGAAAGTATAGATGACACAAACAAATAGAAAAACATTCCACGCTCATGGACCAGAGGAATTTTATTAATTAATAAAATGACCATACCATCCAAAGCAATCTACAGATTCAATGCAATTCCTATCAAAATACCAATGTCATTTTTTCACAGAATTAGAAAAACAGATCCTAAAATTTATATGGGGCCAAGGAAGAGCCCAAAAACCAAAGCAATCTCAAGTAAAAAGAACAAAGCTGGAGGCATCACATTACCTGACTTCAAATTCTGTTACAAGGATATAGGAACCAAAGCAGCATGATATATTCATGTCCTTTGTCCACTCTTTAAAAGTATAAAAATAGACACACAGATCAATGGAACATAATAGAGAACCCAGAAATAAAGACACATATTTCTAGCCAGTTGATCTTTGGCAAAGTGGAAAGGAACATGCACAGGGGAAAGACATCCTTTTCAATAAATAGTGCTGGAAAAATTGGATTGGTATATGTAGAAGAATTTATCTCTCACCATATACAAAAATCAACTGAAGGTGGATTAAACTTAAATATATGACCTGAAACTATAAAAATGCTAGAAGAACACCTAGATAAAACTCTTCTGGGCATTGTTCTACGTAAAGAGCGCATAACAAAGACCTCAAAAACACAAGCCACAGAAACAAAAATAGAAAAATGGGTCTTAATTAAGCTAAAAGGACTTTCTTCACAGCAGAAGAAACAATCAATAAACAGAATGCCTGCATAATGGGAGAAAATATTTAGAAACTATGCAACTGGCAGAATTTACAAGGAACTCAAACAACTCAACAACAACAACCTATTAAAAAGTGAGCAAAGAATATGAGTAGACATTTTTTCAAAAGAAGACATAAAAATGTCCAACAAGCATATGAAAAAATACTCAACATCACTAATTATCAGAGAAATGCAAATTAGAAGGACAATGAAATATCATCTTACACCAGTCAGAATGACTATTATTAAAAAGACAAAAACAACAACAGACTTTGGCTAGGATGCAAATAAAAGAGAATGTTTATACACTGTTGGTGTGAATGTAAATTAAGTACAATCTCTATGGAAAATAGTATGGAGATTCCTCATAGAACTACCATTGGATCCAGCAACCCCACCACTGGGCATCTACTCAAAGGAAAAGAAATCATTATATCAAAAATACCTGCACTTATACGTTTATTGCAACATTATTAATAATAGCAAAGATGTGCAATCAACCAAAGTATGCATCGACAGATGATTGGATAAGGAAAATGTGGTACATATACACAATGGAATTCTATTCAGCCATAAAAAGAAGGAAATCATGTCTTTTGCAGCAACATGGAACTAGGGGCCATCATATAAAGTGAAACAACTCACACACAGAAAGTCAAATACCACTTATTCTCATTTATAAGTGTGAACTAAATCATGTGTACACATGGGCATAGAATGTGGAATGATAGACACTGGGAGGAGGGGGAACATGGGAGAATGAGAAATGACTTAATATCCACATACATATTATTTGGGTGATCGATAAAGTAAACGCCCAGACATCATCACTACACAACATATCTATGTAATAAAACTGCACTTGTACCCCTTACATTTATATAAATAAGAAAATAATGGCCAGGCATGGTGGCTTATGCAGGTAATCCCAGTACTTTGGGAAGCAAAGGTGGGCAGATTGCTTGAGCTCAGGTATTCGAGACCAGCCTGGGCAACATGAGGAAACCCTGTCTCTACAAAAAAAATACAAAAATTACCTGGATGTAGGGGGCACATGCCTGTGGTCCCAGCTATTCAGGAGACTGAGATGGGAAGATTTCTTGAGCCCAGGAGATGGAGGCTGCAGTCAACCGAGATTGCACCACTGCACTCCAGCTTGGGCCACAGAGTGAGACCCTGTCTCCAATTAAAAAAAAAAAAAAAAAAAAGATTGGGCAAAAGATCTGAATAGACATTTCTCAAAAGAGACATACAAATGACCAATAGGTACATGAAAAAATGCACGCCTGTAGTCCCAGCATTTTAGGAGGCCAAGGCGGGTGGATCACGAGGTCAGGAGATCGAGACCATCTTGGGTAACATGGTGAAACCCCATCTCTACTAAAAAAAAATACAAAAAATTAGTTGGGCGTGGTGGCGGGTGCCTGTAGTCCCAGCTACTCGGGAGGCTGAGGCAGGAGAATGGCGTGAACCCAGGAGGCAGAGCTTGCAGTGAGCCGAGATCGTGCCACTGCACTCCAGCCTGGGCGACATAGCAAGACTCTGTCTCAAAAAAAAAAAAAAAAAAAAAAAAGCTCAACATCACCAATCATTCAGAAAAAATGTAACTCAAAACCGCAATGAGATATCATCTCACCCTGGTTAAAATGGCTTTTATCCTCAAGACAGGCAATAATGAATGCTGGTGAGAATGTGAAGAAAGGGGAACCCCTCATACACTGTTGGTGAGAGTGCAGATTAGTACAGCCACTATGGAGAACAATATGAGGGTTCCTAATAAATCTACAAATAAAACTACCATATGATCCAGCAATACCACTGGCCGTGTGTATACCCGAGCAAAGGAAATCAGTATATCCAAGACATATCTGCACTCCCATGTTTATTGAAGCACTATTCACAATAGCCAAGGTATGAGATCAACCTAAGTGTCCATCAATGAATGAACAGATTTTTAAAATGTGGTACATGTACTCAATGGATTATTAGCCATAAAAAATGAAATCTCATTGTTTGCAACAACATGTAATGCAAGTGGAGTAGTTTATGTTAAGTAAAATAAGCCAGGCATGAAAAGACACAAATCACACATTCTCAGTAGCACATGGGAGCTAAAAAAAAAAAAAAAACTGAACTCTTGGAGACTGAAAGTAGAAGGTTTTTACTAGAGGCTGGTTGGGGTGATTGGAAGGGAGGCAGATAAAGAGGATGATTAATGCATACAAAAGTACAGTCAGGAGGGGCACCCAATAAAAGTGGACAAAATATTTAAACAAATATTGCCCCAAAATGATAAACATGAACAGCCAATAAGATCCTTGTAGCAGAAATGGCAAGAACCAGGCCATGGTCTTCCGTGGATCAGGGGCCAGGCCATGGCCTTCCATGGGGCAGGGGCCAGGCCGTGGTCTTCAGTGGGTCAGGGGCCAGGCCGTGGCCTTCCATGGGGCAGAGGCCAGGCTGTGGTCTTCCGTGGGACAGGGGCCAGGCCATGGTCCTCCATGGGATGGGAGCCAGGCCATGGCCTTCCATGAGGCAGGCACCAGGCTATGGTCTTCCATGGGGCAGGGAGCAGGCAATGGTCTTCCATGGGGCAGGGGCCAGGCTGTGGTCTTCCGTGGGGCAGGGGCCAGTCAGTGGTCTTCTGTGGGGCAGGGGCCAGGCCATGATCTTCCGTGGGTCAGGGGCCAGGCCATGGTCCTCCATGGGATGGGAGCCAGGCCATGGCCTTCCATGAGGCAGGCACCAGGCTATGGTCTTCCATGGGGCAGGGAGCAGGCAACGGTCTTCCGTGGGGCAGGGGCTAGGCCATGGTCCTCCATGGGATGGGAGCCAGGCCATGGCCTTCCATGAGGCAGGCACCAGGCTATGGTCTTCCATGGGGCAGGGAGCAGGCAACGGTCTTCCGTGGGGCAGGGACCAGGCTGTGGTCTTGTGTGGGGCAGGTGCCAGGCCGTGATCTTCTGTGGGGCAGGGCACTCACATACTTGTCTGAGTTTTGCTTACACAGCTGTGTTCATTTTACTGAGCATCTGTCGAGGTGTATAGTAGAGATACTGCACACTTCTCTGTATGCTCCGCATATGTTATGCTTTGAAAAACACATTTACTTGAACAGGCAACAACGTACAGTGAAAATTTTTTAAGGTAATAATGTGAGGAATCTTTTTGTAAAGATGCATCTGGTTTTATAAGTTGAGTTTTTGTTTTTGTCTTTTTCTCTAACAGAAGACAGGTTGAAAATAACAAAAGTTATAGCTGTGAGGAACTGTAATTGTCATACCCAAATATTATTCTTAGATGGGCGAATTGCCCTAACTGTGGGCCTCCACCTGCTTGTCTGGTGGGTATGAAGTGCTGTCTCTACACACGTGATGGATCCAAAAGTGGATCTGATGTGCACAAAATCTCAACTGCCATTCCTTAAGTATATTTTGTGCAAGAATGTGCCAGTATGTATTAGTCCATCTCATGCTGCTAATAAAGAAATACCCAAGTCTAGGAAGAAAAAGAGGTTTAATTGGACTTACAGTTCCACATGGCTGCGGAGGCCTCAGGATCATGGCGGAAGGGCGAAAGGCACTTTTTACATGGCTGCAGCAAGAGAAAATGAGGAAGAAGCAAAAGCAGAAACCCCTGATAAAACCATCAGATCTGATGAGACTTATTCGCTATCACGAGAATAGTGCGGGAAAGACCGGCCCCCATGATTCAATTACCTCCCCCTGGGTCCCTCCCACAACACCTGGGAATTCTGGGAGCTACAATTCAAGTTGAGATTTGGGTGGGAACACAGCCAAACCATATCACAGTGAATCACAAACAATCCCAATGAAGACACAACTGTGTTAGTTTTCCTGGGAAGAGTTTTCTTTGTAGAAATCTCACAAAGGGAAGAGAAAAGCCCTCTGGGCTTCAGCCTTTCATTATGAGTGTTTCCCAAAACATAAACTAATTCTGATAAACCCAGACAGCTCTCGCAGCTGGTCCTGTAGGGGCCCAGAGCTAATCCACCTGGGCTGACACACCTGAAACATATGTATCTTAAAATTACCGCATTTCAGTTATTTCATTCATCAGGGGCTTGTTGATCTCTCACGCCATATCTACTTGCTCCTGGGTCTGGACACAGACAAACTTCAGCTCACAGCTTCCCTGGCCTCCGGCTTCTTTTCCACAAGCCCCGGTGGGGCTTGCACTCCTGGCCTGCCTCACTGACTGCTTCTCCATACATTCTTCCAACAACTCGCTTGGGTGTGGGGCTGTTGTGTGGCTCTGAGCCTCAGCACAGCTGTTCTACCTGGAAGTAAAATACAGGGGTTGTTCTCAAAAACACACTGATCCCAACGGTGGGAAGAAGAAAATGTGGCAAAATTCCTTATAAAAAGTGTATGTGAAATACCACAGGATAGGACAAAATACAGGTTAAAAAAAGAAAAGAAAAGAAAAGAAATCTTGCGTGTATTAGACGTTTACCGAACCTGAGGCACGGCGCTTGCAGTGATTACCTCATTTAACCCCGGCAGCTCTTCCTTCCAGCGATGACCCCACCAGCCACATGAGGTCACCAAGCCCTTGAAAACCCTGGCAACGTGCATTAAGTGTGAAATGCACATGAGGTTTCAAAGACTGGGAACAAGAGAAGACATACGGGATAATCTTCACGTCCATTACACGTGGTGTGATAAGCTTTGGGTCTCTTCTAGTAAATGATACACATTATTAAATTAACATCCCCGTGTCTTTTTGCTATCTTTAGTGTGGCTACTAGAAAACATCGATGAGCCTGTGTGGTTCACATTATATTCCCATTGGCAGCATGGCTCTAAATGGTCCTGTAAGGATGTGGCATGAACCAAAAAACTGAAGTTTCGAGGGCTGTAATTTGCTGGGGCACAGAATGGAATCTATGTCTGACCCTCTCCCAAGCCCACACTCTGAACCTTTGTGCGGGGGGATGTGCTTTCCAACATGAGGCTCAATTTAAGGAATTTGGTTCATAAAATTAATTTTTTGAACGCCCCCTTGACACCCCACCCAATGCCGGCTCTTACCAGGACTCTGTCCCAGCTCTGTTTCTGGGCCTAGGTGGCCACTCAGCCTGTGTCCAGCCTGCGAGGTCAGGACAGGGACTGCCTGACGACAGTATCTCAGGACCTTGTCCCCTTCCATCTGGGCTCCCAGGGATCCCAAGTCCCCAGGCTTTATTTCCTTAGAGCCTTTGCGGGGCTGGTTCCTTCTGGGATTCTAAAGTTACAGGGCAGCAGGTCAGGTCGCCACCTCCGCGCACCATGCCGAGGGCATTGTCCTCTGCTACTCATTGGCCTTTCCCGAAACTGTATTCAAATCACCAGCCTGTGGTTCTACTGTACCGCTGAGTTTGAATGGAAGGGATGGAAGGTTCTGTTACGACGCTTGGGGCACTCACATACACTCACACATCTGTGCGAATATACTTACACGACACACACTCATTCTCTCCCACACACCAACGCTCCCTCTGTCCGCACACACTCATTCGCACACACACCAACGCTCCCTCTGTCTGCACACACACTCATTCACACACACACCCCAATGCCCACCTCTGTCCACACAGATACTCATTCACACACACACGCCAACGGCCCCCTCTGTCCACACACACACTCAGTCACACACACCAACGCTCTCTCTGTCTGCACACTCATTCACACGCACACAATGCTCCCTCTGTCCACACACACACTCATTCACATACACACAACGCCCACCTCTGTCCACACAGATACTCATTCACACACACACAACGCCCCCTCTGTCCGCACACACACTCATTTACACACACACACCAACGCCCACCTCTGTCCACACACTCATTCACACACACACACACCAATGCCTGCCTCTGTTCACCCACACACTCACTCTCACACACACACCACTGCCTGCCTCTGTCCACACTTATTTACACACACACAATGCCCACCTCTGTCCACAAGACACTCATTCACACACACACCAATGCTCCCTCTGTCCACACAGATACTCATTCACACACACACACACACCAACGGCCCCCTCTGTCCACACACACAATCATTCACACACACACATGCCAACGGCCCCCTCTGTCCACACACACACTCATTCACACACACACCCCAATGCTCCCTCTGTCCACACACACTCATTCACACACACACACACACCAATGCCCACCTCTGTCCACACAGATACTCATTCACACACACACACACCAACGGCCCCCTCTGTCCACACACACACTCATTCACACACACCAACGCCCACCTCTGTCCACACAGATACTCATTCACACACACACACACCAATGCCTGCCTCTGTTCACCCACACACTCACTCTCACACACACCACTGCCTGCCTCTGTCCACACACACTTATTTACATACACACACAATGCCCACCTCTGTCCACAAGACACTCATTCACACACACACACCAATCCCCATCTCTGTCTGCACACTCATCCACACACAGACACACACCAATGCCTCCCTCTGTCCACACATACTCATTTACACACACACACCAACACCCACCTCTGTTCACACGCACACACACACCAACGCCTCCCTCTGTCCACACATACACTCATTCACACACACACACAATGCCCGCCTCTGCACACTCACACACACACATCAACACCTCCCTCCGTCCACACACATACTCATCCACACACACACAAAATCCCCATCTCTGTCTGCACACTCATCCACACACAGACACACACCAATGCCTCCCTCTGTCCACGCATACTCATTTACACACACACCAACGCCCACCTCTGTTCACACACACACTCACACACACCAACACCCGCCTCTGTCCACACACACTCATTCACACACACTCATTCACACACACACCAATGCCTGCCTGTGTCCACATACTCATTCACACACACACACCAATGTCTCCCTCTGTCCACACACACACTCATTCACACACACACCAGTGCCTCCCTCTGTCCACACACTCATTCATACACACAACGCCCGCCTCTGTCCACACATTCACACACACAAATGCCTGCCTCTGCACACTCATTCACACACACACATCAACACCCCCCTGTCCACACACACACTCATCCACACACACAACCAATGCCTCCCTGTGTCCACACACACACACCAATGCCTCCCTCTGTCCGCACACGGATTCACACACACACACCGCCTCCCTCTGTCCATTCATTCACACACACACACAATGCCCGCCTCTGTCCGCACACTCATTCACACACACACAATGCCCACCTCTGTCCGCACAGTCACTCATTCACACACACACCAACGCCTCCCTCTGTCCATTCATTTACACACACACACACAACGCCCCCTCTGTCCGCACATACACTCATTCACACACACACACCAACGCCCACCTCTGTCCACACAGATACTCATTCACACACACACACACCAATGCCTGCCTCTGTTCACCCACACACTCACTCTCACACACACACCACTGCCTGCCTCTGTCCACACTTATTTACACACACACAATGCCCACCTCTGTCCACAAGACACTCATTCACACACACACACCAATGCTCCCTCTGTCCGCACACACTCGTTCACACACACACACACCAATGCCCACCTCTGTCCACACAGATACTCATTCACACACACACGCCAACGGCCCCCTCTGTCCGCACACACACTCATTCACACACACACACAATGCTCCCTCTGTCCACACACACACTCATTCACACACACACCAACACCCCCCTCTGTCCACACACACTCATCCACACACACAACCAATGCCTCCCTGTGTCCACACACACACTCATTCACACACACACACGAACGCCTCCCTCTGTCCATTCATTCACACACACACAATGCCCGCCTCTGTCTGCACACTCATTCACACACACAATGCCCGCCTCTGTCCGCACACTCATTCACACACACACAATGCCCACCTCTGTCCACACACTCATTCACACACAATGCCCGCCTCTGTCCACACACTCATTCACACACACACAATGCCCGCCTCTGTCCGCACACTCATTCACACACACACAATGCCCGCCTCTGTCCGCACACTCATTCACACACACACAATGCCCGCCTCTGTCCGCACACTCATTCACACACACACAATGCCCGCCTCTGTCCGCACAGGCACTCATTCACACACACACAATGCCCGCCTCTGTCCGCACAGGCACTCAGTCACACACACACAATGCCCGCCTCTGTCCGCACAGGCACTCATTCACACACACACAATGCCCGCCTCTGTCCGCACAGGCACTCAGTCACACACACACACTAGCGCCTCCGTCTGTCCGCACAGTGGTCACCCACTGGTTACGCGTGAGGATGTCCAGGAGACGGGGACTCACGGTGGGCCAGGTTTCACCATCCTCCTCCATTTGGTGTTCCTCCTCCATTGCCAACATGGGTAAGTATGGGTCTCATTCTTTACAGGGAAGTGGTAGTTTCCCTACAGCAGCCGAGATAGAAATTATTCTTCTCTCTTTTAAATGCCTGTGACAAAGACTCAATTTATTTGGGAGGAAAAACCTATACTACTTTGGGATAAATTGCCTATTCATTTAATATTTTATTTGTTTATGTGTGACATCCCCAGGTAGATGGCAAACTCCTTGATGTCAAAAATCCAGTCTCATAATCTGGACCCACGTAGTACTGAGCTTGCTAACAGGGTGTGCACAGTAATCATTTGTGGACAGGACTTTGGTGACTGGAAGTGTTACAAGACAGGAAGACAACAGGCCTTTTCCATTCCCACATTGCATTTTGCTCATTTTCAGTTTTACCCAAGAGTGACTCAGAAATAAAGTATTCGAAGTCTTGGTCGAAATTTGAAATTGAATCCTTGTGGAAGTTCTTTGGGTTCCGTTGGCTTTGGTGAATGCCCTGCTTGCGTTTTAGGTGTTTACCCCTGCTCCAAATTCCATCTGGCTTTGCACACCTTTGCCAGATCAGGGTGGAGGAGTCGAGGCCATAGCATTTCTGATTGAAGAAAGAAAGGAGGGATCACAGAAATACAACAGACACTTCAGAAAAACAGGAGCTCGGAATGGAAAGCCAATACCAGAAACTCGGCTAATCTAACGCATTCCAAAAAGCCTAAATACTGGAAGAAAAAATCACCTGAGCTGCTTGTGTCTATTATACAGCTAAAAGCAGTTGAATGACAAAATACAGCCATGGTTGCCTAACAGCTTTTTGGTCAGTGACAGACTGCATATACAATGGTGGCCCCATGAGATTCCAGCACAGTATTTTTACAGCACCTTTCTACCTTGAGATATGTTTAGGTTCACAAATGCCTACCACCGTGTCACAATTGCCTGTGGTATTCTGTACAGTAACGCCCTGTCCAGCCTCGCGATGATGATGATGCTTCCATAAGGCCCTGCATGGGATAAAGCAGTCCCACGTGACCAGAACAATCTTCCTACCATGTGTGATATTCATGGGAGACTGGCAAGCAGATGCTCGGCTTCATCGATACGTCTCTGGTGAGACCCTCAGCGTGGGTTCTCCCCCGAGCCTGACCAACTTTGGGTAAAGTTGGGCTTTGGAATCTACAAAACCCAGGGCCAGTCCCGAGGAGACAGTGTATCCATAGCCAGACGTGTTCTTCATGTGAAATAGGTATTTTGCTCCAGTCGTTTTAAATTCAACCCAGTCTCTTTCTCTAAGTCAGTGTTGCTGTGTTGGTCTTGACCTCAGCAGCTCGACACGGTTTGAGAGCTGAAGAGGGTGCTGTTCTGCCGGCCTCCTCAGCTGGGCTCTGGGTTGAGGAAGACGTCCATACCTTTCATTTATTCAAGTGGAAGGAGGGAGGAGCAAGAGCAAGGGAGGGTAAGTGGCAGGGCAAGCAAGGCGGCAGCTGACCATTCCAAGAATTCCCTCCCGCATCCTGATCTTCCACCTGGAGAGCCAACGGCGCAGCTAGGGAAGTCGAGGCACGCCCACAGTGGCACCAACAGCTGGGACCTCTTATCGCATTTGCGTTTCAGCTTCTGAGTTCAGCAAGCTGTAAAAATACCTTATGATCTTTCCAAAAAGCGATTTTCCCTCCAAGCACACACATGTTATGAAATGTTCTTTCTTGCCCCTTCCCCCATTTTTATAAACTCAGAGCAATGTGGATACCAGATTACTAAAAGTCAATTCCATTAAGAAGCAAAGAACCGAGAATGAAAACGCATCTGCCAGCTCACACTCTGCAGTGGCCTTCCATCCACGGGTCCTTGTTGCCAGGATCAAATCTCTCTTTTCTGGAAACCAGGTCCCTTCCTCTTGGAAGGTCATGTGTTGTGGTAACAATGGCACTAACAAAGGTAATTGTTGTTCCCAGCAGAGAGCAAACTCCTAGAGGCAGGGCTGGGGATGTGACTGCCCCTTGTCCAGAGAGAGGCTGGCCCACAATAGGTGTCCAAGGAGAATCAGAATGGGTTTACGTAAGTGATTTTCTAGTCATGTACACAAATTATGATTGAGGAAAATCAAAACAAAAGAGCCAATCAAAATTTGATTTCCAGATCTGCAAATCCATTTGATTAAGAAAGAAAGAACATACCTCAGAGAGTCTATAGACTGAGAGGGTTGCTGGTGCAGCACTCAGATCCTACGCAGAAGCACTTGGTAATAACATACTATACTACTATTAAGTATTTAAAAAGTACTTTCTAATTTTTCCCTCCAGGCTATATTGTTAGAGGTGGTTAGATTTCAAGCTGCCTTTATGAATATGGCTCAGTGCTTTGGCAGAGACCAAATATGCCAGAGAGGAGAGTGTCTCGCCGGCTCTGCACTTTGAATATTCTCCTTCACGCAAAACAAAACGAAACAAAAATGTTGCCTATTTATCACAAGAAGCTTTTGGGGTTGGCAGTAGATGAAAACTGTGTGTGCTTAAGGTATGCATAATCTGGTTTATACTATCTTTTTTTTTTTTTTTTTTTTGAGACAGAGTCTCGTTCTGTCGCCCAGGCTAGAGTGCAGTGGCATGATCTGGGTTCACTGCAAGCTCCGCCTCCCGGGTTCACGCCATTCTCCTGCCTCAGCCTCCTGAGCAGCTGGGACTACAGGCACCCGCCACCACGCCCAGCTAATTTTTTGTATTTTTAGTAGAGACGGGGTTTCATCATGTTAGCCAGGATGGTCTCGATCTCCTGACCTCATGATCCACCCGCCTTGGCCTCCCAAAGTGCTGGGATTACAGGCGTGAGCCACCGCGCCTGGCCGGTTTATACTATCTTGTTTTATTGGTCTTATTACCAGTGATTTAGTGATTTATTATTCCCCAGGGTCTCCAAGAATACACTGACTCTTCCTCGCTTTAATGAAAAGGGCCAGTATCACAGATCTGCAGTAGAAACTGTGTAATTTTGAATACCAACCTGGAGGTCAGCGTCTTCCTGAGGCTAAGCCCCCGCACCTGCTCAACCCCAGGTTTGAGGCTGGAAGCACCAGATCGAAGCCTGGCAAAGGAGACGCCCTTTTATTTCAGGCTGCACAGACATATTTCCTCAAGGGTACCCTTGTTTAGAGTGATTTTTAGGAAACATACTGCTAAACCCCCAGCTGCTGCTTCTATACCGTAATGTGTGGTTGGAGGTTAGGGCTCAGCTGCTTTCTCGATGAGGACGTCAATGAACCCAGACAGACGTTCAGGCTGCTGAGTCCGCACTGCTGCGGTGCTGGCTCTATGTGGTGTATTTTGTCTAGGAAAGAAATGTCTAGCCAAGAACATAGCTAACCCAAACCAATCACACCCCAACACTCCTAACTTGTCTCCTATCTGCACATTTCCATGTTAGGAAGGAAAGAATGAAAACTGCCCGATATTAGAGTCTGCCCCGCCGAGGGTAGCACTCAAATCTAGATTTAGCCTTTTTTCCAGAGGCTTAGCTGTTTTTGGTCCTTTCAACTGGGTAAAAAGTTAAACTAATTTCTCCACAATGCCTTAGGGTGCTTTGTATTCAATAAATAGTAAATAAGTAACATAATTATTCATTCATCTTATTTCATCTTTTTGCACCAAGCCACGGAACTGTCTCTGCCATAATTAACACTTGCAAACCAAAAATAAAATTCTAAGCTCCCCAATCAACACAATGGACTGTCCTCTTGGCCACTGGCATTCATTCCAAAGGGAACTAAAAGGCTAGTCCAGGCTTGGATGGGAAGTGGGGTCGGACGTGCCTCAAAACGAGGGTAAAATACCCTTTTCCCTTTGGAGTTCTGGCACAACTGATCACCAGTCACATGAAAACAGAGACCTTAAGACCCACAGCACAGACTCTTAGTAGCAATAAGATGCTAATTCCACCCTGACTGTAGTATAACATCACATGGTAAGTAGCTGACCCTGAGAGAAACTGAAGTATTTTACCCCAAACTATAGTTCTTTGACTTGTTTTGAAATGGCCCTGCAAAGCGGTCTTTTGTGGGGAAAGTCCACTTTCTATAGAGTCCCCTTCCCTTTCTAGATGTTTTTCCTGATCTAGGAGAGAATTAAGTAACAGTCTGAGAAGCACCTTCCTAGGTCTGTTGGCTCTGCAGCCTGCTACCTGGAGGCCAATTCTGCATGATAAAATCTTGTTCTCCAAAACCCTTATTTTAACCAACACATTCCTTCCTATTGACTCCAGCTCTTTAAATAATAACTTAACTCTTTCAACTAATTGCCTGTTTTTCTCTCTTTGTTGGAGAATGAAGTTTTGCTATGTTGCCCAGGCAGGCCTTGAACTCCTGGGCTCCAGCAATCCTCCTCCTGCCTCCGCCTCCCTAAGTGCCAGGATTACAAACATGAGCCACCATGCCCAGCCTCAATCAATTGCCAATCAGAAAATCTTTGAATCCATCTGTGACCTGAAAGGCTTCACTCTGAGCTGTCCTGCCTTTCCAGACCCAACCGATGCACACCTTGCATGTGCTGGTTGATGTCTTCTGTCTCCTTGAAACATGTAAAACCAAGCTGCAGCCCGACAACCTTGGCCACATGTTCCCAGGACCTCCTGGGGCTGTGTCATGGGTCATGGTCCCCATATTTGGCTCAGAATAAATCTCCTTAAATATTTTACAGAGTTCAACTCTTTTCATTGACACACTCTTGCTTTCAAGTAATAAAAATCCACTCCAAACTAGCTTAAGAAAAAAGACCAATTTGTAAGATGTGTTACCTAAATAAACCCCAGGGCCAAGCCCATTTTCTGCATGGAATTGCAGTTTATGAAGGCCAATCTAACAACAAAAAGTATTAAAGAGCCACCTTAATTATTTTATTTAAAATTTTTCTCCCCTGACACTGAGGGGCCCCTTTCCTCCTGCTGCCATCCCTTGAGGAACACACAGGTTTCTGAGGGATACAAAGCCCCTTCCTTCTCTCCCCAGCCCTCTCTCTCCTCTCTTTGCTGTAGTTAGCCTTTTCTTCTTTCTAGCTTCTTTTCCATTCTAAACATTGCCTTGATTTTACAACCCCAAAAGCCTGGGAACTAGGCTTTCTCACTCTTCTGGATTTCAGGCTCCCTCGGATCCGGCTGTTGCCACAGCTGTGCAGCAGAGGCAGGGGCTGCCCTCAGCATGGGCACGCACGGCCCTTCAGCTATGGGAGTGTCAGCTGCAGATGGCTCAGCTGAATCCCGCCCAGAAGCTGCCCTTGGCAGAGGGAGCGCCCTCACCCAAGATTCTGCCCCACCCAGCACTTCCTTTTTTAGTGACTGGGCCCTGCAGGGGCGCAAGGCCTCCCTCAGTGCCCCCTCCCTTTCTGAAAGACACCTCTCAGGCACCTGCATGGGATCAGCTATTATCTTGTCAATAAAAAAGAGTCAAACTCTGTACAACACTAGAAGAGATTTATTCTGAGCCAAATGTGAGGACCAGGATGCGCGACACAGCCCCAGGAGGTCCTGAGAACACATGCCCACGGTCGTTGGGTAACAGCTTGATTTTATATGTTTTAGGGGAATAGAAGTTACAGGCACGGACATCAGTCAACACATGTAAGGAGTACATTGGTTTGGCTCAGAAAAGCAGACAACCCAGAGCAGGGGCTTCCAGGTCATAGGTGGATTCAAAGATTTCCTAATTGGCCGCTGGTTAAAAGGGCTAAGCTCTACCTGAAGAGTTGAAGTTAGCAGAAAGAAATGTTTATAGTTCAGATAAGGGGGACTGTGGAAGCCAAGGTTCTTGTGTGTAGATGAAGCCTTCAGATACAGTCTTCAGAGAGAATACAGGACAGATGCTCTCATGAGACCCTAGAAGGTGCCAGACTCTTAGCTAAATCTCCCCTGGATCAGGAAAAGACCTGGAAAGGGAAAGGGATTCTCTGCAGAATGTAGGCTTTCCCCACAAGAGACAGTTTTCAGGCCATTTCAAAGCATGTCAAAGAAATATATTTGGGGGTAAAAGACTTTTATTTCTTTCATTCAGGGCCTGTCATGTCAACATCTGTCATGTTGGTATCTTATTGCTACTAAGAGTCTGTTTGGTCCATCTGAAGGTCTCTGTTTTTATGTTAATGCTGGTCTGCTGAGCCCAAATTCTAAAGACAGGAGAGTTTAATGAGGCATGTATAACCCTGCTTCCCATCATGACCTGAAGTCCTTTTTCAAGTTAACTTTGCAATGCCTTTGTCTGAGAGAAGGGGTCCATTCAGTTGGTTGTGGGCTCAGGATTTTACCATTGGTTTACAATATTTCTGTGACTTCATCTCCATTCAATTCTGCCTCTCCTTAATCCCGGTCCTCTGCCTTCTCACAGATGTGGTTCCCAAGGGCACCCCCAATAAAACTTCTCTGTGCATATCTACGTCTCAGAGCCTGTTTTGTGGTGACAAAACCAAGACAGTCGATACCAGGTATGGTACAAAACAGCTGACCTTAAAATGAGATTCTGTGAACTGAATTATTTACTGGTTGACTGTCCATCAAGACCCCAAGACAGTAGGAGATGAACCCATAGCCCCTGTCCTACGAAAGCCACGTCCATAAACAGAACATTGCAATGCCCAACAGAAATGCAGTTCAGGTGGGAGGGAAGGCAATGATGGGACAATCCCTCAGGTGTTTGGGAAGTTTGAAGTCAGTGGTTATAATTACTTAAAAGCAACATGGATCAGAGAGTTAGATGCTGTGGGTATGGAAAAGACAATGCAAGGCTAAGGGTGACTGTCTTACTCTCTTTGGGCTGCTATCATGAAATACCAGAAGTTGGGTGGCTTATCAACAGCCAGTGTTTATTTCCCACAATTCTTTGCTGGGGGCAGTGCATGCTGCCTGGGGCCTTCGGGAGTCACTCCTGGGGTGGGAGAAGAGCAGGACACAGACCCCTCCAGGTGGGGCAGTAGTGGGCAGCGGGAGCCCGCCTGGAGTGGGTGAAGAGCAAGGTGCAGAACTTCCAGGTGGGGCAGCACTTGGCGGGGGGACCCTACCTTTGAAATCATTCTGAACCCCGCCCCGCAACCAGGCCCTAGTCCTTACACCTTCATCATGCAATGGACTGCAGGTCCTGCCTGGATGGCCTGGGAATCCCCCACTATCATGACGAATGGCACCTTGCTTTCAATGAGAGGGCTATTTCACACTCATCTCCTTATGAAAGTGTGGCATGGCCCCACCCTTGTTTTCTTCCAAACTGGCAACCAGATTTCTCATTTTTTTCTAGTATGAATAGGCTGAAAATCTTTCAACTTTTTAAGTTCTGCTCCACTTTTAATTAACATTCTATCTTTAAATCATTTCTCTCTTCTTAAATTTTACTATAAGCAGTCAGGAAGAACCAGACCACTCTCTGTCAACACTTTGCCCAGAGATTTCCTCACCTAACTATCCTATTTCATCACTCACAAGTTCTACCTTTCACAAAACATGAGGTCATACCCACAGTTCACTAAGTTCTTTGCTGCTCTGTAACAAGGATGGCCTTATCTTTCATTGTCCAATAACATGTTTCTCATTTATACCTCAGATCTCATCAGAATGACCTTTCTCACTCATATGTCTACCTGCATTCTGTTCACAACCACTTAGGTGTTCTCTAAGAAGATCAAGGCTTTCTCTGCAACTGTCCTCTTTCCTCCTCTGAGCCATCACCAGAACCACCGTGCACGGCAATGAAGGCTTTTTCCAGCCTGCCACGTCAAAACTCTGCAGCCTCTACTCATTACGCAGTTCCAAAGTCATTTCCATATTTTGGCTATTTCTTACATGAGCACCCTGCTCCTGTTACTAATTTTCAGTCTTAGTCTCTTTGGGCTGCTATAACAAAATACCATAAACTGGGTGGCTTATAAACAACCAACATTTACTTCTCACAGTTCTGGAGGCCGGAAGTCTAAGATTAAGGTGCCAGCAGATTTGGTATCTGATGAGAGTCATGGATTCCTAGCTCATAGGTGATGCCTTCTTGCTGTGTTCTTACATGGTGGAAGGGACAAGGGAACTCTCTGGGGTCTCTTTTATAAGGGCATAAATCCCAATCATAAGTGATGCAACCTAGTGACCTAATCACCTCCCAAAGGCCCCAGGTCCTGATGATATCACCTTGGAAATTAGTATTTTAATACATAGATTTTGGAGGGACACAAACATTCAGATGATAGCAATGATTACCCACTAGTTTAATGCAAAATGTAGATGTTAAAGGTCTATGTTAATACTTCTGCTCTTTGTCCTAATATGGTGTAAAGGGCCCTGGACCCTATGAAAATTCCCAGAAGTATCACACTCATCCATTATGTTGATGACATTATACTTATTGGAATGAATGAGAAGTGTCCACTTTGCCAGATGTCTGTTAGATACACGTGTTACTGATCTAACTCTGGGATTCATTTAGCCCAGCATGCAGAAACTTGTGAGATGGTGAAGTGAGCCATGGGTTGGAACCAGTTCATGTGGACTGAGCACAGAACTCCAAAGTGTAAGGTGCATACACAGGAGGCCAGGCTGCCCATCACAGTCTCTGCAGCACCTCTGCCTCCCTTTACCCCTGTGGCCACACTTGGGGTTCGATTTGGACCTCTGCCAGTAGGGAGAAAGGTTCAACCTGGGTCAGAGTTGGGACATCTCACTGCGACGTGCAGCTGGAAATAGATGGTGTCTGCAGGACAGCCCACTCAGGACTAGCCCCAGACATAGATGGGGGCTGCAAGACAGCTCATTTAGGGGTGGCCCTGGACATAGATGGCGGCTGCAGATCAGCTCACTCAGGACTGGCCCTAAGGAAGACATGGGAGGAGCTTCAAGCCCTGTCCCTGGTTATCTGATCCGTGTATGAAACTGCAGTTGACTTAAAGTGAGAAAACATAAATGCATGGATGGCAATTAACGGCCTGGCAGTGTGGTGAAGAGCCAGTAAGGAGAGCGATGACAGGAAGTGTTTGGAGAGGAGAGAACGTCTTCTGAGAGGACCAGGAGAAGTGGGTACCTCAGCTATGGGAGTGGGCACCACAGACTGTGGGGTGGGCACCATGGACTGTGGGGTGGGCACCACGGACTGTGGAGTGGGCACCATGGAGTATGGAGTGGGCACCATGGACTATGGAGTGGGCACCACGGAGTATGGAGTGGGCACCACGGACTGTGGAGTGGGCACCATGGACTATGGAGTGGGCACCATGGAGTATGGAGTGGGCACCACGGACTGTGGAGTGGGCACCATGGAGTATGGAGTGGGCACCATGGACTATGGAGTGGGCACCATGGAGTATGGAGTGGGCACCACGGACTGTGGAGTGGGCACCATGGAGTATGGAGTGGGCACCATGCAGTATGGAGTGGGCACCACGGACTGTGGAGTGGGCACCATGGACTGTGGAGTGGGCACCATGGAGTATGGAGTGGGCACCATGGAGTATGGAGTGGGCACCACGGACTGTGGAGTGGGCACCATGGACTGTGGAGTGGGCACCATGGAGTATGGAGTGGGCACCACGGACTGTGGAGTGGGCACCATGGACTGACTCCAGTGGGCACCACGGACTCTGTAGTGAGCACCATGGACTGTGGTGTGGACACCATGGGTTGTGAAGTGGACACATGGACTCACTGTGGAGTGGGCACCATGGATTTTGGAGCAGGCAGCATAGACTGGGGTGGGCATCATCTCCTGTACAGTGGGCACCATGGACTGTGGGGTGGGCACCACGGACTGTGGAGTGGGCACCATGGAGTATGGAGTGGGCACCATGGACTCCAGTGGGCACCACGGACACTGCAGTGAGCACCATGGACTGTGGTGTGGACACCATGGGTTGTGAAGTGGACACATGGACTCACTGTGGAGTGGGCACCATGGATTTTGGAGCAGGCAGCATAGACTGGGGTGGGCATCATCTCCTGTACAGTGGGCACCATGGACTGTGGGGTGGGCACCACGGACTGTGGAGTGGGCACCATGGACTGTGGAGTGGGCACCACGGACTGTGGAGTGGGCACCATGGACTGTGGAGTGGGCACCATGGAGTATGGAGTGGGCACCATGGACTGTGGAGTGGGCACCACGGACTGTGGAGTGGGCACCCTGGTTTGTGAAGTGGGAGTTATGACAGTGAAAATGAAATTTTTTTATGACATATTATTGCTCCTCCTGGAATCTCCCCTACAGATGAGGCAAAAATCAAATCAAGTACACACCAAGCCTTGCTCCCCGGTGCTTTCAGCCCCACAGTCTGGCTCAGTGGATGCCTGGAAGTTCCTGGCCCAGCAGGGCGGGTCCCTACTCATCTGGGCATTGCCTGATGAGCGATCCGCCATGGCCAAATGTTTCATCTGTCAGATTCAGGAACCCATGCCGGACCCAACGTGGCAGTGTCCCCGGTCGGGGGTGGATGCAGTGGACCTCTTTCCTCCAGAAGGAGCAGCGATGCCTCGTCCGCAGTTGACGCGTCTCTGAATCCCACCACAGACGCCCAGCTGGATCCCCACTGCAATTGCATCCAGTGCCGTATTTCAGCACACGGGCGGCAGCGCGTTTATGCAGCGTTTTCCTACCCCCAGCCCTGCATGCTATGGAGAATTTTGTATTTGCCTACTTAGCTGCTCTTTGGTTTGAGGTCAGGTATGATTTCAAAGACAGCAAATGTCAGATGACACAAACAGTATCCACTCTAACTCCAGCCACACGAGTTAACCTGAGTCTCCTTCTGTGCAATCCCGAATCCGTGGTTGCAGCTCTTGGAGCCCTGGGCTCCCCAGGCGCACCGGCGCCATCTCTAGGTGAGGGACGTGTTATCAGAAATGAAGGGACTGAAGAAGGGCACCAATACCACCAGCTGTATCTGTTCTCTAAAAAACATCAGTGAATATGTGGTTTTTGAAGACAATATATGAGCCACCTTCTTGTAAGTATTTTCATGGCAGAAGACATGACTAATGACTAAAATACTACTCTGCATAGTTTGAATAGTTAACTTCTTCCAGGCGTCTTCTCAGTTAACTTTTCTCTTGTCAGGGCAGTGGCTCAGTCCTGTAAACACAGCCTTTCTAAATTTAAACCAAGACAATGGCTTTTATCTCATTACAGGCATTTTCCTCTTTTCCCACCTCCACAGGATGGCATAAACTTTGTTACTGAATAAACATTTCACCCTCTGTAATGTTGTAACATGGAAAATCCATCTGTACGTATCTATAAGAAAGAAAGAAAAATAATTACTCCTTCGACATCCAAGCAAGGGATGACATAATCCATGCCCTTTCTCTCTACCAAAGGATCTAGTCCATAATTGGAGATTAAGTCAAATTAGTATTTGTTAAATAGACAATCAATGACTTAGATGAATAAATTATGTTTACCAGCCACCCCCTACTAATTCATTCAACATACCCTTAACAATTTGAATTAATAGCCGTAATTCTGAACCCATGGATCAAAAGAAAATAATCTAGTAATTTTAAATTTCTACTCAGAGAAATAAACCATAAACACAAAACAAATACAGAGTATAAGTCTATATTATAAGCATTGTAAAACAGCATTTTGCCAGTGTGCATAGTCTCTTCTTAGGAATAGAAAGTAAGAGAATATCATTTCCCAATGATTTTTATAAATAGCATAAAGGCTATTCTTGTGCCTTTTCAGTATGTTTATCCAGCCTGTTACTTTCAGAAGCCTCCATTTGTTAGATAAGATTGTTTAAATAGCTGATAAATCTGATTTTCTAGGTTGTCAACCTCAGGTTATATCCATAAAAGTTGAGCATTATTATGTATGTCCTAAGTCTCTGCAGACATTGAAGACCCAGAATAACTTTTCTGGCATTAGATGAAATATTCATAGTGGAATGTTTACATGTTTAATACTTGTAAAATGTTCAACCATAAATATCATTCTCCACAATAACCATAAGATTTAGAAAAGCAAGTGCAGTTTAAAGATCCCAGGGGAATTATAACTAACCATTGATGTTTAATAATGAACATCAAAGCCCAAAACATCATTTATATAACCAACTACCCTGTTTCTCACATGACATGCCTAATAATGTCTTGTTTACTAAATGTTGATTACAGAGATACAGTTTCCTTTTGGTAAGTTTTCAAAAATGTTGCAGGTCAAACAACGTACATGCATGTTCACAGAAGCACCATTCACAGTCAAGAGGTAGAAACAGCTCAAATGCCCCCCAGCAGATGAACGGACAGACAAACTGTGGCATATCCCCACAATGGAATATTATTCAGCTATGAAAAGGAGTGAAGCTCTGACATGTGCTAGAGCATGGATAAAACCTGAAAGCACTGTGCATCCAGACACAAAGACTTCTATTGCATGATTCCTTGTATATGAAATGTCCAGAACAGGCAAATCCATAGACAGAAAGTAGATCAGTGGTTTTGGGGGGCTGGGAGTGACTGCTTAATGGATATGGGATTTCCCTTTGGGGTGATGAAAATATTTCAGAACTAGACAGTGGCAATGGTTGCACAACATTGTAAATGTACTAAAAGCCACTGAACTGTTCACTTTAACATTGTGAATTGTATGTGATGTGAATTTCCTCTCAATAAAAAAGCAGGAAAAAAAGGTAGAGGCCTTGAATTAAAAAGGCAAAAAATAGTTATTTAAAATTCCAAGGGAAAAAGTAATGTAGTAGCAAGATGGAGAGCCTGCTCTGCACAGAGTGAGGGAGCTTCCGCCCAAGCACGAGCACCGGCTCTGCCTGGCCAGCCGCTCATCAGTGAGTCAGCCTCCACAGCCCCTTCTCCTGGAAAACAAGAGCAACATCAATCTTGTCTTGTTTTGTTCAGTGCACTGCTGTAAGTATGAAACAATATAAAAACACAGACATGTGTGCCTTTAAACTCTATAAACAAACAAACTGAGCTACATAGAAATGCAAAGATGTGGACATCCAGACATGACCTTTTGAGGGTCACCATTTACAAGGGAAAAATGTATGTACTACTGAGGATGCGGCTGGCACTCTGCATTCGGTAATGTTTCCAGGGAAGAAAGTGGTATCAGGTGGGATTATAATTTATATAAAACATTGCAATAATTACTCTTTCCAGCATTCTTCTCTGAAAACAATATAACTTCAATGTATTTGTGATGGCTAATGAATCACTATTTATGATGGTTTGCAGATAACATTATTGACTCAAAACTGTATCATCTTCAGATATTTTGAAAAATGTTCTGTGGTTGTCAAATGTAATAAGTCCAAAATCTCAGGGTGTAAAACACTTGAAGCATTTATTTTCTGTTTCTATTTCTATTCCATTTACATGTATAATAATGTCAAGCATTTATATGTATTTTTAAAAATTTAAGGAGTACAGCTGCAGTTTTGTTACATGGATATATTGTACAGTAGCGAAGTTTGGTATTTTATTGTATCCATCACCCGAATAATGTACGTTGCACCCATTGGATAATTTCTCATCCCTCACTCCCTCCCATCCTTCTATGTCTCCAATGTCTATCATCCCACATTCTCACATTTACACATTATTTACCTCCCACTTATAAATGAGAACACTCAGTATTTTACTTTCTGTTTCTGTGTTATTTCACTTAAGATAATGGCCTCCAGTTCCATCCATGTTGCTGCTTAAGACATAATGTTATTCTTTTTTATGACCAAATAGTATTCCATTGCATATATGGAATTTTATCACATTGTAATGTGATACAATTGTGTGTGTGGATATACATCACATTTTCTTTATCCAATCATCTGTTGATAGACACATAGGTTCATTCCGTATCTTTGCTATTGTGAATAGTGCTGCAAAAAATTTACAAGTGCTGGTATCATTTTGATATAATAATTTATTTTCCTTTGGGTAAATAGATACCCAGTGGTGGAACTGCTGGCATCAGTGCTTGGTCTATCATTAGTTCTTTGAGAAATCTCCATACTGTTTTCCATAGAGGTTGTACTCATTTCCATTTCCACCAATAATGTGTGAGTTCCCTTTTCTCCACCTCCTTGCCAGCATCTGTTGTTTTTTGTCTTTATAATAATAGCCATTCTGACGGATGTAAGATGGTATCTCATTGAGGTTTTAATTTGCATTTCTCTGGTGAGTAGTGATTTGAGCATTTTTTCATGTTTACTGGCCTTTTCTATGTCTTCTTCTGAAAAATATCTTGTCACGTCCTTTGCCCAGTTTTTACTGGAGTTAGTTTTTGTTGTTGTTGCTGTTGAGTTGTTTCAGTTCCTAGTAAATTCTAGATATTCGTCCCCTGTTGGGTGCATAGTTTGCAAATATTTTCTCCCATTCTGCAGGTTGTCTGTACACTCTGTTAATTGTTTCTTTTGATGTGCAGAAGAGTTTTGGTTTAATTAAGTCCCATTTGTCTATTTTTGTTTTTGTTGCATTTACTTTTGAGGTCTTTGTCATGAATTGTTTGCCTAGACCAATGTCCAGAAAAGTTTCCTCTAGGGTTTCTTCTAGTATTTTAATAGTTTCAGGTCTTAAGATTCAAATCTTTAATCCATCTTGAGTTGATTTTTGATACGGGGAGAGATAGGGATGCAGTTAAATTCTTCTGCTTATGACAATCCGATTTTCCCAGCACTATTTATCAAAAAGGGAGTCCTTTCCTCAGTGCATATTTTTGTTGACTTTGTCAAAGATCAGTTGGCTATAGATATGCTGCGTTATCTCTGGGTTCTCTGTTCTGTTCCACTGATCTATGTGCCTGTTTTCATACTAATACCATGCTGTTTGGGTTACAATAGCCTTATAGTATGACTTGAGATCAGGTAGCGAGATGCCTTCAGCATTTTTCTTAGGACTGCCTTAGTTATTCGGGCTCTTTTTTTGTTACATGTGAATTTTAGGATTGTTTTTCTTAATTCTGTGAAAACGATGTTGTTGTTTTGGTAGGGATTGCATCAAATCTGTGGACCGCTTTGGGCAATGTGGCCATTTTCACAGTGTTGATTCCCAGGGGAGCAGTCCTCTTATGAGAACAGGTGGGGCAAGGTGTTTTTCTGGAGTCCTTGGAACGCACTAGGGCACGGGTGAAATGGATTCTATAAAACTTCTGTTTGTTTGAAGAAGTAGACTGCAGACACAGGAAGCATGAAGCCCCAGCGGTGAGGAAGACACTGCCCCTGCCATTATCCCCAGAAGGTGCCTGCATTTAATAAAGACAGTGAGAGACTGAGGGAATTATGTACTGGGCTCATTTTAAAGCTACTAAACCACTGATAGGAACAGTAAAGCAATGAGTGCAGGTCTGTTGATGATGAGGATGCTGGTGACGATAGTGAATGTGATCACGGCTGCTTAAAACACTCTGTCTAGGTAGGCAGAACACTCTCTGAGAACAGGCTCTTCCACAAGTCTCCTCAGTTTAAATACACCAGAGAGGGTTTGGGGCTGGGAGAGTAAAGTCACTGTATTATTTTGGACAAGTCCTTTCTCCTCTCAGAAAGGAGAGAAATAACATTACTTAACATGCTGGAAAGAGAATTAAATGAGACAGTTTGTGTAATTTCACAGAGACTTCTGTGGCACTATTCTAAATTCTTTACAAATAGTAACTCATTGCAATCCCTTAACCACCGACAGGCTGCTGCTCTTATTCTCCTTACTTTACGGGTGAGCAAATTGAAGAAGAGAAGTAAACAGAATTGCCCACAGTCACACAGCAAGTAAGAAGTCAGGCTCAGATTTGAACCCAAGCAGTTAGGTTCTGAGTCTGTCCTATATACATATAATATTGTATAGACAAATAAAATGCACTTTAAAATTAAATTGTCTACAAATGATGGCTATGACTATAATTAATCCCAAATCTACTTTGAAAAAGAGGGAAAAGATGCCAAATTTGGGTGGTCTCCTTAAGTCACGTCCTGGAAGAAACATAGACATCACACACAGAGCCATATAGGCAGGAAGTAAAAATATCAAAACATATTTGACTCAATTCTCTATGCATATGGTTACTATAGTTTGTTTTTCTGAATACACATAAATATTGCATTTACTGGTGTCTGTTTAGGCTATCTGTGAATATCTTGGACTTTTGTCTTTATGTAGCTTTCATCGTCTAGTTTGATCACAAATATCAAAGTACATGAGGCCAAATCAGAGTATAATTTCTTACAAGAGACAAATAGTGTGTATAGACGGCACCTGAATTCCACAATGTCATAATTCCAAATAGAAACCATGTGCACGGAACAAGAGTAGATGGTATCACATTCCCTCTTCCCTCTTTTCACGGCACTGCAGGGCAGCAGGGCAGAGCTCTCAGGGGAAGTCAGAACACGGCCCTGGCAGTGATTTGACCTCAGCACACAGCTGTGTGCACGGTCTGGGGGCACCTGGGCTCCTTTCAGCAGCTGCCTGCACACAACCTGCAGACATAAGATGATGCAGGAGGACTGGATATTAGGAAGCTGAAAGGCATTTAAACTGTGTTCTGAATACTACACATATAGACAGAGATGGGAAAGCGTCACTCTGCCTTGTTCATGAGGGTAGATGAGTATTCCGTGTGTCTGCGGACTGGTGACATTTGAGAGCATGCCATTAATGAGCCACTGGCCATGGCTGGATTTCCGCAGGGGTTAGTGGATCTCCTAGCTCCAGGCTACACCAAGGCAAAAACGTGGGCCCCAACCCCCAAGGTTATCTCGTGGTCCTTGGAAGGTTCTGGTGAGAAGGAGGGAGATAAAAGGAATGCTCGATGACACTGGAGAGAGACGGGTGTGACTGGACTCAATCACCATTCGTAGCATGATCTTTTGGACATAAACCTACTTTATGATACTAAAAAAGAATTAGAAATAAAATGTTACTTTAATCAAGGAGTTCTAGCACTATATAATTCCTTTGACTATAAGGAAGAGGTTTATACATCACAGAAACACATGAACTTGTACTCACCCAAAATTCTTCAATGACACAAAAGAATTACTCCAAATTTTACTGGAAAAATAGAATTCTACTGAATGTTTACTAAATCCCCAAAGATGATTTTTTAAAAACATTTGCTGCATAAATCATGATAAAAGAAAAACTAGCATGTGCTCCCAATCTTATTTGAATATTTCTTCCATTGGAGCACACAGTGTTGGTTTAAAAGATACACATCATGTGGAATCAATCTCATAATTCGCTTGGAATCTTCTCTCAAATGGAATATCACAATCATTGAATAGTTTAATGTGAAGAAAAGTGAGTAAAATACTATGAAATACAAGAATATTTCATTAGAAGGAAATCATCTTGAAATCCCTTGAAGACGAGCCAGTTACTTGGGTAGAAAGGCTGTTTCCACAGTGTGCCACCCAGTCCCCGGCCTTCAGAGCCAACTCCATGCCCCTGTTTTCTACCCACCAGCAGCTCACACAGGAGGCGCCGCCAGCCAAAGCAGCCTCCTGAGATCTCCGCTTGCTTTTGCTCAACCAAGTCTGCCTCCAATTCTGTCAATATCCATCTCTGTTGAGTTGGTTTAGGGAGAGCTCTGAGTTCACTTTTGGCTGTGTGTGTGTGTGTGTTTCCTTGATGCTGGAACTTGCTTTCTGGTATGGGTCCCTGCTCTTGCTCCCAGAGCTCTTCATGACCTCCTGAAGAAGCCAAGCTCTGCCCCTGTGGAAACCACGTCCATCACTGCCCACTTGTGTCCTGCCCATATGAGGTCTGGCCGCCATAAGGGGCAGGGCAGGATTTCTGTATTTCACCAGAATCTGCAGTCGGTCCCTGGAATCTCATCAAATACCTATGAGTTGGATGAATTCCTTTCCTCTTGAGGTTTCAAGATAACTTGGGGTTCCCGGCCTGTCAGAAAGTGACATTCTTTACTTACCACAGATCACAACCCCTGTGCAGGGACTGTGTACACAGAATAAGAGGACAGTTTCCAAGGGCTTTGTTGGCTTTATAAGTCAAGTTTGATTCCTAAAAGGAGAGCACAACATTCCAGCCAATGCCTTGGCAAAATAATCAGTTTTTCCTATTGTGTCCTGTTACAAATGAAAACAGATTCTTATTGTATTTATGCAAATAACTATATATAAACAGTTCCAAATTCTGGAGAAATCAGGTAGAGAGAAATATGCCCCAAATTTTGTTCATAAGAATATACTTGTTAAAAGCCATTAATAGCTCAAAAGTTTCCTTGACTCTGAAAAAGCAAAACAAAGGATTAGCAACATTGCTTAACATTTTAAGCAAAAAGTCAAAAAGATCATTTCAGTCTCCTATCAGTTCAGTTCATGCAGTTCATTCCTGTCCTACTTGATATTAGTAAATATTTTAGCTCTTCAAGAGTCGTGAACGTTTTTCTTCTATGCTAATGTCACAACCTCCAAAGTTATCAGAAACCTGCATTCAAGAGCACCTGGGAGAGCTTCCCAGCTAAGTATAAAACCACCTTCTAAAGAGGACCAAAACAAGACAATCGTTTATGGATGACATTCAAGAGCACCTGTGAGAGCTTTCCAGCTAAGTATAAAACCACCTTCTAAAGAGGACCAAAACAAGACAATCGTTTACGGATGACAAAAGTTTTAGGGTAGGCATAGTTAAAAACACAATTGACAAGGAAATCTGTTACTTCTGTGGCACACAATAATTTAACATAACAATTATTACTGATAATGTCCACTAAGATATATCAGAAATATAGGAGTCTCCCATAACTTTGAAACAAATACCAAAACATATTTATACAAATATAGCCCAAAGACAGCCAAACACCATTTCATATCTAACAGTACTTCCTGTGTAATGTTTATACCAAATAGGTCAAATTTCCCCTTTACATTAGTTACACCCAATTCTTAATAAAACCTTATAAACATATTTACCCAATTTTAATGTTTGACCATAAGGTAAGATTTTTATAGAACTTTTCTAACCCTTTACAGTTTTTGTTAAAGAGCAGGTTAGTGCTCTAAGAGAAACCCATTGTGTTTTTATTTTAATGCTCAGTTTACAGAAAAACTGGATGATCCTCCTTTAACTTTAGCCAATGCGTTTACACACAGAATTTCCCTTACAATCAACCTTCCACAACTTGCTTAAACCTTCATCTTTATTTTATCTAACTTAAAACAACACTTTAAATCTAGGCAAAAAATCCACATCCTCATGCCTCCTTATAATCTTTTTACCAAAAATATATTTTACTTTCCTTACACACGTTGCACGTAAACTGACATAAAGAATGTTGCTATTTCTTCAACAGCTTTAAATACATGTTACTCTGTTAACTCTTAGCAACCTTCACTTTTGGTGAAAACCTTGGTAAGGTTGGAATTTGAATGAAGAACTAGGTGTGAAGCCTAGGACCTAGACAGAAGTGCAGAAAAAGTCTGACTTATTCCAGCGTCTAACTCCATGTGTCCCAGGCCATATCTAGCTGTAAAGCAGGCAATTGTGTGGCTAAGAATCATAGTGGCATTTTATACAGCATTTAGGAGGCCTAATCACCTTTAAATTGTATATTTCTTGCATAAATTCGCTTTCATAAATTCTTTCACGTCTACACAGACAAGCTACGACACGCCTTGACTTTCTGACTTGTCCTAAACATCCCTCTTTTTAAACAACCAGTCATTTTACTTTTAGGAAAGAATTTACCATACAAGATCCTTTCTTATATAAAATCTCTTTTCTTTATACCTTTTTGCATAGCTAAGGGCATGGTTAATTTCATGTATCCCCAGGCCTTATCTAGAATTTAGCACTGCAAAATAAATTGAACAATTTGTAAGTCAAAGAAACAGTTTATGACCAAAAACATTTAGCAAACCTAATATTTGACCTGCATAATTTAGTCCAAATGTTTACATTTTTTAGGAGATTTTCATGTTACCAATAATCTTTAAAACTCTCTTTATAACTTTCTTTATAGCTCTCTTGTTTTCTGGTTTCTTTTAACTTGTTTTGTATATAACCTTTAAATAAGCTTTGGATTAGACAAAAATTAATTACCCTGAAAAAAGGACACAATATTTAGAAAGAATGTTTTCCTACAATATATTTTCATTGGAAAATAGCCAAATAATGAAATGTCTGTTATTAAATGTAATATAGCTTTAGATTCTAAATTATGACAGGTTTGTTTATGAGTATTTATCCCATTACATTCATCTAATTATTTATTTTAATCATTTACCTAAATGATTTATGAAAGCTGCGATAGTTATCATTTACATTTATGAAGCCACCATTGCAAAATTATAACTGAGACAGTGAGAATGACGTGACCTAACCTACTCCATCTTGCTTCTAAACTCCAAGCTATTTTTATTAACTTCTTAGTTTATACTTTAGCTTTGAAACGAAGGTGGTAACAGTCCTTTCCCAGAACAAACTTCCTTCATGCTTATGGACTAGATTGCCTAAGGCCACAAGATTCGAAGTTAAAGTAGCACACTAAATAATTCAAGATGTAGCTATTTCAATTAAACTAATATTAATGTTTTACTTACTAAAAATTACATAAGCAAAGATCATTCTGTTTTGGGCTGGTTATAGTTTTGTAGCCTGTATGCCAAATTTTGACACCTTATAGTATGTGGCAGAGACAAGTTGGAAATCACTTGATCAATAAATGCAAACAAGTATGCTGGCAACTCTTAAGATATTTCTAATATTACTTTACCAATAATTTTTAAAGCTAGCTTATTTATTAAAGATTTACTTAAGTCACATAAACTTAAAAAAGCATTTGACTACTCTTTCCTTTTTTCTGTTAAAGTATGTAAGCACTTTTATTTTTTCTTTGAGCCAATTAACAAGAACTCTTTTATGTATTTTCAGTAGTGAAACATGGTATACATGAGACATAAATACGTAGCCGTGTTAGGCATGCCGACGGAAATACATTTTATAGATTCTTAAGACCTCCTTTTTTCTATCTTAGACTTGCAAACTCTTGATAACCTGGTTTATTACTCTGGCAGTTGTCAACTAAATAGCCCTAAATCTGCATATTAAAGGAAACAACTCTTAGGTGAAAAAGCAAACAGCAAAATTTTACATCTCAAGGTGCACAGAGAAAAAGTCTGGGTGGTGTTAGAGGGAGATTAAAGAGGAAGGCCAGATCAAACATAAAAGTATAGAAATTTTATCATAGGACTGTATAAGGAGACTAACTTTACTTAGATATTGACTAAATATCTTTTAACTGGATCTTTGAGCTCTCAGCAGAGCCTACAATGAATCCTGGGTTTTCAAAAAGGGAGAATTATTATGAGGCTAGAACATGTGATGCTTTTACAGTGCACTTAATTTTTTTTTCTTTGAGATGGAGTCTTGCTCTGTCACCCAGGCTGGAGTGCAATGGTATGATCTCGGCTCTCTGCAAACTCTGCCTCCCAGGTTCAAGCAATTCTCCTGCCTCAGCCTCCCAAGTAGCTGGGATTACAGGCGCCTACCACCACACCCAGTTAAATTTTGTATTTTTAGTAGAGATGGGGTTTCACCAGGTTGGCCAGGCTGGTCTTAAACTCCTGGCCTCATGTGATCCACCCGCCTCAGCCGCCCAAAGTGTGGAGATTACAAGCCTGAGCCACCATGCCCAGCCCCAAACAAAGACATTTGTAAGTGTCTAAATTACACTTTTTCTTAAAAACTGCAGAGTAGCTTCTGTTGTTACAGCTATTAACAAAGAAAACAGAATTTGGTAAACTGAGAAGAAAAACTTTTGCTCAAAATGACAAGGTCCCAGGAGAGAAATAAAAACAAAAACATGAAGACCTTTTAAATGCAAACATGCATACATGCACATATGCATACACACATCTTGGATGTTAGCCTTCCTTTAAGCTGACTTTTCACCATTGAGCTCCTAAAAAAATATATGTTTTTCTTCTCAGAGGACTTTCAGCAGAAATGGACCCAATACCTCCCATTTTTAAGTTTACATGATATCAAAAGGAATAAGGCAGATAGGCAAATAAGTGGAGACAAATTTTGGACAACACGAGAGGGCATGCAGTCGGCAAAACAGACTCAAAGCCAACTCAAATCTGATCTCAACCAAAATGCAAAGCTGGTGTATGAACAAGCCCTATTGCTTCCCTTGGCAGTGCTGGACAAATGGTTTAACAAGCCCAGATGGGAAAACAATGGGCTCCTGGCATACGATCCAGTTAACTCACCCTTGGAGAGCATCTGCTCCTGATCTCCGTTCTTCCCCAGTAGTGAAAGGGACATGAAATGTTGCACACCAGACAGTCCTCCGGAGGGTCCCCGGGAAAATCTCACCAGTAGCTGCTGAGATCCTCCTGAAGAGTGTCTCGTTGCCAGCCGCTGACCACCGCACCATCCTGGTCTCTCCTGGCTGGCTTGCCAAACTTTGTTCCCGGACCAAACTGAGGGTCGGGCTGCTATTTCTTGTGGCCCAATAACCACATGCAGATGAACTGGGGAGGAAGAGAGTTTTTATTTCAGTGACCAGTTACAGGGAGAAGGCCGGGAAATTATCACCAGGCCAACTCAAAATTGCAAAGTTTCCCAGCACTGAAATACCTTCTAAGCTCTATGTCTACGTATAAATGTGCATTCATCTAAAGACATAAGTGATTAACTTCTTTTAATCTAAAAGTAATGTCTGAGTCCTGAGGACCTTCTCTGGAGCCGGTAAATTTACTTAATCTAAACGGTTCAGGTGCTGGAGTGATTACCCTTATCTTCTCTCCTGCTAAATCACGGAGGTTTGAGGAGTTCCTTCAGCCCCCAGTACACTTGTTTGTGGAGGCCTGGGGAGTTTCTTCAGACCCCCAATAAAAGTTGTTTAATCCCAAATCTGTCCTGTTAAGAATTCCTTCATTATCTTGTCATGCTTTAAGGCCCAGGAAAGGCCTGGCCAAAACTCTTTATCGGCTTCTGTAACATCCCAGCCTTTGTAGAAGGGCACTGGCTTTTTCAGCTTTTAGTATTTATCTTAACCACTCAGTCTGTAATGAAACAATTGTGATGGAGGTGTGCATTCATGAGACCTGGCCTGCCACAGCTAGAGGGGACGGGCAAAAGATATATTTTAGACTAGAATATAGAGCACATGCAATAATCCATTTTTTTAATCAAAAGAGCATGCCTTGTAAACTGAGAAAGGGGGGCTCCAGGTGAAAGTGGGGGAGCTCAGCACTGCAGCCACATGCAGTGAACCCCGAGATTCCAGAACACCCAGAAATGTAGTTCTGTGGGTGCCATGCAAATGTTCACTGTGATAAAAACAACCTGCCGTTAGATCTGGCAGCAACTCCAGGCTGTGTGACCTCGGACACCGGCTCTGAAGCCACGGAGCCGTGCAGGATGCCCGGTGCCTCCCACTTCCTACCTTAGTGATATGGGCGCTCAGGGAGCATAAATTTCAGAGGTTCCTTCTTAAGTCAGAAAGGAAATCACATCTGAAATTCAAAAACAGCAGTGCCTTAAGATTGTCTTAGCCTCCATGGAAAAGGTTAATGAGGAAATTAGTCAATTAAAATTTGTAGTAAAGAAAACCAAAAATGTATCTCTATTCTCTTTTAAACGGCTAAAATTCAAATGGATAGTAACCCATTGACCAGTTAAAGTTAGCCTTACTCTTGGAGATTCAATAAACTCAAGAAATCACCACTATGAGCTTTCTTTTTCAAATTTAACATGTGTTTCTTATCTAGGTAACCAGAGAAATATTTAAATGTTTTCAGAACTAGCTGCCTTACGGAAAATAAATGTGTACTTTGCCTTGTAGGACGTAGTTGATTCAGTAAGGAGGTAAGAGTTTGCAAGAACAAGTCCTGTTGTCAGCTACGAAGTGGCATCTGCCTCTTCCTGCCCCGGCCTTTCAAAAAGTTCCCTCTGGCCACGTTACACTCATTAAAACAGAATATAAAGATAACGCATGGAAATAAATGAAATACTGATAATGTTTAACTTACTGATAACGGGTATCTTACAATAATTACCATTTACGGTTCTCATAGTTTCCCTTCCAAGAGTTTCAGGAGATAACTGTGAGCTCTGTGTCACTTTCACAACAAGCTGTTTTTCCATCGTCAGCACCCATGCCCTTCTGAGACCACGCACAAGGGTCAGACCTGGTGCTGGAGACAGAGTAGGCGGGACGGCCCTGGTGACTCTCTTCCTAACACACAGGACAACGGAGTGTCGGCCCTGCAGGGAACATGACACACCCAAGGGTCCCCAGGCTTGTCTGAGCAGGAAGCAGAGTGAGCCTTCATGTCTCCAAGATACTGTCACAAAACTCTCCATCCTTGTTCCCAGGCATTGGCCTGACTTTCTTTTCTCTTGTTGAGACCCCAGTACTCAATTTTAGTAATTATTTAGTCAGCACTGAGTATTGAATACTGATATTGGAATGGAAACTCTTGCCATTGGGTGAGAGGAAAGTGCCTGGGGCTGGTGGAGGCAGCCCCTCCAGTCGGGTGTGCCCAGGGTGACTGGCTCTGCCCTCCCTGCTGCTTCGAGGCCTCCAGCCCAGGCAGAGTATCCCTCCTAGGAAAGCTTCTGGAACGCCCAGGAGCAGTCCCCAGGCCCGTAAACGTGTTCTGTTGTCAGCTACCAAGCGGCTTCTGCCTCTTCCTACCCCTGCCTTGTGCAGCCACTGGCTTGGGCGACGGGCGATGACTCACTTCCCCCGGCAGGCATACCTCGCCCAGGCACGGAGCTCGCTGGCACAGGGGCTGGCCCCGGGGTGCTTGCCTCTGTCCATGGGCCGAGCCAACAGCGAGCTTCATGCAGAGGGGAGAGTTGCTCACGTGGGGTCAGAGCTGAGCTCACTGCAGGGTCTGCGGGGCTCCCCGGATTCCTGGTGAACCAGCTTTCTCTCCACTGCAGGGTCTGCGGGGCTCCCCGGATTCCTGGTGAACCAGCTTTCTCTCCACTGCAGGGTCTGCGGGGCTCCCCGGATTCCTGGTGAACCAGCTTTCTCTCCAATGCAGGGTCTGCGGGGCTCCCCGGATTCCTGGTGAACCAGCTTTCTCTCCAATGCAGGGTCTGCGGGGCTCCCCGGATTCCTGGTGAACCAGCTTTCTCTCCAATGCAGGGTCTTCACAGGAGCCCAGGAAGAGCTGGTGTCAGATAAAGACCCCAGGCAGTCAGAGCCACACCCTTCCCAGAGGTGCCAGGATCCTCCTACACCCAGGCTTTGCTAGGGCCGGTTCTCCTAACAAGAAGAGAAAGCCTCGGACCCCAAAGACAGCCTTTGTGCAGGACGGAACCACCCACCCAGGTCGGCCCATAGCAGAAGGAGGCAGCCAGAGCCCAGTGAGGAGGGGAGGCCACCATGCCAGGGAGCGAGCGTCTCCCAGAGGTGTCGCTTTCCCTCAAGATCCAATTATCCATGACATTTCAGGAAGGTATATCCATCACCTAGGAGGTTCCTCCAGGCGACCACTGGCTACCTTCGGCCACAAACCTTTCTGGTTAAAAACATGAGGAAGTTTAAAAAATGCATGACACTTTTCAACTTTTAAAATTGCTAACTATGAAGTTCTAATGTTTGGAGACCTTTATGATGACCCAACTCCACCTAATGAAGAGCAAATATGTTTTCTCCTCCCTATGACTTTTTTAATAACCTGTTCTTTACTGTAGCTTACGTTATTTTGGAATGCAGTATATAATACATATAACAGCAACACGTGTCCGTCGTTTATGTCGTCTCGAGGCTTCTGGTCAATAGTAGGCTATGAGTAGTTAAGTTTCTTGGGGGTGCAAAGTTACATGAAGATTTTCAAATGTGTGGGGAGTCAGCACCCCAACTCTTGCATTGTTCATGGGTCAGCTGTGTACATTTTAGGTCCCATGAAACCAGGAGCTGTGTGACCAGGGCCCTGAGCAGCCTCCGGACTGGCCATACTGCCCGGCTCCATCTGTGCACCCTCTCCCTGGCCACACTCACCCCACTTAGATGTCCATCTGAGCCTGCCACCTGTCACACCCACACCAAATTCTGGCATGTGTCCTGCCCAGATGACTTCACCTGCTGCAAAGCTCCTTCAGTGTCAGGTCTCTGCCTCCTTCTATGTCTCATCCTCTTCCCCACTGTTTCTTCTCCACTTCCCATGCAGGTGAGCCCCTAACAATGACCAAGACCCCCGTCCTTAACCCCACTGCTCTTGTCCAAGAGGGAATCACCCTGTCTGGTTGATACGTTCTAGGCTGGAGTTCGCCTTAGTCTCCAACCACTTCAGGCCTTTCTCAGTCCAGCCCATTGTCTGTCTGCTCAGTGAACCTTCCTGTTAACTGCCTCTGTGGCTGCAGTTCCTACAAGATCCCGCCGGCCCCAGCTGGGAGGGCTGGACTGCCTGAGATATTTAGTCAGAGGCATCCTGGTAGTAGAGGAATCTGAGCAGTGTTTAAGGAAGAAACCCAAAGATCAAGCTTTTGTTCATATGTAGGCTTACTCTTAGCATGGCCACACCACCTCCCTTCCCAGGGCCTGTCCTGGTTCATGCCTGAGATGCTATGGAATTATGAACGGCCACTTGCCACGCTCAGAAGGATCCCAGTCCCCACTCCAGATGATAAACTATACAGTCACCCAACTTAAACACCACAATTTACACACACTGCAAACTCATCTATTTTCCCAGGGCTGTTAATACTGACATAAACTGGACTCACTCAGCCTTGGGGACACTGGAGGGTTTACACTCCCACAGAGGAAGAGCCTGTGGTGGACACTGGAAGCCCTTCGATTACACAGAAAGAAGGAAGGTGCTTGCAAACACATATATTTTATTATTGACTTAGATATCAGTTTGCATTGCTATAGAAGCTTACATCAGCTTCTATTAAAACTAGGTTCTGGGTTCCTGGTTCTGACTCATATGATTTTGGGAAGAGTGTTGGAACTCTGTGCCAGCCTGTTCCTAGGGAAAGGAGCCAGGACTAAGGAGCTGGGCAGAGATGGTGAACCGAATCCTGCCCTCATTGTTCAGGGAACAAAAGACTGAAGACTCCCAGAGGCATAAAACAGCTTCCATGTCTCACTCACGTGGTACAGCTGTAAGGGTGGGGCAGGAGGTTATATACATATGGCTATTTTTTTTTTTTTTTTTGGAGACAGGGTCTTGCCCTGTTGCCCAGACTCCAGTGTAGTGGTGCAATCTCAGCTCACTGCAGCCTCAATTTTCTGGGCTCAAGCAATCCCCCTGCCTCAGCCTTCTGAGTAGGTGGGACCACAGGCATGCACCACCATGCCTGGCTAATTTTTTGTAGAGACAAGGTTTAGCTATGTTGCCCAGGCTGGTCTCGAACTCCTGGGCTCAACCAGTCATCCCCCTCAGCCTCTCAAAGTGCTGGGATTACAGACATAAGCCTCTGCACGGGCCTCATAAGGTCATGTTTAGAAAAGATCATTGTTACCCACAATCTCAGGATCAGCCAAGTTGCATAACTCCACAGCTGCCATTCACATTTCATTCTTGGATTAGGTGGGTTCACTGTGCTAGATGCCACAGGTCAAAACAGATTGTCTGGGCAATGGTCTAGAAAGTGTGAAAGGAAATTAAATCTTGGGACCCCAAACTCATTAAGCCAAAGGGAAAAGTTAAGCTGAGAACTGGGTGCTGCAAACCTGCCTCCTTTTTTTGGTTCCTAATTGATGAAAAGCTACATGCCTCTCCCATATTTTGCCCACAAGGAAATTCCTAGTATGCTCCAAGATCTTTAATCTAAGGTGTTTCTGTGACGATTTCACCACGGCAATGTAAATTGACAGCTTCTCTTTAAAGCTGCACTCACCCCCGGCCCACCAGACATAAATGCATATCTGATTGTTCCCCTGCCCCATTTTGTCTGTGATTTTCTGTAAAATGCAGATTCCCTAGGTTTTTCCTCTGCCCCATCTGTCTACATTGTCTTATGTAAAAAAAAAAAAAAAAAAAAAAAAATGCAGATTCACTGAGCCAGACAAAGGCATGATTATTTTTCCCTACCCCACATCTTCCATGAAAATTGTGAATCTCTCACCCTTTCCCCTTTGAATTTGGAGCCCTCAGAATCATCTTTGGAGAAAGGCATAGATCTGTCTCTTGGGCGCGCATTCTTAACTTGGCAAATACACCTCCTAAAATGATTGAGACTTGTCTCGTCATGTTTCTTGATTGACAGAAGCTAACACAGAGAACATTTTTAGATGAGAAACCCAATAAATTTTAAGAAGTTTGCAGCGCATTATAACATGTGCCCTTAGAATCAACCCCATGATTTTCTCTCACTCTCTCTTTCTCTCAGTAAAGGAATACACAGTTCTTATTGTATATACATTATTGTAATAAAAACAAAGTCACACCTGCCTAAGGAACGAGGTGCCACATCCTCAGTCGGAGCCTCTGGGCAGGGCAGGAGGCAGGAGGTGCTCGAGGGAAGTCTCACCTGCCTCTGCCTGAATCCAGTTGCTTCAGAGGCTGAGCACACCGTGAGCCAACTTCCACTTCATTCGTCAGGAAACCTATTAAAATGTTCACCTGGGGGTGAAGGTTCCTTGTGGTTCATATTCATTTTTAATCCATTTGTTATTTTTGAGATGAAATTTTTCCTGGGTTGAGAAATGATTTCAATTTAGGGGAAGTATTGGCTGTGTCACTGTTTTCCACTCATATTCTTATTAAGAAATATATTGGCTTTAAAATATTAAACTTTGACTGACTTTATTCTTTTGCTACTTTGGTCCTTGGAGACAGCCACAGAGCAAACTGTATTCTACTCTTTTGGATTCCCTTATTGTCACCATGTCAGGCTTACTTAGGCAGTAGATGCATGATGCGAGGTGTCCCCAGGTGGCAGGGCAGGGAGGTCCCTCAGAGACAACCCACTCCCTGACCCTGAACCCATTCCTGACACCCGGGCAGCGGCACCAGGCTGTGGCTGCAGCAGCACGATCTCACCAAGGGAGGATCTGTTTGTTTTCCAGGTCTGGACTTCATTCTTCACTCAGCTGGTTGTTATTACGGCCTTTGCAGTAGCAGCGAGAGATTAACCACAGCCAAGTCTCTAAATTTTGACACAGATTCAACCCAAATTCAATCTTCCACGTTCATAAGGAGGTGAGAAGAATGGAAGGAGAAGATGCAATTTCCATATTGCTCATAATTTTATGACTTTATGCTATCATTTCGGGATAGGCAGCACTTTTTTAAAAGTCCACAGGGTAAAGCGTGCTTAATTAAAGTAATGTCAGTGAATCTTAGAGGTGACATTTGTTTTTCCAGTTCATTTTCATGATGCAAAAGAAATGAAAGGGAGTTGGTGCTTAGCAAGTTAACAAAGAATTACAGAAAGTAGAGCCCCCAGGGTGAAAATAACTGGAGGTTGTCTCAGACAGCTGTGTTAAAGCCAGTCCCAGGTCCAGTGCAGGAGTCACGACCGGGTCACTTCATACTTCAGGTTTAAAATATATGAGGCAGTGAAAAAGAAAGGCTGCACTTTTGTACCCACTGCAAGTCAGGAAGGCTTGGCAGTTTTCCAAAGGAACGTCGGGTGGTGGTTCCTGGAAACTGGAGTGACTTCTGCAAATGGTGAACACTTAAATAACTGCTGGAAACATACAGGGAGGTGCAGGCTCCTTCTCAGAAGCTGCTGGTTATATCAATGTTTATGCCCCTTCCCTCTGCATGCTCTGTGTATCTATAACACTCAATAACATGAATGCACCACATCATATTTAACTGTTCCATTTTCTTAGCCACTGTAGGCTATGCCACTTTCTGTTGTCATAAGCAACTCTGTAATGATCAATACTGTATAAATGTTTGCCAACTTTACCATATGTCTCAAAAATAGCTTCCATTCCTGCCCTGGTAGCCGACTGTTTCATGAACCACCCTCTCACTGAAAATAGCTAAAATCGTGAGTGCAATTTGACAATTTTCTTTAAATGCATTGCTGAGCTAGCAAGTAAGTAAGAAGTCCTCGGTGGTAAAGAAATAGGGGGTACACAAGAATCTAGTGAGGCAAAAGGAACCTGAGACTGGGCTTGGCCTGGGGAACCTGATAAGCCCCAACCTCTTGTAATGGCCGCTCAGGTGAGGGGGTCTCTGAGGACAAGAGACCACTGCATAAGTTAGGAGCCTCAAGGACCACAATCTCCTCAAAGTGAGCCTCAGACCCCTGTAGGGAGCATTCATCAATGGCCTGACTTGCTGGTTGCTGAGTGGAGAAGAAAAAATCATCCCCCACAAAGAATCTATAATCATCAGCAAGCTCATCCACTGTGTATTGGGCCGGTCAGATCCTCTCGAGTCAGGAACTCATTTCCAGTGATATCAGGTTGTTGATCACTCTGTCCTTCTTGAGATACTTTTTGCTCATTTCCAGTGTGTAGGGGTGGGTTGCCCCTCCACACCTGTGGGTGTTTCTCGTAAGGTGGAACGAGAGACTTAGGAAAGAAAAAGACACAGAGACAAAGTATAGAGAAAGAAATAAGGGGACCCAGGGAACCAGCGTTCAGCATATGGAGGATCCCACCAGCCTCTGAGTTCCCTTAGTATTTATTGATCATTTGTGGGTGTTTCTCGAAGAGGGGGATGTGTCAGGGTCACAAGACAATTGTGGGGAGAGGGTCAGCAGACAAACACGTGAACAAAGGCCTTTGCATCATAGACAATGTAAAGGATTAAGTGCTGTGCTTTTAGATATGCATACACATAAACATCTCAATGCTTTACAAAGCAGTATTGCTGCCCGCGTGTCCCACCTCCAGCCCTAAGGCGGTTTCTCCCTATCTCAGTAGATGGAACGTACAATCGGGTTTTATACCGAGACATTCCATTGCCCAGGGACGGGCAGGAGACAGATGCCTTCCTCTTGTCTCAACTGCAAGAGGCATGCCTTCCTCTTATACTAATCCTCCTCAGCACAGACCCTTTACGGGTGTCGGGCTGGGGGACGGTCAGGTCTTTCCCTTCCCACGAGGCCATATTTCAGACTATCACATGGGGAGAAACCTTGGACAATACCTGGCTTTCCTAGGCAGAGGTCCCTGCGGCCTTCCGCAGTTTTTGTGTCCCTGGGTACTTGAGATTAGGGAGTGGTGATGACTCTCAAGGAGCATGCTGCCTTCAAGCATCTGTTTAACAAAGCACATCTTGCACCGCCCTTAATCCATTTAACCCTGAGTTTGACATAGCACATGTTTCAGAGAGCACGGGGTTGGGGGTAAGGTCACAGAATCTCAAGGCAGAAGAATTTTTCTTAGTACATAACAAAATGGAGTCTCCCATGTCTACTTCTTTCTACACAGACACAGTGACAATCTGATCTCTCTTGCTTTTCCTCACACCAGTGATATCAGGTTGTTGATCACTCTGTCCTTCTTGAGACACTTTTTGCATATGTGCTCCATCAATTTCTGAGAGAAGAGTATTAAAATCTTTCTTTGATTATAAAATAGTCTATTTCTATTTTTTGTTCTGTCAGTTTTGCTTCGTGTTTTGAGGACTCTTTTATTAGGCACATGCACCTTTATAAATTATTCTAATTTCCTGATAAAGTGTCATTTACCATTATGCAAACTCCCTCTTTGTATCTGGTGATCCTCATTGTGTAGAAGTTTGTTTCATCTGATATTAATAGTTATTCCAATGATCTTCCTCTTACCATCTGCATGGCTCATCTTTTTGCATCCATTTATTATCAACCTATCTGTATATTCTTATTAAGGTTTATCTCTTGTTGGCAGCATATACTTTGGTCTTGCTTTTTTACCCATCCTGATAATTTCTGCCCTTTGATTGGAGTGTGTATACCATTAACATTTAATTTAATTACTGATCAAGTTCAATTTACCTCTACCATTTTATCATTTGCTTCTGTTTTTCCCCCATGTTTGTTTTTGATTCTATATCTATCTTTTTTGATCTATGTATTAATACATATATGTATGTGTGTGTATATATATGTATATATACTTACAGACAGAGATGTTAAAAAGACTCAATTTTTATAGTTTTTTAAAATTATACTTTAAGTTCTGGGCTACATGTGCAGAATGTGCAGATTTGTTACATAGGTATACACATGCCATGGTGGTTTGCTGCACCCATCACCCTGTCATCTACATTAGGTATTTATCCTAATGCTATCCCTCCCCTAGCACCTCACCCCCATGACAGGCTCTGGTGTGTGATGTTCCCCTCCCTGTGTCCATGTGTTCTCATTGTCCAACTCCCACTTATGAGTGAGAACATGCAGTGTTTGGTTTTCTGTTCCTGTGTTAGTTTGCTGAGAATGATAGTTTTCACCTTCATCCATGTCCCTGCAAAGGACAAGAACTCATCCTTTGTTATGGGCTGCATAGTATCCCATGGTGTGTATATGCCACATTTTCTTAGTCCAGTCTATCATTTATGGGCACTTGGGTTGATTCCCTGTCTTTGCTATTGTGAATAGTGCTGCAATAAACATAAGTGTGCATGTGTCTTTATAGTAGAATGATTTATAATCCTTTGGGTATATACCCAGTAATGGCATTGCTGGGTCAAACAGTATTTCTGGTTTTAGATCCCTGAGGAATTGCCACACTGTATTCCACAATGATTGAACTAATTTACACTCCCACCGACAGGGAAAAGTGTTCCTATTTCTCCACATCCTCTCTAGCATCTGTTGTTCCCTGACTTTTTAATGATCGCCATTCTAACTGGCATAAGATGGTATCTCATTATGGTTTTGATTTGCATTTCTCTAATGACCAGTGATGATGAGCTTTTGTTCATATGTTTGTTGGCCACATAAATGTCTTCTTTTGAGAATTGTCTGTTCATATCCTTTGCCCACTCTTTGATGGGGTCGTTTTTTTCTTAGATTCTGGATATTAGCTCTTTGTCAGATAGATAGATTGCAAAAATTTTCTCCCATCCTGTAGGTTGTCTGTTCACTCTGATGATAGTTTATTTTGCTGTGCAGAAGCTCTTTAGTTTAATTAGATTACATTTGTCAATTTTAGCTTTTGTTGCCATTGTTTTTTGTGTTTTAGTCATGAAGTCTTTGCCCATGCCTATGTCCTGAATGGTATTGCCTCAGTTTTCTTCTAGGTTTTTCTTTTAGGTCTTACATTTAAGTCTTTAATCCATCTTGAGTTAATTTTTGTATAAGGCATAAGAAAGGGGTCCAGTTTCAGTTTTCTGCATATGGCTAGCCAGTTTTCCCAACACCATTTATTACATAGGGAGTCGTTTCCCCATTGCTTGTTTTTATCAGGTTTATCAAAGATCAGATGGTTGTAGACAAGTGGCGTTATTTCTGAGGCCTCTGTTCTGTTCCATTGGTCTATATATCTGTTTTGGTACCAGTACCATGCTGTTTTGGTTACTGTAGACTTGTAGTATAGTTTGAAGTCAGGTAGCATAATGCCTTCAGCTTTGTTCTTTTTGCATAGGATTGTCTTAGCTGTACAGGCTCTTTTTTGGTTCCATATGAAATTTAAAGTAGTTTTTTCTAATTCTGTGAAGAAAGTAAATGGTAGCTTGACAGGGATAGCATTAAATCCATAAATTACTTTGGGAAGTATGGCCATTTTCACGATATTGATTCTTCCTGTCCATGAGCATGGAATGTTTTTCCATTTGTTTGTGTCCTCTCTTATTTCCTTGAGCAGTGGTTTGTAGTTCTCCTTGAAGAGGTCCTTCGCATCCCTTGTAAGTTGTATTCCTAGATATTTTATTCTCTTTGTAGCAGTCATGAATAGGAGTTCACTCATGATCTGGCTCTCTGTTTGTCTATTATTGGTGTATAGGAATGCTTGTGATTTTGCATGTTGATTTTGTATCCTGAGACTTTACTGAAGTTGCTTATCAGCTTAAGGAGATTTGGGGCTGAGACGATGGTGTTTTCTATAGACAATCATGTCATCTGCAAACAGAGACAATTTGACTTCCTGTCTTCCTATTTGAGTGTGCTTTATTTCTGTCTCTTGCCTAATTGCCCTGGCCAGAACTTCCAATACTATGTTGAATAAGAGTGGTGAGAGAGGGCATCCTTGTCTTGTGCCAGTTTTCAAAGGGAAAGTTTCCAGCTTTTGTGCCTTCAGTATGATATTGGCTGTGGGTTTGTCATAAATAGCTCTTATTATTTTGAGATGTGTTCCATCAATACCTAGTTTATTAAGAGTTTTTAGCATGAAGGGATGTTGAATTTTATTGAAGCCCTTTTCTACATCTATTGAGATAATCATATGGTTTTTGTCATTGGTTCAGTTTATATGCTGGATTATGTTTATTGATTTGCGTATGTTGAACCAGCCTTGCATCCCAGGGATGAAGCCAACTTGATCATGGTGGATAAGCTTTTTGATGTGCTGCTGGATTTGGTTTGCCAGTATTTTATCAGGGATTTTTACATCAATGTTCATCAGGGATATTGGCCTGAAATTTTCTTTTTTTGTTGTGTCTTTGCCAGGTTTTTGGTATCAGGATGATGCTGGCCTCATAAAATGCGTTAGCTATGGTTCCCTCTTTTTCTATTTTTTGGAATAGTTTTGGAAGGAATGGTACCAGCTCCTCTTTGTACCTCTGGTAGAATTCAGCCGTGAATCCATCTGGTCCTGGGCTTTTTTTGGTTGGTAGGCTATTAATTACTGCCTCAATTTCAGAACTTGTTATTAATCTATTCAGGGATTCGACTTCTTCCTGGTTTAGTCTTGGGAGGGTGTATGTATCCAGGAATTTATCCATTTCTTCTAGATTTTCCAGTTTATTTGCATAGAGGTGTTTATAGTATTCTCTGATGGTAGTTTGTATTTCTGTGGGATCAGTGGTGATCTCCCCTTTATCATTTTTTATTGTGTCAATTTGAGTCTTCTCTCCCTTCTTCCTTATTAGTCTGGCTAGCGTTCTATCTATTTTGTTAATCTTTTCAAAAAACCAGCTCCTCAATTCATTGACTTTTTGAAGGGTTTTTCATGTCTCTATCTCCTTCAGTTCTGCTCTGATCTTAGTTATTTCTTGTCTTCTGCTAGCTTTTGAATTTGTTTGCTCTAACTTCTATAGTTGTTTTAATTGTGATGTTAGCGTGTCGATTTTATATCTTTCTCACTTTCCCTTGTGGGCATTTAGTGCTATAAATTTCCCTCTAAACACTGCTTTAACTGTGTCCCACAGATTCTGGTACATTGTGTCTTTGTTTCAAAGATCTTCTTTATTTCTGCCCTTATTTCGTTATTTACCCAGTAGTCATTCATGAGCAAGTTGTTTAGTTTCCACGTAGTTGTGTGGTTTTGAGTGAGTTTCTTAATCCTGAGTTCTAATTTGATTGCACTGTGGTCTGAGGCAATGTTTGTTATGATTTCCATTATTTTGCATTTGCTGAGGAGTGTTTTACTTCCAATTATGTGGTCAATTTTAGAATAAGTGAAATGTGGTGCTCAGAAGAATGTATATCTGTTGATTTGGGGTGGAGAGTTCTGTAGATGTCTATTAGGTCCACTTGGTCCAGAGCTGAGTTCACTTCCTAAATATCTTTGTTAATTTTCTGTCTTGTTGATCTGTCTAATATTGACAGTAGGGTGTTAAAGTCTCCCAGTATTATTGTGTGGGAATCTAAGTCTCTTTGTAGGTCTCTAAGAACTTGCTTTATGAATCTGGGTGCTCATGTATTGGATGCATATATATTTATTATAGTTAGCTCTTCATGTTGCATTGATCCCTTTACCAATATATAATGCCCTTCTTTGTCTTTTTTGATCTTTGTTGGTTTAAAGTCTGTTTTATCAGAGACTAGGATTACAACCCCTGCTTTTTTTGCTTTCCATTTGCTTGGTAAATATTCCTCCACACCTTCATTTTGAGCCTATGTGTGTCTTTGCACATGAGATGGGTCTCCTGAATACAGCACGCTGATGGGTCTTGACTCTTTATCCAATTTGCCAGTCTGTGTCTTTTCATTGGGGCATTCAGCCCATTTACATTTAAGGTTAATATTGTTATGTGTGAATTTGATCCTGTCGTTATGATACTAGCTGGTTATTTTGCCCATTAGTTGATGCAGTTTCTTCATAGTGTTGATGGTCTTTACAATTTGGTATATTTTTGCAGTGCCTGGTACTGTTTTTTCCTTTCCATATTTAGTGCTTCCTTCAGGAGCTCTTGTAAGGCAGGCCTGGTGGGGACAAAATCTCTCAGGAATTGCTTGTATATAAAGGATTTCATTTCTCCTTCACTTATGAAGCTTAGTTTGGCTGGATATGAAATTCTGGGTTGAAAATTCTTTTCTTTAAGAATGTTGAATATTGGCCCCCACTCTCTTCTGGATTGTAGGGTTTCTGCAGAGAGATCTGCTGTTAGTCTGATGGGCTTCCCTTTGTGGGTAACCTGATCTTTCTCTCTGGCTGCCCTTAACATTTTTCTCCTTCATTTCAACCTTGGTGAATCAGACGATTATGTGTCTTGGGGTTGCTCTTCTCAAGGAGTATCTTTGTGGTGTTCTCTGTATTTCCTGAACTTGAATGTGGGCCTGTCTTGCTAGGCTGGGGAAGTTCTCCTAGATAATATCCTGAAGAGTGTTTTCCAACTTGGTTCCATTCTCCCCATCACTTTCTGGTATACCAATCAAACGTAGGTTTGGTCTTTTCACATAGTCCCATATTTCTTAGAGGCTTTGTTCATTCCTTTTTATTCTTTTTTCTCTAATCTTGTCTTCATGCCTTATTTCATTAAGTTGATCTTCAATCTCTGATATCCTTTCTTTTGCTAGATCGATTCAGCTATTGATACTTGTGTATGCTTCATGAAGTTCTTGGGCTGTGTTTTTCAGCTCCATCAGGTCATTTATGTTCTTCTCTAAACTGGTTATTCCAGTTAGCAATTCCTCTTTTTTCAAGGTTTTTGGCTTCCTTTCATTGGGTTAGAACATGCTCCTTTAGCTCAGAGGAGTTTGTTATTACCCACCTTCTGAAGCCTACTTCTATCAGTTTGTCAAACTCATTCTCTGTCCAGTTTTGTTCCTTTGCCGACAAGGAGGTGTGATCCTTTGGAGGAGAAGAGGTGTCCTGGTTTTTGGAATTTTCAGCCTTTTTGCACTGGCTTTTCCTCATCTTTGTGTATTTATCTACCTTTGGTCTTTGATGTTGGTTACCTTCAGATGGGGTTTTTGTGTGGACGCCCTTTTTGTTGATGTCAGTACAATTCTTTTCTGTTTATTAGTTTTCCTTCTCACAGTCAGGCCCCTCTACTGCAGGTCTGCTGGAGTTTGATGGAGGTCCACTCCAGACCCTGTTTTTTGCCTGGGTATCACCAGCGGAGGTTGCAGAAGAGCAAAGATTGCTGCCTGTTCCTTCCTCTGGAAGCTTTGTCCCAGCAGGACACCCACCAAATGCCAGCTGGAGCTCTCCTGTATGAGGTGTCTGTTGAGCCCTGCTGGGAGGTGTCTCCCAGTCAGGAGGCACAGGGGTCAGGGACTCACCTAAGGAGGCAGCCTGTGCCTTAGCAGAGCTCGAGCGCTGTGCTCAGAGATCCGCTGCTGTCTTCAGAGCTGGCAGACAGGAACGGTTAAGTCTGCTGAAGCTGTGCCCAGAGCTGCCCCTTCCCCCAGGTGCTCTGTCCCAGATAAGCCCCTGACTGAGGCTGCTGCCTTTCTTTCAGAGATGCCCTGCCCAGAGAGGAGGAATCTAGAGAGGCAGTCTGGCTACAGCGGCTTTCCTGAGCTGCAGTGGGCTCTGCCCAACTCAAACTTCTTAGCAGCGTTGTTTACACTGTGAGGGAAAAACTGCCTCCTCAAGCCTCAGTAATGGCAGACGCCACTCCCCCCAAGAAGCTCAAGAGTCCCAGGTCAACTTCAGACAGCTGTGTTAGCAGGGAGAATTTCAAGCCAGTAGATCTTAGCTTGCTGGGCTCTGTGGGGGTGGGATCTGCTGAGCTAGACCACTTGGCTCCCTGGCTTCAGCGCCCATTCCAGGGGAGCAAATGGTTCTGTCTTGCTGGCTTTCCAGGAGCCACTGGGGTATGAAAAAAAATTCTTGCAGCTAGCTCAGTGTCTCTCCAAACAGCCACTCAGTTTTGTGCTTGAAACCCAGGACGTTGGTGGTGTAGACACACGAGGGAGTCTCCTAGTCTGCAGATTGTGAAGACCGTGGGAAAAGCATAGTATCTGGGCTGGAATGCACCATTCCTCATGGCACAGTCCCTTACTGCTTCCCTTGGCTAAGGGAGGGAGTTCCCCGACTCCTTGCATTTCCCGGGTGAAGTGACACCCCACCCTGCTTCAGCTCACCCTCCGTGGGCTGTACCCACTGTCTAACTAGCCCCAGTGAGATAAGCCAGGTACCTCAGTTGGAAATGCAGAAATTGCCTGCCTTCTGCATTGATGTTACTGGGAGCTGCAGACTGGAGCTCTTCCTATACAGCCATCTTGCCAGCCACCTCAATTTTTATAATTTTTAACAGAAGTGAGATCCCAGGTTTTGTGGGCTTAAATGTTGTACAACTTGGAGAACTCTCTATGAAAATTGCATGCATAAAATTATAAAGAGTTGAGAATATTTATTTAGAGTAAGAAAATAATTTATGATAAATTAAATATTTTAAATATGATAGTTACCACAGGCATCACAAAATTCAAGAAAATAGCATTTTTAAAAATTGTTAAAGTGCACAGCACACCTTTATAATACTTTAACTTCAGTTTTTGGCTACATTTTGTTTTCTTATTTCTTCATAAATGACCATAAGGTCATGCAACTTTGCACCATGATATTGGGGGAACCCACCCCCCAATATTTCAACATAGGTTCTTTCTATTTTCCATAAGTGTTAGTGGGCTGAGAAATAAAGACAGACAGTACAAAGAGAGGAATTTTACAGCTGGGCTGCCGGGGGTGACATCACATATCGGTAGGACCATGATGCCCACCTGAGCCTCAAACCAGCAAGTTTTTACGAAGGGTTTCAAAAGGGGAGGGGTGTAAGAACAGGGAGTAGGTACAAAGATCACATGCTTCAAAGGGCAAAAAGCAGAACTACTAATAAGGGTCTAACGAAGATCACATGCTTCTGAGGCAACAGGACAAAGGGCAAAAGTAGAATTACTGATAAGGATCCAACAAAGATCACAAGGCAAAGGGCAAAAGCAGAACCACTGATAAGGGTCTATGTTCAGCGGTGCACATATTGTCTTGATAAACATCTTAAACAACAGAAAACAGGGTTTGAGAGCAGAGAACCAGTCTGACCACAAATTTACTAGGGCTGAGTTTTTCCCCACCCTAGTAAGCCTGAGGGTTCTGCAGGAGACCAGGGCATATCTCAGTCCTTATCTCAACTGCACAAGACAGATATTTCCCAGAGCAGCCATTTATAGACCTCCCCACAGGAATGCATTCCTTTCCCAGGGTATTAATATTAATATTCCTTGTTAGGAAAAGAATTTAGCAATATCTCTCCTGCTTGCACATCCATTTATGGGCTCTCTGCAAGGAGAAAAATATGGCTCTTTTTGCCCAACCCCGCAGGCAGTCAGACCTTATGGTTGTCTTCCTCTGTTCCCTAAAAATCGCTGTTATTCTGTTCTTTTACAAGGTGCACCGATTTCATATTGTTCAAACACACATGTTTTATAATCAATTTGTACAGGTAACACAATTATCACAGTGGTCCTGAGGTGACCTACATCCTCAGCTTACAAAGATAACAGGATTAAGAGACTGAAGTAAAGACAGGCATAAGAAATTATAAAAGTATTATTTGGGAACTGATAAATGTCCATATTAAAATGAAATCTTCACAATTTATGTTCCTCTGCCGCGGCTCCAGCCAGTCCCTCCATTCGGGGTCCCTGACTTCCTGCAACACCAAGATGCTGGGTAAGTCAGCAGAGTGGGTTATTGGAGTAGTTTTCAAAACCATTTCACTATCAGAACACAGAAGTGACTATGACCATATACACGTACTCCACTAACTCTGAACCAAATGCACCCATGGCTCTACTTCCCCTTAGACAGACTCAAAAGATGCTGTAGCAATTCTGACATAATTTGCCACTGTGGGAAATTTGACTGCTGGGAAGTTGGACTGAGAGAGACAATCGTTTTTGCTGATTGCAGTTAAAAATCTTTTGAAAATTTCACAAAAACCTATGCATCATGCTGCTGGAGGCCCAGCAGTTCTGGGGAAGGTCCTCAAGTCTCAGCATTGTTAGTTTTATGGTTAATCTACTCTGATAATCAATGATAAGAATAGAGAACTAACATTTCTTATGTGTCATGCTTCTTTTCCAACCCCCAGTCATCAGGATTTCTCCCAGGCTTGGGCATCCTGGAGGGTCTCCTTGGCTTCACATTTGCAGCAACATCAGATGCCAGAAAACGTGGGGGTAACATTTCCAGATGTAAAGAAGTGTTTTCATAAAAGTCTTCCCTTCATTTATTCACTCATTCATGCAACAGATATTTAATGAGCTCTTGTTATTCCTCAGGCTCCACTTGAGTTGTGAGAGAGACAACTGTGAATAAAATAGATGGAATTATTTCCCTGATAGAGTTTAAGATGTTATGGGGTGAGGCAGACAAGAGATGATTATTCAAATCTAAGTAATAGAAAGACATTCCTTATTATGCAGATGAGATTAATTCAACTCAGAAAGCCTTCTTTAAAATTTACCTCAAGCGATATGAAAGACAACTAAGATATCTACATGGCAACCCATGAAATAATTTGGAGGTACTATAGGAGAGTGTTAGAGAGCATGTGGTTTGGAGTGAAGCACCTCGGATTTCAATCCTGACTAATGCTGACTCTTAGATTTTAATCCTGATTTGCCATATCTCTACTACTTATACAGAAGTAAAATATAAAAATAGTCATATGCAGAACAGTGAGTAAACGGAATTAAAATATTTTAAGGTTATTACACATTACGAAAACTATTACAATACTAACTTTAATTAGAATGGGATCAACTAAAGATCTACTTTGCAATCTGTAGGGTGACTGCTAAAATAATTAAATGCAATCAGGTAGATCCAAAAATCTCATGGGGAAATCAAATTGTATAACTAGAATATACAGTTAACTAAAAGACGGCAGAAAAAATGATCATATTAAAAATAGCTGGGACACATAAAACATAAATAATATGATGGTAGACTCAAATTCAACCACATTAGCAGTTAAATATAAATATAATAAACACTGCAATAAAAGACAGAGATTTTCAGACTTTTTAAAATCACAAGCCAACAAAAGATAAATGGTAGGAAAAGATGTGGCATACCCGGTAATATCAGACAAGCAGGATATTAAGCGGTGCTGCTCCAAGACAATAAAGATTATCAGGAATAAGAAGCAGAACTCCAAAATAACAAAATGATCAATTTATTAGGAAGATACAGAGCTTCAAAATGCATGAAGCAAAATAATGATTGAATTAAAGGGAGAATTAGACAATTCCACAAGAATAATTGAAGCTCTTAATAATAAAGCAAATAGAAAAAAATAGTGAGAATATGAACAATTTGAACAGCAGTATAAATACATTTTACTTAATTAACATTATAGAAGACATCACTCAACAAATATGAAACACACATTCTTTTCAAGTATTTGTGAAAAAAACCTTGAAAAAAAATTAGACGAATGACTAACTAGAATAACCATGCAGAGAAGTCCTGAAAGGACCTGATGGAGCTGAAAACCAAGGCACGAGAACTACGTGATGAATGCACAAGCCTCAGTAGCCGATTCGATCAACTGGAAGAAAGGGGATCAGTGATGGAAGATCAAATGAATGAAATGCAGTGAAAAGAGAAGTTTAGAGAAAAAAGAATAAAAAGAAATGAACAAAGCCTCCAAGAAATATGGGACTACATGAAAAGACCAAATCTACGTCTGATTGGTGTACCTGAAAGTGACGGGGAGAATGGAACCAAGTTGGAAAACACTCTTCAGGATATCATCCAGGAGAACTTCCCCCATTTAGCAAGGCAGGCCAACATTCAAATTCAGGAAATACAGAGAACGCCACAAAGATACTCCTCGAGAAGAGCAACTCCAAGACACATAATTGTCAGATTCACCAAAGTTGAAATGAAGGAAAAAATGTTAAGGGCAGCCAGAGAGAAAGGTCGGGTTACCCACAAAGGGAAGCCCATCAGACTAACAGCTGATCTCTTGGCAGAAACTCTACAAGCCAGAAGAGAGTGGGGGCCAATATTCAACATTCTTAAAGAAAAGAATTTTCAACCCAGAATTTCATATCCAGCCAAACTAAGCTTCATAAGTGAAGGAGAAATAAAATCCTTTACAGACAAGCAAATGCTGAGAGATTTTGTCACCACCAGGCCTGCCCTAAAAGAGCTCCTGAAGGAAGCACTAAATATGGAAAGGAACAACTGATACCAGCCACTGCAAAAACATGCCAAATTGTAAAGACCATTGAGGCTAGGAAGAAACTGCATCAACTAATGAGCAGAATAACCAGCTAACATCATAATGACAGGATCAAATTCACACATAACAATATTAACCTTAAATGTAAATGGGCTAAATGCTCCAATTAAAAGACACAGACTGGCAAATTGGATAAAGAGTCAAGACCCATCAGTGTCCTGTATTCAGGAAACCCATCTCACGTGCAGAGACACACATAGGCTCAAAATAAAGGGATGGAGGAAGATCTACCAAGCAAATGGAAAACAAAAAAAGGCAGGGGTTGCAATCCTAGTCTCTGATAAAACAGGCTTTAAACCAACAAAGATCAAAAGAGACAAAGAAGGCCATTACATAATGGTAAAGGGATCAATTCAACAAGAAAAGCTAACTATCCTAAATATATATGCACCCAATACATGAGCACCCAGATTCATAAAGCAAGTTCTTAGAGACCTACAAAGAGACTTAGACTCCCACACAATAATAATGGGAGACTTTAACACCCCACTGTAAACATTAGATAGATCAACGAGACAGAAAGTTAACAAGGATATCCAGGAATTGAACTCAACTCTGCACCAAGCAGACCTAATAGACATCTACAGAACTCTCCACCCCAAATCAACAGAATATACGTTCTTCTCAGAACCACACCACACTTATTCCAAAATTGACCACATAGTTGGATGTAAAGCACTCCTCAGCAAATGTAAAAGAACAGAAATTATAACAAACTGCCTCTCAGACCACAGTGCAATCAAACTAGAACTCAGGATTAAGAAACTCACTCAAAACCACTCAACTACATGGAAACCGAACAACTGCTCCTGAATGACTACTGACTACATAACGAAATGAAGGCAGAAATAAAGATGTTCTTTGAAACCAAAGAGAACAAAGACACAACATACCAGAATCTCTGGGACACATTCAAAGCAGTGTGTAGAGGGAAATTTATAGCACTAAATGCCCACAAGAGAAAGCAGGAAAGATCTAAAATTGACACCCTAACATCACAATTAAAAGAACTAGAGAAGCAAGAGCAAACACATTCAAAAGCTACCAGAAGGCAAGAAATAACTAAGATCAGAGCAGAACTGAAGGAAATAGAGACACCAAAAAACCCTTCAAAAAAATCAGTGAATCCAGGAGCTGGTTTTTTGAAAAGATCAACAAAATTGATAGACCGCTAGCAAGACTAATAAAGAAGAAAAGAGAGAAGAATCAAATAGACGCAATAAAAAATGATAAAGGGGAGATCACCACTGATCCCACAGAAATACAAACTACCATCAGAGAATACTATAAACACCTCTATGCAAATAAACTGGAAAATCTAGAAGAAATGGATAAATTCCTAGACACATACACCCTCCCAAGACTAAACCAGGAAGAAGTTGAATCTCTGAATAGACCAATAACAGGCTCTGAAACTGAGGCAATAATTAATAGCTTACCAACCAAAAAAAGTCCAGGACCAGATTGATTCACAGCCAAATTCTACCAGAGGTACAAGGAGGAGCTGGTACCATTCCTTCTGAAACTACTCCAGTCAACAGAAAAAGAGGGAATCCTCCCTAACTCATTTTATGAGGCCAGCATCATCCTGATCCCAAAGCCTGGCAGAGACACAACAAAAAAAGAGAATTTTAGACCAATATCCCTGATGAACATCAATGCAAAAATCCTCAATAAAATACTGGCAAACTGAATCCAGCAGCACATCAAAAAGCTTATCCACCATGATCAAGTGGGCTTCATCCCTGGGATGCAAGGCTGGTTCAACATACACAAATCAATAAATGTAATCCAGCATATAAACAGAATCAACGACAAAAACCACATGATTATCTCAATAGATGCAGAAAAGGCCTTTGACAAAATTCAACAATGCTTCATGCTAAAAACTCTCAATAAATTAGGTATTGATGGGATGTATCTCAAAATAATAAGAGCTATCTATGACAAACCCACAGCCAATATCATACTGAATGGGCAAAAACTGGAAGCATTCCCTTTGAAAACTGGCACAAGACAGGGATGCCCTCTCTCACCACTCCTATTCAACATAGTGTTGGAAGTTCTGGCCAGGGCAATCAGGCAGGAGAAGGAAATAAAGGGTATTCAAGTAGGAAAAGAGGAAGTCAAATTGTCCCTGTTTGCAGATGACATGATTGTATATCTAGAAAACCCCATCGTCTCAGCACAAAATCTCCTTAAGCTGATAGGCAACTTCAGCAAAGTCTCAGGATACAAAATCAATGTGCAAAATCACGAGCATTCTTATACACCAATAACAGAGAAACAGAGAGCCAAATCATGAGTGAACTCCCATTCACAATTGCTTCAAAGAGAATAAAATACCTAGGAATCCAACTTACAAGGGACGTGAAGGACCTCTTCAAGGAGAATTACAAACCACTGCTCAATGAAATAAAAGAGGATACAAACAAATGGAAGAACATTCCATGATCATGGGTAGGAAGAATCAATATCATGAAAATGGCCATACTGCCCAACGTAATTTATAGATTCAATGCCATCCCCATCAAGCTACCAATGACTTTCTTCACAGAATTGGAAAAAACTACTTTAAAGTTCATATGGAACCAAAAAGGAGCCCACATTGCCAAGTCAATCCTAAGCCAAAAGAACAAAGCTGTAGGCATCATGCTACCTGACTTCAAACTATACTACAAGGCTACAGTAACCAAAATAGCATGGTACTGGTACCAGAACAGAGGTATAGATCAATGGAACAGAACAGAGCCCTCAGAAATAATGCCACATATCTACAACCATGTGATCTTTGACAAACCTGACAAAAACAAGCAATGGGGAAACGATTCCCTAGTTAATAAATGGTGCTGGGAAAACTGGCTAGCCATATGTAGAAACCTGAAACTGGATCCCTTCCTTACACCTTATACAAAAATTAATTCAAGATGGATTAAAGACTTACATGTTAGACCTAAAACCATAAAAACCCTAGAAGAAAACCTAGGCAATATCATTCAGGACATAGGCATGGGCAAGGACTTCATATCTAAAGCACCAAAAGCAACAGCAACAAAAGCCAATATTGACAAATGGGATCTAATTAAACTAAAGAGCTTCTGCACAGCAAAAGAAACTCCCATCAGAGTGAACAGGCAACCTACAGAATGGGAGAAAATTTTTGCAATCTACTCATCTGACAAAGGGCTAATATCCAGAATCTACAATGAACTCAAACAAATTTACAAGAAAAAAACAAACAACCCCATCAAAAAGTGGGCAAAGGATATGAACAGACACTTCTCAAAAGAAGATATTTATGCAGCCAAAAGACACATGAAAAAATGCTCATCATCACTGGCCATCAGAGAAATGCAAATTGAAACCACAATGAGATACCACCTCACACCAGTTAGAATGGCGATCATTAAAAAGTCAGGAAACAACAGGTGCTGGAGAGGATGTGGAGAAATAGGAACACTTTTACACTGTTGGTGGGACTGTAAACTAGTTCAACCATTGTGGAAGTCAGTGTGGCGATTCCTCAGGGATCTAGAACTAGAAATACCATTTGACCCAGCCATCCCGTTACTGGGTATATACCCAAAGGATTCTAAATCATGCTGCTCTAAAGACACATGCACACGTATGTTTATTGCGGCACTATTCACAATAGCAAAGACTTGGAAACAACCCAAATGTCCAACAATGATAGACTGGATTAAGAAAATGTGGCATATATACACCATGGAATACTATGCAGCCATAAAAAAGGATGAGTTCACGTCCTTTGTAGGGACATGGATGAAGCTGGAAACCATCATTCTCAGCAAACTATCGCAAGGACAAAAAACCAAACACCGCATGTTCTCACTCATAGGTGGGAACTGAACAATCAGAACACATGGACACAGGAAGGGGAACATCACACACAGGAGCCTGTTGTGGGGTGGGGGGAGGGGGGAGGGATAGCATTAGGAGATATACCTAATGTTAAATGACGAGTTAATGGGTGCAGCACACCAACATGGCACATGTATACATATGTAACAAACCTGCATGTTGTGCACACATACCCTAAAACTTAAAGTATAATTTAAAAAAAATAAAAAATAAAAAAACAAAAAAAGTATACATGAAATATTTGCCAAGATATCTCATATGCTGGGCCATAAAATATGTCTCAATAAACTTAAAAATATGTCTCAGTAAATTTTGTACTACTCAGTATGATCTCTGACCACGATGGAATTTATCTAGTAATCGTAAATAGTAAATTATCCAAAAATGCCCTTGTATATTTCACAATAATTTATAAATAATCCATGACTCAAAAGGCTAACTGTGGTTTGAAGGTCTTAGGGTGTTGTCACCCTTAGTTACTTAGCTCTTATTTTGCTCCTTTTTCAGGTAACTATCAAACTAACTTTTTCTTACTTGTCAGCATTTGCCTTTGATTTTAACAGTCCCCCAGTGTAACTTCCCTAGACTTTACGAATCTCTCCATCTCATGAAGAGATTTCCCTTCCCTGCTATTTATGTCTTATTCGAATTGGATCAGTAAGTGGGGCAAAGGTAATGTTCAATGAAAAAGAACATTTAGGAGAGGCCTTGATTTTCCAAGTGATGAGTTTATTATTGAATGTTTTTGAGTTATTACTTTATTTGCTTCATTATGCAACCTTGTAACTTTGGAGATTTTTTATAAACACTCAGATAAATTCTAAGGACAATTGTGTCTATATTACACAACATGAATTGGAGGAAACCAGTTATAAAAGTTTAAGGGAACAGCTAACACAGATGTATCCCCCATACTGCAATTTTGTGTGTGTGTGTGTGTAATATATAATGGATGGAATATATAAAAAGAAAACAGTAGTTGGTTTTATCAAATATATTTTATAATTCTACATCTTTAGTTTGCGTCTTACTTTCTTATTTCTATCATAAATTTCCTGAGTCTTTTTATGTAGTATTCTCAATCTGATTGACTGTTATGATAATGATTCCTGCTAATTTATTCTTGATGCAAAAACAATAGCAGTGCCATGTGCTGATGGTACCACGCTGAGCTCATGTGTGAGTGTACCTGTGGGCTTCACAACTGCCTTAGGAGTATATTCCTATTACGTTTATTTTACAGATGAGGAGAGTGAGGCTAAGAAACGTTAATGAGCTTGAAGCCTGCCCAATTCATAAGAGGCAAGCAAAAGATGTCGAATTTTGCCGTTGGGTGTCACTCTCTCAATCACTGTTTCTGTGTAACATCTCCAAAAGTTACTGTCCCTAAGTTAACTTATACACTCAACTACAAAACCCTTTAAGTGAGGGCGACCGTGACCCAGTCGCCTCTAGAGCTCTGTCTCACGTGGGGCTTGGCCCGGGGCAGGCGTCCAAGTACCATTTGCGGGTGGAACCAGGGCCCAGAGGAGCCCACATGTGTCACTGTCTTGTGCAGAGTGCTCAGTAATGGCTTTGGTATTCGTGAACAGACTCTTTGTATCTCTTCTGTCTCTCTTCGCATTTGCAGAGAATAAACCTATTTCACAAATATTGTGTCAGAATTTGATAATTTGGTTATTGGCATGGAGTTTGGAATACTTAATTCACAGCAAGGATAGGAAATTGCACTACCTGTGAGAAGTTGGAGGCCTGTGTCCTTGGTCATGGTCAGGCTAAACCCCTGGAAAAGCTGGAGCTCCGACCCTGACCCACCTTCAAACCTGTTTTTGTCTCTCATATCTCCAGAGACTTCCAGAAGGAATCCCTGTGCTAATGTTCTGTTACACTAATGTAATAGATTACCTATTCAATATAAGGCATTATGAAGACATAGCATCTTTGAGACCCCTGAAGAATAAACTATTACTGTTGCTGATACTGGTGTTAAATGATCGTTTATTTCATGTTACTTAAAAACAATTTCCCTACCTATCTACAATTTGATTGTAGCTAGAGTCAGGAGAAGAAATAAATAGATCAGGACCTTTCTCTGGTAAAGTACTTGGATTTCAAAGTATTTGTTTTCAATCAAATACAACTAGGGAACATCATAGCAAACAAAGACAATTCTGAGGAGTTATTAGAATGATATCAGGGATAATTGTTTAAAAAGTATTGTGAACCAGAGGCATAACACTTGAAAATTTAAAACACCACGATTACACGGCATGATACATTATAAAACACAAAATGAAATCTCAAAAATTGGTTATAAGGTTATAATAAGATAACTTTTTCCTTGTTGGTTATTACTTCCACAGCAAAAAGTAAAGATACAACTTGGCTAATGACATGCCTGCCATGTGTTATGCTCATAAGCGTCCGTCCCTCAAGCCAAGGGTGTAATGAACTCTGAGACTGGGTTTATTACAAGTAAAGCATGGATGCGATTATTCAGTTCTCTGAGGAGAAAACTGGGGGCTGAAATATTACATCCCCAGTGATGGAATAACAATGGCTGTATTTGGGTGAGCAAATTTTAATTCTCAAGTCATTATGGTCTGTAAAAAATAAAATTTTGGACAAATAGGTAACTTTATGCACCAACTGGAATGAAATAAGAGGGCTGAGTAGCATAGGGACAAGAAAATTGGAGGCAATTTCTCCAGGATTGGCTAAAAAAGGCCTGGTTGGATGCTAGCAATACAGTGTTTCACAACCATAAACACACTCAAGGGTACATGTGATTGGCAAATACTAAGAAGTTTGACAACACAAAGGACGGAATCAATGGAGCAGTTGTGGAAGTCGGACTCAGCACCGCACAGCCACACCTACATTGAAGATCACCTGTGAGCATTTCCCTTCAGGACATCTCTGGACGTGCGTGCATTTCCAACATCTCTGGGTGTGCGTGCATTTCCAGCGGCTTGGCCAACGGCACCACAGGTTTCAGAAGCTCGATGGAGCAAGACCAAAAACACCAGCGAACGCCAGCATGAGTGTAAATGGATCCTTTCAAGAGAAAACTACATTTGCTGTAGGAAAATTGTCTTTGGTGGATTCCAAATCATTACACTTTCAATGGTGCATTTGCAGAGCTCTGACCTGGAAGTCAAACTCAGAGGCGCCAGAAAGGTCACGTTTTATTTAGCCCAAGCATCTTGTCCTCTCGCCTCTTGGTTGATTTCTTTACTGGGATTTGAAAATGTTGAGTTCATTTCACGATTTTACCTCCTAGGAAAATAAATCCAATAATCAGGAAGAAGAGGGGCAGGGAAAGAATTTCTGTGGGGGGTGGGGTAGTGGGGGAGTGGAAGTGCTGTGGCCAAGTCAGCAAGAATTTTCCCCAGAACAAATGTCTTTTCAGGTTCATGCTGAATAGTCTCTATCCATCAGGCAGCTGCGAGGACGAACACAGCCTGGAGACCCAACATCCCAGCGGGTGGAAATGAACGCTGTCTGGAAACACAGGTGCATAAACAGCCACGCCCTGCCAAGCCCTTCACAACAGAAAAACACCACCACCCTACTCCACTTCTAGCAGGTTTCAGTCATTAGCAAGATGGATTTTCCTCAGTAAAATAGTGTGTTATTTTGCCTTTGAGGAAATATAACAAATGGGGAAATCTTTTGGGAAGTAACACACATGCCCACAGTCATCACAGCCGTGGGTCTCGATCAGTCCCACAGGTGTGGGCATCGCCCCCCCGTGGGGTCAGGCACACCCAGCCTCCTGTGCAGGGAAGCTGCCTGCTGACCAGCCGGTAGTCATACAGTGATGGGGACAGGTGGTTTCCCAGGTCCCCACTCCAGCAGGCACCTTCCAGTTTGGAAACCTGGACATGTTACCAAACCTGCATGAGCCTCCGTTTCCTGAAATGCAATGGAGGTAACGCGGATGGCTGTGGCACAGGGAGGCTGTGGGGGCTCAGCGGGACCAACACCAACGGGAACATCACCAGGAGGCCAGGCACAGGAGGCACATGTGGGAATATCCCCAGGACGCCAGGCACAGGAGGCACGCTCAGGAGCCTCAGCCATTGCTGGTGACGTCTGCACTGCCCTGTGCAGTCCTGGATCTCTTACATGTCGCTGGTTGGAGCCACTTAAACAAATTACAACGGAGCGAGACCACACAGAGCTTGGAAAGTGTGTGTCGGGGTGTGCATGTGAGAGAGAGAGAGACAGAGACAGATAGAGAAAGAGGCTCCTTCCTTCCTTCAACAAGCATGTGCCAAGCACAAGATGGCCAAGGCCCTGCGGTGAAGCCCAGTCCCTTTGCTGTCTCCCATTGTCTTTCAGGAGGATAAACACATCAGCCTACAAACAGCACAGCAGGGAGAATGTGGCAGCCTCTGACTGTTGGGATCTGCTCTTCTGTCAACTCCCATGGGCGGAGACCCCCTGGTGTTTTCAGTGTGGAGGCCAGTTCCTGGCAGGCAGTAGGTGCTCAGTAAAGTCTTCCTGGTGAGCTGGGAAAGGCCCTGAGGGAAGACACAGCTGTGGGCTTCACAGTGCAGGGAAGAGCAGCAGCCCCAGCCCGGGCGTCAGGAGCTGTGAAGGGCTGAACTGTGTCCCTGTAATTTTCATGCTCAAGTCCTGAACCCCTATCCCTCAGTGTGACTGGGTTTGGAGACGGCGTCTTTATTTTTTCTCTCTTTTTAATTTTAGATGCAGGGTGTGCAGGTGCAGGTTTGTGACCTGGGTATACTGCATCACCCTGAGGTTTCGGCTGCTATGGATCCCATCACCCAGGCACTGAGCACGGCACCCAGCAGGAAGTTTTTCAGCCACTTCCCCCTCCCACCCTCTCCTCTACAGTGGTCCCCAGTGTCTGCTGCTCCCACCTTTGTGCCTCTGCGTACCCAGCTATTAGCTCCCACTGATGCACGAGGACATGCTATATTTGGTTTTCTGTTACTGCCTTAACTCTCTTAGAACAATGGCCTCCAGCTGCATCCATGTGACTGCAAAGAACACGAACTGATTCTTTTTTATGGCTGCGTAGTATTCCATGGTGTCTATGTACCACATTTTCTTTATCCAGTCCACTGTTGATGGGCACCTAGGTTGATTCCATGTCTTTGCTGTTGTGAATAGTGCCATGATAAACATGTGAGTGTATGTGTCTTTTTGATAGAAGTATTTATTTTCCTTTGAGTCATGGGATTCCTGAGTGAAATGGTATTTCCACTTTTAGCTCTTTGAAAAATTGGAGACAGGGTCTTTGCAGAGTTGATTAAGTTAAAACAAGGCCATGAGGGTGCTGAATCCATGTCAGGGGCGTCCTTAGAAGAAGAGGATATTAGGACACACAGAGACACCCTGTGTCCATGTGCACAGAGGGGCACCCACATGGACACCACGAGGAGGTACTGTCTGCAAGCCAAGGAGAGAGGCCCCAGAGAAGCCAACCTGCCCAAGCCTTGACCTTGGACCTCCAGCCTCCAGCACTGTGAGGAAAACACATGTGTGGTTAAACCTGGTCCACGGTGTTAGGAAGCCTAACTTCTGGGCCTGAGAGGACACCTCAGCACCCCGTGTCTCCTTATTCCTTATGCATCAAAAGGAGACCCCTGCACACCTGTGTCCACGTTTGAAGACACACTCTGCACCCCGTGGAACACTCCAGAAAGCTAAAGTTGCATGGAAGCATGAGGAGCCACTCTCAACACCATCATGACTCGCACCCCCAACAGACCATTCCGGAAAGCTAAAGGTGCATGGAAGCACGAGGAGCCACTCTCAACACCATCATGGCTCACACCCCATGTGGAACATTCCAGAAAGCTAAAGGTGCTCGAAAGCACGAGGAGCCACTCTCAACACCATCACAGCTCTCACCTCCAGTTTTGTTCTTGTTGTTGCTTGTGTTTCTTTGTCCTGGCAACATCCGCCCTGAGAATGTCTCTTCACTCCTGCAGGAATATCCAGACTGTGCTCCTACTCAGGATCCCATTCCAGGGCCTGGTTCCTTCCCCCAGCGGGCAGACACATCCAGTAGGCGACCAGCCAGCAGCGCATGTAGACAGCATCGACGCCGATACCAGGCTCAGAGGACAGAAACATATTCCAGAGGAGCTGGGGAGAGGTGTTGTCTCCAATCCAGTTGAGGTCACCACGTCTTGGTGGAAATGGTGGCTTTTGAACTGAGCCTTGAGAAATAAAAAGCAAAGCAGCAAACAGTGGGGGACCGGGAGAAGGGAACAGAATGAGCGAAGACACAGCAGGAGGGCGGCTTCTAAAGCGCTGGAGAGACAGACCCAGCTAGCACTGATCCAGCAAAGCGATTGTGCAGGGGAAGCAGGATGCCTGGGTGGGGTATGCAGAGCCTTAAACTCCAGGCCAATGTGCCAGGGACTTGCATTGGGGCACTGCACTATCAGGGCTGAGTTCAGGAAGAATAACCGTGATGTCCAACAATCAAAATAAAAGCTCTTTAAAAATGAAGTAGGTACAAAGCACAGTGTTTAACAAGTTGATTATCTTGAGACTTCAGGGTGATAAGCAGGACATGTGGCATATCAGAATCTAAGACACTACGGCACCAGGCCTTCCCATTCTTCACAGGCACCTTCGTCCTGGAGAAGTATCATCATTCAGTAGAGTCTTACCAAGCGTTTATTCTGTGCATGACTAAGTTAGAAACGGGGAAAATAAAGAAGGAAAAGTCTGTTTCATTCTGAAGAGTCCCACAGTCTGGTCAGGGAGTCAGACACCTCAGTGAGCTATACAACCATCTACCCTTCAGTAAGTGTTAAATGAAGGTCTGTGAAGATGGGAGGGGCTTCAGGGAGATGCAGCATTTGAGTGGAATCTTGGCAGGTGGAGAGAAGCCCCTGTCTGCACCCGACTCACTGAGGCCCCAGCCCACCCCACCACCCTGTGCAGGCTGCCGATGCTGACTCATCTCAGTGGTCTATCAGGAGGTTCCTATGCTCTGCTATTGCCGGAAAACACCTCTCTTCTGAGTCTCTCCCTAAAGGAAGGATATGAAAGAGGACTCTGTAGCCACAGAACGTTTCAGACACCACCTATGTCTTCCCTCGTCAGCCCCTGCGGTGCAGCAGAGGGTGTTTAATCTAGTTCCTTGTTCTTTCAAACACATCCAAATTTCACCACTTCTCTTAATGAATTATGACATCTATGGAAAACTATGTTTGCAATCTTACAGAATGATAAATGCCACGACAGCTCATAAAACTTAAATTTGTTTTATTGCTAATTAATGAGGTTTTAGCATCCCTAAGGAAAGTTTTCTGATTGTTATTCATCTATATGGACAACATTTTAAATTACTACTATTTTCGAGAAAAATTGTTACTTAGAAATAGATTAGGAATACTAACACAGTATGAATCGCTGAACCATGCAAGCCACAGAGGTGAGGTTGCCTTTCATATGTGCGTGCAGAGGCCCAGGGTAAGGACAGCCGTATTGAGGCTGGCAGGGTGTGACAGGCTGCGTACAAGCTCCACAGTCCACATTAAGCGCGCGGCCCTGGGATATAACACACGATTTACACTTGAGTTTCTATGGCTTTTCCTAATTCATGAAGCAACCCCATAGAATTTGCCAGAAATTATTAGATCAGCTCAGGGCTTCATTTCCAAAGTCTCCAGGTGACAATGCCTGGCCTCTCTGGTCGCTTCTGGGCAGGAAAGAGATGCAAAAGTGCTTCTCAGCCCCAAATGATCTACCTCCCTCCCATGCCCTGAAACCTTCCAGTCACCTTAATTCAGCGGCGGCTCTCACACCTGCAGGTGCAGCGGGCCCCCTGCAGGGCTGGATCATCAGACAGTGAGGCCCTGCCTCTGTCCCCCTGAGGCAGCAGCAGAACTTGGCTGGGGCTCGGGTCAGCGTCCTGACAAGTCCCAGGAGGTGCTGATGGAGGTACAGCGACCACACTTGGAAGATCGCTGCCTTGACTCAGCACACCAGAGAATCCACGTGGTAGCCACAGATGACGCATCCTGGCCGGGCCTCCAGGGCTCCTTCTGTCCACCCACAGGAACCCCCAGAGCTGTGAGGAGGAAGAGAAGCCAGGTGTTTTTTCACACTGATGGATATACTGTGTATTTTTTTCAGTGCAGAACCATCCTGATGGCAGTCGTGAGCTCACAGGAAAGCACAGTGGCTCACGGAGGGCACATGGGGTGGTGTTTCAGGCCCATCCACTGGAGCTCACTCTTCCTCATGGGCCCCGACGGTGGGCAGCCCCAGCCTCTGCTTCCCACCCCGCATCCCACCCCCACCCACCGCCTTAATTCACCATTCTTTACTGCTGTTTTTGATGGCAAAGAAAGTGACTCAGAAACTTCAGCAAACACAAACAACAGAGGATGTTTTGGAAAGCCATGAGGTGATGGTTCACAGAATTGAAACGAAAGCCACGGCTCCCTGCAATGGACATGGCAGTTTATCCCTCCTGTCCAGCTAAACGTCATACCTTTTCACCAACCTCCCCTCCTGCCCCTCCACAGCCTCCCTTAGACATCACACATTGCATATTTCAGATTTCTTGAAAGAGTCGTTTTAAATGTTTTCACCACAAAAAAAGATAAGTGTGTGAGGGGATGGACAGACTCATTAGCTTGACTCAACCATTCCACAATGTATACATGTATCAAAACATCCTACTGAACCCCATAAATATATAATAATATACAATTTTTAACATTTATAAAGAAAAAAAGAAAAAATTCAATACAGAAAGAAAAAAAAAGCAAAACAATCAGACCTCCAGAGGGCAGACGTGGGGGAGGCCCTGGGAACCAGTGACCATCCCTCTGGCCCTCCAAGGTGCTGCCTTGGGTACCCGCCCCACAAGGTGAGTGAAAAAGCTCCTGTGACTCATGAAGACTTGAAGTCCTGGGAGAGAGAGGCTGGTAGGATTTGATCAACGTCTTGCAGTGGGTGGTGGCAGGACTAGTGGCTGGCAGGTGAAGGTCCCAGGGTCTGATGTAACCACTCAGTTCACCCCATGTCCTGCCCCAAGGACTCTCCTGGAACCCTGTGGCCACTCTGGGCAGGTGCCCTGCTGGGCTGACCCTCGCCGTCCTTCTCCAGGACACTGAGTCTAGGCCACCTGTTGATATTTTTATTGACAACGATGTTCTCCACCCAAATAGAGTCCCTTGCTGGAATCTGCGTCACACATCTGGTTCCCGGGGATGCACCCGGTGCTCCAGCAGCGCGTTCCAGTGACAGCCTGGTAATGCAAAAGGAGCAGAGCGAGCAGCACCAGGAAGGGCCCTGAGGGGGCTCTGTCAGTGAAGGAGAGAAAGAGCTAGGGAAGCAGACAAACAACGGCAGCTTCCGATGCTCAGGCTGAAGAGCTGGGCAAGGCTCTCCCTCTCTCTCAGACACACACATCACACACCACACACACCACACCACACACCATAAACACAAGACACCACACACCACACACACGACACTCACACCACACACACCACACAGCGCACACACACCACACGCTACACACACCACACAAAACACACACCACACACACACCACACACACACCACACACACCACACACCACACACTACACACACCACACAAAACACACACCACACACACCACACAACACTCACACCACACACACCACACACTACACACACCACACAAAACACATCACACACACACCAAACACCACACACACAACACTCACACCACACACACCACACAACACTCACACCACACACACTACACACACATCACACACCACACACACCACACCACACACCACAAACACAAGACACCACACACCACACACACGACACTCACACCACACACACCACACAGCACACACACCACACGCTACACACACCACACAAAACACACACCACACACACACCACACACCACACAACACTCACACCACACACACCACACACACCACACACTACACACACCACACAAAACACATCACACACACACCAAACACCACACACACAACACTCACACCACACACACAACACTCACACCACACACACTACACACACCACACACTACACACGCCACACCACACACACACCAAACACCACACAAACACCACACATGACACACACCACACCACACACACCACTCTCATACCACACACCACACACAAACACACACACCATACACCACACACACCACACACGACACACACCACAAACCACACACCACAAACACAACACACCACACACCACACACACAAGCCACACACACATACCACACACACACACCACACACACACCAACCACACACACCACACCACAAACACAACACACCACACACAACACACACACCATACACCACACACACCACACACACACAACACACACACCATACACCACACACACCACACACACACCACACACACCACACACACACCACACACACCACACATGGCACACACCACAAACCACACACCACAAACACAACACACCACACACCACACACACCACAAACCACACACACACCACACACATCACACACCACACACACACCACACACCACACACACACCACAAGCAACACACCACACACCACACACACCACACACACACCATACACCACACACACCACACACACACTATACACCACACACCACAAACACAACACACCACACACACCACAAACAACACACCACACACACCACAAACACAACACACCACACACACCACACAATACTCACACCACACACACCCCACACATACCACACACTACACACACCACACAAAACACACACCACACACACACCGAAGACCACACACACACCACACCCCACACCACACACCAAACACCACACACACCACACACACACCACACACAAACACAACACACCACACACACCACAAACGCAACACACCACACACCACACACACCACAGCACACCACACACACAACATACACACCATACACCACACACAAACCACACACCACAAACACAACACACACCACACACCACACAAAACAACACACACACCAAACACCACACACACAACACACACACCACACACAAACACAACACACAACACACCACACACTGCACACACCACACACACCACATACTACAAACAACACACTACACACCACACTCACCACACACACACAACACACAAAACACACCACACACACCAAACACACACACAACACCCACACCATACACCACAAATACCACACACTACACACACCACATACCACACACGCCACACACATACCACAACATACCACACACCACAAACACACCACACACCATACCATACACACCACATACACACTACACACACCACCCACCACACACACCACACACTCTACACATACCACACACACCACACACCACACACAACACACTACACACCATACACACCACACCACACGCACACAAAACACACACCCCACACACCACACACAAAACACACACCACACACACCACACACATAACATACCACACACACACCACACACCACACACCATACACACTACACACTACACACACCACACACCACATACCACACACACTACACACCACACACTGCAAACACAACACACCACACACACCACACAAACACCACACACAACAACACACACCACACACACACCACACACCACACAAAACACACCACACACACCAAACACAGCACACACACACCACACACCACGAACACACCACACACCACGAATACACCACACACACACCATACACACACAAAACACCCACAACACACACACCACACACCACAGATACCACACACCACACACACACACCCCACACACCACATATCTCACACACACCACACACATCACACACCACACACCATACACACCACACACGCCACACAACACACACACCACATACCACACACGGCACACACACACACTGGTGTTACCATGCACTACTCAAATCCAGACTCTTCTACTACATATGCCACTCCCCAGGATTAAGATCTTAATTCAACTGAATTCAAGGAGCTCTAAATGAGCGTGGGTGCCCCAGCTCCCGTCTCACTCTGTGCTTTTGTGTTCAAAGGCTTCTTTCGCTTGAGGATGTATTTGGTGCACACCTCGAAGGTGACTGGTCCCGGTTCTTGCAGCCAGACACCTGCCGGGCATCTCTGACTGAAGAGTGCCATGCAGTCCACACAGCTCTGAGAACTGAGCATCTCAAAGCAGGAAACCCTGCTTTTGGGAATTGCCCAAGATCCTACAGGGAGTCTTTGCGAAAACAGGATTCAGGACTCACAACCCTAAAGCTAAACAATCTGGTTCAACCTAATAATGGATTAGCAGCAACCAGGATGGAATGAGCTGGAGGCCATTATTCTAAGTGAAGTAACTCACGAATGGAAAACCAAACCTCCTATGTTCTCACTGTTAAGTGTGAGCTAAGCTAGGAGGATGCAAAGGCATAAGAATGATACAATGGACTCTGGGGACTCAGGGGGAGCGTGGGAGCGGGGCAAGGGATAAAAGACTACATATTGGTTACAGTGAACACTGCTGGAGTGATGGGTGCACCAAAACCTCAGAGATCACCACTAAAGAACTTTTCCATGCAACCAAATACCACCTGTTCCCTCAAAACTAGTAAAATAAAAATAAAATAATAAAATATGCATGCAAGGTAAAAATAAATAAATAAATAAATACACAATCTGGTTCAAAACTAATTATTTTATCTGATGAGGTTGAGTTTAGCTTAGTGAGCCACACCTCCCCGGCACTTTTAAATTACCGCAATGCCAGGGAGAATGGTGTTCTTTGGTTGCAAAGTGAAAGTCAACGTAGAAAAACCAATGCAAATTTAATTAAATCACATGCCATTGATCCTAATGCTCCTTTCTTGTTTCACGGAACTGCTTGCAAAGGTCTGCGATGGTATCCAGAAATGCAGCACACCCTTGTGTTTCAGGATCCAGTCTCTCCATGTGATCTCATAGGTGGGTTCAGAATAAACCCAGGGTTTTTGTATGAACTAAATAACATATGTACGGCTTTCAGAATTTTATTACTTGATCTATTGTATGCACATGAAAATAATGTATTTATTCACTCTGTATCTACTCTGCCTCTTTGTGTGTGAAACCTTTGAGCGGGGTTCATATTCCCCTTATTTTCCCTTGGCCCCTTTTAAGTCTATACCTCTGTCTGGAGATCACCAGTCTTCTGATTTTTGTCATTATCAGTTAGTTGTGTCTGTTTTGGACTTTGTGGAAATGGAACCAGACAGTGGGAACTCTTCTGTGTCTGGCTTCTTTCACGCACATGTTTGTTGTGAAACAAACATCAATATTCTTGGTACACTCGTGGTTTATTATGTTTTATCACACTATAGTTTTCCATTGCAAGGCTATAAAAATGTATTTATTTCTTCTCTTGTTCTGAGCATTTGGGTTGTGTCCAGTTTGGGTTTACTGTGCATAAAGCTGCTACGAATGTTCTCGCACATGTCCTTTTGTGGACTGCGCCACTCATTTCCCATAGTTAGAGCTAGGAGCAGGATTTCGGGTCATAGGATAGGCATATCTTTAAATTTAGTAAATATTGCTGAAGAATTTTTCCAGAATGGTGGAACCACTTTATATTCCCAGAGCAATAGGTGAGTTCTCATCACCAAGTCCTCCCCAGAAGTTGGCATTTTCAGTCTCTTTAGCCTTACGCATCCTGGTGAGTGTGCAATTCTCCCTCACTGTGGATTTAATTTTCATTTTCTTGAAAACAAATGATCTTGATCACCTCCTCATAGCTCCCTGGCCATTGGGATATCCCGTTTTGTGAAGTGCCCACGCAGGCTATTGCTCAGCTTTAAATTGGATTGTGTTTTTCTGATTGATTTTCTAGGGCTTCCTCCTGTGTTGTGGGAACTAATGAAAGCACTTATCTTTTCACTTTCTAAGGTTGTCGTCTGATGAACAGAAGTTCTAAATTCTGCTGAAGTCCAATTGATCTTTTAATCAGTATTTTTAGTGCTTTGTACATCTTAAAATATATTAGCTTCCTGAAGGTCATGAAGATAATTTATAAGACAAATTTCTAGAAGGAGGTAGTTTGGTTTGACTTGGCAAAGATATGAGGAAGCGGTAGGAAGAAAATCGAGCTTACTGTATATGACTATTTTCTTTTCATTCTATTGACTTTATTTCTCAGTCTCTCAATTGACTGATAACTGAGAGGAATGTTGGTCTGAACGATACGCAGAAACTGGTTAAAGCCAGAGTGTTTAAGGAGACACAGTGAGCTTACCCAAGGGCAGAAGGCAGAGGGAATTAAAGCAGAATCATTCTCATCTGAAGAGACTTTGCCCATAAGAATTCTTGCAAAAAGCAGACTGTCTCCATGCCCAGGATGCCATTTTTAAAGAAATGATTTATGCAGGTCATAAAAAATGTTTAGTCAAAGGACATGAGTTCAAGTGACTTCTTCAGCCTGGCATAAACACTCATGCCTCCAGCCAAGAGGACGTGGCCAGGCAAGGCCTGCGATGTTCCTGCTGCGCGGAGTCATCACTGTCATCCAGGCTTCAGAATTTCTACCAAGTTTTGCCTCTGAACTTTATTTTTCTTTTCTCTCCAAAAACTCAGGGAACGCACTCCACTGTTATTGTTTTGTTGCAAAAGGAATGATTTGGATTTCTGGTGAGGAAAATTTGAACAGACAGTTAATTTTACTAAAAAGTTTTGGTTCTGATCACAGCCCACATTCCAGAGCAAATAGAGCAAAGGGATTGTCTTTTTTGTAAAATCTGAAGTCAAATTGTCCCAGCTGTCAGATCCTTCTACACACAAAAACTGGAGATAAATATGTGATGAGATCTTAGAGCATTCCAATATCAAGTTTTTGGGAATTATGAAGGCACTTTAAATCAAATTCGTGTCCTATCATTTTTCTTATTTTTCACAATGACTTCTCACATTGACATTAAAATGAATTCTCACAATGACATTAAAACATCTTTTAAAATATTCAAAACATAAATGATCAATTTATTCCCATCTTTTTATTTCATGTAGATCTTTTCATAGCCTGTTAAAATTACAACAAAATATAAGATGTGTTAAATCCATCTCTCCCCTTCTACCACTTCTTACTGATGTCGCCATTTCTGAGGATTCTAATTTTCTTCTCCTTTTCTTCCATTGAATGAAAATGGTTTTAATTTTAACAGTTCTGTCAATATTGCCTGTCTTTTTTCAAAAACATTTGTTCTTGTAGCATGGACTGGAGACCCATGGTGCAGCACATCCCAAATATTTGCTCTCTGGGTCTGCACAAGATTCAATGCCCTTGACTATGACACCCGTGCACCAAGTCACTGGCCTTGTCATGAGCCCTTGTGTTACTCCTCTTCCAAAATAGTGTCCTCTTTTCCCCACCGATGCCCTCACTGCATGGCGGTAGAAATGAAGCCCCGTGGCTGCTGCCTCCTCACCGCCGCCTTCTGTCAACCTCCTGGTTTTACTCACGTTGCATCTGATTCCCTGGTTTCTAGCTCCATCTTCCTCTCCACTGTGGCCCCTGCCACCCTCCTATGTGACTTCAGTGTCCACACAGACAGCACCCCAACCCTGACCTCCGAGGTAACCTCAGTGTCCACACAGACAGCACCCCAACCCTGACCTCCTAGGTAACTTCATTGTCCACACAGACAGCACCCCAACCCTGACCTCCTAGGTAACCTCAGTGTCCACATGGACAGCACCCTGACCCTGACCTCCTAGGTAACCTCAGTGTCCACATGGACTGCACCCCGACCCTGGCCTCCTATGTGACTTCAGTGTCCACATGGACTGCACCCTGACCCTGACCTCCTAGGTAACCTCAGTGTCCACATGGACTGCACCCCAACCCTGACCTGAAGGCTCATGCTGCTCTACTGACCCCCAGCCACCCCCCAGCCACCCACGGCCTTCCCCTCTCCTGGGAACACCCTGATCTACGGGAACACATGAGCGCGGCAGTGAGCTGAGGAACCTGAGGCACCTGGCCACGGCCTCCTCTCCTTCCTGCCAACCTGTCCAACAGCTCCTCCACCATCAAATCCCCAACATAATCATTATCAGGGCATCAGCCAGCAGTCTCCAGGCAAGCAGCACCAACCGGACACACATACACAGATTCATCGTAAGGAATTGGCTCATGCAATTGTGGGGCTGGCAAGCGTGGCATCCGCAGGGCAGGCTGGCACACTGGAGACCCAGGGGAGAGCGGATGGTGTAGCCTTGAGTCTGGAGACTCAGGCAGAATTTCTATGCTGCAGTCTGGAGCCAGAATTCCTTCTTCCTGAAGGGACCTCCGTTTTTTTCTCTTAACCTCTTTAACTGATTGGATGAGGTTCACCCAAATTATAAACGGTAACTGACTTTATTCAAAGTCTGCTAGTTTAGATGTTAATCACATCTACAAAATATCTTCACAGCAATATCCAGCTGGTGTTTGAGCAAACGAAGGGGGCCATGGCCCAGCCGTGTGCACTTAGAAAAGCCACTCTTGGCTCCATCACTCAGCCCTGGTTATGGTCTAACCAACCATCATCCAGCTTAAAATTAAGTTTTTAATTTAATTTTCCAATGCCCTCGTCAGGTTTTTGCTAAATTTTCACCGCATCCATTTGGAAAAAACTCAACTCCACATGAACTCTAAACAAAGTGAACTACTCAGCCTGTCTCTGCCTGCCCACAGCAACTCACCACTTCTAGAGAAAAATCCCCACACTGAGAACAGGTCCTCTACAGATGGTGACCACTAACTCCAGTGAGCTCCGGAATCTTCCTGACAAGATATCACTCCCCCAGGCCCCATACAGTCCTCCCAGATGTGCCAAGAAACTATAGCAGCCTCCTCTCCTCTCCTGCTGGTGTAGGAGGGAGGCGGGGGCATCACGCTCCTCTCTCGTGTCTGTGCCGGGGCCCCATCCCTTCTGGCCTCCCAGGAACTGTACGAGCAAATGTTCCATCTCAGAATCCATCTGTACCAGCACATGTCCTGACCCGGAATCTGTCCTATTGACGTGTGTACATGTTCCAGCCTCTCCTGCCAATGACGTCCCTCCAAACCCTGAATTGCTTTCTGATGGCCAGCCTGGTTCTCTCTTCTGCACACAGACACTGTCAAAAATGTGACTTGCACCACCTTCCCTCTCTCTGCCTCTTACATACTCATCAGTCCCCTGTCTGCCTTCTCTCCATAACAACCTGATGAAAAAACTTTGGTTAATACCAACCGTGTTCCATATTTTCACACGCACAGGAGGCCCAGCAGGCCTAGGTCCCCGTGGGCTTCCACGTGCGGCCTCTGCTGGTGTCCAGAACTCGCCGTCCCTTTGGCTTTGCCACGCCATCATGGCTTCCCTTCTCCTTCTTCTTCTTTGGCTTTTCCAAGACCTTCAAGTGTCTGCATTCCCTGGAGCTGGACCATGAGCCTCCACCCATGTCTCTCTGCATCCCTGCAGGTGACCTTATTTGGTTCTATGAGTCCAACCCCCATCCACATGCTAATGAGTAAATATATTCCCTCCCAAATCTTCCCCCAGCACCAGAGCTGCCTGGATTTTCCTCTAAGTTAGGAGGAAGCATTGGCAAGAGCTCTGCTGAACAGATCAGTCTCTGGGCTGTCATGGAAAAAAGACTCAGGATGATACAATGATGTTTTCAGGGAGAAGCTCCCTTTCAGTGCAAAGCAGCGAGCAGCGCCCTCAATGCTGTGGAAAGGAGCCACGCCAGGGGACTGGCCATGGGGCTGCCAGGAAATCCAGCAGCATCCCGGGGACAGGACCTCGGGGAGCCCACATGGCCTCATCCCACAGGCAACAGCCCATGTGCTCCTGAGCCCAGCTGCCTCTCTCCAACACCGTAGGTTCTGGGATCTCACACACGGCCAAAGCCATCGGGCTTCACGCAGGTCTCACTGACTTGAACTTGAGGAAGCGCTGTTCACTCAGCGGTGCCCTGTCTGGAGGAAATTCCCGGGTCTTTCTGCACTTCTTACGATTGCAAATGACCAGGAAAAGAACTTGGAGGTCAGAAGAGTGGGGCTGCCCAGCCCTCAAAGCCCTGGCACTGTGCGGTTTCAAGCTGCAGTTACCTCGGGAAAGAGGAGGCTGCGTTTGCACTGCAGGTGCAGGAACGTTCACCCACATGGCTCAGAAACGTTCTCATGCATGCAGAGATGTGTCCAGTTGGCACCGGCCGCAAAGCTGCACCTACCGCCTGTGGAAGTGCGAGGCAACACACACATCCTGACTCATGTCTCCATCGTGACTTGGTGCATTTCATTGGGTGTGTGTGTGGGGGTGTATGTGTGTATGCGTATGTAGGTAGGTGTATGTGTGCATGTGTATGTATGTGTGTATGGGTATGCATGTGTGTGTATGTGTGTGTACATATAGATTTTTTCCCAGCATGTGATTCCAGAACCTTGTACACCTAATGGTGACACAGAGCCCCTAGGTCAGATCTAATGAGGACCCTGAGGCAGTGTGGTTTATGACTGTGAACCTGCCTGGCCTAAGAGGCTGGGATCTGTGCGGCATCCTCACTGCAAAAAGCCAGGAACGCTTCATGATAAACATTTCATCAGCAAGGGAAGGGATGTCCCTAAATCACGTTGTAACTGAGCAGACATTCACAGGGAAAACTTTCTGCCAGAGACTCTCTGAAGGAAGAGAAGAGTCAGGCCTTAGCCCAGCAGTGGGGCCCCAGGCCAGCCTGGCCCTAGAAGAGCAAGAGAAACCTGGAGCCTTCGTCTGCACTGTTTTAACAACCAAAAGTGGCCACAAAGCTTGGGACCTTCTTGAAATGACACAGAGGGGCTGAGAAGGGAGGCCCAGGAGCAGAGGCTGAGCAGCATGGAAACACCACGGCCGGGTCACGATGGACCCCAGCTGGTGGGGACGTCCCAGGACCACAGCCACATGGCCCACCCAAAGCCTCCTGCCCACGTGGAGAAATTGCACACAATGAGGGGAGCTCCAGGCTGGAAATGGGGTCTCCGGCCAGGCCACCGCCGTAGTCTTGTACAACAACAGAGACGAGAATTTCAGGTACGCAGATTCACACGGCAAGTGTGCAGACGGCAGCAGTGTGACTGCTTGTTTTTAGGCACTAAAGCCACTTACTCATTAAATCATGTTTAAAATCATCGTCAGTGCCTCCAATTTAAATTAACCACGCACATGGATGAAATTTTCCTTAAAATTTCCATGCTTTGAAAACTAAGCAGAAAAATGCCTGACAATACTACTAAAATTATTTTTTTCAAATGATTTGTGTTTAATTAGAAAAGTTTACTGAATCCAAAAACATTGCTGCTCACCCGTCTCCACTAAAGAGAAATGGAAATTAGCCATATGCAAACCTGAGTGCTGGTTAGTGACCAGAATTCTACGGAGTTTAAGAATTTCACATGTGCCTTTGTCGATCTTTTTCCTTTTCCGTCACATTTTCTTTTGCAATTAACTCCAGAGACAACACCTGTCAGGGTGTAGGGGGCGAGGGGAGGAAGAGCATTAGGATAAATACCTAACGCATGCAGGGCTTAAAACCTAGATGACGGGTTGATAGGTGCAGCAAGCCACCATGGCACATGTATATGGAGCAAACCCGCACGGTCTGCACAGGTATCCCAGAACTTAAAGTAATTTAAAAAAAAAAAAAAGAGTCAAAACTAGCTTTCCAATTTTTCCATCCAGTTAATTATATACTTATGGTCAGAATGATGATGAATAGTTATATGGTAGATACAACTATTAATACCACCAGCATTAATTCACCATAATGCAGAATTTTAACCCCTATGCAAGATCTCAGTGAGGGTTGGCTGCCAGTGCATTCACCTCACAGGCTACTCCTTTCTGGGAATAAACTTGTATTTTAAATTTTGAGGACAGTCAGCTTATAACAAAGAAATCAGCCTTACTCCACAGTCATTTTATTTTTGATCAAAATAATGCCCAAATATGTGTGTGTGCATGTGTGTGTGAGCGTATGTGTATGTGTGCATGTGTGTATATGTGTGTGTGTGCATTGTGTGCGTGTGTGTATGTGTGTAGTATGTGTGTATGTGTATGTGTGTGTTCATGTATGTGTAGTATGTGTATGTGCGTGTATGTGTGTGTGTGCATGTGTGTGTGTGTATATATGTGTGTGCGTGTGTATGTGTGGTGTGTGTGTGTGTGTGTGTGTGTACATCTTATTCAGCTCAGACTATTGTAACAAAATACCCCAGACTCACTGACTTTAACAGCAGGCAGTTACTTCTCACAGTTCTGGAGGCTGGAAGTCCAAGGTTAGTTAAGGTGCCAGCCATTTTGGATCTTGGCAATGGCCGTTCTTTCTGGTCTGTAGACAGCGCCTCCTCCCTGTGTCCTCACTTGGTGGAAAGAGGAAGCTCCAGCATGTCTTTTTATGCAGCCACTGATCCCATCGTAAGCTCCCAAGGCCCCACCTCCCAACATCAACACCGTGGGGTTCAGGGCCTCAGCATCAGAATGAGGGGAGGGAGGGACGCAAACGTTCACTCCGTATCAACGTGCTTTAGAAATGGACTTGAGAAAAACAGACCAGATGTGGTGGGAATGAGGGGGGGTAGAGTAGGAATCTGTCATTGGGATTTATTTGCAGGGTTCTAATTTTTAAGCAGGATTTTCAAATATTATTTTATAATTAGTCATAAATTTAAAATTAGATTGATAGGGAAAAGGTCTTCCTGAAATCAAGCTTTCTACCTCATTCCCAGAGATCACTGCTATCTACTCACCTGTCTTAATCATGACTCTTCTTTATGAACTGACCAGTGTGTACGTATGTATGTATACATCTATATATTAGTATGCAATATGAAACAGGTGTGTATGTAACCTAAAATATACATACATATCCTAAAGTTTACATGCACACCTAAATTACATACATGTACTCAGGCACGCAGTAGCTGTATGCTGCTGGGACCACAGAACCCCTCCCCAGGAAGGCTCCGGGAAAGACAAGGGTCTCTGGGCTGTGATGGCCTTGGCTTCCTGAGACAGACAGGGGCCTTCTGGAGGAAGAGGGTGTCCAAGGCCTCACAGCTGTGCAGCATGTGGAGGCTGATCTCAGGGAGTGGGCAGAAAAAATGGGCTGAGCTTCCCCCCACTCAAGGTCAAGATCCTTCCTCTAGCCAGAGTCAAGGCAGAGTCCTTTCCGGATGCACTGCTGTCCTGTTGGGGTGCATTGTCCACTGGCTTCCTGAGAAATGATGCCTGGGCAGTAAAGCCTGTAAGAGCTTGTATATCAACAGACATCTTTATTCTCTCCTGACACTTGATTGACAATTTTCCCAGGTGTAGAATTTCATGTCAGAAATTAATTTCCTTCAGAACCACAAAGGCATTTCTCCACGTCATCCTATGTCCAAGTGTTTCTTTGAGAAGCACAAAGTCTTCCTGTGTGCCGGTCTTTTGCTTTGACAGCTTCAGGCCTCTTCCTGTTGCTCCCAAGAGTTCTGAATGCCACGGTGCACGCCTTCATGCTAGTGTTTCCATTCATGTGTGAGATCTTTTGATCTGGCAACTCATGTCTCACCAGCCTGGGGAATATTCTTGAATGACTGTACTTTGTTGATATGGTTTTCCTCTGTGTCTCCACCCAAATCTTATGTCCAATTGTAATCCCTACATGTCAAGGGAGGGAAGTGATTGGATCTTGGGGGTGTTTTCCCCATGCTGTTCTCTTCATAGTGAGTGAGTTCTCAAAAGATCTGATGGTTTTGTAAATGACAGTTTTTCCTGCACTCTCACTTCTCTCTCCTGCTGCCATGTGAAGAAGGACGTGTTTGCTTCCCCTTCTGCCATGATTGTAAGTTTCCTGAGGCCTCTCCAGGCATGCATAACTGTGAGTGAATTAAACCTCATTCCTTTATAAATTTCCCAGTCTCGGACAGTCTTTACAGCAGTGTTGAGAACAGACTAATACATTTGTTCTTAATTTTTCAATTTTCTTGATTTTCTTCTTCTACAAATCCTTTTATTTTGGTTATTAAAACTTCTGGACTGATCTTGCAATATTTTAATATTTTATTTCCCACATTCGATCTTTTTGTGATTTTTTTAAGCTTTCACAACTTCCAGTGAGTTTTTATGTAATGATAGCAATAAAAAATATCTACTGTGTATATACACATTATTTTCTCTGATCGATTATTTCTTCCAAATGCTCCTTTGCTGTGGTGCCCTGTTCTCAGCTCATGAGTGTGGCATCTTCTCATCTCTCCAGGGATGTCATGGCAGTTCTCCTTCTGTTCCACCAGCACAGCTTCTGCTCCTTCCAAGCTGTTTTTCTCTACTTGTGTTTTCAGTTTTTGTCTCGATTCTCCTAGGTGCTCATTCTGTCCTGGCTGTCTGGTCATGATTAACACCCAGGGACCAAAAAGCTGGTTGACGACTCCAAGGAGATGAACAGTGCTTGTACTATCTGAACGTGACCACAGGGGTCTGGTCAGGGCACGTGCTGGGACACGGGTGCCTGTGTCTTCACCTCTCTAGAGTCTCTTCAGCAGAAGGCCTGATCCCTCCTGCTGACCCCGGGCAGCACCTTGGGAGGGAGGAAGAATCTGTGGCGAAAGATGCAATGTGCACATGAGCACACAAGGGACAGTGTGGGAGTAGCTGCTGCACCTTCAATAAAACCAGGTGTTGCTCAAATGCCCCAGGCTTCTGTCAAGAAGAGGGCAGGTGTGTGCCAGAGGCCTGGGCTGTAGAAACGGACCTAGAGATCTTTTTGAATGTCTTTTCAAACAGCCTTCCCCAAATTTCTCTTTCAGTTCCACCCTTCATCCCCAGTTCTAGAGACGGATGCTGGCAATGCCTGAGGTTTTTGAAGACTTTGTGGCACCATTTCTGCTGGACTTCGCTTTTCCTGCTGCTGCCTCAGGACTCTGCTGCATCCACTAAATCAGTTACCACTAGTCCAGCTGCTCACCCTCTCCCAGAATTTCATTACCACACATACCCTCCAGGGCATACCATCCCTGTGGCTTTTTTCAAACAAAATGCCTTTATGTTAGATTAGGTGCGTTTTCAAAATAGAAAGATATGCGAGATATCTGTTTTCAGCCTATCATCTTTGATTTATAGTTGTCTTTCCAACTCAGTTTTATATATAATTCAATATATTTGAAATTACCTTGGTGTAGGGTAGAGATAATAGTCTAAATTTATTCAAACAAAACTTTTTTAAACACTATTTTTTGAATAATCCTTTGCTACACTAGAACACGATGCTGCTGTTATTATAAATTAAGTCCTTAAATCTGTTCACCTGTTTTAAGATCATCTGTGTCCTCCCATTGATCTGTAAGTCAGTTTCCATCCCAGTACTGCCCAGTGCACCTCACCCTCACTCATACTCTGTCACACACTTTCTCACACACATGCACTCTCACACACACGGCATGCACATACTCTCACATATACAACATGGACACACACATGCCATACACATGCACACATGCACTTGCACACGTGGCATGCACACACTCACACACTCACACACAGCATACACATGCACACATGCACTCACACATGGCATGCACACACACATGCTCTCACATACATTTACATATAACTCCACATATAACAACACACACACACATCATGCACATGCACACATGCACCCACACACTGCATGCACACACACTCTCACATACACATACAAATGGCATACACATGCACAAATGCACTCACACACGGCATGCACATGCACATGCTCTCACACAACATGCACACACAAGGCATATGCATGCACATATGCACCCACACACATGGTATGCACATGTATATACTCTCACATGCACAACATGCACACATGGCAACACATGCACTCACACACATGACATGCACACACACACACAAAACATGCACATGTGCACATGCGCTTACACACAGCAGATGTACGCACTCTAACATTCACACATGCACACACATCATCTGCCCATGCACACATTCTCACATGCACACTTGCACTCACACACACAGTGTGCGCACACACACACTCTCATACACATCTCCTGGTTTCATCTTCCTGGCATAGCTGTCTCTGAGTGGATGACAGAAGACTCTCAAAAGCAGCACCGGCGTGTGCATGGCTGCCAGTCCATCCTCTGGAGGCTCCTCCAAGCCCCTGAGAGCAGGTTACTTCTTTCAGGTTGGTAAGTTGCTGCGTTTTTAGGAAGCAAAGTCTGAGTAGACCACCAAGCGGTTGTTCTCACATTTGGCTCATTTGGCTACTCATTTGGCTCCATTATTTGTGGAAATTCTCTCAGTCTTTTGGAGGTCGGAAGCATTTGAAACAGCATGGCTTATTTGAACAAACACCTCAAGCCCAAATTTAGTACTTTCTCAATTGTCATAACAAGCACAAGCTTTGCCAAACAAAAACAAGCAAATGAATAATAAATCAATAATACAGATTAAGCAATTTCTTCTGATTGAACGAATTTGGGGACTCAGGTTGCTAACACAGCCATGTCCTGGCTTTGAGTCATGGTTGGATGTAACATCTTGTGTCTTTTTCTTTAAATCAGACAGGAGAAAGAAAGGACACAAAAAATAGAGCAACTGTAATTATTTTCTACAGTCCAGAAGAAAGAAATGGCCTGTGGCTGAGTTAGAGAAAAACTTGCAGAAACTGCTGACTGACTTCCATCGCCAGAAAAGGCATGGATCCCCTGCTGTCCTAACGATGCCGAGCAGCTCGGGACAGACTCCAAGCAAAGGCTCAGAATGAGTGAGAAGCAGCATCCGTGAAGCCCAGGACAGGACGTACATTCCAAACGCGGCTGAAGATAGTGAAGACCGCAAAGGGCCCTGGGGCTAGGACTCAGGCAAACTGAGTTTTAGTCCCAGAATCTGCTCTTAATTAGTTCTGTAACTCAGGGAATTAACGTATCCTCTCAAAGCTTTGGTTTGCTCACCAAAAATGCAGAAGCCATAGAATTCTAGGACCTCTCCCAGCTCTAAACCCCCATAGCAAAGACACGTGGCTCATCCGGGTTAAGAGTCGCAGTGAGAGCTGGTGCAGAGGGTGCTGAGTGAGCTGAGCCCTGCTCCCTTCTAGAAACTCCCTGTGCGGCCTCTCCGCCCCAAATCCTGTGGCGTTCTGAAGTGCAGAGAGAGATGATCCCAGCTTTTTAATCTCTGAGAGACAGAAAGTTAGACAAGGAGAGACAACAGGAACCTCAACACCCCAGAATGCGGGATCAAGCAGTTCGAGCCCCCTGTGTTAGCCTGCAAGGCTAGAAACCCGTTCAGCCCCAGCACAGAACAGAGACAGGCACAGGAAGGAGCCAGGGGCTGAGAACGGACCTGGAAAGAGGACTCCAGGTTTTCCAACCATGAGCCCAAATTCCAGTCCAAGGGAAATTACCTGTGAATTTCTAACATCTAATATTTATGATGTAGGCATCTAAGGAAGTTTATTTGGTTGTAAGAAATAGAGTAAAGAAAAATAAAAAATCACAGGACCCCTGAACTCCTTATGAGAAACGGAAAGTTAAGCCTGGCGGCCGAGGCACACAACTCCGGCCTCCAAAGGAACAGCTGTCACCAGGCTCATGCAGCAGCCAGACCCCACGAATGGGGGAAAGGCCTCAGTTGTCTCCAAATCACTGCCCTCACAGGTCATCCCTGAGCAAATGCTCTGCTGGCCCCCCATGAACACGGACAGGCCAATTGTGACTTCAGGACTGTAATCTCAGTCCAGTTCCTGAAACTCAAGTTTGTTCAATTCCACACCAGCCGTGTCGATTTTAAGCCCACCTACCCAGGTGCAGAACAAAGTCAAGGTGAGATCAGTCACTCCCCCACCTACCCAGACACATCTTCCTGGAGTCCTCCTTCCTCGCCACCTTCTCTTATGTAAAACATGGATTTGCTGGGCATGAACTAAGGTCTCACAGGAGTGCAACCCTTCCCCTCACCACCTACCTGCCTCTCTGCCTACAGGGCTCCTCTCATTAGGAAATAGATCGGCACTAACCCCCCGAAAACCCCTCAAAAAACGCGCAGATGTGTGTGTGGCTCCTGTCCTGGAAGTGCCCTAAAGCTGGCATAACAAACCTCGGTGATGAGACCTGCCTCAGTCACTCATTTCAGTTTTTAATGTCAGCAACCCACTTACACTGGAATTAAAAAATGGGACATTTATTCTAAGGATGTGAGGGCAACTGATGCCACCCAAATGAGGAGCACACCTGGGCCCTTTCATCTCTATGTTGTCTTTGCCTCTCCAGGCTGCGTGCTTTGCTGCTGCTGTTCCCTCCTCTTGTCCCTGTGACACCCTGTAGCCGGTTCCCCACTCCCACGACAGCTTCTCAGTCCTTGGTCTCAGCTCCAAGTTCTCAGGGGGAATAACCTGACCACTTACCTGAGGTCAGGCAGATGTCACACCTCTCCTCGTACCATCAGCTGTGGCCCATGGAAGGTGCAGACTGGGTTGTGTCTGCCAGGGACCATTCCTGTGATCCTGATGGGAATTCCCTGAGAAGGCCTGGGAAGATTCTCCTGTAGCAGCCACTACATTGAGTGAGACACAGACAGCATTTTGCTCTTCAGGGGAAATTTAGAGTCACTCCTTTTAAAGAATGTTTTCCCTTTTTAAAATGTTTTTCTTTCTTCCAACAAATCAGTGTGGTAAATAGAAGAAATAATTCATCTAAAAATAGTCTCTGTGAATCTGTATCCACAATGTTTAAAGTAGCCATTCCAAAAATGTGTTATCTGCTCATAAAATGCATTTTCCATTTTAGCTCTGAGGCTCAGCCAGTGCTGAATGATCAGACATCAAACTTCTGTGAGGGGGATGGTGCCTGCGGTGAGGGCAGCTGAGGCTTGTTCGATTCAGTTATCCAGGTGGGCTGTGGGCCAGTTTTGCAGCCCCAAACCACAGCAGCTTTGTTCACGGCCGTCTGGATTCTGGGATGCTTAAGTGGGCTTCCTGAGGGTCAGAGCACTGAAAATGAACAAAAATGGAAAAAGAGCAGACGCTGTCTCCCCTGTGTCACGGCATGGCCCGAGAGTCTCAGCGTGTTCCTCAGAAACCCACGGGTGCTGGGGGCCACCAGCCTCGGATCAGCAGCGGGCAGCCTACGGAGACCACAGTGTGTGGCAAGAGGAGGTCATCACAGAGCGCCGAGGCCAGGCAGGAAGCAAAACGTCGGGACGCTGGGCAAGGCCGCACCTGAAAACCGCCGTGGAGCCTGCTTCTGAAAAGAAGTAGCTCCCACCTGGGGAAGACAGACGGCCCCCACCTGCAGAGTCTCGGAAGCCTCAGCCAGAGCCACGTGGGAGCAGCTTTTCCTCCCTTTCAACCGTAACCAGCTTTGGGGACTGACCTTCAGCTGTGGTGTGTTTCAAAAACTAACATGGAGCTTCCTTTCTCTCCACCTTTGCTCTCCCTTCCACCAGGACAGGCTTTCTCACATTGTCCTTGGCGTCAGTGGCCCAACTGCTCAGACAGCCAGACACCCTGCACTCTGGGTCTTCTTGTACTTATTTGTGGGAAGGTCTTGTAAAGGAAACTAAAAATCTCAGTACCCCCAAAACTTCTTATGCAAAAGGGAAAGTCATTGCACTCCCTCTTCCAAATGAATTAACTGTCACTAACATCATGTATCAGCCAGACCCAAAGAGAATGGGAAAGGCCTCAGGCATCTGGAAAAGCTGCCCACACAGATCATCCCTGCGTGAATTCTCTGCTGGCCTCCCATGAATAAGGACAGGCCAATTGAAACTTTAGGACTGCAGTCTAAGTCCAGCTCCTAAAACTAAAGTCTGTTCAGTTGCACACTGGTCGTGTCAATTACAAACCCACCTGCCCAGGTGCAGAATAAAGTCAAGGCGAGACCAGTCACTCCCCCACATACCCAGAGACATCTGCATGGTTGACTTTTCCTTTTGTCACCCTTTCTCATCAGATGTTCACCTTCTGTTATGTAAAACCAATGTAGGATTTTTATTCTCAGTCATGTTGTAGAGCAGGGAGCCCCAGCTGGCAATGCTCCACCTGGGTCCCACTCGGCCATGCTGGCATGCCCCAATTGGCCTGTGTTATAGCTTGTACCACGTTCGGTGGTTCCTGAGTTCTTGTACCATGCCCAAGAAGAATAAGGATACTCTGCACATTGAAGGATGAGAAGGGCAGAAAAGAATATTATTGAGTGCTGAAAATAACTCTCAGCAGAGGGGGGATGTGGGGTTGCTCTTCCTACCCAAGGTGGGTAAGTTCCTCCATATGGCTGGGCCCGGGGCCTTTTATGGACTCAGAATGGGGAGTGAATGCTGATTGGTTTGTGAGAATCCAAAAAAGGTTAAAGGAAGACACCACTCAAAGGTGGGCATGACAGCATAGAAAAACCAAGTAGGAAAGGGTAGGTAAATGTAAAATAGGTGAAGGGTGGGGACCAATCAGAGGAAAGTGTGCCAAACAGGAAGACAAGTTCTCAATCTGATCCAAAGATTTAACCTGTAGCTTGGCTTTCAGGCTTTAAACTGTCTTTTGCTTGGAGGTGGGGTTTCACTGGGGACCCACCCCATCTGCCTGGGCATTGGCTGCCTCCTGCTGCTGTCATGCCCAATTTCTAAAGAAGTACATCTAAGTGCCATTCAGATAAGGATGAGGATAAGGATGAGGATAAGGACAAAGACCAGTCTTCACTGCTTCCTGCTGACAGGAGGGCGCTGTTTTGGGAAACAGTAGTCAGAGCTTCCTCCGAGGCCTATCTAAGGGTCCCCAGAAGAAGGGACCATTGTCCGAGGTTCCGGTTATATGAGCATTTGGAGTTTGATGGCTTGAAGGTGAAAAGAGACAAACTGAGTTATTAGAGGACATGAATCAAAATGAAACAAGGGGTAAAGGACAGCTCAAAAATACCAAGGCTGCTGGCATGCATGGATAACTAGTGGTTATAGTTAAGCCTGCTAAGATATAAGTGCATGGGACTCAGCTTTGGTTAGCTCCCTTGGTCTTATCTTCCCAAAAAAGGAAACGTCTGGGTTATAGGCACCCTATTTACTCCCATCACCTGGCAGGATTTGCACAATAATTAGAACTAGAATATTGGTCCAGATTTTTACATTACCCATCCCTTCTCTTTCTTCTGAACTGCAGCCAGAGATCACTGCTTGCTTCACAGGAATAAGCAGGGTTTGTCTAAAATGTAAGCAAAAACTTAAAAACAACTGATGACACTGGAATTTAATGACTACTATATGGTGAGTTTTGAAACATAATTTCTCTCTCTTTAGTATTATTTTTGTCAAAAACAAATCATGATAGGACTGAGTTGTTTGCAAAATAAACTTTAGTCTTCCACTTGGACTGATTATTTGCATGAAGTGCAGCAAGAATAATTATTTTTCACATAAGCTTTTAAAATTGGCTTTGATGGAGCTCTGTTCCACAAAGAATCTCAGATAGGACTTTTTAAAGTCGAGCCCAGCCATGGGTTTTTACCCGCAAATACCTATGAGTTGGGTAACTTCCTCTTATGGAGGTTTCAAGATAACATGGGGCTCCTGGGCCTATTAGAAAGTGACATTCTTTACTCACCACAGGTTAAGAACCCTATACAGGACTGTGTTGACAAGGTATGAAGGCCAGTTTTCTCAAGGGGCTTTTATTGGGTCTGCATACCAAGCTTGATTCTTTAAAGGGAAGCACAACTTTCCAGTCAAAGCCTTGGTAAAACAACCAACCAGTTTCTACAATTGCATCCTGTTACAAAAGAAAATGGATTGTTATTGCACTGATGCAAAACAACTATATTGCCATAAGTTAAGATTACTCACAAATAGTTTCCAAATTCTAGAGAACCCAGGCGAAGAGAAACAAACATGCTCCAAATTTTGTTCATAGGAGTATAACTTACTCAATTATTAAAGGCTGTAAATAGCTCAAAATAAGTTTCCTTGACTCTGAAAAACAAAACAAGAATCACCAACATTTTAAGCAAAAAGTTAGAAACATTACTTCAGTTTTCTATTAGTTCAGTCCATTCCATTAATTCTTGTTCTGCTTGATATTCATGAACATTTCAGCTCTTTACGAGTTATGTGTGTTTTCTTCTATTCCAATGTCACAATCTCCAACGTTATCAGAAACCTGCATTTGGGAGCACCTGTCAAAGTCCTATAACTGATTATAAACCATCTTTAGAAAAAATCTCTTGTTACCCAACTTTAGTCTTGCCAAGTGGCCAATATTTCTGGCTTTTGAACTTTACCAGCAGTAACCTCACAGGTGAAACCAACAAGCCTCAACTATGGTTATGAGTTAACCACAAGTGTATGAGGTATTTTCAAAGAGGTGGTAAGCAGTTTTCACAAAATCTAGCATCTTTGAAGGTAGCTCAGAGAAAGGAAAATTTAATAGAGGAAGCTAGAAGTTGTTCATGGAGGGGAAGAGAATCAGCAAATGGTAAAAATCACACATATATTAACCAGAAAGTACTCATTCCCTAAGCCAGGATTGAACCTGGGCCACCATTGTAAAACGGCAGAGACCAAAAGAAAGTACTGCCACGTGGTTATGAGGTCAAGTACCCAAGGATGTAAAACAAGATGAAGAACTACAGCAAAGTTTGTTACTGACCAGTTTGCTGGGCTGGCCTGAACAGCAGGATTATATGGTTGTAGGCTCCCATTCTATCCTGAAGTACCCTTCTTTATGACAGAACCACACAGAAAGAGACACAAAGCACACTAGATTGGCTACAACTTAAAACTAGCCTCACAAATCCTTTTTTCCATTTACAGAGAATATAAACAGTGATTTTATCATTCATTTAACTGGTTTGCACAGGGAGAGAGAGTCCAGAAGTCTGACTAGTCAAAAAAAAACTTTTAACCCTTTGCTGGCATGTCAGGCTTCTGGGTTCCCTTCCCCCAACCTCTATTTTAAGCTAAGCAGTTTAAGGTTTGGGGATGGATCCATGGGGAGTGTCGTATGGTACGGGAACAAAATCACCCACCCACAAAGGGAGGACAGAGGAGGAAAAAAGAAAAATAAGGCGTTTTTTCAAAGGAATCCCAGTGATTCAGGAGGCATTTGAGAGAAGTAAAGACTGAAGATGATTAGTGATCCAGCCAGAAAGAGGGGAACAAGGTGTCCCTAGTTCTTTTCACTTCCCAGTGAATGCCCAGGGCACATGAGAGACAGAAAAAAGAGGCATCCCCCTTCCTTCTTCCATCCTTATATCCCTGAGTCCCAGCGACCTTGGCAGGATGCTGCCCATGGGTGCCAATGCAGCTTTCATCCATGTTAACAGGGGGCCTATGGGGTGGGAATTATCTATGCTCACCCACACATTGCCTGTCCCTGCTGCTGTAGGTAACCTTTGAGTTCCCCAGACCTCATATGTGCCATGGATACTAATATGACCTCTATCCATGAAATGGGGGGGCCTAATTGGCAGGAATTAGTCATGCTTACCTGTGCTGTGCCCCTTGACTTCCTTTGTGATCTGCCTCTGGATTCCTTAGATCCAGTTTTCCTTACTAGGACTTCAACCAGAAGCATGGAATTGAGTTTGGGGCAAAAATGTGTCTTGGGAGGGCTCGTGGACTCACTAAGACCCAGGTGGCCCTCACCAGGCTGCAGCCAGCAGCCGGTGGGGTCGCTCCTCTGCTGCTGCCTCACCACAAGTCGAAGCCTAAGGTGAAGCTGTGGAGCTGGGTGTCCTCCTCAAACAAGGGAGAGAAAAGGGGGTCCCATGAATTGGGGTCCTGGCCTAGTAGGACACCTTTCCAAAAACACCTCTCACATGGGAAATCTCCCTGTATTCGCAGGGTTGTGTTAACTCCTGACATGGCGGAGAAAAGAAAAAAGAGCTTAAATAAAGGGGCAGGAAGGTGCCTGGAGGAAAAAAAAAAACCCTTGCTCTATGCAAATGGGTTCCTTCAACACAGTAAAACGTTAAGTTGTTGTTTGCTCTTTCTGGTTCAGACTAAGCTGGACCGCTCAGCCAGGCAAGGAAAAGACTCTGTGGGCACATGCTGGGAGGGGGTAGAGGGTGGGAAACACTGGCCAGTTGGCCCCACAGGGCTCCTAGCCCCTAAGATCACCCTGGGGCCTGGGCAGCAGCTGCGGCTCACTCCCATCCCGTGGCCATTGGACGCAGCATGTGCATGCGGTGGACATGGGCACGCACCGCAGCTGGGAGGGGAGGGAGGCAGGGAGCCACTGTGTACCTGTCCATCCATCATGCGTGCCTGCGGCCATTAGGACGGGGGTGGAGAACGTGCCACTAAGAAGAGACAGAAATCACATTGTTCTGAATTGCATATCTGATGGCTGGGCCAAACGCTCATTCTACCTGGTAATAACTCTGCAGTTTGCAGCAATACCCTTAACATTTTAAACAAAGAGACAGAAGCCATTTCAAACCATGAAAGAAGGAAGGAAAAATACCATAGAAAAGTCTGGGGGTCTTGGCCAACACGCTGATGGGCAGTCAGGGACAGAGGTACTCTAGGGGCCTTCGGGCAACACCAGGAGTGGCCTTGGCCAGATGCCTTCAGTTGCCCCAGGACCTTATTCCAATCCCCTGCGACAGCTAGAACTCTGTGAAGGGAAACAAAGCCAACACTCCTTTCACCCAAAAGGGAGAGAGAGGCGGGAGGGTCGCATCCTGTCCTCTCTAAGGCACCATTCCTTCCTAATTGACTCACCAGAGCTTCGGTGCCTCATCTGCCTTCAGAAAAAAGTTTGATGACAAGAGGTCTCAGAAAAAGGTGAAGAGTTTAAGTCTTCATTTACTCACCCTTCAGGGAGAGCCTCCAAAATGATGCAGGATTTTTGTTCTCAGTCACTTTGCAAGCCAGGAACCCCCAGGCAGCAACTCCACACACAGGCCTTGCTCAGCCACACTAGTGTGTCCCAGCTCACCTGTCTTACAGCTTATACCCACATTGGCAGTTCCCGAACTCTTGCATTGCGCCCAGGAAGAATGGGAATATGCTGAACATTGAAGGATGATAAGGACAGAGAATAATTTTATTGAGCATTGAAAATTGTCTTCAGCAGAGAGGGAACATGGGGTTGGTCCCCTACCCGAAAACAGAAAGTACCCCTGTGTGGCTGGTCTGGGGTCTTTTATGGACTCAGAATGGGGAGTGTGTGCTGACTGGTTTGTGAGTATGCAGAAAAGTTTAAAGTGAAGACGCCACTCAATGGTGGGCACGATAGTGTAGAGAAACCAATTAGGAAAGGGTGGGTATGTATAAAATAGGTGAAGGGTGGGGACCAATCAGGGGAAAGCTGAACGGCAAGACAAGTCCTCAATCTGGTCCAAGGATTTAACTTGTAGCTTGGTTTCCAGGCTTTAAACTGTCTTTGGCTTGGATGTGGGATTTCACCAGGGACCTGCCCCACCTGCGTGGGCCTTTGGCTGCCTCCAGCTGCTCTCAAAACATAGATTTGCTAGGTACCAAGGTCTCAGGGAAATGTAGTCATGCCCCTGCCACCTGCCTGCCCTTCTCTCTACAGGCCCCCTCATCATAAGGAAACATCAATACTAACCCTCCTGAAAACCTCTTCGGAACAGCAGTTGTAGATGTGTTGTGGGGGGGTCAGGTTTTTCCAGGACATGTCCAAAAGCTGGCATCACACCCCTCAGTGATTGAGACACCTGCCTCAGTCTCTCGCTTCTGTTGTCAGCCTTCACCAGCTTGTGTCTCAGCCACTGCACCACCGTTTCCACCAGCCCAAGGGCTTCTTGGTAGCAGGGCCTGGATGTTGTCACGATTTGCTCCTGCATTTCCTAGCATGCAGTGGCTACTTCATAAACAGCTGGGTAGGCATTTGAAGGGACAAATGAAACTAATGACTCAGTGTCCTGTAATCCAGGTGAAACCAGCCTCATCTAACCAAGCAAGACCAGCCTTCTCTGCATGAGGCATCTGCCCACTGCATTTAACTCTAGCAGAGGGTCCACCTTTTGTAAGCTCGGCCGATGAAAGAAAAAATTTAAAATATGACATTTTACTGTGGTCAAGTGTCCTGAGGAATAAACAATTTATTCAACAAACATGATGTGCAAAGATTTTGTTCTTCCGTGTTCTCTGACAGGGCTGCATTGAGGGCTTCACTATTTCCTCACAAAAGTCCAGTTTTATGAGAGCTTGGGAGGCATGAGTGACAGGGAGTGAAGATAACCAGACCCTGTAGGTAAGTGACAGGGACCAAAAATGACCACACCCTGCAGACAACCAAAGTCACAGGGACCGAAAATGACCTCACTCTGCAGACAACCAAAGCAACAGGGACCAAAAATGACCTCACTCTGCAGGTAACCAAAGTCACAGGGACCAAAAATGACCTCACTCTGAAGACAACCAAAGCCACAGGGAACGAAAATGACCTCACCCTGCAGGTAACCAAAGTCACAGGGACCGAAAATGACCTCACTCTGCAGGTAACCAAAGTCACAGGGACCAAAAATGACCTCACCCTGCAGACAACCAAAGCCACAGGGACCAAAAATGACCTCAATCTGCAGATAACCAAAGTCACAGGGACCAAAAATGACCTCACCCTGCAGACAACCAAAGTCACAGGGACCGAAAATGACCTCACTCTGCAGGTAACCAAAGTCACAGGGACCGAAAATGACCTCACCCTGCAGACAACCAAAGTCACAGGGAGTGAAGACTCCACAGGAGACTGGAGGAGGGGAGCCACAGGTCTTGCCGCCCAGTGAGTCTAATGAACATGCACTTCATAAATCGAACCTCTCCCCAGGTTTCTTCTTCTGGGCCCGCTGGCTCATCCTCCTCTCCGCCCACACCCCCTCAGCTTCCCCTTTCGGCTGCCCAGCAGGCCAGCTGCCATGCCATGCTCTGCAGAACCCAGATTAGCCGCATGAACAGCCCTGCTTTTCTCCAGCGAGCCTGCGGTTTGGATGCCATCCTGGTGCAGATGTGCATTGAGCACCTACAGAGAACCACGCTCACTTCTGTGCTGGAAGAAAGAAGTCATCCCCCCACTCAGGGAGCTCTCGCGAAATAACACTGCTCCTCCACAGGACAGCACCTTCTTACATATGCGGTTCCGAGAGTGCAAAATCAGCACTCACAGGAGGACGCTAAGGCTCAGAAGATGCAGGGCACTTGCCCGAGTATAACAGGTGGGTACTAATCCGAGGGACTCATGCCCAGCACCGTAGGAAACCCATGCGATACACCACAAACAGCCAGTGCTCTGTCCATTGTTCTTCTCCCCGTCGGGTTCCGCCTTCTGATGGGAGAGACGTGTTCATCCTAAAAACCTTTCCTAATTTCTCTACAACCCAGTGAAGTTCCTGAAAGTCTACATCAGACGCCCGGTCTGGATGCTGGGTATTGTGAGTGTGTTACATGCTGCCTTTCTACGTGGCAAATAAATTTTGTTTAGATTATCATATCATACAATTATAAGCCCTACCTTGTCTCTGTAATTACATTGCTCACATAGTCCTGGAGATCAGACACCAAACTGCCTCAGACAATCTGACATGCCTCCATATTCTCCTTTTTTCCCGTCCCTTTTTCCAATGCCATTCCAAAAGACTGACAAAATCTTGTCGGCAAGGGTGTTTTTTCTCTTTGATAATGATTTTTTAAGTCACATTATATTTTTCTTTTGTGGGGGTGGTGGGAGGAGGAATGGGGAAAGCCCCAATCTTTCCTTTGGGGAAAGGATGACTAATATTTAATGGAAAATCGTGACAGATTCCAGTTCAACTTTTGCCTGATGCCTAGACGTAGAAAATACCATCATGATAATTTATATAAGAAAATGCCATCATGATAATTTATATAGGCAAAGATGTAGTGCCAGCATTTAAATAACGCCATTGCAAATCAGGTGGGTTCCCTTCCTTTAGTGTCTGATGAGCACATAAACGGGCGGCCAGATGAAAACAGCGTCAATTGCTCACTGCCTGCATGGCCGCTGGACCACATCTGCTGAGTCGTGCCTGAGGTCAGTGATCAGCAGAACCTGCAATGCAGAGAACAGAGCCTGCACTCAGGCAGACCGGCCATGGGCTGGGTGGGCACGCATTCTCCCTCAGCCTGTGACCCTGAGCACAACACGCGTGCCCCGGAACCTGAGTCTTCTTCCCGTACAAGGTTGTTACTGGGAATTCCATGAAACAGCCCCTTGAAACAATCTCGTAAAGGACATACCCTTGTGAGCCAGGGCTGTGGTAGAGCCTTGTTGAAGGTACTTTTCAGTGTGTGGTAGAGCCTCATCGAAGGTACTTTTCAGTGTATTTTATTTTACCTTGCCTGGATGTCTTGTGAATTTTCTCTCCATGCTAAACACTACAGGATTAACAACTTCCAGGTGAGTACGAGAGGAGAAAGAATCCTGTTTTATGTGGAGACACCGTCCCCTGCTTGGGGAGGGTTGTGTGTCTCTGTTTTGGTAATTAAATGGTGAATAACAGGCAGTAAATGAAAAGAGACAAGAGAATCACTCGATTTGGAGTGAAAGGCGCTGATTAAAGCATGCCATCCGGACAGGAGGAATGGTTCTGCAAGACAGAATGTGGGGAGACTCACAGCCCAGGGACCCTGCAGGAGGAGGCCCAGGATGGCCACACTGACGGTGCACGTGGGGTCAGATGATACGCCTGCTTCTGTATCCAGGGACAGAGGCAAGCCTTGCCTTGGCCCAGAGTCTAAGCAAACCGCAAGGAAACTGGATGAGAAACAGATTTATCATGAGGTCAAGGAGAAAATGACCACACCCTGCAGGCAATCAAAGTTGGGCTCCTGAAGAAAACACTCCAGTGAGAAGCCAGGGTCATTTGTTTCCTGATCCAGAGACAGCCAGGCTCAGGACCCCATGAAGCTGGACCAGCCAATGGCTGCAGCTCTGACTCAAGGCAGGCACGCTACCCAGGCCACTTTGCTTCCAAATCCCGAACTCAGAACCTCAGCTTCTCTCTGGTTATAACAGTCCACGTTCCCACTCACGTCACATGCCAGGTCTCATCTCCACGCTTTCTTGGAATCTCTCTTTCCTCTCCCAGAACCTCACTGCTTCCTGGCCTCACGTCTTCATTCCCGTCTTTTGAGCTCTTGACTCTCATCTTATTCTGATTCCTGCAACAACTTCTCTCTGGCTTCACCCCCTTTGAAACTTTCAATCTAGAAATAACTCAACTCTTTATTTCCTCGACTAAGACACTGCCCAGACCAGCCACTGCAAAATATCAGCCTTGAGGCAGTCAGGGTGCGCTTTCCACAAGTCAAAAGAGATTCACTGTAAATGACCTTTGTTCTCAGATTAAATGTTAGTGTTAAAATAAATGTTGCTATATGATGTCACGTTAATAGTCTATGGGAGATTTCTAAAGATTTTTTTGCAGTGGTTTTTATTATTTCCCCAGAAAGTTTCTCTCTCACAAATGCAGATGTACAAAAAGGGCATCTCCTCATTTACAGAGGAAGTTTCAATGTTTTTTATGTATCTGCACAGTGCTTACACTCCAAGTCAGCATTGTGATAATATACTTTCATGGAATGAAATCTGCAACAACAAAAAAAATGGATAAAACAAATTAGAACTCTCTTCAAGTCTTTACACAATGTATACATCCAGGACTGGAAATGATGTGAAGACGAAATACATAGTGAATTCTAATAAGTAATGCTGACAACTTAAGATAGTGGGGGAAATAAACTAGAAAAAAGCAGAAAAACTAAAAGTAAATTGACATATGAAGAAGCATATTACAGGAATGGGCAATGGGCAATTGCATGGAGACAGCCTATTCGATCTGCCTGACTTTCACAGTCATGAACTGTATTTTGAAGTCTTGCATTGTGATGAGCGGTGGCTTTTTGCTTTTAGGACATGGCTCTCCTTGGAGAATATGTTCACATTCACTTTCTATGTGGCACTGCTCTTTTTGAAATCCTATGATTTGACGTGTGCTGACATATACATTTCCTATTAAATTTTCCCATCTTCTGTCCCATATGCTTTTACGTTGCTTTGGATACCTGGACATCCATGATGCCTGCACTCTCATCTACAGGCCGCAGATTTGGTGGAAACAATACTGGTGACAGAACAGCAGCACCGTTGTGTAAGCATCTTCTTATCCTACCCTGAACATGGTTATTTTTGAGCCAGTTGGTAACTTCACTGGCTTCTGCAGGTAAATGTGGCTTTAATTCATGAAGAGTTCTTGGAGTGTCGCTGGCTGGAAGGAACACCAATGCAGGCAAATGACGCATTTTTAAAGTGAAGTTTCATCGTTGCCGTATCACGTGGCCAATCTACTCAGCTGAATTTTCCACCAAGTGCAAATTAAGACAATAACAAGGTAATAGTTGTTCCTAGCATGATGCAACTAACATCATGCAACTAACAGGACACAACTGTCCTGACTGCAGCCAAACCACACTAACCCCTTCCCCAGAATTCAGCTTTCAGGATTTCAGCATTTGGGATTTTGATCTTTCAGGATTTATTTTTGGGACTCTAGACTTTAGGAATTTTGATCTTTCAGGATTTCAACATTTGGGATTAGGGTGTTTATTTGTCTTTCAGGATTACAATCAGTACCACATTTGGGCTATGCATTGTTTTTAATGGTAAAGTTAAACCTGTTTTCATATGTTATTTCATATGCATTTATTCTATAGTAAATTACCTCATTCTGTGCCACGTTTTAAGTTTTTATCATGATGTCCATTGCTTTCTTCCTTCTTTGTTAGTTTCTCTTACAAATACTTTTACCAGGCTGCTCTTGATTTTTCACTTTTTTTTCACATGAAAACTTTAGAATTGTACATATTCAAGCCTAAATCTTTCCCTTTATCACGTAATTAGTTGAGTCAGACATAGAAAAAGCCTTTCCCACTTAAGATTATATAAAGATTAATCCATATTTTCTTCTACCACTTTTATATTTTATTTTCTAACATTTACATTTTTAGTCCCCATGGAATTTAGTTTGGATATAAGGTATGTAGCAGATTCTAATTTCATTTTATTAATCATTATTATTATTAACTATAGTCATTTTATGCAATACTGTTTATAAAATAAGCCCTCCTTTTCACATTGGTGTGAGATACCATCTTAATTTCACACTGTTTCCATTTATTCTTGAATATATTTCTAGATATTTCTAGAAATAGGAATATTTCTATTGCTGTGGCTTTTTTAAATTTTTTAATTTTTATTTTACTTTACTTTTAGAGATGAGATCTCTCTGTGTCACCCAGGCTGGAGTACAGTGGAGCCATCATAGCTTACTGCAGCCTCAAACTACCGGGCTCAAGTGACCCTCCCACCTCATCCTCCTGAGTAGCTGGGACTATAGACATGAGCCATCTCACCCAGCCCTCTGTGGCATTCTTTAATGTATTAATTAGACACTTTAAAAATTGTTTGATAGTATGAATATTATTTTATTTTTCCAAAAGAACTGCAGATTATTTTTGTCATTATCTCCTAAAAATTTATTTGAATCATAAAAATGCTTACAGGTTAACTTAAAGAGAATGAAAATCCTTATGATATGTCTTCTACATTTATTTTAACATTTTTCACTCAATTTTTATATGTTCATGATAAAATATTTTTAACTTTCTTGTTATGGTTATTCCTAATACTTTTAAATTGTTATCGTGAATAGTTTTATTAGAGTTTATGCTTATTACAAGTATGTAAAGATTTTTATTTAGCTCACTTATTTGCGCTAATAACTTTTCATTTAGCTCTCTTCAGCTTTCCACGTAGCTTGCTGTACCATTTTCAAATGCCAAAAGCCTGTTTTCTTAGTTCTTGTGGTACATGCGACTTGCTTCTCTTCGCTTACTTATCGAATTCTATAAAACACATCAAGCTGCTCTGGCCTTTGCTCTAAGTTTAGTGCCAGTGCCTCTAGAGTCTCAATGGTGACTATGATATTGTCTGATAGATTCAGATAATTATTGCCTATTAAGATGGAAAAGTACTCCGTAATATTCATGAAGTAAGATTTTGAATCTTTCTAAATGCTTTCTTGGAAACTGTCAAGATGATCATAAGTTGTGAGTTATATTAATATACTTCCTAATACTGGACACCTTTTGTTCCTGGAATAAAAACAGATTTGTCATAATATATGCATATTTTTTAAATGAGCTGATTTATTAATATTCCATTGCAAATATATTGTCTTTGTAGTCTTAAATGCAGTTGCTATTGCCAGGGTAATCAGTTGTTATATTTTTAAATTATTATTATTTTTAATTGACATAAAAATTATACATATTTATGTGGTAGAGAGTGATATTTTGATAGATGTATACAATGTATAATGACCAAATCGAGGTAATTCATCACGTCAAGCATTTATTGTTTTTGATATCCCTAAGGCTGTAGGTGTTTTCAAACAGAATGGATGTTTACCAGCTTCTAAAAGCATTATAGGCTCTACCACGAAGCCACCTAAAAGACTAAGGTTGTTTTGTGGAGAACTTTATCATGATAATTGTGGGGTTTTTTCTTGCTGTTATTGTTTTGTTTTTGCCAACTCTTTCAAATTCTTCAAGTTTCTTGGTTTACCTATGTAGGATTTTTATATTCAATGTTAACTCACGCATCGATCTAGTTTTACCATTGTTTAAAACAGGAGGGTAAAACTGCTAGTTACCCCATCACGGCCATGAACAAAAATCTCTTATACATATTTTTAGGCGACCAAATGGATGGGTTGCTACTGAGTGAATGTTGGGAGTGCAACTGTTAGCAGGTAGGCATGTGTTCATCCTCTGTAGATTCTGTCAAATACTTTTCTAAAATTATTACTGGTTCAAATACCTTCACTTTCAGTTCTATCACTGACAATGTCAAATTATCTCTACAAGGAACTCTTACTCAAGGAGAGTATTTTATCAATTTGTTTTCTGAGTCAACATGACTTATGAGAACTTCCTCTCATCTTTGCACCTGAACATCTTGGCTAGTAGGCAGTTCTACAGAGTATTTTTCTCTCATTATCTGATCATCTTTCTCCTTATCTCCTGGAATGTATTGTTGCAGAGATGCCTGCTAGGTAATCTGTTATTATCTGTTTTTAATTATTTTGTTTTTTATCAGAATGTTGAATACAACTTCTGCTGGAATATGTTTTTCTGTAACTATTCTATTAATTTGGCCCATGAACTTCTTTCTCTGTCCAGAAATGTGCACACGCGTACACACACACACACACACACAGAACACATCTCCTACATGACACCTCTCGCCATGCCTGGCTCTGTGAGTCTTGGCCCCCACACATTTTCATTTGAGTTTCCTATCTCCTCAGGCACAACCCTCACTGCCGTGTCCTTCTTTTAGTCTGTCACAGTGACTGACGAGCTGGGCTTGCAGCATTGTTAATCATGCTCACACTGCCTCCAATAGATAATATCTTTCAGATAGCCAGTATCAGTTTTATTAGAGAGCTTCCTTTCTTTAATAATTTCCACTTTTATTTTAAATTCAAGGGGTGCATGTGCAGGTTTGTTACATGGGTATACTGAAAGACGCCGAGGTTCAGGGTGTGAATGATCTCATCACCCAAGTAATGAGCATAGTACCCAGCAGAGGTTCTTTCAACCCTTGTCTCCCTCCCTCCTGCCAGTGGTCCCCAGCGTCTGTTGTTCCCATCCTCATATCCACATGTACTCAGTGTTCAGCTCCCACTTGAGGGTGAGCACATGCAGTATTTGGTTTTCTGTTCCTGCCTTAATTTGCTCAGGATCATGGCCTCCAGCTGTGTCTATGTTGTTGCAAAGGACATGATCTCCTTCTTCTTTATGGCTGCATAGTGTTCCATGGTGTCTATGTACCACATTTTCTTTATCCAGTTCATTGCTGACAGGCATCTCGGTTGATTCCATGTTTTTGCTATTGTGAATAGTGCAGCAGTGAACACATGGGTGCATATGTCTTCTTGGTAAAACAATTTATTTTCCTATGGGTATAATACCAAATAATGAGATTGTTGAGTGGAATGGTAGCTCTGTCCAAAACTTCCTTTTGTCATTTCACTCCGTTTCCACTTCAGTAGGTTTCTATTTTTAGCTGACATGTCTTCTTATATTTTATTAGCAATTTTTTTTTCCTGAGACAGAGTCTTGATCTGTCTTCCAGGCTGGGGTGCAATGGCGTGATCTCGGCTCACTGCAACCTCAGCCTTCTGAGTTCAAGCAATTCTCCTGCCTCAACCTACCAAGTAGCTGGGATTACAGGCATAAGCCACCACGCCTGGCTAATTTTTGTATTTTTAGTAGAAATGGGGTTTCGCTATGTTGACCAGGCTGGTCTCGAATTCCTGACCTCAAGTGATCCACCCGCCTTGGCCTCCCAAAGTGCTAGGATTACATGCATTAGCCATCATGCCTGGCCAATGGTTTCTGGAAATAATTTTCTGCATTTTAGAGAATATCTAACACATTCTTTCCCTTTGCACCTAAATATTTTAGCTGTAAAAATTTTTACATTTCTACATTTTTATTTAGATATCTTTGTAACAGGCTCAAATAATACTGTTTTCCCTTTTTATTTATTCATAAACAAGGTCATTTTGTGTACACTTCATGTGGTTATAGCAAGAATAAGTGCATTTTCCTTAGTCTCATTCTCTGTCCATTAGTAAAATGGTTAAAATCTTTTCTCAAACATAACTGGAGAGAAAGTGAGGAAGGCAGGTTTAATGGTTGATTATAATTTTCAGCTTACCTTGTACATAGAAAATGACATTATCCAGATTAAATACTTAGATGTCTTCCAAAAATTCACTCCTATAACTTCACCACTTAGAATATACTGGGTCACAGTTGGTTTTCCTGTAATTCGCGTCAACACATTTTCTAATGTTTGCAGTACTGTGTGACCTTCAGAAAATTACAGGAAAAAGAGAAGTTGGAAAGTCATCTGTCCTTCAGAATTCTACCTCGCACAGTTTCAAAGGAGTTTCGAGTGTGCATTATTATGGATTGTTGCATGACGGAGTACCTGAAACTTTGTGGCTTAGAGCAAGCAACAGGTGTCATCTCATAGTTCATGTAGGCCAAGAAACCATAAGGCTTCTCCACCAGTCTTCTCCGCTGGAACTGTGGTCAGGCCCCTCCTCAGATTGCAGCTGCTGCCAGCAAGGGCCCTGTTCTCTTTTGAGGATTGAGCAGGGAAAAGGTCTCGTGTAGAGTTCACAAAGAAGATGGCTGATGGGATGAACCTCAGCTCCTTCGTGGCTACTGGAAGGAGGCCTTCAGTCCTTGCCCACGCTGCAAGGAGGTCTTCACAGTGCTGCTCACAACAGGTACATGTGCTTCCCCAGCATAAGATCTGAGAGCACAAAAGAGAGCGGTAGCAATGGAAGGCCTCAGATGGTAGTCACATGCATTTTAAAATCTAATGTGCAAAGTTATGTCCCTGTTTTTCTTACTTTGGCCATACTCTCTTCATTAGAAGTAGTGGGTGAAACCATCGGTCAGGGGTGAATATTACCTAGAGTTGAGCACCCCTGGGATGGAGAGGGCCATCTTCAAAGCTGTCAAGCCTGGACAGTGATCTGCGCCTCTTTCTGGTTGCTTCTGTGCTCTGGCCAGGAACGTATCGGAGAAGAGCTATGAAGCTATGAAGCAACTTTCCAGTGCTTTTTTCAGGTACAACTGCCAAGAACTAAAACTGGGGCCTTCCATGAAGAAGACTGAAGCCTTGGTTGGCTCTTCTTAATTTATCTTCATCACCACTAGTATTTATAACTGCAAAGTTTTGGTATTAGATCGTCTGTTGGTCTGAATTTTTAATGTCAAGAATTTCTGTCTTTAATTATATTTGCTGTAATGTTGGATGTAAAGCATTGCATGGATCTTGCTAGCCAGACATTACTTTAAGCATCTTGCATTCTTATTTTTTTCTCTAGTTCACTTTTGAACTAAATGTGCTTTCTAATGAATAACTAGAATTAGGATTAGATATGTAAATCATGGTATGTGTATGGTCTAGGAAGGACTCAAAGCAATGCTAAAAAGTATGCACATAATTTTAGGGGTAAGTTTGACTTTTATTTGTTTGTATGTAATCACATAATGTGATCCCAAATCCCAAATAGGATAAAGTCATATTTGACTTAGGTATGAGGGCAAATGTGGCAACTTAAGTATCCCCAGATGTTTTGCTAAATTAAAAACATAAGGCACATATGTTTAGAGTCTTATTTAGCCAGAATATATGCTACAGTTGTTATGAATATCATAAAATTACACTAATATTATGAAACAGAGAGAGAAGAAAATTGTTTGACGCAGTGGTGACTCCGCTGGATCTGACCCATTAGCACGTAGTTAGGGTGTAACTGCTGACAAAGGCACAAAAGGCAGCAACAAGTGTGGTTGTTGACAGGCAGAAATGTTTATCCCTGTGTTTCCTACCTAACAGTGCAGGAAACAACAAATTCACAACATGATCACCAGTAGCATTCTTTCCGCACAGATGAAGAGACGGAATGCTGGAGCTCAGATTTGAACCCGGAAGCCTGACCCTCCCGCTCGCTCTTAATCCACTCTGACCCCAGACTCTCGCTCCTAATCTGCTCTGACCCTGGACTCGCGCTCCTAATCCGCGCTGACGTGCCCCCTCCATCCAAAGCTGGGGAGAGGGGCCTGATCAGAATTTGCTGACTTCATTAACAGATCACGAATGTTTGAATGAGTGGATAAACCCGATATTGTTTTAAACAAAATCTGAATCAACTTAGAAATACTATCTTTTCTTTGGAAGATTCTTATCCACATAAATGTTGCCTGCAGAAAAAAACCTTTGTATTATTTTTCACACACACAAAATCATGGTAGTGCCATTTTAAGGGTAAAAGTTGAGAAAAGGCATCATCACTACTGCAAATGACTTTTATGTGTGCAGAGTATTTCTCTTTACCCTCATCCTTTATCCAAGTCCAAAACCTCAGCTGTGTGTAGTGTTCCCAGTCACCTCCTAAGACTTCTGGTGCTGGGAGCAAGGCCCGAGCTCCTGCTGAATTACGGCCGGAAAAATCCACTCTCCTCAAGTTTTTGCCATGTTGTGGGCTGAAGGCTTCTCTGCTCCAGCATCGAGAAGGCCAGCACATCTCCCCTGGCGGCTTTAAAGCTTTTATAAAGTGGAAAATATTTTGCTTCCTTGGACTGTGCAAGCTATAGAGAGTGAAAGATGTTGCTCTTACATTTGGGTGCAGCATATTTATTTTTCTGCAAATGGTAATCTCTTAAATCAGTGTGAATTTAAAGAGTTTCAGGTTCTCCATTTAACAATGTCATAATAAAAATGTGTGTGTTTTTAAATTAATATTTTGAGTAAAGGGTCTGTTCAACTTTATTATAATCATACACATTTCTCTGCATTTCATTATCTTTCCCAAAATGTTACACGTTTTTAGTTTCAAATAAGAGGTAGAAAAAAATTAAGTTAATTTTTCTCCCTCCTGAGAAAGGAGAACTGAAAATAGCTAAGGAACTAAAACAAGGAATAGCTGCCACTTCCAGGTTTTCAGTTGCAGCCAGGGCTCACTTCTGCACACTCCCTTACAGCACACGAAAAAATTAAAAACCTCTTACAGCCAGGACTGTCTGAACGTTGATGCTTTTAATTGCTATCTCAAGTAGTTCCATAACACGTCCAAAAATTGTTAATAAGATGTTGGATTAGATGATTCTGACTAATGGCCTACTGAAATTCGGGCTTGAAAGGAGATTTTCATCATTTTTCATTGCTTTCCAAACAAAATAAAACTTGGTAGAGTGGCTAAAACTGTCCTAAAAGTCTTTATTTCAGCATGTTAGGTTTTGTTTTCTTTAATTTTCCCTTTGGCCATTAAAAGAATCATTTTGTTTTTTCAGGGGCTACTCCCATATTGGCTGAGCCCATCCAACATGAACGTTTGCAATGATAAAACTGGAAATGAAAGAGAATAAAGGCTAGGCACAGTAATTCAGGTTTCAATTTTTTTTTTTTACTAATATTATTTTACTTTGAGGAGTACATTAATTTTTCAAGAGGTTTTATTTGATGAATGGTTCTTTGCAATTGCTTTGCCAGATGACAGCAAACTGACGTAGGGCTGGGATGGATTAAGGTGGGCGAGAAGGAAAATTCTGCTAAATATAGTTTTGCAAGAGACAAGCTTCAAAACCAGAATATATTTTCTAAGAAACTTTTGAACTAGGTTGAAATAATGAGTAGTAAAGAACTTAAAAATTTATATTTCCATCCAACCAATTTTATGACATTTTGCTCTAGGAGTATTTATTTTTATATCCCCAAATACTCTCTGGTAGGTGCATTAGGTCCAGGTCTATACATCCAAGACGCATGAGCAATTTGCTAAGAAAAGCAGGCAGACAACATGGGTGATAACTCGGGCCCTAACGTGAGCGTTCTGACCTGAAGTAGCAAGTCTAGAGCCTCCTGCCGCTCACACCCCACACTGTTTAAGCTCCAGGTGACTCTGGCTTTCGCAAGGAGCTGGGATTTTATTCAAGGACTCTGGGCAGGGCTTGTCTTTCTTCTCCCACATGGAGAAATGGGCTTTTAATAATTCACCTCTAAGCGTAACAACGTAGTTGGTTTTTATTCTTCTATTCTTTTAAATTTTTTTTTAGATTTTGAAAATTGAGGTTAAATATACATAACTTAAAATTCACCACGATAATCATTTAAAGTACACAACTAAGCGCGTTTAGGACACTCACAGTGTGGTGCGGCCTCAACACTCACTTGTTCTCAAACATTTCTGTCACCCTGAAGGAAACTCCACGGTCATTAAGTACTAACTCCTCCTTCCTCGCCGGTGGCAGACGCAAACCTGCTTCCTGTCTCCATGGATTTGCCTGTATGGGATATTTCATAGAAATGTGGTCAGATCAGATGTGTTTCTGTGTGTCTGGCTTCTTTCACTTCCCACATCGCTTCTGAGGTGCTTCCATGTTGTGTCATGTATCAGTACTTCACCTCTCTATTGTTTTCCAATTATTGATTATGGTAAAATACACATAAAGTAAAATCTACCATCTTAACCATTTTTGAGTGCCCAGTTCAGTGGCATTAAGTACATTCATACTGCTGTGCAACCATCACCACCATTTATATCCAGAACTCTTTTCATCTTGTAAAACTGATACCCTGTCCCCATTAAATGCTAACTCCCTAACCCCCAGACCCAGCCCCTGGCACCCACCATTACACTCTCTGTCTCTATCATTTTCACTACTCTAGGGACCTCATAAAAGTGGAATTACATAGTATTTGTCCTTTAATACAAACTAATAACCTGGTAAAATAATGGGCTGAAGACTTTAATAGTTGTTGTCTTCTACTCTTACTTTGCTAAGTGTTTGTATCAGAATGATTGCAGTTCACTGTATATCACTTTTATGTAAATAAAGTTGTTGAAAAAAATAATAGAAACTTGTGGGTTGTAGCTAAACAGTGCCAAGACAGAAATTTATATGTTTTTTACAATACCTATAGATGTATACACACACACACACAGGAGGTAGAAAAAGTTGAAAAATAATTATCTACCCTTCTACATCAAGAAGCTAAAAAAGAAACAACAAATTAAACTGGGAAAAAAGAGACAATCATAAAATAAAGAGCAGAAGTCAATATGTTATCAGCAGCGAGCCCAGGTGGGGTCCATGGTCCTTGATTCTTGTCTTCTTGGAAGAAAGAATTCAGCCAAGAGACAGAAGTAGATTTAAGGCGGAAGTGAAGGTTTATGGAAGTAAAGGAAAGTACACTCGGCAGGACCAAGTAGGCACTCGAAAGATTGAGGGTCCCACAGGACCTTTGGCTTGGGGCTCTCATAGATTTGCTATTTCCTGTTTTTTTCTGGTCTCTTCCCCTTGTCTTTTCCCTTGGGTGGGCTGTTGGCTAATCCCCACATGCGCAGTGACTTGCCAGCATTTGGGAGGGGCCACATGTGTCCTTTGGTGGTTGAAGTTATGTGCATGTTGTCTTAGGGAAATTTTCCCTTCCTGGTCTAGCTCCCCCAGAGGAAGATCATATACTGTTCAGACTTCGCCATTTCACCCCTTTCTGCGCATGCCTGGACATATTTTAAGTTCTCAGTGGGAAGCTGTTGCCCACAAGCTCAAGATGTTTCCTGTTTGTTGGGAAATATTTCATTCCCTGGCACCAGCCATGACCACCTATCATTCCTGAAGAAGCTGCCTGACAATTGCTATGACAGTTGCCTGGCTAGACATTCCCTGGGGCCCTGGTCCTGCCCTTCCCTCTCTGCCTGTCCACCCTCTCTAGCAAATGCACTATGAAAGGTATTTAGTGTCTGCACTGGCCTGCTATCTATTAACTACATGAGGGTCTGTCTGACCTGAGAGGCCTCCTGGGCCTGCATGTCCCATGGATAGAGGCTGGCACTGCTTCTTTTCAGACTGAGGATGCTTTTACCACCCCAACAAGGAACATTATCTGGACTCACAGACTTAGCCACTAGTTTCCGGATGTTTAAGCTGAAGTCCAATAAAGAAAATAAATGCAGGATTCTAGAGATTGGGCAAACTTATAATTAAATCAAATGTTTTAATGACCTGGTAAGTCATGGTACATCAAAGTCAGTAAACAAAATGTGGTAGCTCAAAATCAAGAAGAGGAAAGATTGGATTAGTAAACCCTGTCTTTAGAACAGGGTAAATGTATCTTAAGTAAATCACAAATGTTGACCAAAAAAGTATGACTCTTTTAAAAAGGGAGGTTTTCTGCTTTTTCTGGAAGTGTCCCTAAATGTCTCAATTGCTCTGCTCATCTTCATTACATGCTGTGCCTCCCCAGTGCCCAGGATTCAGTCTCCCCAGTTATTCTCAAATTATCAAAAAGGGCACCTTGAAAAGGGGCTGATTCTAAATTTTGTGCAAGAGAATGCAAGATGATCATGAAAGTTCTGTTGTTGTTTTCTTTTTTTAAGTTAGGGTTGTGGGAGACATTCAAAGAAGTCTGGAGATGCTGATGAAAGGATTATCTCGTAGAAGCCCCAAATGACTTGAGAGAAACAAATGATTACCCCTAATTAAAAGCAGTTTGTGAAAAGGCCTGAATTCCTGGGCTTAAGAGGGGCAAGCAGTAGAAAGTGTGCTGGAGAAATACTCCATGGTCAAATAAATCAAAGGATGAATGCCCAGTTACAGAAAACATAATAAATTACAAAGTTGCTGGATACATGACCAAGCTTCGGATGTGGATTTCCAAGAACGAGACGTGTTATTATGATCCTTGGACCTAACAGACCCAGATAAGAGAAGTCTGAAAAGTGCCTTTCTGAACTACTGGGAACCTGGAAGCAGATGTCTACTCAGCTGCCCTGTGGCTCTGGCTCTGATTCCTGGTCCCAGTGAAGACCCAGCTTTGCGAATGCTGGTTGGGCTCAGGAGCAGAAAAGCTGGTGCCAGCAATGTTCCCGTGCATAGAAGCCCCTGAAGGCTGTGGCGGGTTCATCAGAATGGGGAGGTGACCCTCACAGAACACAGAAATGCATTCTCCTGGGGCTTGAGGACCCCACCTCGTGTGGCCTGTCCATACCAGCGGTGCTGCCCTGCCAGCCATGGCAGAGCCGAGGGGAGCTTTGCTGATCCTCCCTGCCCCAGTCCCTGCCTTATGTGGTGATCCCACTTCCCAAGAGCCTCCGCATTGTTAGATACAACAGGGAAGTTAGTCTCATGTTGGAAGGTTGTTCTGGCGTGAGCTCTTCTCATAGATGAGGAGCTGCTTGAAGTCCCCACTGTGTGCTCTTCCATAGAGAAGGAACCACCTGAAGTCTCTAGCATGTACCCTTCCCACAGAGGAGGAACCCCCAGGAGTCCCCAGTGTGAGCTCTTCCCACAGAGGAACCACCTGGAGTCCTTCACATATGTTCTTCCCATAGATGAGGAACCACCTGGAGTCCCTGGTGTGAGCGCTTCCCAGAGATGAGGAACCCCCTGGAGTCCCCGGTGTAAGCTCATGGCCAGTTGCCACGCAGCATCCATGAGGACTGTTGTGCAGTCGGATGGGGAGTCTCAGAACCTAAAAGGACAGGGGAACCCTTACATGATTATATAAGACAGGCTTTCTACACAAGTGGGGAAAATAGAACTTTTTCTGTATGACAGGGTCTGAAACCACAGTCAGCCTTAGGATAAATGGGCACAGACTAGGTTGTCAAAGGCTTAACATTTGGATCAGAACCAGGGCTTAGGTAGGGGTAGCGACTGTCCAATCATGTTTCATGTAGGCTGGTTCTGAGTGTTATTAAGACATTCCATGAAAACAACTGACCCATGGCCAACATGTGCAGAAGATGCTGGTTCAGTAATCACCATAAAAATGTATGAGTCTGTTTGCTCTGAGATTTCTCAGTGTTTTACCGTGATACTCTGCACTGAACATGCTCCTTCCATTGGCACCTCTTAAGGGACTGGTGTCCTGGGGCACACAGAGCCCCAGTCCCCCATACATTCGGTCTACTCTTCCCCCCACCTGGGGCAAGAGGGCTTCTCTGCAATGGCCTGGTCTTGTCCCTTTGTGGTTGCCGGGTTACTCCCCATCAGGTGCACGGAGGCCATGCTGTGGGAGAGGAGTGTCCACGATGCAGAACCCCTGATGATGAGATTCCTTCTCACACGCTGTCAGACGTGGATCTCACCTCCAACCAGATCATAACCTAGGACTGATTTTATGAGACTCCCACAAAGATGTCTCTAGGAACACATTGGCCTAACCTAAAATGCAAAGCACACTGCCATTGCTGGGGCTCATCTCCTGTTACACAGATGACCAGGGAGTGCCTCTCAAAGGTGAGAGCCAACACATGCAGCACCCACCAGCCTATTCAGAAAGGTAAGCACAAAGTCTTTTGGCAAATGTTGAACGTCAATGTTCCTAAGTAGAGTAAAGCTGGGACCAGGCAAACAGCACAGGCTTCATGGTCCTGGGTCTGGGGGAGCAGAAGCTGTGAGATGGAGTCAAATGGGGCAAAGAGCCAGATGCAAAGGTGAGTGATGCAAGCAGGGTGAGCCATCACCCGAGTGTGGAATGCAGCCTGGGGGCAAATTTTCACAGGGTCTCTGCTGGCTCATGTGATTTCCTGGGCTTGCATTTCTCACGCTGAGCAGCTGAGCAGGTGCACTGGCTGACCTTGGAGAGAAGCACTGCAATCACATTTCAGACAAGGGAGAAAGCGGCAAAGCTCCACCCCACTAACAACCATAAGAATCTTCCTTTTAGGAATTTTGAATTCTCCAAATGTGGGCCAGGATGCTAACTAAACATAAATGGTACTGGACAAGGTTAAATCATGAAGTCAAAAATAGACCACACAACATTATGCACTTGAGTTCTACGTTTTAAGATGGGCTTTGGCTTTTCATAATCCAAGGTGATTTCCAGCCCCAGGTTATGTATTAAACATATGGCATATTGTGGTTTACAAAGCACTTCCCCACGATTATCTATTTAGAGCTTCACAACAACCATGCAAAGAAAGGAAATAAGTATTCCAGAGTCCTATAGGAGACCACTGTGCCAAAGAAGCCATGGCTCATGCCTTTAATTCCAACACTTTCAGAGGCCAAGGTGGGAGGATGGCTTGAGCCCAGGGGTTCATGACCAGCCTGGGCAACATAGTAAGACCCTGTTTCTACAAAAGAATTTTTTTAAATTAGCCAAACATGGTGGTGTGTAACTGTAGTCCCAGCTACTCAGGGTGGCTGACATGGGAAGGCCACTTGAGCCTGGGAGGTAGAGGTTGCAGTGAGACCTGATTGCACTAATGCATTCCAGCCTGGGTAACAGAGCAAGACCCTGTATTTTCTACAGCATAATTAGAGCATGTTAACAAATGTCAGTTAGGACACTTCTACTTTTGGCCACAAAGTAATAGCTTTTATCAAAACATCAGCTTAATTCTCCAACCCTTCTGCCATGAACAACTCTAAAAGCCAAAGAGGATGCATACACAGAAACAATGACAATATAAAGCAAGCTTTTGAAGGCACCCAAGGGCAGCTGAGTTAGGTAGGAACTGAGGGACCAAAAGCCACAAAAGAAGAGAAGTAGACTCAGGTGAGCATCACTTTTGCTTTTGCTTTTGCTTTTTCCCTCAGGACATTTATAAATTGAAACCTGGAGAAAAGAGGCCAAACAGAAAGTAGTGGCCAGACGCTTTGGTACTCTGGCTGGTTTGGGAGGATCCAAGTTAAAGTTTAAGGATAAAAAGGAGGTCAGGACTTGAGTGGGAAAAGAGAAATGCAGAGGTTTATGCTCAAAATTCTGGGTCTACCTTTTCCCTGGGGCATTTCTTGGGTTCTAAGCTGTGCACGAAAGACTTCTAGAAACCAGCATGGAACAGGAACTGGAAGGATAAAGTAGAAGCTGTTGTGCAGTGCTAGGGAAACAGAAGTTAGAGTTCAAGGCTTGACAAAGAGGAGAGGACTTGCCAAACACCTTGGGGTTTCAGTTGAGTTTCCAAAAGAACTATGCCCCAGAAATAAGGAAAATTTGGAAATAGCCCAGTGTTTGCAAAACCTAAAACTGGATAAAACTGGATCAAAATGATTTGCCAATATTCTATCTATTTGCAAGAAGAAAATTAAATCTTTCATAGATAAAGATGAAAAATGCCAGGATGTCTATACTAGTCACACTAATGTCAAGCATTCAATTAAAAACTACCAGCCGTGCCAAAAAGCAGGACTGAAACAACTGAAAACCAAGAAGAAAAGCCAGATAATACAAATAGACCTACAAGTGACCTTAGCTGGGGACTTTAATAAAAGTTTAATTAGTATATCCAAGAAAATATAGAGAATTTGATTAAAGAACTGCAATCGATAATTATTCTAATTAAAAATTGAGTAGCTAAAATTTAACGTCAGTAGGTGGGTTTAATAGCAGTCAGACATAGTTAAAAAAGTGGAGTACTGGAAGATCAATCATTGGAAAATATTCTATCTAGCATCAAGAAAAAAATATAACATTTTTAAAAGGCAAAAGGACATTTGCAGCAGTATGAAAAATTAAACATTTGTATAAATTGATTCCAGAAACAGAGGAGGAAGGGAGGGAGGGTGAAATAGGGGAGTGGGAAGAGAGAGAGAAAATATGAATATGAATGCATTAGAAGCAGAATTAGACAAGAGACACTGACTGAGATTTCCCTAAAACAATAACAATGAAAGGCATGAAACCACAGATTAAGGCTCAAACGATCTCAAGCAGGGCAGGTAGGAAGAAAGCCTCACCAAGTTACATCATAGGAAAGCCACTGAAACCCAAAGATGAAGAGAAAATCTTAAAAGCAGGCAGCCAGAAAAAAAGATATATTCTCTTCAAAACAACTATAAGACTGACAGCTGATGTTTCTGAGGGAAACCATGGCAGACAGAAGAAAATGGAAAGAATGTTGAAAGAGCTAAATGAAAACAACTGCCAATCTAGAATTCCACATCCCATAAAAATGTCCTTAAAAAATGCTTTAGGAAAAATAAAAGCTGATAGAATTTATCACCAACAGATCTACATTAAGAGAAATACACAAAGGGATTTCCTAGCATGAAAGAAAATCATCTGAAAAGGAGGAAAAAAAGAGAAATAAAAAGCCCTAGAAGAGTTAAACATGTTGGTAATTCTAAATTAATATTCAAAACAAAAATAATATTATTATTCAGAGTTTGAAATATATGTAGAATTAAAATATACGTAAACAATTGCACAAAAGATGGTGGGAGTAGTGAATGAAGTTAATTTGCTAAGATTTTGCATAGTCCTGGGCATGGTAACAGTACTTAAGGATGCATATTGCAATGTCTAGAGTAACTACCTAAAGAATAACAAAAAATATATATAATCATCCAGTTAATACAGGGTAAGTTGAATAATTAAAGATACTTGATTAATTTGAAAGAAAGAGAGAAAGGAGGAATAATTAAAACAAATTGTTTTATATGCAATTAGAACTAGTCATCTGATTACAAGATGAAAATTTTCAGATTTATAAGAAAGAAAAACTTAATATATGCTGTTTACAAAAGATGCAGCTTACAATCAGAACAAAGAATATTTGAAAATGAAGAGATGGATAAAAGATATTCCATGCAGATACTAGCTAAAAAAAAGCTTACACACCTATATTAACATTTGATAAAATAAACTTTAAGGCAAACATATCATTAGAGATAAAGATATTTCATAAATATTAAAAAGGTTCAATTCAGTACAAAGATATATCAATCCTAAATTTTTATGCACCCAATAACTCAAAGTACTTGAAGCAAGAATTATCAGAAATAAAGTAAAAAACAATCCTTAAACCGCAGTAGATTTTAAGATACCTCTGTCAGTAACCATTTGAACAATTTGCATAACAAACTTGACCTAATTGGCATGTGTAGAGACCTATCCCTAAACACTTCAGAGCACACATTCCTTTCACATGCACATGGAGTACAGAATGTTCTCCAAACGCAGTGGAATTAAACTCAAAATTGAAAACAGAAAGAAAACTGAAAAATTATCAGATATTTTATAATAAAGTAATAATAGTAGATTCTTATAACCAAATCAAAATTAGAATAGCTAAGGAAAACAGGACATCTCAACACAGGTGGTGCGCAGTTAGAACTGCACTTAGAGGAAAATTTCTAACCTTAAATGAATGCATTAAAAAAGTGGAAAGCTAAAAAATCAAGGATCTAAGCTTATATCTTAAGAAATTAAACCAAGACAAAATTAAACCAATATAAAATTAAACTAAAACAAAATAGAAGCAACAAAATCATCAATATATGTGCAGGTAATAGAGATGAATTAACACCACCAAAGTATACAAATCATGTATTTCGATATTCTAGGGCACAAAAGTGTATGTTTCTATATACTAGCAACAACCAATTAGGCCCCATAATGTGATGCTGCTGTAAACCAATTCCAGGTGGCTAAAATTTCTTTTAAAATACCTGAAAACTAACAATATCAGTTGTTCATAAGGATGTGAGACAGCTGAAACTTGCATACTCTACTCCTGGGAATGTAAGTTGATCCTAGGAAAATGCTTTGCAGTATCTACTAAAACTATACAGATCATAACCCATGACTTAGAAATTTCACTTCTAGATATGTGCCCCAAATAATATAAATACATGTTCATCAACACACATGCAAGCATGTTCATAGAAACTATTCATGACAGCCTATGACTGGAAACCACTCAAATATCCAACATACTTAGACAAATCAGTTCCATGTGTAAATAGAATGTATTGCACAATAAAAAAGAAGAAAGACCTGCTTCATGTAACAACATAGAAGACTCTCACAGACATAATGGTGAATAAAATAAGTCACAAGATACTATGGTATTGTTACATTTATAATAAGTAAAAGTGGGCAAAACAAATTTATTACCATAAGAATCAGAATAATGGTTTCTCTCATAGGGAATAAGTAGATTATTACTAAGACAGGCCAGGAAGCAGGCTTCTGGGGAATTGGTAATGTTTTGTACCTTGAACCGCTGGATCTATGGTAACCATATTTGCAAAACTTTATCAAGCCACAGAATGTGCACTAAATATTAGTATATTTTACTATTTAATTAAAAAAGCAAAATGAAACAAATATCTGATCATTTCACTCCCCCATTTAAAACTATTTAACAGCTTCTGTTTTAAAAATTTACGGTAAAATTCAGATTGTTTGTGTCAGCTGACAAGGCCCTAGGTCGCCTGGTCCATGAGTCATTCTCCAAGCTCATCTCACACCACACTCCCTCTTCCCTCACCACACTCCCTCTTCCCTCACCACCCCCCAACCTGAGGTCTGCTCCACCACAAACCCTGGATTCCCACTTTTCCTTTTTTCTGAAATGTTCTGCTCAGCTTCTCTCACGTGCCCAACTCTGCTCTCTGGGTCTCAGCTCAAGTGGTATCTCACCACAAAGACCTTCCCTGGCCACTGTGTCTAAATGGCCTTCTGCTGTGTTCCTCACTGGTCAGGGCCCCAGGGCAGCAGGGCCTCTGGCACCTTCACTGTTGGGTGCCCAACATCTGCTAGTGCCTGCCACATGGAAGGAATACGTGGGTATTTGCTGAAGGCATGAACCATTCCGATTCACTCTCATATGTCCTTTAGTCCAATTTCCAGTGATCTTTGTTTGCAACAGAGACTTTCGTCTCTCTTCTCCCTCTAGGATGAAGGCTCTGTTGGTGCAGGAATCGTGTTTGTTTTCCTAATTTCTGTGTCTCGGTAGGGAGAGCAATGCACATTCTGCTGAACAAAGATTTTGAATGAAAGAACGAATGTGTGAGTGAATAATTTGGTGGCTATGGTAAGGAAGTAAAAATTAAATGTTTTAACCAAGACTATATTAATCTGAGTTTTCCCCCTAAACTTGAGACTTATAGCTGCCTCTCTGTGCTACGATAAATGCTAAGAGCATGCAAAGACCCAAGCCACAGGGCCTGCCCTGCACAAGCGTGAGGTTCAGAGGCAGACAGAAGTGGGGAGGCCTGACTACAGCTTAGCTGCCTCACCAGACACCATGGGAACATGGCGTGGGGTGGAAGCGTTTCTTGAGAAAGTCTTGAGTCCTCAGAGTATCCCATCATGAACAAAATGAGCCAAGATGCTTCACACAGGAATTTCCATGGTGGTGGGGACAAACCCAGTACTGATGCCCCAAGTCCCTAACTTTTACTTTCCGAATATAGTGTATAAGATAAAATCCAAGAGGACAAACTAGCCCAATTTATACAGAAAGGCTTTGTGAAGTGAAAGATGTAAGTAAAGTTAAGAGAATAAGTAAATAACCACCAGGTGTATTTTATGCCTTTGCTGATAATTAATAATTAGCTGACTAAAATGTGAACCTGATCTTCTTCAAACACTGAAAAACAACTTGAGTTATACCCCATGAAAAGGTTCTGAGTAGTATTTATTTAATTAAAATTTGTAAAATCAGCCTTTAGAAAGTTTGGATGTTTATTTTATTACATCCCTGAGGCACAGCTCTTGGGATAGAAAAAGGATGGGGAGTAGCTGTGGGTTTTGAAACATTCTATTTCATCCTGGGCCTTTTCATTTTATTTTATTTTTGAGAGAGGGTCTCACTCTTTTACCCAGGCAGGAATGCAGTGGCATATTCAAGACTGTTGGAAGAAAACATGGCACATACAATTTCCTATCAGTAGTTTGGTAGGAGAAAATGTCAGTTGTTTAGAAAATACAAAATAATTTAACATTGAACAAATGGCTGATGCTACCATCAGCTGTATAATTAGTAGGGTCCTCAAAAACAGCTACTGGACACAGTTTCATGCTTAGAATGCACATAAGACAGTGATAACACGAAATCACACAGTAATATCACAGACGTGTTAAACTTTCAAGGATTGTTGAAATAGCACCAAGAATGTTCACTGAACTGACCTTAGTTTCTAAGGTTTATGCAATCATTTGAATTTTACTAGCCCTATCAATAGTTAAGAAACAAATTCAAAAATGGATTCTACCACTTCACAAGCAAACTTGCAATTTATAAATCCTGGAAATACAAGAAACTAACCAGTTGTAAAACCAGAGGATAATTTGGGATGAAACAAGGTCATTGGCCCATAGGGATTGTTTCCTCCAATGGAGCCTCATAATTCGTAAATCTGAAGAGGATTTCACTTCCAGCAACATGGTTTTGCTTTAAAATTCCAAGTAGGGATTCCAGTGAGCTCCCCAAGGTTCGTCTTCACAGGGCCTTACTCTCACACCCGGTCAGTGTCTGTCCCTGTGCGGGCAGGAGGAGGTGGGAGATGAATCAGTGAGCCAAGGGTCTTTTGTGCTCAGGTTATGGGATTTGAAGACTGTTTTCTTTTTCTTTCTTTCTCTTCTTTTTTTTTTTTTTTTGAGACAGGATCTCACGCTGCTGCCCAGGCTGGAGTGCACAGGCACAACCCTGGCTCACTGCAACCTCTGCCTCCCAGGCTCAAGCGATTCTCCTGCCTCAGACTCCCGAGTAAGTAGGACCACAGGTGCCACCAGGCCCAGCTAATTTTCATATTTTTTAGTAGAGATGGGGTTTCACCATGTTAGCCAGGCTGGTCTCAAACTCCTGGCCTCAGGTGATCTGCCCACCTCGACCTCCCAAAGTGCCAGGACTACAGGCGTGAGCCACCGCACCCAGCTGAGATTGTGTTTTCTTAGGAAAACAAGGATCTTTCCCAAGTCTCCCACCTGCTGTGGAATTCCACCCAGTGCGTGTCTAGTCATCTCTTGCATTTCATGTGCGTAACATTTTACTTTAGTCAACAGTCATTTGTCTGGAGGTTGCTGGAGTCGTTCTCACAAGACCTCCACCTGTGGGATGGGTGCGGCAAGCCAGAATCCACCTACCATTTGCCACTTCACCATTCAACAACTAGTGAAAGTTGAATTCCAAACACAATAACCAAGGAAACCAGGCAGCAAAAGGCACCCGAGAGAGAGAAAGGAAGGGGCTGGGAAGACGACATCCCACCGAGGGCCTCCGAAGGTGAGTGCAGGCTGCTTTTTAACGCCTGCTCCACATCCCTCCTTCTCTGGGGGAGTATATTTTGTGAATTTCCTCAGCAGAAGTCAACACAGCACCTATGCACCACCTGTGGTGGCTCCTGGAGGCTGAACCTGGCAGCGTCTCCTCCCTCTGAACCTCCCACTCCATCAGGGCCGCTTTGATCTTTCACCATCCTCCAAACCCTCCCTCATTGTCTACCTGAACTCATTGACCAGTTATGAGTTCTCAGTGATTTTTCTACTTAGCTTTTTTTTATATGTGCCCACCGGGGACTCCCATAAACGCCTCCCCTCCTGCCATGGGTACCCATCTGATCTCGGATGTCTCTGTAAGCTTTGTTCACTCACAGTTGCTTCTCAGTAACAATGAGAAACGGCTTGTCTCACCTTTGTGTCCGGTTGTACTCTCTGGTCACCTGGACTTTGGCAGTGTGTGAAGCCTGCTTGGCCTTTAGTGCCCCGATTGCCCTTGTGGCCTGCGGAGCGTCTGCTGAGGGCTTCCCAGCGGTGTTCAGGACACACAGGGTGTGGAGACATGGCGGCAGTTTGTCCTCCTGACCACCAGGTGGCTGTCACTTATATCTCCCTAGGAAAATAAGTGACCAGGCATTAGAGAAAGCTTTTCTTTTCTAAAGATGATATTGCCAAGGTCTGAGCTAAAATCAATTCTCCAGGACATGCTTGACCCGTGAATGTTTCGCTTAGTGTTTCTCTAACTAGAACAGGCAGCTCAGACACATCATCAATTCAGAGGAATTCATCCTCCTCCAAGAGAGGCTGAAATATTAGTTGTGTTTGCAGTTCCTTCCCTGGATAAGAAAATAAATTTAAATAGGAGATGACAGCATTTCCTGAGACTCAATGGTTTCTCATTCACACAGAAGCCAGGTGTGTAGTAAAAATCTACCCGTGCCCCCAAAATGTCTGCTTTTGTCCTCAGGTCCTGGGAGTGATCTTTATCCTTCTGGGTGCCTTGGGCTTGCTGGATGGTGATGGTGTGACTGAGTGGGGTCTCCAGGCCAGGCAGCAGCAGAAGCCCTGCGGGTTGTCACACACGGAGGCCAAGGAAGCAGCTCATCCTGGGCCGAGTGTGATGGAAGTGCTGCCTCAGAGCTTCTCCTGGATGCCGCCCCATGTGCTCTGGCCCCAGCTTATTTTATCTGTACCCTTGCCCTGTGATAAACTGTCAGCATGTGCACAGCAGCTCTCAGGGAATTCCACAAGTCCATCCAGTGAATCATTGAAGCTGAGGGTTGTTTCGGAAGCCTGGAACCTGCATTTGGGGTAGACGTGAGTGTAATGTTGGCAATATGCCCCCCAACTTCGTTGTCTAAACTCTTTGCACCAGGGTCATGTTTTGGAAAAATGAAATCTAATCATTTTTCTGCTCAAAACCCTCCAGTGGCTTCCAGTGTCAAAGTCCTTCCAGCAGCCCACCATGGCCTCGTTACAAGCCTGTGCCACGCCCTACCTGACAGTTCACGTCTGAGCTCATCTCCTGCCGCCCCATTCCCTGACTCGGCCCCAGGGTCCTCCTGCCAATCCCTGGCCATGCTGAGCATGTGCCTCCCACAGGGCCTCCTACCCATTCCTCTGCATGGATGCCCTTCCCCTCGTCATCCAAACTGCCCGCCCCTCATATCCTTATATGTCCCCTAAAATGTCATCCTGTCCTTGACTCCATGCCCAATAATTCTACATAGATGCCCCCGGTGGGTGCTCCATACCCCTTTCCTGTTTGCTTTTCTCCAAACGCTCCTGACTCCACACTCTACGCTGTTGTGCCTGGTGTCCTCCCTTCGCTTGGAGGAGGCAGCTCCTTGAGCTTTGTTCACCACTCCGCCAGCAGGTGGAATGGGGCCCACAGCAAGCACTCGGGAGCTACGTTCTGAAGGCCTGAGTGCGTGAACGGACGGTGCCTCCACTCTACAACACATTGCAGATGGAGAGAAATAAAACATGAAGAAAAGGCACTGCCTTTAATGAACCTAAAGCCAACCTGGCCAAACACACATGTGCATGCAATAACTGGGAGACGAGAGCTGCCATGTGCGATCAGGCCCCCGTGTGATGGAACCCATGCGTTTGGAGATGAGGAGGCTGTGCCCTGGTACCAAATGGTCTCAAAGTACTCTGTAAACTCAGAGGGGGGTCTACTGAAACAGGAAAACAGCAAGTGGATTCATGACTTGAAACGTGAAGGCTGAGGTTGAAAGAGTCACCATGGAAAATGTGACTGGGGGCCAAGAGGCAGGAGAAAAGCGTCACCAGAATGTGGGGACTGGCCAACGAGGGCGAAAGAGCCTGCCACTCAAACAGGCTGCAGCAAACAGGAGCAAAGGCGGCATCCACTGCCCTAAGACCTTTGAGATGGGAATAAACCAGAGTGTTTTGAGTCTAATTATTCAGAAAAATCAGAGTAATGCAGAATGGCAGAATTTTAAAATAATAGTTTTCTACATCAAAGGAAGGGCACATTGGCTCCCTTTGGAGTAAAGTTTTTAAAAAGTTGCTGAGGTAAACTCAGTGAAAATCCAGACAATGCTTACTCCCTGCAAATATGCAAAAGAGCCAGTTTCATCACTCACTTCGTTAGGGCAAGAAAGGAAAAGAATTCCTCACTAGCAATTGAGATTTTCTGGCAAAATGCAAGGAGGAGAAAACTTTGATTCAAAAGCCCCTCTGTCCAGCTCGGCTCACTCAGAGCAGAGTCTCCATGGACTTTCCAGGCTGTACTTCCACTCAGAACACAGAGAACGACTTTCAGCATCTCAAGGCGCCTTGGGTCTGTCCCCTGGGGGATGTGCACAGCTGCAGTTAGAGGAAGGGGCATTTCCACCATTCTTTTTTTTTTTTTTTTTTTTTTGAGACGGAGTCTCGCTCTGTCGTCCAGGCTGGAGTGCAGTGGCGCGATCTCAGCTCACTGCAAGCTCCACCTCGCGGGCTCACGCCATTCTCCTGCCTCAGCCTCCAGAGTAGCTGGGACTACAGGCGCCCGCCACCACGCCCGGCTAATTTTTTGTATGTTTAGTAGAAACGGGGTTTCACCATGTTAGCCAGTATGGTCTCGATCTCCTGACCTCGTGATCCACCCGCCTCAGCCTCCCAAAGTGCTGGAATTACAGGCGTGAGCTACCACGCCCGGCCACCTCCATTCTGTGGAGAAACCGGCTCACGGGAGGTTTTGACGCAGTGATTAGCCTCCAGGCGATTATGAGAAACACGCATTTCTGTGCTCTTCTCACGACCTCTGATGACCACATTACGCCGAGGCACGAGGGGTTCACCCGGTCATTTTTCATCAGAAGAAAAAGAACATTTCTCCAGGAGCTCAGAGCTTCTCTGGCAGGCAGAAGGGAACGTGAACTCAGTCCGGAGTGCAAGCACGATAACGACCTTCTAGAATGGAAAGGGGCATTGTTGCTGCAGAGCAGCTGGAGGGGTGACCAACATGAGAGACGCAAAGAGCCAATGTCTGTCCAGCCGTGAGCCAAGGGCAGACTCCGCAGGAGGCCAGGGTCACACAGAGCACTCGAAGAGTGACTCCAGGAAAGACAGAATGGTGCAGACTTGGGTCAAAAAGGCCGTGCGGTGACGCCATTGATCAACGGGACTTGGGTCAGAACGTTTACGGATGTTGAATCCCACTGAATACCCATCAATCAAAAATAGCTATGGAAGGTCCACATGATGAAAACCATATGCAGAGGGGAATCGGAGTGCCTTCGGCGGGGTGCTGAGTCCATCCTGCATCAGGTCAAAGCAGAAGGAGGAGGCGGGGGGGCTGCCACTGACTCACTCACAACCCCATGCAACGCACATCCTGAGTCCTTTCCCTCCTAACAGGCGCGACACCTTCCTGGGCGGCATGGGGGTGTCACTCCTGCTGGAGGCGCTTCCTCCTACACCTGCTCCAGCATCTGTGAGACCCACCAGAGACCAGGAGCTACTGGCTTTCTCCTCTCAACTCTAGAAGCGATGCCACGGGAGGATCACTGGCTGCAGGTCCCTCCCATCGCGCCGGACGCTCCCCGCCAGGACCAGATTCACGCGTGGCCATCCCCACAGGCCCTGTCGTCTACACGAGGCTGAGACCCAGCAGCTCCTTGTTCTCCAATCTCTCCCATCCCTGGGTTCTCCTCCCCCATCCCGTCCTGTGTGAACCGCTGAGCTCACAGCTCATATCTGCTCCACTCCCTCCGCGTCTCCAGCTGGAGGAGAAAACCCCACGGCCGGGGATGCTTCCGCGGTTCCGCCCGGGGCTCCCACCCGCGCTGCAAGGCTGCGAGTTCCCCTCATCAAGCCAGGGCCTTTTCCCGCTGCTGGCGCCAGCGAACTTCCTTAGATTCTCCACGACACGTGGCTCTGCGTGTCTCCATCTCTGAGGCAGCTGCATTCTCTGAAAGCTGACGCCTGACCTTGGCATGTCCTCAGCACTGCTCAGGCGCAGGCAGCCGCTGTGCCCTGAGAATATCTTCCAGGCGATCCGGCTTGAGTCCAGCTCAACAAGTGGAAGTCCAGGGACCTCCCGATCTGTGAGCAGGAGGAGGCTGGGAGCGCCTGGGAAGGTGTCTGGGAGCGTGCAGGGAGGCGCCTGCGAATCTGTGGGGAGGCGTCTGGGAATCTGTGGGGAGGTAGCTGGGACCCTGGGAGCGCACGGCGAGGCGCCTGGGAGTCTGTGGGGAGGCGCCTGGGAGCCTGTGGGGAGGCGTCTGGGAATCTGTGGGGAGGCGCCTGGGAGTCTGTGGGGAGGCGCCTGGGAGCGTGTGGGGAGGCGTCTGGGAGCCTGTGGGGAGGCGCCTGGGAGTCTGTGGGGAGGCGCCTGGGAGTCTGTGGGGAGGCGCCTGGGAGCGTGTGGGGAGGCGTCTGGGAATCTGTGGGGAGGCGCCTGGGAGCCTGTGGGGAGGCGCCTGGGAGCCTGTGGGGAGGCGCCTGGGAGCCTGTGGGGAGGCGCCTGGGAGCGTGTGGGGAGGCGCCTGGGAGTCTGTGGGGAGGCGCCTGGGAGCCTGTGGGGAGGCGCCTGGGAGCCTGTGGGGAGGCGCCTGGGAGCGTGTGGGGAGGCGCCTGGGAGCGTGTGGGGAGGCGTCTGGGAGCCTGTGGGGAGGCGTCTGGGAGCCTGTGGGGAGGCGCCTGGGAGCCTGTGGGGAGGCGCCTGGGAGCGTGTGGGGAGGCGCCTGGGAGCCTGTGGGGAGGCGCCTGGGAGCCTGTGGGGAGGCGCCTGGGAGTCTGTGGGGAGGCGCCTGGGAGCGTGTGGGGAGGCGCCTGGGAGCCTGTGGGGGAGGCGCCTGGGAGCGTGTGGGGAGGCGTCTGGGAGCGTGTGGGGAGGGGCCTGGCAGCCTGTGGGGAGGCGTCTGGGAGCCTGTGGGGAGGCGTCTGGAGTGCCTGGGGAAGTGTTTAGGAGTATGTCGGCGGTGCCTGGAAGTGTTTGTCTGGGGTGGTGATTTGTTGTGCATTCTTGCAGAGCCCAGCCCAAGCATGGACACAGCCCCTTTTCTTTGGGCTCCATACTTGAGGATTTCTCTCGCAAGAGCTCAGAGTGAGGGGTTCATTTTCATAATATCTGGGACAGTGGATGTGCCCATTTCCACAGCTCAGCCCCGCTGCTCCTGAAGACCCAGTCCGTGCTCCCTGCACCCCTCAGTTTTTCCAGAAACTTTGCTTCCTGCTCTCGGCTTAAAGACACCTCGTGCCTCCGCAGGCCCGCCAGCGTGCGCTGATGAGCAAGGGACACACACCCAGGTGCAGCTGATCTGAGCCATTAGAGGAATTAAAACGCCAGCCTCCCCATCACCTTCACCTGGCAGTTCTTCCAGGACGATGGAAAAACTACTTTTCCTGCTCATCCCCTCTCTTTCCTCACCTTTAAATGGCCAAAATAGCTGCAGTTTAGGTTAAAATCATTTTGTTGTTATTACATAACGAGCAAGCAAAGTTCAGCTCAGGAGTTTTGACAAGCCCTTTCCTAACTTTATTAAAGGTTAACCGTCTCAAATTTACAGTAAGATATAGACTTATTTTATAAATTATGTCCATCAAAGCTATAAAATTGATATCTGAGATATTAAAAGAAAAAAGCTGGAAACTTCATTTGTCCCTTTACCGTGCCAATTGAGTTCTGCGAGAGCCACTGGAAGCTCGCCGTGACACAGCCACAGTCCACCAGCCTGTGCTTCCTGCAGGCCATGCTCTGCTCCAGGATCTGGGTGGGCCCCAGCAGAGAGGAAAATTGGAAACTGTCTCTTTACTGGGTTCCATTGGTGTCACTGTGCTCACAGTATCTGCTGAGGCCTCGCCATGCCCAAGCACACTGCTGAGCATAGAACACAGAGGTGTGAGGGGCCACACCTTCCACACCCACTCAGCACCTGCCTGCTGCCTGCTGCTTGCCTGCTACATGCTGGGCCTCCTCACGAGGGCAGGGGGCCGACAGAGGAAGTGCAGCCCCACATCATCCATCCCAGACAAGGGTCGTGGCAGTGCTGTGGGGGCGGGGGGGGGGCGGCGGTTGCATACCATCCTGACCTTGTTGGATCAGAGGAATAAACAGATGAGCAAGAAATCAGCAGGTGAATGGAGGGAGGTACAAGCCGCCGGGAAGAGCCCCTGTGGTCTCAGGCCTGAGGCCCTGGGGCTGGAAAGCAGGTGTTGGGTCCCAAAGGCCTTGGAGCAGAGTCCAGGCTTTGCAGGACTGAGCAGGTGGGGAGGGGGGAAACCGATCATCACCGCTGCAGCACTCTCTGGGAGAGCAAGTGGCTACCTGCGCTCCGAAAGTAGGGAGCAAAGTAGGTGGATCTGAGAACTATTGGAAGGCAGAGTCAAGTCCCTGGGATTTAGAGTGTGATGGGACTGGGCTGAGAGACAGGGAGGACCCAGGAAGACTGAGAATCTCCCTCTGTCCTTAAACCTGTGCACTCTGGGGACATCTAAAAAGTTTCTGACTCAGCGCCTAGGACCGTGGGCCCCCCATCTTAGAAAGTGGAAGGAATGTTCATCTACCTTTAAGCAAAGGCTTGTGTTTTTAAGTGAAATCATCTCAGATCCAGGAGAGAGGGCTGGAAGACAGTGTGCAGAGGACTTGGGTGAACTCCTGGGTCTCTGGTGTCTTTCCCAGTAATGTCTGCTGTGTCTGCAGAGCAGGAGTTTCTGCCGCTTCTCCTGATCCCAACCCCTTGCGTCCCGCGAATCATTTCTATTCTGAATCCCACCTGTGCCCTTCACCCCAGAGCCTGTGTGGAGAAACAAGGGTGTCAAAAATGAATGAGACAGGACAAGGGGCAGCCCCTGTCTTATTTTGCTTCTTTGGAACAAGTGAAGAGAAACAACAACCCAAAAAAAAAAAACCATTTCCAGGCGAATGCCCTGGATTATTTTAGCAAACTCCACAGCTTTTGATAAACTTGGGCCGAGCATAAGGAAGCAAAGAGTCGTACATCTTTTTCACATCCTTGCTCCTTTCACAGCAGGCTTTCAGCGGGAGGGGAGGACGCGAGGCCCCAGAGGGGTCCCGGAGAAAGCAGAAGAAAGCGGCGTCGACATTTTCTGAAATGCCAAAGGTCCCATCTCCACTTTAAATCTCTGCAGTTACAAAACAGAGGGGTGAGTCATCACTCCCATGAAGTCAGGGGAGGGGGAGCCATTCAGAAGGCAGTTGTAATTTTTACTTTATCTTTTACTAAATATTGAGGATGGAAACCCCCAGCCTTTCCCACATGCATTTTCTCCAGTGGAGAGCTAGCAGACTGGGCCGTCTCTCTTGCCCTGCTTTTTATCTTCTCTGAGGTCTTTTGAACTTTCCCCTGAGTGGGCTCAAAAGGGATGATTCAGTCTCCAAGAAGCCCAGCAAGTACTTTCAGAAAAGTTAGGGAAACGTTTTCAGCCATTTCAGAAAGTTTAGAGTGGTTTTAGTTATGGAATCTTAACACAGTTCTAAATTTGCTGTGTATTCATTATCTGTTCTTAAACAGATATATTTTCCAAAGTGAATGCCACAATTTTCTGTGAACATATTAATGAATGTTTCAGAAAACAAAATTAATTAGTGGTCTAAAGTATTTGGGAAACCATGGGTTAAATCAAACAGCTTTCTTAGCTGCGCTGTGGGGGGGGGGGGGGGGGACGGTGGGGGGGGGGTTCTACTCCTTTGATAGCCGAATCTGCACCACAAAGCTCTACAAGGGAGGCACATTTCCCAAAGGCAGCAGAGCCTGCAGTGAAGTGCCTGCTGTGCGGGGAGGGCCCGCCCTCCTATTAAGAGGGGCAGGTGGCTGGCGTCAGGGTGAGGGTGAGCCCTTGCCTTCACAGAAGATGTCCACGTGGTGGTTCTGGACTAGCCTCTTCCTTTCTCTGAGCCGCTCCTCTTCCCCTGAAGGAAGTCTTCGTCCCACTTCTCAAGGCTGCCTTGAGCTCAGAGGAGGATGCCTGGCTTGTAAGGTGCTCTCGGCAGCCACGGTTGTCCTTGCTGGAAATGGAGCTTGCACCACACGGTGAGTGGGGCAGACACAGGCTTCCCAGACAAAACTCCCAGGCAGAAAGCAGAGAGTAGGAAGCAGCATCATTGGCCCCGAGAAATGATGGATCTTGCCCTCAGCAGCCCCGCTCCTGCAGCCAGAGGGGAGCGTCCTTCCCCCTTGTTCTCCAGCCCCAGGCTCCTCTCTCCCGAGGCTCGTGTTCTCTGTGGCCGCATCACACGGCGCTGGGCGGCTTTGGCTTTGTCCTGTCCACAGGCCTGAGGACCCAGGGCCACTTTTACACTTCACAGTCACAAGCAGTCCAGGCTTTACTTGCTGACACAAGCCCTTGACAGCTGCGTGGGCTCCTGGTTGGTTTGCTTCAGCCGCCCCCGTGCCAAGGAGCCCACCGGATGGCTTCTGTCCTTGACTCCCTTGCACAGGCATTTGTGAAAAGACCACACTCTTCATCTCATGTCTGCAACGAGACTGAGTCCTTTTTTTTTTTTTTTCCCAACTGAGAAGTCTTGGTTTGTCATTGAAAGACTTTTAAAATTTTATTTCTGATTGTCTGGAATCTAGAAGTGATGAATGAATTCTCCCAACACTTCAAGACCTCACATTACTGGACTCTTTCTATTTTCTGTCACTTCTAGTTGGAAACCAGCGAATTCCATCCTGGCCTCCTTTCTTTCTTATCCCGCTTTGCTAAAGCACAAACTAAACCCAGCACACATGGGAGCAGGCATTTCAACTTTGTTGGGCACCACAGTCATCTGAAGGGTTATTAAAACACAGATTTCTGCAACCCACAATTTCTGACCTGGGGTCTGAAGTGGGCCCAAAACTTTGCATTTTTAATTTTCCAGGTAACACCGATGCTGCTGGTCTGGGGACTACAGTTGAGGTGCCCTGGCCTACGAGCTGTGGGTTTAGGTGGTAGTGTCCTATTTCCAAGCAATTTCAGATGACAGTTTTACCAGGTATTTGCCACGGTGTGGTATGGGTCCAAACACGTTTTCCAGATGAGTGATTTCCCTTCGAGTTGTGTTTCAAGGCCAAGGCCCCTCATGTCTCCTGGTTCCACCATCTTCAAGGGCCTCAAGGTCACTGGGCTCATCTGCTCTGAGCTGCAGAAGGGCACAGGGCATGGGGCTGTGTCTTGGGGGCTTTAGAAGTTGGCCCTAAGAGTGGCACATGTCAAACCTACCATATGTCACGGCCCAAACTCCATCATGCAGCCACACCAGGTTGCAAGGGAAACTTTGGTTCAGACACAGAGCCTGTTACCTGAAGAAAGAAGGGAGAGCTTGGTGAGCACCCGCCTACCTGCTACAGGGCAAGGGAAGGCCAGGCAGCCTTTGAACAGGCCCCACAGTGTAGTAGGAGCTTGCAGCTAGGCTAGGGGTATGCTTTGACACAGGACCAGACGGTCTGGTAGAGAATCAGATGTGTGGTGTGAAAGAAAGGAGGGAGTCAGAAATGAATCCAGCATGTTGGGCTGAACAACAGGAAAGATGCAAGCTCTGCACAAGTGGCTTCTGTGGCTGTTTTGTCCCTCCTACATCTCCAGCCCCAAGTGCCAGAAACCTAGTAGGCCTCATTATATGTCCTGAATGAGGACGAGGGAAGTTCAAATGGAAAGCTGTAGCTTCCACAAGGATGAAGAAGGAAAACAGGAACATCACAACTTGGAAGAAACTTTACCGACACTTTCAAACGAGGCTCCACTTGTCAGGGCAGATCCCAGCTCATTCTCTGGCACAGAGCTGTCCTCATCTGTAATAGTAATTATAAAGAACCTTGTAAGCTGAAAGTCATTCAAAGAAACGTAAATGAATCTTTTCTTGTTAGAATTGTGAACCCCATGATTAGCTGGAACAGTTTTTCCCGGTGGGGAGGAAGTTGACTGGAGTTTCTTTAACCATGGCATCATACATAGGCCGCCCCTCTCAAGTGCCTACTATGAAGAAATGGATGACATGAATCAGAGTTATCTTGTCCTGCCCATATAAACTATAGTCAAGAGACCGGGGGTGGGAGCACTCAGGGCACACACTGCTTGCCCAGGGATTCTGTCTGCTGAATGACTTAATGCTGAATGACTGGCTGTCACCTAAGATCAGTTTTACCTGGTAGCTGCCGAAGTGAACTGCCATGGCTCTAAGGCCAGTGTTACCTGCAACTGTCACTCACCAGTTAGGGCTTGCCAGCTCCCAAAGCCTCACTAGTGCCAATAATTTGTTTTTCAAGATAATATATTTATCTTTCTAATAAAACCCTCAAACTTCTCTTTGTGCATTGGATATATCAAAGACTGCCCCAGTCTGTATGTGTGCCCTAAATTGCAATTCTGATTTTCCAAATAAAACATTTTATTTAGAGGGTTCTCTCTAAATTTTCATTTGACTTTGACATACTTGGTGTCAGAAGTGGGATCCAAAGCACTCACTTGACACATCAACAGCTGCTGAAACTACAACACGCAGCCCCCACACTTAGGGCTCTTTAGCCCTCTGCTTTCCCAGGTCACCTTTCTCCTATGTGAGTCTTTCTTGGATGGAGCTCCCATTTTTATTTTGATTATTTGGTTTTCTTTGGGATTTAAGATATGTCTTTTCCCCTCCTGATTATAAGCCTCCTGTTTATGAGGGATTTTTTTCCCTGTTAAAGGTGGCTTGCCATCCTTCCTGATGAGTATGTACTTTATCTTTAGGTTCATTTGCCCACTTGGATTTTATTTCAGTTTTTGTGCATTTGATATTAAACCAAATCACCTATATAAATTTGCTTACAATATGGACTGTCAAAGTTTAAATACTTGCCAAGATAGTACCTCCGTCCTGGGACTCCAGCATGTTCAAACAGTATGAGGATCATTCAAACAATTTATTTTTCTTAGAATTAAAGTAAAAGATTGTGGCTTTATATAAAATATACAATCTAAATAGAACACATTTCTCAACTGGTATCTTAAGGTTCCAAAATGTTTTCAGAACCCAAAGATTGCCTCACTGCAAACTACGGTCTCCGAGTAAGCTCAGAGTCTTTTCTCTTCAGGGCATTTTCCTCCACTTCCTACACGTCCTCTTTTTTATCCTCCTGTAATCTAAACTTTCTTTTTTTCAAAATTCCTCAGCTATTCTGGCATATTGACTATTTAAGTGAAGACACTTGAAAAACAGCAGTCACACACACAAACATTTTTAGTATTGCAGTGTTTCTCAAAAGCAAAAGAGAAAATTGCCATGTAAAAGTAACCTTCCCTACACTAGAAAGACAATCGTTTTATTTTCAAGGATGAGGAACTGAGACCAAAAACATACTGTAAAACTTTATTAGAATAACTCTTATCTTTTAAATCTCCTCACCTAATTCAGACACATTTTCACAGTTAACTATGCTTTGTCCAATCCAGTATACTGGTAACTGACTCAAACAGCTTTACCAAAAATTTTGTTCACAGCTGATAGGGTTTGGCTGTGTCCCCACCCAAATCTCATCTTGTAGCTCCCATAATTCCCATATGTTGTAGGTGGGACCTAGTGGGAGGTAATTAAATCATGGAGGCAGTTTTCTCCATACTGTTCTTGTGGTAATGAATAAGTCCTACAAGATCTGATGGTTTTACAAGGGGTTTCCCTTTTTGCTTGGCTTTCATTTCCTCATGCCTACCACCATGTAAGATGTGCCTTTCACCTTTCACCATGAGCATGAGGCCTCCCCAGTCACGTGAAACTGTGAGTCAATTAAACCTCTTTTTCTTTATAAATTACCCTGTCTCAGGTATGCCTTTATCATCAGTGTGAAAATCGACTAATACAGTAAACTGGTACCAGGTAGTGGGGCACTGCTGTAAAGATACCGGAAAATGTGGAAGTGACTTTGGAACTGGGTAACAGGCAGAGGTTGGAACAGTTTGGAGGGCTCAGAAGACAGGAAAATGTGGGAAAGTTTGGAACTTCCTAGAGACTTGGAGGGCTAGAAGACAGGAAAATGAGGGAAAATTTGGAACTTCCTAGAGGCTTGTAGAATCACTTTGAGTAAAATGCTGATAATGACATGGATAATAAAATCCAGGCTGAGGTAGTCTCAGATGGAGATGAGGAACTTGTTGAGAACTGGAGTAAAGGTGACTGTTGCTATGTTTTTTGTTTTTTTTGTTGTTTGTCTGTTTTTTACTTTAAGTTCTGGGATACATGTGTAGAGCATGCAGGTTTGTTACATAGGTATACATGTGCCATGGTGGTTTGCTGCACCTATCAATCCATCATCTAGGTTTTAAGCCCCACATGCATTAGCAGGGGTCTCCCTCCCCTTGCCTCCCACCCCAAAAGAGGCTCCAGTTTGTGATGTTCTCCTCCCTGTTTCCATGTGTTCTCATTGTCCAACTCCCACTTACAAGTGAGAACATGCGGTGTTTGGTTTTCTGTTCCTGTGTTAGTTTGCTGAGAATGATCGTTTCCAGCTTCATCCATGTCCCTGCAAAAGATCAGAAATCATTCTTTTTTATGGCTGCATAGTATTCCATGGTGTATATGTGCCACAGTTTCTTTATCCAGTCTATCATTGATGGGCATTTGGGTTAGTTCCATGTCTTTGCTATTGTGAATAGTGCTGCAATAAACGTATGTGTGCATGTGTCTTTATAGTAGAATGATTTATAATCCTTTGGGTATATACCCAGTAATGGCATTGCTGGGTCAAATGGTATTCCTGGTTCTAGATCCTTGAGGAATTGTCACACTGTCTTCCACAATGGTTGAACTAATTTACACTCCCACCAACTGTGTAAAAGTGTTCCTATTTCTCCACATCTTCTCCAGCATCTGTTGTTCCCTGACTTTTTAATGATCGCCATTCTAACTGGCATGAGATGGTATCTCATTGTGGTTTTGATTTGCATTTGTCTAATGACCAGTGATGATGAGCTTTTGTTCATATGTTTGTTGGCCACATAAATGTCTTCTTTTGAGAAGTGTCTGTTCATATCCTTCCCCCACTTTTGTATGGGGTTGTTTTTCTCTTGTAAATTTGCTTAAGTTCCTTGTAGATTCTGGATATTAGCCCTTTGTCAGATGGATAGATTGCAAAAATTTTCTCCTATCCTGTAGGTTGCCTATTTACTATGATGATAGTTTCTTTTGCTGTGCTGAAGCTCTTTAGTTTAATTAGATCCCATTTGTCAATTTCGGCTTTTGTTGCCATTGCTTTTGGTGTTTTAGTCATGAAGTCTTTGTCCATGCCTATGTCCTCGATGGTATTGCCTAGGTTTTCTTCTAGGGTTTTTTATGGTTTTAGGTTTTACATTCAAGTCCTTAATCCATCTTGAGTTAATTTTGTGTAAGGTGTAAGGAAGGGGTTCAGTTTCTGTTTTCTGCATACGGCTAGCCAGTTTTCCCAGCTTTTATTAAATAGGAAATCCTTTCCCCATCGCTTGTTTTTGTCAGGTTTGTTGAAGATTAGAGGGTTTAGATGTGTGGTTTTATTTCTGAGGTCTCTGTTCTGCTCCATTGGTCTATATATCTGTTTTAGTACCAGTACCATGCTGTTTTGGTTACTGTAGCCTTGTAGTATAGTTTGAAGTCAGGTAGCTTGATGCCTCCAGCTTTTTACAATTGTCTTGGTTCCATATGAAATTTAAAGTACTTTTTTTTTCTGACTCTTGCTATGTTTTAGCAAAGAGACCTGTGGCATTTTGCCCCTGCCCTAGAGATCTGTGGAACTTTGAAGATGAGAGTCATGCCCTTAGGTTATCTGCTGGAAGAAATTTCTAAGCAGCAAAGCATTCAAGATGTGACTTGTGTGCTGTTAAAGGCATTCAGCTTTACAAGGGAAACGGAGCATAAAAGTTCAAAAAATTTGCAGACTGATAATGCAATAGGAAAAAAAGAAAACACACTTTCTGGGAGAAATTCAAGCCAGTTGCAGAAATTTGCATAAGTGACAAGGAGCCAAATGTTAATCACCAAGACAATGGGAAAAATGTCTCCAGGACATGTCAGAGGTCTTCACAGCAGCCCCTTCTATCACAAGCCCAGAGGTCTAGGAGTAAAAAATGGTTTCATGGGCCGGGCCCAGGGCACCCCTGCTGTGTGCAGCTTATGGACTTGGTGCCCTGTGTCCCAGCTGCTCTAGCCATGGCTAAAAGGGTCCAAGGCATAGCTTAGGCCATGACTTCAGAGGGTGCAAGCCCCGAGCCTTGGCAGTTTCCACATGGTGTTGAACCTGAGGGTGCACAGAAGTCAAGAATTGAGGTTTGGGAACCTCCACCTCAATTTCAGAGGATGTATGGAAACACCTGGATGTCTAGGCAGAAGTTTGCTGCAGGGGTGGGAGCCCCACGGAGAACCTCTGCTAGGGCAGTGCAGAAGGGAAATGTTGGGTCAGTCCCCACTGGGGCATTGCCTAATGGAGCTGTGAGAAAAGGGACCATCCTCCAGACCCCAGAATGGTAGATCCACCAACACTACCAACAACTTGCACCGTGCTCCTGGAAAAGCCACAAACACTCAATGCCAGCCCATGAAAGCAGCTGGGAGGAAGCCTGTACCCTGCAAAGCCACAGGGGTGGAGCTGCTCAAGGCTGTGGGAGTCCACCTCCTGTATGAGTGTGACCTGGACGTGAGACATGGAGTCAAAGGAGATTATTTCGTAGCTTTAAGATTTGACTGCCCCACTGGATTTCAGACTTGCATGGGGCCTTTAGCCCCTTTGTTTTACCAGTTTCTTCCATTTGGAATGAATGTGTTTATCCAATGCCTGTACTCCTATTGTATCTTGGAAGTAACTAACTTGCTTTTGATTTTACAGGCTCATAGGCAGAAGGGACTTGCCTTGTCTCAGATGAGACTTTGGACTGTGGTCTTTTGAGTTAATACTGAAATGAGTTAAGGTTTTGAGGGACTGTTGGGAAGGCATGATTGGTTTTGAAATGTGAGGACATGAGATTTGGGAGGGCCCAGGGGCAGAATGATATGGTTTGGCTGTGTCTATCTCATGTTGTCACAAATATAATTTGAATCCAACTGTTTTCTCATACACCAGTGAATTTATATTATTATGTTTTACTCATAATTAATTTTTAAATAAAAGCTGAAAGTTTCTTGTTTTTTGGTCATCTGTATTTTTTATGCTTTTTTAATGTCTGTATGTTATGTTATATGTATACAGTTTTTCAACCAGAATATATAAAAGAGCTCTATCGGGTTAAGGAGAAAATAACCATTTAATTAATTCATCACAAATATAGAAATTAACCCAAATATCTCTTAGTTCTTATGACTTAAGTAAATCTTTGAAAAATAAGCTGATTTTAAATTTATTCATAAAGCAAAAATAGAGCTGTTTTCAGAATTGTCAGCATACATTTTTTCCTGAGTTTATTGGTCAGACAGGATTATATTTTTCTCTACCAGATGTTTTAAGGTCATAAAACTATAAATCCAGCTTAAAAGCAAAATAATTTTTGTTGATGTAACTTATTGACAAATAAGACTAGTTTAATATTATTGGTTTAATGAAAACAACTGTATCTTCTGAGTTATCAGCTAAGTATCCATATATTTAACTTTAAAAGTCTTACTTAGATGAACACCTGATATTCACATGCTGTTAAAAAAATGATTAGAAGATAATGTGAAATAATTACTAGCTCTGTCTAATGTCTCAGTTTTCATAAAGTATGTGTAATTGTTAAAAATAAATAAATTAGGTAAATGTAAATGAGATTTATAAACTTATCATGTAATTTGAAATCTTACCATTATATTGAATTAAATCATAGACATTGATAAAACATGAGTCATTTCTAAATAAGATAAAATACAGTAACATTAATTGCTAAACATAAATTAATGTTTCTTTATTTTTGCCTTCTTAAATTTTATAAAAAGACAAAAGGCATGTTGGTCAATTAATATCATGTCCTGTTCCACATTAAAAGTTGTTCCATAAAAATCATTTTTAGACATTATAAAATACATATTGGTCCCGAGATAAAAATACATTACAATTCAAAATTTCTTCCTGGCTATTTACTAAAAATTAAAGTTACTAAACATTAAGACTTCTAATTAATATATGTAGTTCCATATACAAAGAAAATGTATATGCAAAAGTAATGTGTATGAGTAAGAATTTTGTGTGGTCTCAAAGATAGGGGGAAGAAAAAGTAAAATTTTGTCCTAAGGTAAAATGAGTGATTGTTCCAATATTTTAAAAAGGGAAATTATAGAACAAAAACTGGCAGGTCTAAGCAAATCATGGAGAGTTTATGAAGGATGGATCTTATAAAGTGAGTTTTGAATGTGATTGAGTTGGCTAGGACTGGAAGGAAATTGTTTGTTTTTCTAATAATTAAGTATTGGTGTCAGGGGTGCACTGATTAAGGACCAAAGTCTGGTACTCTATGTTTGAAATAGTAAGGTTTTCTCAGAATGTTGATCTGCTGTGGGTTTTTAAAAAGTTGCAAGGGGTTTTTATCTTAATTCTGAAATCTGTTTTTTTACATTTTCAACCATTTTCTGAAGTAGAGCTTTTTCTTATTTTACAGTTTCTACCTATTTTCAAATTAGAAGTGTTATCTTCTTCATGTAGGAAAAAAATTCATTTCTCAAGGTAGAATTTTCCTTTTGAAGCTTTTCAGACCCATATCTCAGTGGCTAGGCTTTATATGCAACCCACTCCATGTGATTTACCTTCTGTTCTTTCTTCGTTCCTTAAAAAGGTACATATTGTTGCTTAACTATAGTTCCTCAACTATAGCTAACTATAATTATATAGAAATTTTGAATTGTAATGTATTTTTATGTCATGAATATAATCTCTAAAAACAATTTTTATAGAACAACACTCTCCAACTTTTTTGTTAGTTGTTGCAATTTTTTTTTTAAGTTATACTACTATTGTGGCCCCATGCTGGCCAACGTTTGTCTTAAAGTTTTCTCTGGTTACATGAGACTGTATTCTTGGCTCTTCTTTTTTTTATAATTTAAACTTTTATGTTAGATTCAGCGGGTATATGTTCAGGTTTGTTATATGGGTATACTGTGTGATGATGAGGTTTGGGTTTGGATCCCATCACCTGGGTAGTGAGCATAGTACCCAATAGGTAGTTTTTCAACCCATGCCCTCCTTCTTCACCCCCAAGTAGTCTGCAGTGTCCATTGTTTCCAACTTCTTTTCCATTGTTCTCATTTTTATATCTATGTGTACTCAATGTTTAGCTCCCACTTATAAGTGAGATCGTGGCTTTTCTTGATGTGTCTAAGTTGTTCTACGCAACCAGGCAATTTCACGTGTTTTTACTTTTTCTTTTTCTTTTTTTTTTTTTTTTGAGACGGAGTCGGGCTCTGTCACCCAGGCTGGAGTGCAGTGGCGCGATCTCAGCTCACTGCAAGCTCCGCCTCCCAGGTTCATGCCATTCTCCTGCCTCAGCCTCCCAAGTAGCTGGGACTACAGGCACCCACCACCACACCCGGCTAATTTTTTGTATTTTTAGTAGAGATGGGGTTTCACCATATTAGCCAGGATGGTCTCGATCTCCTGACCTCGTGATCCGCCCACCTCGGCCTCCCAAAGTGCTGGGATTACAGGCATGAGCCACCGCACCCGGCCATGCTTTTACTTTTTCTAAAAGCCATGCATTCCCCTGATCAAGGTACTGGTTTTCTTGTTTACTTTATTCCTTTTTAATAAAGTGTACACTCATAATCTTGGACACATACTCTTGCAGTGTCTAATTGGATTCAAGTACCTTTCCATGAGGTTCAACTTCTAGGTTATCCAAATGGGCTTCCCATAGGAAAGGCAGTCATACTGTAGGAGGCTTTTCACTTACCTTTCAAGTAATCAGCCTAAGAAACAGATATTTTATATTTTAAGATAAGTTCTTGTGCTTGGTGCTGTCTTTATTAGTTTTTTACTACTTAGAAAAACTAGGTCATCTCTAGTACAGGTCTAAGTTTTTTCCCTCTGAACTATGTAACTTTTTATATTTGCTTTTGAAGTCTTTTAATAATCACTCTGATTAAATAATTATCTCACAATGACATCTGATTATATTTTAATTAAATGTTTTAAGTTTTTTTAACATCTTTAACAAACTTCCCCAAAATCAAATTCTAATTTAAGTACTTTTAAGCTTAAATTGACTTTGGGATTTTTCAGTTGGGCCCCAAAAAAACATCAAACAATGCGTCTCCCATGATGCTTATTCGATGGGTTGTATAAAGGCACTGTCAAATAATAAAGTGACACTAGCTCTTACTAAAATTATATTTAGATGGATGCATTATTGATGTGAATGCTTTAACATTTATAAAATTTATAAAGGTCTGATGGTTCTTACTGTGATGCTATCAGTAATGATTTTGGTTGTTATCTTAAAATGCCATACACAATAGAAATAACTAAATTTCTTAATCAATTGCTGAACTTTTATCACATTATAACTGTGACTGTTCTAATTTTTTGGTCATCTACAGTGCTGATTCTTATCTAGTGGCATCTGCAACAAGATTCATAAAAAAGATTCTAGCAAGTACTCCTCAGTACAGGTGTCTAGTAACTTTAAGATCAATGGACTAAATAAAAATTTCTAAAATGCTAACAGGTTCATAAAACTGCTAACCAAGATAATGAAGAACAAAATTTAATTGCCTGAGATTGAATAACTGATAAAAATTATGATTTTTATGACTTTTATTTGAAACATTATTGGTTATTCATTTAAATATTTTGTTTTCCATATTTAAGAAAACTTTCTTTCTTGAGCTGCCTATAGCTTACAGCAATTTGGTAAAGTGCACTTTAATAAACAAAGGTGAAAACATTTACTTTTCTACTTGATCCCTTCAAAACTTGAAAACTATTCATGAGTTTTTTATGTTATGACAGTATGGTTTTTAATAGGATGCAATTATAATTGTTAATTATATTCCCAATATTATATTGGTAGTTATATTCCCAATATTATTATATTGGTAGTTATATTCCCAATATTATTATATTGGTAGTTATATTACCAATATTATTATATTGGTAATATAATTATTTAATATATCACATTTAAAATTAATATATCATATTTTACATTGTTTATACTCATACATACTGAAGATAAAATCTGAAGCCTGCCTTGATTTGGCTTCCTAGCTTCAAAATATTTTTAACAAAGGTCCAATCTGAGATTCAATCATTACGCTTGCTATACTAATATAAACAATCAGGCCAAATCTAATAAATCTGAATTTATGTTACAAACAAATTAGTGTTACTCTAATGATCTTTTGTAAAAATTGGGCTGTCTATAGTATATTGTTTTTAGACTGTAACCCTATGCATTGTTTTTGAGTTTTTATTATCTACCTGTAGGCTGGACAGGATACTAAACTCTCCTAAGTTCCTGTAATTCAATTTTTCTCTCATAGAATTACTAAGAAGAGAAATAGTTATTTCCTAATGCCCTATAAACAAATTACAGTTTAAATTTAGTTTTTAGTTTTAGTTTAAATAAATTTCAGGGGACAAGCCTCACGCCTAGTGTGTGGGCTACACAGAGTTCACCAAACCACCCAGTGACATAATGGGAGACATTCAAACTGTGAAACTGCCAACTTCATGCTGTAGGCAACTTTTCCCAAGAGCACTAAACCAAGACTCCATGTTCTAATAAGACCGTTGCCCCTCTTAATGCCTATCTTTTTCACTTAAATAATAGATTACTTAAGTGAAAATCTGTTTATTATTGTAATAATAATTACAATGAGCTCATAATTAAAAGTTTAGAATCATAACCGATATGAATAACATAACAAAACCTGACTTAAGCAATTCTTAAGTCCACCTGTTGGGTAATTTTGGCAATACCCCCAAGACAACATTTTGTTCTAATTGTACTAATGGTCCTTTCTACAGAGCTGGCACTCTGCTTTAATTCATCTTAATCATGAAATGCTAGTCCATGGCTACAACAAGTCTTCCCACTTCCTCTATGGCTTTTTCATCTGCTGAGTTGATTGCCCTTAGGCATGAGCTCTTGGTTAAAAACCTTTGTACAAATTAAATTTATTATATTGTTGCTGGGTTTTTTTTCTTGTATTTTGCTCTTGATATTTAAGCTCTGTTCTTGTGTTTTGTCTAATCTTTGTAAAAATCAGTTATCTCAACAGGATGATGTTAGCCAAATACTTTGAGATTATTGACAATGCCTAAGAGACTAATAAGGTAGAACTTGATGCTAAACTCCAGGCAAACCTGCCCTAAGAAAGGTTTTGGTTGTTTCATTCTGTTTTTCTTTCTGGCACCTTTGTTACTCAAATGCGGTCTGGGTCCCTGATGTTGACTACCTTACTTCCCCCGATGGGGGACCAGAGACCACCAAGACAGGTCCACTAAGCACCAAAAGACAATTAAACCTAATTTCAAGACAGTTGATCAGTAACATTTTCAGAAAAAGATCTTGATCAAAAGGGGGAAATGTGAGAATTAATGATGTGAACTGAAGTTAACTTGTCCACCCAAGTAGATTAGAGTCAGGAGGCCAGCGGCAGGTGGGAAGCACCGAGGCACAGGTCACTTGCCCAGGGACAATCTCACCAGCCAGCTGCCAAGTCACTTGCCCAGGGACACTATCAACCACCTGCCATGTCAGTTACCCAGCGACAATCTCACCAGCCAGCTGCCAGGTCACTTGCTGCAACCTTAAGGCCATTTTTACGCAGGAGATGCTGAAACAAACTCCTGTGACTCCAAGACTAGTGTTACCCACTCTTGTCACTCACCAATCCGAGCTTGCCAGCTCCCTAAAACCTTGCTAGTGCCAATGAATTTTCTTTCACAACAATGCATAACATTTTTCTTTCTAAGAAGACCCTTAATCTTCTTTCTTCTTTGGACATACTGAAGACCACCTAGTCTGTGTGTATGCTTCAAGCTGAAGTCTGTTCTCTAAAATAAAACATTTTATTTAGAGATTCATGTATATATTTTTATTTGACTTTGACAATACTCATATGCCACCTCAGAAGCAAAATGTTTTTAAAAAAGAGAAGACGGCTTTGGGAAAACCATCACATAGGTTCTATTTTTATGTTTATCTATATACATAACTGGGATATTCAGTCAAAAAAATAAAATATTTCCCCTGACTTGTGATGGCCATTGGCAATTATAAGAAAAGTCATCCCAGAATTGAAAAGTTCAGCCATGCCCTGCCCCATGGGCCAGGTTCGTCTGCTAGAAACACTCAGACAGCAAGAATTAAATAGATCCTCATCTCTGTTTTCTCAGTGTTGTGTTTGGAACTGAAAGTCTTCTCCTCCCTTCTTAATGGTGTTAATCACATCTTTACCAATAGAATTCAAAAGGCTCCCTTTATTGCCCTCACAATATGCTCTCCTGAGGCAAATAATTTAGACTCAAGTAACTGCCAAGATTACTGGAAACAATAAACCATATTTACACATGCCTGTTAATGTTTTATGTCTGAAAGAATTCTTATAAAATAGACACCCAGTATCTAGAATCATGAGAGATATGGAACCTCCTTTTTCATGTTTGTTTTGTATTTTCTTTTACAGGTGAAAGGTAAAAGGTAAAACTTTATATTTTTATCTCCTTATTTCCTTAAGATCTTCTAATTTTAGGAAAATATTGTATCATGTTTTCACCCTCCACAAACAATCATCCTTTTTTCCAGAAATATCTTGACACCCCTTCAAGAATTCGTCTTCTCATGAGGTGGTAGTGGTGGCTCTGGCTGTGTCCCCTGTGGTCTCCTGCCTTTCCCTGGCCCAGGAGTGGGCACATAACCGAGTGGGACCACAGCTTGGAGTCTGGAGTGAGAATAGGTGGGAAGCTCAGTGGAGAGCATATCTGGCCACCTGGCCTTGGAGTTGTCCTGTCCTGACGGATGCAGGACGACTGAGCCTGTACCTGAGCCCACACCTCCTCCTGCTGCCTGGGGATTCTGCAGGCCACCACCACCCCCACACATTCCCAATGCTATTAAGCATGCCACAGTTATTTTCTGTGGCTTGCAACCAAAAAACTCTAATAACTGATACAATTCTGCAAAGCCAACAGTCACAGACTACCAATGGCAATGAGAGGAGACCACATTCCAACAGACAATGTGATGAGCATTTAAAGAAAGAATTACCTATGTCTGAGTGAAGACCTATGACACAAAACATGCAAGGAAAGTGGGTTGAGGTTGGGAACACAGGAAATATTTTCATGAAGTTTAAATGGTTCATGCAGATTGAAGCCAGATCTGGCCTCCATGTCCTCCGGTCTCCCCTGCCACGTCAGCCACGGAATGGATGCGTGGACAGCAACACGTGCCGTCACCCAAGCTCAGCAGGACCCTCGCCTCCCAGGCTGGGTACTTGGAACTAAGAGATTGTTTACCTCTCCTGTTATTCATTTGAAACACAAACTTTGATAGCCATGATTCATCTTAATATTTAAGAGAATGGTTCCATTCGCTTTGATAGGCATGTTTTCTAATCTATTTTAAAATACTACTTTACAATAACATATGGAAATTTGCACCTGGGGTACACATTAGTGGTGCTGTGTGTACATTTTATTTTTGGATAACTGTAAGATGGAAAGATTGAGAGATGTCTGGAAGGCTGGGTGCTCTGGCCCTGCTGACCAACAGGAAGTCCATGGCAGAGGTCATGTCCATAGCAGTAAGAACGGAAATACTAGATCTAAGCCAGCAATCCTGCAAGGGACCTGGACGACACACATAGGCTGAGGAGGAGCCACAGAACTCAGGACAGACCCTTCAAAGGCAGGGAGCTCAGGCCTGATGTCATCGCTCAGCCACCAAGGACATGCACATGAAGGTGATTCCTAGCAGCTCTTGGGTCCTCATAGCAGAGGCAGCTGCCTCCAATAGAAGACTTCATGTATACTAAGAACCTTGTCCTTCTTTGAGTCCACAAAGCCTCCCAAGAGGTCCAAAACAGAGTCATTCAGGCCTGGGTTTCCAACCTGGCATTGCCACCTCCAGCAAGGCATGTAGGGATGTCGATTTCATTATTTATAAAAGGAAGATGGCGGCATAGACATGAGCTCCTTGCCATAGCCCCTCCTTCAGCTGAGCAGGTTGCAGTCAACGTGCTCAGATGCTGGATGCCAACGCTGGCTCTATTCCCAGGGTCTGGGGCTGAAGTGTGTGAGACTCCCAGTCACGTGTCCAGATGGCTTTGCAAATGGCCATGATTCCATCCCCACAAGCACAGGTGCTCCGACAGATCCCTATTTGCCCATATCCTTTATCTAACTCCCTCAAAAACTTACGCACTCCTGGCGTGTAATGAGTCTGCCACCCACTCCATCACCTGCCCACCCTCTACTTCCCAGGAGCCAAATAACTGCCCTATATATGCATCATCAAATGATGGTCTCCTCTAAAAAGAATGTGTTTGGCTCTAGACTGTGCAGTGTGTTTGTCCCTCATTAGCCTGTGTCTGCTGCCAAGGGCATTCATCATACAGCCCCGTGTTGGATGATTTCAGCAGCACTCAACTGTAAGATGGGTCTCTTTGGGATCCTTTGATGCAACTCAAGAAGCATTTCTGAGAGTCCCTGCTGTCCCAGCTCCATCAGGGCTGGCCAGAGCCGGCAGGGGCCACACGTCTGAGGCCAACCACAGCTGCCTCCTTTACAAGCAACATCTCCAGAGACCCAAGCCAGTGATTGGCGCCTTCACTTTAGAGGTTGACTTATGAGCCAGTCCTCAAGAGATGGTGGACTGTTTTTTTGTTTTTGTTTTTTTTTTGGTCTTTTGTTGTTTTGCAACGGTTTAGATTTTGCAGCTTCAGAAACAACCAGATCCTGCTAGAGGCAAAATCCAAGTAAATCCAAGTGAAGAAAGTGTATATACAGGGGTAGACAGCCCTGGGCAGGGGCCTCTGTCATTCCCAGGGTCTGAGGCAAACAGTGTCACTGTTCTTACGTCAAGTAGCCCAATCCTGGGCTGCCCTTTTGCCAGAGGCTGCACAGCCCTCTGTGCATGCAGGAATCAGGCATGTTCTCTTCTGTCCTCCTCTGCAGAATGAGGACAATACTATCCCTTACCTGTAAGCTCAGGGTGAGGATCAAGTGTGTTCAAACAGGTAAAGAGCTTAGAAGAGTGTCTGGCACACAGGATGGGATTCGTGTGTCCAGTCCTTATCAACTTCAAATACAAACAATAACGATGGCTGGCCTGCCATGGTCCCAGCCCACTGAGCTAAGTAAAAATACCAAACTCACTGTAGGAAAAGCAAAAGCGTGACGCTATCATAAGAATTGTCACACGTGCAGATGATGGCTTGGGTTCTAGTTCTTAAGTCTTCTAATTTGCTGGTTTTGTGTTGATACTGAATAAATTTAGAGCCCTGCCTACTTTCACTGAGACTACGGGGAGTCCTCTGTGCTGCTGGAAAATCCCTAATAAATGCACAGAGGAGACTTCCTGGGGTCTCCACCGCAGGTCATGATCATGAGCCTGGACCGCGAAGGTGTAGGGTCTCCGGTGTAATTCCCACTTCCACCACTAGCAACCAGGCCGTAAATGCCACCCTCTGCCCGTTTCCCCAGCTGTAAAACAGGATTAATTGTAGGTCCTACATTATGGTGGTGTTGGGAGAACTGAATGAGTTAATGTGTAGATAGTGGCCATCACCCAGCAAGCACTCTGTGAACGTTAGCTATTATTACAAACGAAAATCTAAAAACAAGATTAGCCATTGCCATGGAGCTTTCCTGTCAGTCTCTTCTGAAAGTCCAGGGATGAAAGGAACTATGAAATGCACCTGAGAGCTCCTCTGGGCCCGCCCTGCTTCAGCCGCCAGCACTGCACCTGCGCTCTGCAGTCCCTCCCATCACAGCGGAGGTCTGGCAGCACATCCCTACCTGCAGCTGCAGACCGAGGCGGTGCTCCCAGCTCTCGAAGCTTCTCAAGGAATCCGGCAATAGCTGGTGACGCCTGGACCCCCGAGCCCTGACTGAGTCTTTGCAGGCTGGGCTGGGTGGGGTGGGGGGAGGCAGGACCCTGCAGGCCCCCCTCCCTCTGCAACAGAGCCGACTGCCCCAGCCTGTGATTTGTGTTCACACAGGCTCCACAATGAGGTGTGGCACTTAATGAAAGGGCTCTGTCACTTACCCAGTGAAACAGCGAGTCTGAAGACCAAAGAACTGGTTACTTCTTGTACGTGAGGCAGGACGACCTGAGCTCCAGCCCAGAACGAATGTCACTTACCCAGTGAAACAGCGAGTCTGAAGACCAAAGAACTGGTTACTTCTTGTACGTGAGGCAGGACGATCTGAGCTCCGGCCCGGATGGAGGGCGAGCACTCAGCTCCCTTCAGTTCAGCACAGAGGAGCAGACCTGCTGCTGAGCTGCCGTGCAGCACGAGCTGGGGGAGTGGGAAATCATGACCCACAGGTTTGTCTTCAGAGAGCCTGTTGAGGGTGGCATGGACGGGCACCTGAGCACCCAGGTCAGAGGCAAGGTGGGGGGACTTCTGGGAAGCCAGTCCTGAGTTAAAGGACTCTGGAAGCCCAGGGCAGGACCAGGGTGCAGGGAAGGTGGGCAGGGGCCGGGCACAAGGCGAGGTCTGGCTTCTGTGGTGTGATCCAGGACTTCTCAACATTTCCTTACCATGGCACACACAGAAACAGAAAAGTCTGTGGCACACCGGCGCAAACCACAGGATTTGGGAGCATCTGCAGGGGGCAGGAGGGAGAAAATGCCTTCTTTATGTTATGTAATCGTGAAAGAAAAGTAAAACACAAAGCATGAGGAAAGATCTTAAAAGGTTGAGTTTGAACAATACTTCCAGCAAAGGTCTACTCAAACTTTAAATGAAAATTTTAGCTTGTTCTTACAAACATAACTCTTTTACGCCAAGCTTTATGGGTAAATTGGCTACAAGAATTTCCTGACTCAGAATTTAAGGAGTCACTGTGATAACCACTTGGTTATAACATTATTAATAGTATAACAAAATAGCATTCTTGTATTGAGAGACAACAGTCCTGCTTTCACGCTTAAGTGATTTATAAGCGGCCACTTCTCCTGGTTGACTGAATGTCCTGTCTGGCCATTACACAAAAATTGGAAAAGTTGGTCTTTCTAAAATGGGCTGAGAAGCATGTGATCATTCTATAAATCTTTTTTTATTTTCTCTCATTGAAAAATGTAGTTGAAATTTCTTATGATAATGCAAAAAGATTTCCAATCTAATGGCATTTTTAAAAATCAAGTATTTCAAAGTCACAATAAAATTTTTCCATAAGAAGATGCAGGTATTTCTGTACTAATTTTTTTCTTTAGGATTCATATTATAGCACTAACTACACATGACTGGAAAACCAAATTTAACAACATTTTTCCAAAGTTGAATTTTTGCTTCACACTTATAAGCTGTGTTTTTATGTTAGTATATTTCAATTATACGCAATTTAAATATGTCAGGGGAGAAAGCCAGTTTTTGAAAAAAATACTATCCTCAACAAATCTTTTATAAAAAGTTTTTCTTCAATTTTTTTAAATGTTTGATAAAACTTCCTGGGGTCATCAGGCATTTTAGTGGGAAATCTCTGGGCGGTCTTCAGATTCCATTTCTTCTCTTGAAGCTAAAACTGGACAAAGCAATAACGACTTGGATTTCAACAACCCATCGTTGAGCGTGGAAGTCCAATTTACAAGTAATTCTGTGTTGTTTTGTTTTTACATAAGGAGACTCTGTGATTACTACTGTGCAATACTGGAGTCTAGGGATTTTCAGAACAAACTCTCAAGTGGAGGCCATCACACCTCCTCTGACTTCATCCACAGGGCAGGTGGACCGACACGGGTGGGGTTTCCATCAATCTCATTTGTCTCAAGTATTCAAGTACTACTTTGGATATTTACTTGAGTTGTTTGTTTTGGTACTTCCTTCAGGACAAATTATTTTCTTCCAAGAATGTCTCTTCAGGGATTCTAACTGAGGCTATTAACAATCACTAATGTCTATATACAGAATAATTCATCTGCAATAAAAACTTTTTAAATCAATTTCTGGGTCAGAGTTGGGAAGTCAATGAGTTGGATTTTATACTTACTTCCCTCACCAAAAATGATACAACAGTAAGGGGTTCCTAACTAAAACTCTATTAGTACTTCAGAATTTATACTAAATCTACTCTTGAATATTTCCCTAGGTCAAACATCTCTCAATACAAGAATGCTATTTTGTTATACTATTAATAATGTTGAAGTGCATAAGATTTTATAATATACTAATATTTTACATGTATTTTCTCAAACTCCTGACCTCAGGTGATCTGCCCGCCTCAGCCTCCCAAAGTGCTGGGATTACAGGCGTGAGCCACCGTGCCTGGCCATATTTTACATGTGTTTTCTATCGGGCAATTGGTGGGATCATTTCTTTTATCATTCATAGTAGTGTTTAGGCCATTTTTTTCCTTTTTTCTTATTACCACCATTTGGGACAGGGAGTATGGTTGCTGTGCTGTTTTTGCTGTTGTTGATTTTCTATCTCTCTCTCTCTCCCCCTCTGTCTCTCTCTATGTGTGTGTGTGTGTGTACATATATATACATATATATATATTTTTTTTTTACTATTGTGCAGATACAGTTGAGGTGCATAAAGAGAAGGAGTATGATGTGCAAGGCACACATCTGTACTCAGCTGAGTGCCACAATACACAGAAGCCCGAAATAGCTGTCGGAAGCCAGTGGTGGCTGCACTGCTGCTCCTAATATACACTTCCTTACACCTGTGTCCTGAGCCCTTTGCCGAGTGACTTGGCTGTGCCCCTGGTGAGAAGAGGTGAACATTCCCCTTCATCCCATTCACCGACCTGCACGTGGCCGTGTGGCCTACTCTGGACTACAGCAGACACTGGGAGAGCCTACAGATGGGCTTGCAGTTTGCTGGCATCCTGCACTTTTGTCCTCTGCCATAAGCAGAACCGATCCAGGTGGGCACTTGTCCCACAGTGAGGAGACACCTGCAGGGCTCTAACCCATGTCCAGAGCAGAGCCCGGCCCACCCTTGTGCAAAGCCACCAACATTATCACGGCAAGAGTGCATGCAGGCTCTAACTCCCCCTCCAAAATCTCTTCCACCCTTTGTTTCCTTATCATATCACAGCCCACACCAAAAATTATCACTAGCTGGCATATAAGAACTAAAACATAGGTCATATTTTCTACGTTTAGTCAAAAAACTTGCCTACGACGTGTATTGTTTCAAAGGCTGACAGTTTCTCTCCAGTCGTGGTTTTTTGGCAATAGGAGCAATGGATGTCTGGGATGAAAACTCTGCCATATAGAATGTAGCCTACAGAGCACATATTCAGATTTATGCCCTCTAAATGGATTACTACATTCTGAATGGCATTAACTTTCCAATGAGTAAGAGCCACTCATTCACCTCTCTCCTCTATTCCCAGTCCTTGAAATAGTTGATTTCAAATGTTTTCGCCTAAGGTAAAGGACGATATATGCAAAGATTTTGTACAAACTCCAGGGGAATTCCCGAGAAATCTCACAAAGTTTGAATCTATGGAGACAAAGGAAAATTGTGCAACGAGTGGTGTTTTCTTTCACATAGTGCAACAGACAGGATCACATGCCTCCAACGTGGGAAGGGGAACACGTCGACCCTAGGCAAGCAGAGGGCCTTAGCATGCTGACTCTGCAGGCTCATCCTGGGGCCTGAGCAGCCGTGTGGGCACCAGGACTGCAGTCCTTTCCCCTGCCTGCCCCAGCCCCACCATCTCTTGCCTGGAGGTCATTTGGCCACCCTCTTAGTGTCAAAGGCAGAAGCTATGAGAAAGAAGGATAGGAGAGGGATGCAGGCCAGTTTTCAAATCCGGCAGGAGGAGCAAGGTCCCAGGGAGCATGTGGTGGAAGGTGAGCATCCCGACCTAGGAAGGCATTTCCGAATGCAGGGAACACAGTCACACCAAAGCGTATGTCCATAACCATCGTGGAAACTAACTAGGCCTTCTGACGAGAAATACAGGAGGGAGAGCCCATGCACACTAAACTACCACAATATTTGAGCAACAGAGCGAGAAAGAAGCCAGCACCATAATTTAATCTTAGCTTAATATGGTGCTTGACTATTTGGGGTGAATAATTACTCAATATTTTAAAATTTTCTTTGTATATTTTAATTTATTACCTTTCTTCCAGAAGTCACACTCACCAAAATCTATTCTTTTGCAATTATACCAATGAAATTAGAGATATGGCCTCTGACCCTTTCCCACTTTTGAGTCTAGGACTTTAAGGAAACTACAACATCACTACGAAGACTGGGGAGGAACAGTGTCATGGGCACCGCTCTGCTCTGCATGAAGGAGTCCGACAGCTGCCAGCGGAGAGCTTTGGTGGTGCCAAATCCCCTGGAGAGAGGAGGCTGCAGCCCCAGGCAGCAGGGAGCCCTGGAGGAAGCTGCCTCTGCAGACTCGCGGGAATGCCAGCTCCGGGTTTCATTCCTTTGTTCACTGCTGCTTCCCAAGTGCCAGACGGAGCCTGGAACTCAGTGGCTGCTCAAAAGATATTGTTGAATGAGTAAATGAACGGAATTGCACAGGAGTGAGGCCACAGTTCTACAGTTGAGCTGCCTGTCACGGCCCTCACCCAACCACCACTGCTGGAAATGTGCAGACAGGGTGTGCCTCTCCCGTTTAAGGGAAATGTATTGAGATCATTCACATACATGGCACGTGCTCAGGGAGCCCCCCAGGATGACAGAGCTCACCCATCACCCCACAGAACGTCTCTGCCCCATCCAGGCAGGCCCCAGAGTACACTGGGTCTGGCTTCTCTAGTCAGAGGCGGTTTGAGTGAGTCTAGAGACTTCACAGAATCTGGGTCACAGAGCATGCACCCTTTTCCATCTGGTGTCTTCCACTCAGCGTAGCGGTCCCGAGATCCAGCGTGTCTCTGCTAGGATCAGCGGTTTGCTCCTTGGTGTTGCTGAGAAAAATTCTACTGCATGGAACACCACCATCTATCCACACTGGATAGACACCAGATGAGTGCTTCCGCCTGCTGTGAATGAAGCTCCTATGAACAGTCTCATATTAGGTATGAAAGGAAAATAAATCAATCACTAAACAAAGGGGAAAGTCAAGCTGGGAGCTGCCTCCCATTCTATTCCTAAATAAGATAGCTACAAAGATAAAAACGCTGTTCCTCCCTCACAATTTGCTCACAAGGAACTTCCTTGTGGAACAAGGACAGACAGAACTCAGTCATCCCTCTGCTCACGAGACAAACACAGATCGGAATGCTTCCTCCGCCCTGTTGTTTCACCCAGCCAGACTAAGGCATACGTAACTATTCCAGTAAATTGTGCATTCGGTGAAAGGCTAATCAGAAACTTAAAAGAATGCAGCCATTTGTCTCTTATCTACCTACAACCTGGAAGCCCCCTCCGTGCTTTGACTTGTCCTGTCTTTCCAGATAGAACCAATGTACATCATACATACAATGATTGATGTCTCATGTCTCCCTAAAATGTATAAAACCAAGCTGTTCCCCGACCACCATCACCAGGACCTCCTGAGGCTGTGTCACGGCACGTCCTCAACCTTGGCAAAATAACTTTCTAAATTTATTGAGACTTGTCTCAGATACTTTTTGGTTTACAAAGGTGTTTGTGGACATGTATATTCATTTCTCATAGATAAGTACCTAGAAGCTGAATTGCTTAGACATGAGTAGATGTATGTTTAACTTTTTGAGAAACTCCCAAACATATTTCCAAACTACACCGTTTTACACTCTGTCAGCAGAATTTAAAAGTTTCCACTGAACCACATCCTTGTCAACGTTTGGTATTGTCAGTATGTTTAAGTTATTGATACTGTTCTAGTGAATGTGTAGAGACATCTCGTTTTGGTTTTAATTTGCATTTTCCTAATGATGAATAATACTGAGAAATTTTTTCTTTCATATTGTCATATATGTGTCTTCTTTCTTAAAGTGCCTAGTCAAATATTTTGCTCATTTTTTATTGCTTTTTATTATAAACTGTGTTTTTTTTAAATATTATCTTAACACACGTCTTTTGGCTGATACAATATTGTAAATATTTTCTCCCATTCTGTGGTCTACTTATTGTTTCCTAATGCTGTCTTTTGAAGAGCAAAATATTTTTCTCCATTTATGGAGACAAGATGGTTAACTTAGCTATTCCAAAATGTTTTTAAAATTCTAGTTTGTTTTAAAACAACCACAGCAAACTGCATGGATTTGTTCCACATCTTTGAAAGAAAAACATTATTTTATTTATTTCACAGTGGAAGATAAGTCAGTAAGGCCCCACTTCGGCAGGTTTTGTTTTCGTTTCCTCATGCCTCTGCAATGCTCGGAGTCACCCACGCCTTACTCACTGCGGCTGGAACGAACCCAGACTCCTCACTCCTCCCACAGCCTCTGGCGCAGGGCGCTCCTTGCTTGAAAGAAACGTTTGCGATTTTTAGTGGAAACGTCCGTGTTTTCTTGGTAACTGGTAAATGGCTGTAGATTACAGACACGCGGTCCTTTGTACGTAACAGAAGGCTTTGAGTGTTTCTGTGAGGATCACCCTGTGAAGAAACGGCTGCAGTGAAAGCAGCCGAGGCGGGACGCAGCCCTGGACGTGGGGTCAAAGAGGAGCCGTGCGTGGGGTCAGAGAGGAGCCGTGCGTGGGGTCAGAGAGGAGCCGTGCGTGGGGTCAGAGAGGAGCTGAGTTCAGGACGGGCATGGCAGCCGCAGGAGGAGGGCAAGGCGGAGCCCGGGAGGGGCAAAGTGGACAAAGCCAGGGCTGGAGAGGGGAGACCCAGGATCAGCACCACGTTCCACGGGGATGGCACAGAAGCCTGAGAGGCCACGGCCAAATGTGGAAATTGGCTTTGCCAAATCTTGCATTTCAGAGAGAAAAGGCAATATGGCATTAATGCTTGCCTTGTTTAATTTTCGTAATTTTCCCTTTCTTCCTGCCAATAGCTTGCTTTGTTACCCGGAGAGTAGCCACAGTTTTAGCTCACAGTGATGTCAACTTGAAGCTTCTCTCCACAAGCAGCTGTGACCTCAGCTGCCGTGCAGTCAGCTTCCCCGGCCTCCCTCCCCAGCCAACCTGGTCTCCCAGGCACAAGGCTGGACGCTGGCTTCAGAGTGGCTGCAAGGGCACGGCCCCCAGGCCTAGGGCTGATCAGCGTGAACAGTACCCAGCACACTTGCTTCAAAAAGTAAGAAGAAATAGAACACAAGCTGCTTGTTTTCATGACTATAGCACAAACTATAAAACAAAACATCTTCCTCCAGAACACGGCAAGCTGGATGGATAGTGATCTGGACAAAAATTTGCTGTAGGTTTTGTAACTGGGGTTCAGTGAGTACCAGGCTCCCCAGAGCATACATGTGGAGACAGTTAAGTTGATCCCATTTTCCAAGATTCAGAGGAGATGTATTTATATTAGGAATATAAACTTGCTATTAATGCAACTTCAGAATGTCCAGGTCATCCGTTGGGAAAAAAAAAAGAGTAAGTCTAGGGCTGGTTCGTGCTGTTGCTACATGGAGGGAATCCACATCCAAGCCTGCCGCTCACATGCTGGGACACATTGCCTCAGCCTCCATCTCCGGGAGTCCCACGCTTTCTCTCCTGGGTTGTCCCACTATTCCTTTTCAAGTCCTCATGTTAGTGACAGTTCAATTTTCTCTTCACCTTCAAAATTGCAGAGAACCTAATTTCTACTGACCAGTCAAGCTTGTTTCATTTATCTTCCATGTTAACTTCATTTCAATTAAAATGTTAACCATCTGGAATCTTTGGCCTCTTATGTGACAAAAATAGGCATTAAATTGTATCATTTCTTAAATTATCTGTTGAAAAGTCCAAATACGTTACTGAATATGATACAGATTAATAAGAATTTGGGCTCATTAAATGTAAGATAATTTCATAGCTTAAGGTAATTTCACACCCCAAGGGACTTATAACCTAAACACAAAGCAGATAACCAACATTAACTGTCAGCTGTCCACTGGAGAACTATCTCAGACAAAAAAATAAAATTTGGATTAGCTCTCCATGGTGCACAATACTTTCATGAACCATCTCTTTTGGGTTGGCAGCTGCAGTGTGTTCTGAGAGTATGTTAATGCTACAATAACAGTAAAAATAAAATTAAGTTGGGAACATACAGAAAAAAAGAAATTGATTACATTATTCCTAATGACGACCTGAATCAAAGTTGGCACTAAATAAATTTTTGTCAGAAAGGAGAAAAGAAATGAGAGAAAAAAAATAGAGGAGGCAGGATTTTATATTCTGCTCCCTTTTTGGAAAAACATATTTGTGTGAGCTATATGAAATTGCCATTCAAAACCATTTGCATGTTGGTCATTGGGTATGGCTCAGTCTAGTCTTATCACCACGGAGATATCTGCTAGGTATCTGAGAAAGATTTCTTGGTGGTCCTGTCAAACGGTGAGTTGGTGCTGCCACCTGGTTCCTCCAGGCTGCTTGACCTGCATGTGGGTACATGACTCACACAGGTTATCTTTTTCTCCATTAAGTAGCCAATCATTTGCCAAACAGTGATAACAGCACCTTTACTCTGAAAACACCCAGGCGTCCTCCTTCAATAAGTCTGAAATACACACAGTTTTCTTTAAGCTAAGGAAAAAGAATGAGCTCCCACATCTGCAAAGAATGCCTTAAACAGAATGTCAAAAACGAACAGATATTGTTTATTCCAGCATGTTCAGACCACCCCCCTCGGTGGCCAGACTTGGGACCACGATCACATTCTTGCTTTGTTGTCTAAAGAACATGGACTTGCCAAAGTTGTGCAAGCCCCATGACATGTGCCACATGATATGAATCATCTTATCACGCAAGCACCAGAAGGAATCTTCACAGCCTGTAATTACGGAGACAGCAGGCTAGACAGAGCCGGGGCTCATCCTTCCTCCCCTGCACATCCCTGGCTGGGCTGCCAGGGCCGCAGGTGGACAGCGCCTGTCCACAGGTGTGTGCCCAGCCGTGGGCTCCTCACCAGCCTGCGTCCACTCGGTCGGTGAAGCAGGACCACCACAGACCAAGAAAGCTGTCCTGGGGCATGGGTGAGCGAAGACTGCGGGCTCTGGTACCAGGCGACCCAGCCTCGTGTCTGAACCTGGACTTTCCTTGAGACCTGAGCGCCCTGGCCTGCAGCTGAGCCCTCCCGGACACCTTGGCTGCACTGTCCTGCGTGAGGTGCAGCTGGAAAGCCTGGCTCAGTCCTCGTCACACAGACCTTGGAAAAGGCCAGGGCCTCTCAGCCTGATCAAGTCGACAGACTTTGCATGGGAAAAGTATGCATTTAAATGGATTTTCCAAGACAGAATGTCATGGCTTCTCTCTGTGGCACAGCTCTTGACAAATATTTGGAAAGTGAGGCTAAGAATAACAACAATGCCTATCAAACACACAGGTCTATTAGAACAATGAGACGATGAATTGGAATCAAGTGAAAACTAAAAAGCTCTACATAAACATGTTATTTTTATTACTACCTTTTGATGAAGGCAGAGCAACCAACCAGTTTTACGTTACAACACACTGTTCACTACTTCAGAACATTTCATTATGGATAGAATAGTACAGATAAAAAATAAACATGATACATCCCACCATTAGGCAGATCTCTAAGGCATCCACTCACAGCACCACCTACTCCTCCTCTGAGTGGTGTGGGGAGCACTGCTGATCGGAACCAGGCAGGGAAGCCTCTTGAGTCTACAGCGGCCAAGTCCTTCACCCCAGGCCAGAGGCCACACCAGAGCCCTGCCTTCCATGCCCCCTGGCTTTGTTCTCTGCTTTCCTGGCTGCTGTCTTCCTAGAAAGTCTTCATGGGCAGAGGACTTATACTGCTATTCTTGTGCTGCAACCTGACACAGCTCTCTTCCTAGCAGTGGCTTTGCCAAGTTTGTTTTGTCCTAAGTCTTCCCCTGATAGAGGTCTCTAATAGATTTGGTATTTTACATATTAGAGTTTTCTTCTTTGACATTTATTCAGCAATTATTATTTAGATTAAATAATTTTATATGTCTTAAAGTCACATTTGACATTGGAAAAATTTATATAAAAACCATAGCAATATGTGTCAGAAACAATATGTCAAAATTTTAAATGATTTACTGAAATTAAGAATATTAAATAAGACTCTGGGCTTTCTTGCCCTACATCTGCTTTATTTATCTATTTTTAACTAGTTTTAAATAAATTTCATTTTAACAGAGGGGAAACAATATATTTTAAAATGTTTAGGTAACTCTAAGTATTGGAAAAATAAAAATGAGTTATTCTAAACTTTTGCTTCTCAAAAATATTACAAGAAAAATGCATGCACATTTATGGTCGATGTGTGAAAGTTCCAGTAAGGATCCCAGGAAGTCAACCCTGTGACATTTCTTAGAAGGTGAGGTCACAGCACACTGCGTCTCTTGTGAAAATAGAGACAAGTGGTGGCTGGTGAAGCTCTGGGTGGGATGAAAGCCCCCAGCTCCCTGGTTTCACGGATAAAAGAGACCACTCTAGATCAGGGCATTCCGGCTGGTCCCAGGAGTCCTCACATGGGGCATCACAGGCTGCTGAGGTTATCTGGAATCTTGAATTGCCTTGGAAGCATCCTCACTCTTCTAGGATCTTATAACCGTGGGGTCCTGGGATCTTAGGAGTCTGATACATGCAGAGTCAATTCCCAGGACAGCTATTTATCTCTGATGAACGTGTCCAGGCAGCCTGTGGAGCCCTGCCTCAGTTGTTCAATCATCAACTGTGGGAGGAGGGCCCAGAAGCCATGCTGTGCACAGAGACAAAGGTCCTGGGACAGAGGCCATGCTCACCATGCAGAACCCATGGGCAGAGGCCACGGTCACCACACAGAACCCACGGGCAGAGACCACGGTCACCACACAGAACCCATGTGCAGAGCCCATACTCACCACACAGAACCCACGGACACAGCCCATGCTCACGACACAGAACCCACAGGCAGAGGTCACGCTTACCACACAGAACTCATGGTCAGAGGCCACGCTCACCACGCAGAACCCACAGGCAAAGGCCACACTCACCAAGCAGAACCCACAGTCAGAGACCATGCTTGGCACGTGGAACCCATGGGCAGAGGCCTCACCATGCAGAACCCACGAGCAGAGGCCACACTAACCATGCAGAACCCAAGGAAGAGGCCATGCTCACCACGCAGAACCCACACTCACCATGCAGAGCCACGTGCAGAGGCCACGCTCACCACGCAGAACCCACGCTCACCATGCAGAGCCATGGGCCGACTAATCAGAAGACCAGAGCCAGTTAGGACTGTTAACTGCTTTATTTTCACTGCCCAAAAGAAATTCTCTTTTTTCTTCCAACTCTAATTATCAAACAAATACTATATTATGTTTTATTGAAAGATATTCTGTTTTAACTTTACCAAATTCTGTGCAGAAGTACTGGACGCCATTTCCATTTTCCCAATGAGGGGGATCCCTTTTAAGGAGCAGAAAGACATAAAACTCTGACATGGCACACACAGGGGGGAGGAGCTTGCATAAGGGGGAAATCTGAAGCAAGTCTCAAAGTATGAAAAACAGTTGCTGCTTCTGGCCCCCTGATGGTTGAACCACTACTTCTTACTTTTAAGTTGTTCCTCACAGCATTCCTGGACCCAGCTCACAGGTCAGTGGTTACTCAGCTAGAAAGAGCTGGAGTTTACCATCCAAGGTAGCTGTGGCAAGCTGTAATTGAAAATAAAATACCATGTAATTCCAATCACCTTTTATTAATTGATAACTCTATAAGAAAATAAGCCCAAAGTGTGTTATTTTCCTTATTTTTAATGTTCTGGAACATCGAGTAAAATACATTAACATAGTAGAATCTATATATACAACAGATATTATGCTGATAATTAATTAATTCAAACTACATTTCACTGCTGTTTTAATAATTTTAGGTGCCCTGGTCAGAGCCGGTCCCTCTATGGTGCACAAAAGGGCATGGAACATCCTGGTTAGTGCCTACACACCTCCTTCCAGGCAGAGCTGAGGAGCTGGCTGCAGGAGAGCACTCCTGACGGAGGAGGAGGAGGAGGAGGAGGAGGTGGTGGTGGTGCCAGGAATCCACCCCACCCAGATAGCAACTGTACTGGCAAACTCTGATGTACGTACTTCCAGTACTTTGAATTTATGGAGTCTGTTGAAGGCTTGCAACTTCCAGAGGAAGACTTGAACTATAAACTGTGGTTAATTTTTGTCAACTTCAGATTCTGGCACATTAGCAGCTCCACCTCCCTGACCCCACCCCCATGCACACCTTTCAAAAGTGGTCTGCACAGGGCCTGCAGAACCCAGGATGCGCAGAAAGCACCCATCCTCCAAATGTCAGGGACCTGTTCTCTGATCAGCGATGGATGCTTCTTCTTACAGAGGGTGCAAATAGGCGAGCAGCCATTGTTACCGTTCCCGCATGGCTACAAGCCCCTTTCCTCCAGGAGAAGCAACTTCCAGGGCATTGAAGGAGTCAGCGCCCTTGACCCTCCTTCAATTTTCTCTTCCCCCTATAGGAGCCAGACAGTAAAAAATGTATAGGAGCCAGACATTCAAAAACAGCTATGTACTTGGGAAAAATTAGAAAGTGACTGTGGAGGCCAAGGTGGGTGGATCACTTGAGGTCAGGAGTTCAAGACCAGCCTGACCAATGTGGTGAAACCCCATCTCTACTAAACACAAAAATGAGCTGTGTTGTGGCAGGCACCTGTAATCCCAGCTGCTCAGGAGGCTGAGACATGAGACTTACTTGAACCCAGGAGGGGGAGATTCCAGTGAGCCAAGATCATGCCACTGCCCTCCAGCCTGGGTGACAGAGCGAGACCCTGTCTCAAAAAAAAAAGAAACAAAGGAAAAGAAAACAAAAGAAAGTGACTGTGCATAATACAGGAAAGGCTCAAAAAAAGAACTAAGAAGATTTGAAGTTTACATCTGAGGCTGGTCCTTGGCACAGAGTCAAGCTACAACAATCAAAATAAACAAAAATAAACAAAACAATGACAAAAAAAATCAAACCCAGGAGAAGGGGGAGAACTTTACTTCAGAATTATCACAATACTAGATTCAACTGTCAAGTTTTCAATTAAAAGATCACAAGGCATTCAAAGAAATAGGAAAGTATGGCCTATTCAAAGGAAAAAGATAAACAAATTAATAGAAATTGCCTCTGAAAGCAATCTGATGGCACATCTACAGCACAACGACTTTAAAACAATTGTTTTCAATTACTCAAATAATTAAGAGAGATGTGGATAAAGTGAGGAAAATTATGTATGAACAAAATGGAAATATCAATAAAAAGATAGAGAACCTAAAATGAAAAAAATTTTCAAGCTAAAAATATAAAATAATTGAAATAAAGTATTTACTAGAGGAATTCAAAGGCAGGTTTGAGCAGGTGAAGAAAAAATAGAAACTATCAAGTCTGAGGCACAGAAAGAAAAAAAGCACTGAAAAAAGTGAACAGAGCCTAAAGGGCATGTGGGACACCATCAAGGGGACCAACTTATGCATTGCAGGAGAAGAAATAACAGTTGAAAACTCCCAAATTTGATTTTATGAAATGGCTATAAATATATCCAAGAAGTTCAATAAATTCCAACTAAGAGGAACTCAAAAAGTCCCACACTGAGACACATCATCATCAAACTTTCAAAGGCCAAAGGCAAAGAGAGAATTCTGGAAGGAACAAGAGAAAAGTCTTATCACACACAAAGGATTCTCTGAGATTATCAGCAGATTTCTCATAATAAACTTTGCTGACCACAAGGCAATGGTCTTTTTCCCTGGGCTAAAATAAAACTCAAACAAAAAAACCCCCAAAAAACTCTCAACCAAGAATCTTATACCAGCAAAGTTGCCCTTCAAAAGTAAGGGAAAAATTAAGACATTCCCAGATAAATGAAGCTGAGGAAGTTTGTTACCACTAGACCTGCCCTGCCAGAAATATGTACGGGAGCCCCACAAGGTGAAATAAAAGGACCCTAGACAGGAATTTGAAGGTGTATGAAAAAATAAAGACCTTAATAAAGGTAAGTACATGGGCAGTTATAAAAGCTAGTATTATTATAGCAACACTGTATAACTCCACTTTTTGTTTTCCACATGATTTAAGAGACTAAAACATTAAAAAAACTATTAGTCTAAAAGCTAGTATTATCATAACTTTGGTTTGTAACCCCGCATTTTATTTTCTAAATAATTGAAGACACTGATGCATTTTAAAGAATCACTACTTTATGTTTTGGAGAACAAAATATGTAAAAATGTAATTTTGTGATATCAACAACTGACGGGTGGGGACAGAGATGTAAATAAACATAATTTTTTGTGTTACTGAAATTCACTGGTATAAATTCAAACTAGAGTGTTATAACTTTAGAATACTACATGTAATTCCCATGGTAGCCACAAAGAAAACAGCTATAAAATATACATAAAAGAAATTGAGAAAGAAACTGAAGCATTTACCTAAAAAATTTACTTAACAGAAGAGAGGGCAGTAATGCAGAAAATAAGGGATAAAAAACTATAAAGTATATTGAAAACAAACAGAAACATGACAGTAGTAAGTCCCTCATTATCAGTAATTAGTTTAAATGTAAATGGATTAAATTATCCAATGAGAAGGCAGATTGACAGAATGGATTAAAAACACATAATTCAACTATAGTTGCCTCTCAATATACTTGGGGTATTAGTTCCAGGAACTCCCATATAAAATAAAATTTGCATATACTCAAGTCCCATAGTTGGCCCTGTAAAGCCTGCATATACAAAAACTTGGCCTTCCATATATGCGAGTTTTACATCCCATAAATACTGCAATTTTTATTTGCATTGGTTAAAGAAATCCACATACAAGCAGACCTGCACAGTTTGAACCCATGTTGTTCAAGTGTCAGTTGCATAAGCTGTCGTATGCATTCCTTTTGAATGGAATGGTGATCAAAAGAAAGCAGGGGTAGATACACCAATAACAGAAAAAAAAGCTTTAAGTCAAAAAGGCTAAAAGAAACAAAATAGGACATTATATATTAATAAAAGCTATAATACAAAGAAATATAAATGTTATAAACATTTACATACCTAATAACAGACCATCAAAACATATGAAGCAAAAACTAGTAGAATTTAAGGAAGAAATCAACAGTTTTACAATAATAGCTGGAGGTCTCAATACTTCTCTTTTAATAATGGATAGGACAACCAGACAGAACATAGGTAAGGATATAGAGAATTTACACAACATGATAAACCAAGTAGATCTGATAAACACTTTACCAAACAAGAACAGCACACATCTTCTTCTCAAGTGCACATGGGATATTTTCCCAAAATAGATCATATGTTAAGCCACAAATTAAATCTCAATAGATTTAAAAAGATAAACATCATACACAGTATCTTCTCTGACCATATAGGATGAATTTAGAAATTGACAATATAAGTTAAACTTGAAAAGTCAAAAATTGTGGAAATTAAATGACACACTCAAACTACCAAGGGATCACAGAAGAAATAATAAGAAAATCAGAAAATACTTAGAGATGAATAAAAATAACACACCATGCAAAAAATCTGTGACACAGCAAGAGCAATGTTAAGGGGGGAATTTATAGCTATAAATGCTTGTATTAAAAAAAAAAAACACAAGAAGAGCCAAATCAGCAACCTAACTTTACAACTTTGTAGAGAAACAACAACAAGCATTATCACAAAGCTAGCAGAGGAAGTAAATAAGAAAGAGCAGAGCAAAAATAAACAAAATGGAGAAAAGAAAAACAGAGAAAAACAAGGAAACAAAAAAATGATTCATTGGAAAGAAAAACGAAATTGAGAAACCTCTAACTATATGGACTAAGAAAAATAAATAAGTGAGTCTTATTTAGAAGTGAGTAATTTGAGTAATTACTCAAATCAGAAATGAAAGTTATGGACATTACTACTAATTCTTCAGAAATAAAATCATTGTAAGAAAGTACTATTAACAATTGCATGCCAACATATTGGATACCCTAGATAAAATGTACACATTCCCAGAATCACAAAACTTACCAAGACTGAATCACAAAAAAATTACCTAAAATTTGAATAGACCTATAACTGGTAAGGAAATTGAATCAGTAACCAAAAAAAATCTCCTGATAAAGAAAAATCTTAGGCTGGGCACGATGGCTCACACCTGTAATCTCAGCACTTTGGGAGGCCGAGGTGGTCACCTGAGGTCAGGAGTTTGAGACCAACCTGGCCAACATGGTGAACCCCCATCTTTACTAAAAATTAGCCAGGTGTAGTGGCACGTGCCTGTAATCCTAGCTACTCGAGAGGCTGAGGAAGGAGAATCGCTTGAACCTGGGAGGTGGAGGCTGCAGTAAGCTGAGATTGTGCCACTGCACTCCAGCCTGGGCAACAGAGAGAGACTGTCTCAAGGAAGGAAGGAAGGAGAGAGAGGGAGGGAGGGAGGGAAGGGAGGGGGGAGAGAGAGAAAGAAAGAAAGAAAGAAAGAAAGAAAGAAAGAAAGAAAGAAAGAAAGAAAGAAAGAAAGATCCTAGACTCGATGGCTTTGCCAGTGAATTCTACCAAATATCTGAAGAAGAATTAACACCAATTTTTCTGAAACTTTTACAAAAAACTGAGAAGAAAGAAACATTTCCTATCTCATTCCCCCAATACCAAGGCCAAATAAGATTCCACAAGAAAACAGACCCATATTCCTTATGAACACTGATTTATAAATCCTCAACAAAATACTAGCAAATGGAATTCAGCAGCATATTAAAATGATTATGCATCAAGACAAATTGGAATTTATTCCTGGAATCCAAAGATGGTTCAACAAATATTGATCAATGCAATAAATGTCATTAATAAAATTAATGATACAAAACCCACATGATCATCTCAATTTATGCAGAAAAAGCATTTGACAAATTCAACACATTTTCATAATTTAAAAAACCCACAACAAACTAAGAATAGAAGGAAGTTACAACAACACAATAAAAGCTGTATATATTACTTCATTTTGTGCTGCTATAAAAGACTACCAGACTGGGTAACTTATAAACAAGCAAACAAACAACAACAAAAAAAGTATGTCTCATCGTTCTGGAGATAGGAATTCCAAGATCAAGCTGTTAGCAAGTTGGTACCCACTAAGAGCCTGGTTTCCATTTCTAAGATGGCATCTTGAAAACTACAACTTCCAAAGGGGAGGAACAGTATTCCTTACATGGAAGAAGAAGAGTGGAATAGCCAAAAGGGCAGAGGGGGGTGTCAAACTTGCCCTTTGATATCAGCCACCAATCTCACCCATAAGGATGAAGCTCTCATAAGCTAGGCACTTCTTAAAGGTCCCACCTCTTAATACTGTTAAAATCACAATTATATTTTACTGTAAGTTTTGGAGGAGACAGACATTCAAACCATAGCATCACATATGAAAAACCAACCACAGGTCATTATACTCGATGGTGAAAGACTAAAAGCTTTTCCTTTAAGATCAGGCACAAGGCAAGGATGACCGCTTTCATCATTTATATTTAGAATGGTATCAAAGTTCAAGCCAGAGCATTTGGGCATGCAAAATAAATTAAAAGTACCCAAATTGAAAATGAAGTAAAATTATTTATGTTCACAGATTATATGATCTTATAGATAGAAACCCCTACACATTCCACTCACAAAAAACCTGTTAGAATTAATAAAATCAGCAAAATAGCATGATATAAAGTCAACATGCAAAATCCAGTTGCATTTCTATAAACTAACAATGAGCAATCTGAAACTCTAAAAAGGAAATTATTAAAACAATTCCATTTAAAATAGCATCAAAATAATAAAATACTTAGGAATTAACCAAGGTGATGAAATTAAATTGTACAATGAAAACTACAAAACATTGCTGAAGGAAATGAAAGACATTCATTAAAACACTTCCCATGTTCATAAATTGGAATACTTAATATCACTAAAAAGTCTATATTACCCACAGTGATCTACAGATTCAATACGATCCCTATCAAAATCCCAATGACATTTTTTACAGAAGTAGAACAACCCATTTTGAAATTCATATGAAACTCTGAATAGTAAAAACAATCTTGAAAAGGAAGAACAAAACTGGAGGATTCACACTTTCTGATTTCAAAACTTACTATTAATACATATCTTCAATAATCAAAACAAGATGTCACTGGCATAAAGATCGACCTATAGACAAATGGGATAGAATAGAAGGCCCAAAGGTAAACTTTCACATATATGGGTCAAATGATTTTTGAGAAGGGCTCCAAGACCATTCAATGGAGAAAAGACAACCTTTACAACAAATGGTGCTTGGAAAAATAGACATCCACATGCAAAAGAATGAAGCTGGATCCTTTCCTTACAGCACAGAGAAAAACTACCTCAAAATGCATCAAAGACGTAAATGTGAGATCCAAAATAAAATTTTAGAATAAAATATAGACAAACAGCTTCCAGAATTAGGGTTGGCAATGATCTATTGGATATGACACCAAAGGCCCAGGCAATCAGAGAAAAAATAGACAAGTGGAAAAATTTTTTAAATTTGTGCATAAAAAGGTACTATTAAAAGAGTGAAATAGCATCCACAGAATTTAAGAAAATATTTGCAAATCATCTACCTGACAAGAAGCAAATTTGGTGTCTGGTAACAGCCTACTCTCCATTTCTAACAAAGGATGTCTGACAAAGAATTAATATCCAGGATATATAGAGGAGCCCTAAAATTAAACAACATAATCAAACAGCCCAATTTAAACAATGGACAAGAGACTTGAATAGACATTCCTCCAAAGAAGATACACAAATGCGCAAGAAGCACATGAAAAGATGCTCGGCCAGGCACGGTGGCCCATGCCTGTAATCCCAGCACACTTTGGGAGGCCAAGGTGGGCAGATCACCTGAGGTCAGGAGTTCAAGACCAGCCTGACCAACATGGTGAAACCCCATCTCTACTAAAAATACAAAATTAGCTGGGTGTGGGGGCGCATGCCTGTAATCCCAGCACACTTTGGGAGGCCAAGGTGGGCAGATCACCTGAGGTCAGGAGTTCGAGACCAGCCTGACCAACATGGTGAAACCCCATCTCTACTAAAAATACAAAACTAGCTGGGTGTGGGGGCACATGCCTGTAATCCCAGCTACTTGGGAGGCTGAGGCAGGAGAATCACTTGAACCTGGGAGGTGGAGATTGTGGTGAGCCGAGATTGCACCATTGCACTCCAGCCTGGGCAACAAGAGCAAAACTCCATCTCAAAAAAAAAAAAAAGAAAGAAAGAAAAGATGCTCAACATCACTAATCATTTGTAAAATGCAAATCAAAACTACAAGGAGATGCCATCTCACACTCATTAGGACATGACTATTAAAAAAACAAAATAAAAAGTGTAGGTGAGGCTGTGGAGAAAGTTAAACTTTTGTTCATTGTTGGTGGGAATGTAAAATGGTACAGCTGCTATGAAAACAGTATGAATTTTTTTCAAAAAATTAAAAACAAAATTATCATATTATCCAGCAATTTCACCTCTGGGTATATATGCAAAAGAACTGAACGTAGGGTCTCTAGGAGATATTTTTACACTTATGTTTATAGCAGCATTCTTAACAACAGCTAAAACATGGAGGCAATCCAAGCATCCATCAATGGATAAATGCATAAGCAAAGTGTGGACCACACAATGGCAAATTATTCAGTCTTAAAAATGAAGGAAAGTCTGGCACAGGCTAAAACATAAATGAACCTTGAGGACATTATGCAAAGTGAAGTAAAGCAGTCACAAAAAGATAAATGTGAGGTACCTAAATAGTCAAAATCAGAGGTACAGGAAGTAGAATGGTTGTTGCCAGGGACTGAGGAAGGGGATGGGGAATTATTACTTAATGGGCATGAAGTTTCAGGCTTACAAGATAGAACTGTGGAGAGGGATAGTGGTGGTGACTGCAGAATGTGATGAATATATTTAACACCACTCACTATAGACTTAAGAATGGTTAAGATGATGAATTTTATGTGTATTTTACCACAGTAGAAAATTGGGAAAAGAAATACATTTCTTTAACTTCTTACTATTATTTGTAATGGGGTTTCAGGTCGAGAGGAGCCCAGAACATGGGTCTCTTGCCCCAATTCTGTCCAGAAAAGCAGAGACGGCTCACCCAATATATTGGTTAGGATAAAAAATGAGTCATGCCCATCCTCACGCTTTTTTTGGAGGGAGTCAGCTTAATAAGGCCAGCTCTCTTATATGCCGTAGTATTAGTCTGTTTTCACACTGCTATAAAGAACTGCCTGAGACTGGGTAATTTATAAAGGAAAGAAGTTTAATTGACTCAGATTTCCGCATGGCTGGGGAGACCACAGGAAACTTACAATCATGGTGGAAGGGGAAGCAAACATGTCCTTCTTCACATATCAGCAAAAAGGAGAAGTACTGAGCAAAGGGGGAAAAACCCCTTATAAAACCATCAGATCTCATGAGAATTCACTCATCATCATGAGAACAAATGAGGGTAACTGCCCCCATAATTCAATTACCTCCCACTGGGTCTCTCCCACAACATGTGGGGATTATGGGAACTACAATTCAAGATGAGATTTGGGTGGGGACACAGCCAAACCAATCAAACAGCATGGGGGCAACCACCCCCGTGATCCAATCACCTCCCACCAGGTCTCTCCCTAGATACATGGGGATTATGAGGATTACAATTTAAGATGAGATTTGGGTGGAGACATAGCCAAACAAAATTATTCTGCCCTGGCTCCTCCCAAATCTCATGTCTTCACATTTCAAAACACAATCATGCTTTTCCAACAGTCCCCCAAAGTCTTAACTCATTCCAGCATTAACCCAAAAGTTGAAGTCCAAAGTCTCATCTGAGACAAGGCAAGTCCCTTTGACCTATGAGACTGTAAAATCAAAAGCAAGTTAGTTACTTCCCAGACACAATGGGAGTATAGACATTGGGTAAATACCCATTCCAAATGGAAGAAATTGGCCAAAACAAAGGGGCTACAGGTCCCAGATGAGTCCAAAATCCAGTGGGGCAGCCAAATCTTAAAGCTCCAAAAATCATCTCCTTTGACTTCATGTCTCACATCCCAGTCATGCTCATTAGAGGCAGTCTCCCATGAACTTGCATAGCTCCACCCCTGTGGCTTTGCAGGGTACAGCCTCCCACCCAGCTGTTTTCACGGGCTAGAACTGAGTGTCTGCAGCTTTTCCAGAAGCATGGTGCAAGCTGTTGGTGGGTGTACCATTCTGGGGTCCAGAGGATGGTGGCCCTCTTCTCACAGCTCCACTAGGCAGTGCCCCAGTGGGGACTCTGTGTAGGGGCTCCAAACCCACATTTTCCTTCTGCACTGCCCTAGTAGGGGTTCTTCATGAGGGCCCCACTCCTGCAGCAAACTTCTGCCTGGACATTCAGGTGTTTCCATACATCCTTGAAATAAAGGTGGAGGCTCCCAAACCTCAGTTCTTGACTTCTGTGCATCTGCAGGCCCAACACCATGTGTAAGCTGCCAGGGCTTGGGGTTTCCACCCTCTGAAGCAATGGCCTGAGCTGTATTTTGGCCCCTTTTAGCCACAGCTGGTATGCAGGGCACCAAGTCCTGAGACTGCACAAAGCAGCAAAGCCCTGGGACCAGCCCATAAAACCATTTTTTCCTCCTAGGCCCCTGGGCCTGTGATGGGAGGCACTGCCATGAAGAGCTCTGACATGCCCTGAAGACATTTTCCCCATTGTCTTGGTGATTAACATTTAGCTCCTCATTACTTATGCAAATTTCTGCAGCCAGTTTGAATTTCTCCTCAGAAAATACGTTTTTGTTTTCTGTCACATTGTTAGGCTGCAAATTTTCTGAACTTTTATGCTCTGCTTCCCTTTTAAACATAAGTTCCAATTCCAAACCATATCTTTGTGAATACATAAAACTTAATGCTTTTAAGAGCATCCAAGTCGCATCTTGAACACTTTGCAGCTTAGAAACTTCTTCCGCCAGATACCCTAAATCATCTGTCTCAAGTTTAAAGTTCCATAGATCTCTAGGGCATAGGCAAAATGCTGCCCATCTCTTTGCTACAGTGTAACAAGAGGGACCTTTACTCCAGTTCCCAAAAAGTTTCTCATCTCCATCTGAGACCACATCACCCTGAACTTCATTGTCCATCATTGTCCATATCACTATCAGCATTTTGGTCAAAGCCATTCAACAAGTCTTTAGGAAATTCCAAACGTTCTCACATCTTCCTGTCTTCTTCTGAGACCTCCAAACTCTTCCAACCTCTGCCTGTTACACAGTTTCAAAGTTGCTGTAAAGATACCCAAAGAGGTTTACCTGACTCACAGTTCTGCAGTGCTGGGGAGGCCTCAGGAAACTTTCTGTCATGGCACAAGGGAAAGCAAACATGTCCTTCTTCACATGCTGGTAGGAGGAGAATTGCTGAGAAAAAGGGGGAAATCCCCTTATAAAACCATCAGATCTTGTGAAAACTTACTTGCTATCATGAGAACAGCATGGAGGTAACCACCACCATGATTCAATTACCTCCCACCATGTCCCTCCCATGACACATGGGGATTGTGGGAACTACAGTTCAAGATGAGATTTGGGCAGGGACACAGCAAAATCATATCAGCTGTCAACCAAATATTAACTTGGTGGGGCAGGATCTGCATTTTGAGGGTAAATTCAGGAGAGTATTAACAAGCTCTTTTGCCAGATGTCTCAGTCTGCTCAGGCTGCCATAACAAAATAACATAGATGGGGGGCCTAAACACAGATATGTAATTCTCACAGTTCTGTAGGCTTGCAAATCCAAGACCAACTTGCCAACTTGGTTGAGTTCTGGTGATGGCTCTCTTCCTGGCTTGCGGAAGGATACCTTCTGACTTTGTGTTCACATGGCCTTCCCTTGGCACATGTAGAGAGAAACATCTCTCTTTCTTCTTCTTTTATAATGTCTCCAATCTTATAGAATTAGGACTCCACCCTTATGACCTCATGTAACCCTAATTTACTCCTAAAAGGCCTATATCCAAACACAGTCATACTGGGGGTTGGGCCTTCCACATATAAATTTTGAGGAAATACAAGTGCTTCAGAATATTCTGCCCTTGGCCCCTGTACACTCATGTTCTTCTTACATGTAAAATATATTCATTCCATCCAAACAGACACAAAAGTCTTAACTCATTCCAGCATCAACTCTAAAGTCTAAAAGTCCAAGGTCTCATCTAAATCTCTATCTTTTAACCTTTGAAAATGAAAGTTATATTTTTCCAAATTACAATGGTAGGACAGGCATAACATAGACATTCCCATCCCAAAAGGGAGAAACAGGAAAGAAGGAAGTGGTGACAGGTCCCAAGGAAGCCCAAAGCCTAGCAAGGCAAACTCCATTTAATTTTAAGGTTTGAGAAAAACCCTCTCAGCTTCATGCCCTGCCCTCAGGCCCACTGGGGTGGCAGCAGCATCTCCATGACTTGGAGAGTGGTCCCTCCCAAGGCACTGAGCAGGGACATTCCTGACCCACTAAAGCCAGACAAGCTGTACCCTGGGAAACCAAATGGGAATTAGCACTGCCTGATGGGGCCTGTGGTGGGAGTGGCAGCCCTGTTCACCACTGAATCATCTTCAGGATCATTCCCTTTTCTTGAGAAATAGTGCACATTTACAGCCAAAGAGCCCTACAGTTCTGTTTTATAGACTCCAAGGCACCTGACAGGCTTCCTTCATTCTGTTCCTCCTCTTTCTCTGTTCCCATTAGTTTACACTGGCAATGTTTCCATTGGTATAATCCCATCTCTATTCCCAGCATCTGCTGAGATAGCTGATTAAGTCCATGAGTTACACCCATAATCTCTTTAACAAATGTTTTTTAGCCACACCCTTAGTGGTCTTTTTAGAACAAGCTTTCCTATTTTTTGCCATACTGATAGGCTAATAATTTTCTAAATCTTCATTTTACTGTAAGCAATCAGGAGGAACCATGCCATTCCTTCAATTGTTTGCTCAGAAATCTCCTCAGCTAAATATCCAATTCCATTGCTCACAAGTTCTACTTTGCACAAAATACTAGAATACAATTCAGCCAATTTCTTTGTTCCTTTATAACACAGATGATCTTTCCTCCAATTTTCAGTAACGTGATTTTCACTTCCATTTGAGGCCCCACCAGATGGCCTCTAACATTCCTGTTTTTACCCATATTCTGTTCATAATTATTTACATTCCCTCTCAGAAGATAGAAGCTTTCTCTCCAGCTCTCCTGTTTCCTTTCAGAACCCTCACCAGAGTCACCATTATTGTCTGCATCTGCAGCATGCACATCACAACTCCCCCAGACTCTATCCATCACCTTTCAATGGCACTTCCACATTTGTAAGTATTTGTTACAGCAGCAGCACTCTACTTCCTGCTACTAAAATCTGTCTTAGTTCAAGCTGCTGTAACAAAATACCATATACTACGTGGCTTGAAAAATAGAAATTATCATTTGCAGTTCTGGAGCTAGAAGTCTGAGACCTAGGTGCCAGGATGGTCACATTCTGGTGAGGACTTGCGCGGTTGCCTTCTCACTGTGTCCTCACGTGACCTTCCATCAGTTTACACATGAGTGGGGAGAGAGGGAGACAGAGAGAAGAGAGATCTTTCTTCCTCTTCTTACAAAGCCAACAATTCTATCAGATTAGGACCTCACCTCTATGAACTCTTTTAACCTTAATCACCTCCTAAAAGCCCTATCTCCAAATATAGTGATGTCAAGGGCTAGAACTTCAACATAAAAATTTTGGGGTAAAGGAGCATGCAATTTGGTCCATAGCACAAGATGTGGCTTTATAAGCTTTTTAAATAACAAAAGTGGCATTCTGCTCTCATTCTGTCTGACTCCTATATCTAATGCTAATCAGCCTCTGAACTCAGACAAGGGAAATGAGTGCTATTTATACCTATGCCAGCACCCTCAGACCCACTAAGTGCAGCCACATGGGGCTTTCGCTCTTGCAGGTGGTTGATAGTAGCTTTTCCATTTACTATGTTTCTCAGCAACATCTAAATTTAGAGGCTAGCTAGTTGAGTCCTAGGCTGACTACAGAGTCTTGGTGCAGTTCTAGTCATATTAAGTTGGTGCAAAAGTAATTGCGGTTTTTGTCACTGCAGTGGCAAAACCTGCAATTACTTTTGCACCAAACTAATAAATCAGCGTCAGGTCTAAGAATACAGAGCTAGAGCCATAGCTGCAAATCTGTCTTCATCCTGACCCATGAGTTTGCATGGTTGTTCACAGCCAATCATCATCTCCCACAAGGCCTCAGGTTGGTTCCAAACTTCTTAATTACAAAAGAATTGGGAAAGCTTCGTTTCAGAGATCCCAGGTGTCTTTCTGCCCTCAAAGAGTAGTAGATTTTCTTTTTTTAAATTAAAATGAGGTAGGAGTCATTTTCATGAGTTTGATTTAAAAACCATTAAGAAAAAGGAAAAGCGAATAAAGTTATTTCCATTCTAAAAGCTGAGGAGGCAAGTTTTAAAATGTCCATGGCTTGAATACTATGTCATCTGAAAACAGGTGTCCATAGAAAAGAACCACAGTGGTATGACAAATGTTCTAGCCTCTTATTAGAGTAAGTATTCCCTGACCACCTTGGCTTTTCCAAAATTGTCACGTTTCTTCTTTCATAAGACATTGTTAGTTTTAAGGTGTTCCAATAATATCTTAGGTGATCTGTTAGTCCATCTGGGCTGCTATAAAAAATACCTTAGACTGGGTAATTTATAAACAACAGAAATGTATTGCTCAGTTCTGGAGGTTGGGAAGTCCAAATTCATGGTACCAGCAGATTTGGTGTCTGGTGAGGGCTGCTCTCTGCTTCCAAGATGGTGCATCTTGCTGCTTCCTCACATGGCGGGAGGGGCAGGAGCATGCCCTCCAACCTCACTTAGAAGGTGTTATTCCCACTCATGAGGGTGGAGCCCTCATGACTTAATCATCTTTTAATACTATCACATTGGGTATTAGGTTCTAACACATGAAATTTGAGGGGACACCATCATTCAGCCCATAGCAGGTCATGTGTTATCAATCCATCAGTAGCTTCCTAGGCTGATCATTTTTAGATTGACATTGATAGATCTTTGCTTTCATAATTGATTAACAGAATCAAACATAAAAAAAGAGAAATAACAATAACAGGACTTTTTTAGAGCTTATTTCACACAGGCAATGCCCTGAGTCTGCTAGATACATATATACATAAAATGTCCTGCATTAGAGAAGACTTGCAGAGCCATTAGAAGAAGCACAGAGAAGCATCTAGACCTTTTATTACTTGGTTAAAATTTTAAAATATTTTCTATAGTTTCTGTGCAGTGATTACAAACACAGGCTCTAGAATCAAACTTTGGTTCTCCTATGCATTTGCTACATGATTTGAGGGAAGTTACTTAAATTCTCTTTACCTCAGTTTAGGACAATTATTGGGGTAATAATATTACCTATCTAAAAGTTGTAAGGATTGAATTAGTTAATATATATAAAGTATTTATCATAATACCAGACACACAGAAAGCACTACATAAATGTTATGAATTAAACAAATGATAGATATAGATAAGAAAGAAAAAATGTGAAATTTTCAGACTGAGTATATAACTTACTCTTATTCCTATGAGTAATAAACTAATATTTATAGAGCAGGTTTTGGCCTGCATGAGCATTATTATTCTGGAGGGAGAAATTAATTATTTCAAGGCTAAAAAACATATCTGATTTCATGTTGGAGTGAAACTGCATTTATTTAAAAGTCCCAAAATAAATTTACCCTCATAGACATGTCAAATTTAAAATTTCTCCTTAACTGGATTATATCAGAGACAGCAATGTTAAGCCACACACATTCTAGATTTTTTTAAGTGAGGCTTATCTGTTTTAAAGAACTCAGTCTGCAAAACACTGCTACAAATTTTATACTAATGACATATTGGAACATTAATAACTTGCCTAGGACAGCTCTTGAAACAACATAAAAATACTTTTCAGATAGCTGTTGGCACTTCTATTTCCAAACTCTTGAACCATTAAGAAAAAGAAAATGGCAACAAAGAAAAAGCAACAAAGTCCAGCAGATAAACATATTAGGACTTATTCACATGAATACACTTTGAATTTGGCTAGGAACCAGATCTCTTAATGTCCAGTCTCTGTCCACGTAAACAGAAGATGTGCCACTTGACCCAGCTCTCTGTCCACATCAGCTCATCCCCAAAGGCAAGTGCGCTTGGAGACTGAAGAGTGACAAAAGGGAAGGAGGCTCAGGTTCGGTTGCCTGCAGAACTCAATGAACTAGTGTTGAGCTTTATTTTACGGAAAATGGGGCAACAGAAAACAGGGAATGAGTTATTTTTAAAGAGATTTTTTAAGAGACATAGAGATGTTAGGAGAGTCTCTTGGGCAAGGTGACAAAGTACAACCTAGAATGAGAAAAAAGGAAAACTATCCCAATGTCTCTTCAGTGAGAAAGAAAAGGTGCTGTAATAATTTAGAAGGAATGACTAACTCAGTGGCAAGGGACAGAAACCCAACTTGCACTAGTTTAGCAGAAAGGCATTTTATTGTATGGTTATTAGAATGTCTGAAGGAACTAAAGAAAAAAAAAAACAGATTTGGGGGTTTGGGGAAAACCAGAGCCATAGATGCAAGAATCACCAGTACTTCCTTTCAGTTTCATCACCTGGGTCTATTCACTGATAGGTGTTCTCCTTACACTTCTTTCTCTTTGGAAACCATGTGTCTCCAGTCCTGTAATCCACATGGGCAGAGAAAACAAAATGAGCAAGCAAAACAAACAGCAACAAAAAGCTGGGATCTCTTCAGCTATCAGGTTTCACCTTTGGCCTCTGCTTCTCTGTTTCAGTTTCAAAATTTGGCCCAACTGGGGCCAGGTGTCAGTGATAGCTGCCCCCATGGTTAACTGTGTGTGGCGAATGGAAGTTTCCCAGAAAAGCAGTAGGCTGAAAGGCAAGCTATGAAGGACAGGAACAAATCCTTTCCTAAAATAAATTAGGATGTCCCCCATAGAGTAAATCTGTAACCACAGGGCTTCCCTTATGCAAGTTTTCAGTTTTAATTTATGCTGTTTACGTGATTTAAATATAACCAACTCAAGAAACTAACAAAGAAATATGGTGTTGCCTAGTAATATTCCTGGAGCACCTACAGAAGCAAACCTAGAGCTCCTTGGATGGCCACATTCTCAGGTAAAGTCACATGCAATCCTTAAGGATAAACTCTGCTGAAGATCATCTCTCCATGAATTAGAATTAGTTGACAATAAACAGCAGAAACAAAGTACTAAGAACTTTAGACAATATAACTGTAATATGCAGTCTTTAACTAAATTTTGTTTTATTATTAGAAACATAGTAAAAGAAAAAGACATTAGTTATAATAGAAATACAAGTGAAGTCATTGATGATAAACATTTAATTCATGGGTGAAGACCTGCTAAGAAATAGCTGAAGAGAGAATTAGTGAATTGGAAAACTGATATAAAGAAATCATCCAGAGTGTAACTCATAGAGTAGAGAGGATGGAAAATGTGCAAGAGAGTTCAGATGACAGACTAATCCCGATATTCATTTAGTAAGAGTTCTACAATTAAAAAAAAAAACAGTGAGAAAAGATAAAGGGGAATAATAATGAGAATTACCCATAATTAAGAAAAAATAAATCATTATTAAGGAAGAGCAAAATGAGTTCCAGGAATGATAAAAATAAATCCAGACCTAAATTACTAGCAAATCTCTCATATAGGACATGCAATAATCTTTCTAAATCAATGGGCTTCATTCTGAATCTATATCACATGGCAGTCAGCTCTTGATAAAGTGCCCATCCCATTCACAGAAATTCGGTTTCAGTTAGTGTTCAGTGAGGTACAACAAGTGTAGAGAAGGGCCCCCAGTGACTCTGAGGTCTAGCAAGAATCAAGGCACACTTTTTAATATATTACTCCTTTCTCCACTTTAAACATTACTGTCAGTTGTTGGCCATTAACTTGTCATGGTGTCCTTCACTGAAAATAATTCTGTAACTACATTACATTTTTTTGTCACATGTTTTATACTTTTCAAGTTTTATTTAAAAAGTTTTTCCCAAGCACAGGGTTTACAAAAATATTATCCTATATTTTCTTCTACTTATTTATTGATTGATTCATTTTGCAATGCAGTTTTGCTCTTTCACCCAGGTGGAGTGCAGTGGCGCAATCCTGGCTCACTGCAACCTCCACCCTCCCTGGATTCAAGCAATTCTCCTGCCTCAGCCTCCCAAGTAGCGGGGATTACAGGCACCTCCCACCATACCTGGCTAATTTTTGTATTTTTAGTAGAGACGGGTTTTTGCCATGTTGGCCAGGCTGACCTCAAACTCCTGACCTCAGGTGATCCACCTGCCTCAGCCTCCCAACGTGCTAGGATTATAGGTATGAGCCACTGCATCTGGCCTCTTCTACTTACTTATAGTTTTACCTTTCAATTGAGATATTTAAATCATATATTTAAATAGAAATAGTTTTATTTTTCACAATGGAGAGAGCCAGTTTTTCTCTAAACACTGTACCAAATAACCCATCTTTTCCCCATTATTTTGTGCTTCCATATTTAATATGTATCAAGCCTGAAAATATACATGGGTCTCCCTCTGAATTCTCTGGCTTAATTGCACTTCCCTCTCTACATTCTTCTGGCTTAATTGCAGTTCTTGAGCCACTGCTCCATTTTCTTTATTTCTGTGTCTTTGAAAGCATTTTTTTAATTCTCTAATAGGGAAAATATAAAGTTGACTTTATCTTTTATGGACCTTTCTTCTCCTACATATTTTTTTGGAATAACTTTACTGAGTTCTACTGGAATTTTGATAGAGATTGCAGTGCATTTATACATTAATGGAGAATTGACATTTTTATAACATTAAGTTGTAACTTAAGCTATGGAATTATATGGAATGTTACTTAGATCTTCTATGCAGTTGTTGGGAGAAAAGCTGAGTGTTGGGAGAGAAGCTGAGGCAGGGCTTGCTGTCTGACATAATGTAAAAGAGTCTTGGATCATGTCCAGGGTCCAGGGTCTCAAACCCCTTGTGGCCTTTGTAACACCAAGCTCTGTGCTAAAGGGTGGAAGGCTACCCTGATGCACCATAATCTAAGCCCAGGGCATAAAACCCCTCATGGCCTGGATAGAATCCAGGGCTTGTGGCTCTTGAATGTGTCTAGACTTGCTGGCTCCTTGCTCCTTGCTCTCCCAGGGTCGATTGTGTCTTGAATTAAAAGAACCTGCTCTCCATTATCTCAAGTAGCAGAGCATATGCTAAACCATCACAGCTGTAAATCATGTGCTTAATGCAATGCTCCCTTTCAACCCCACATTCTCACCACCTGTTTCTTTGTTTGATCACCAATAAATAGTCTGGGCTTCCAGAGCTCAGGGCCTTCGCAGCCTTCATACTTGTGTTGGCCCCCCCGGACCCACTTTCTCTCTTAAACTGTCTTTTCTCATTCCTTTGACTCCACCATACTTCGTCACCCCCATGACCTGGTGTTGGGTCTGATCACCCCAACAGCAGTTTATTAGAGATTTAAAATTTTCCCCATGGCTATTTTTTTTTAGTTAAGTTCCTAGACACTTTCAAGTATGAGTTGCCATTATAAAGGAAATCTTATTTTTAAGTTTACTTAGTTATTGTTAGTGTAATTATTGTTGTAACTAGATACTGCATGCAGTGACCTTGTTGAATTATGTTAGTTATAATAGCATAATAATTCTGTTGGTCTTTCAAGCTAAATTAATCAAATCATCTGCAAATAATGAGAGTTTTATCTCTACCAGTCATCACTCTTGTTTGTCTTTGTTATACTGGATAGGATCTCCAGTATTGTGTCAAAAGCAGTTGTAAAAGTGACATTTGTGTCTTTAACTAAACAGATTCAGATCAAGAATCTCCTTTTTATTCCTACTTTGCTAGATTTCATTTTAAATCCTAAATAGTAACAAAACCAAATGCTTCTTCAGGATCTACTGAGATAAGAAAGTATCTTCTCCTTACTGTATCAAAGTAGTGAATCAAGTCATTAGATTTTCTGATGCTTAGCTGACCTTGAGTTTGGAGTAAACCCTACTTAGTCAAGATGCATTTTAAGAGCACAGTTGAATTCAGTTGGCTCTTCTTTTATTAGGATTTACATAATTTTGTTCATAATTGAAATGGGCCCATAATTGCCTTTTTGCATTATATTAGCTGGTGTTCAAATAAAACGTACCCCATTCTCACTGTTAAAACAAGTGTAATTCTTATATATCCCTCTGGTGGGAAGGTATAATTGCACGGCTGCTTGGAAAACAGTTTGGCAGTTTCTTAATTTTTTTTAATTTGTCTTTTCTTTGAGACAGAGTCTGGCTCTGTTGACCAGGCTGGAGTGCAGTGGTGCAGTCTCAGCTCACTGAAACCTCCGCCTCCCGGGTTCAAACAATTCTTGTGCCCCAGCCTCCCAAGTAGTTGGGACAACAGGCATGCACTACCATGACCAGCTAATTTCTGTATTTTTAGTACAGACATGGTTTCTCCATGTTAGCTAGGCTGGTCTTGAAGCCCAAGCCTCAAGTGATCCACCCACCTTGGCCTCCCTATGGGATTAAAGGCGTGAGCCACTGTGCCTGGACTTTTTGGCAGTTTCTTATAAAGTAAAACATACAAATAATACATGACCTAGAAATCCCATATGTATTTATTCAAGAAAAATAAAAATATGCATTCATTCAAAGAGCTGTTCATGAATGTTTCTAGCAGCTTCATTCATAATAGATAAAAATTAGAGCCAATCAAAACATCCACACACTGGCAAATACACAAAGTGTGACATATCTATGCAATGGAACTTGACTTGGCAATAAAAAAAACTATTGATACATAAACACATCTTAAAAGTACTATGTTCATGAAGGAACACACACACTAAATGCACACTGTACTTTCCAACTTACATGACTTCCTGAAAAAACAAGATTGGAGGGACAGAAGTCAAGCCAGGGTCGGCCAGTGACTGGGGGTTGGAGATGCCTACAAGGGGGGCCAAGAGATCTCTCTGGGTGGGGGCGTTCTTCATCCTGACTGTGGTGGAGGTCACATGATGATGCAACTATAAATTCTCATTTACTTGTGCAACACAAGAATGAATCTTGCCATATATAAATTATATATCAATAAGCCTTCATTTAAAACAAATAAATGCTACCACATGTTGGACAAAGTAATGCAGATAATGGAAGTTGGCAAAAGATTATTCAAAAGAAATTATGTCAAAAATTCTTATTGAGCAATAAAATATGATTTTTGCATTTTAAGCCAGGTAAAAGATGGTACTAATAAAATAATGTTGCTTGTACCTCAGGTTAAGTGGGGTGTACATGTACAGTAATACTTTATTATGAAGAATTATAAGCCTATATCATAAACTAATTTTTAAAACTCTAGATGTTTAAATGCCCAAAGAAAAAAAAAAGATGGCTTTTCTTTATAACATCACACACCTTATGTGCCACAATAAAGCAATCTTAAAAAGCAATGATTAAAAATCAGATGGAGCTACAGTAACTAAAACAACATGGTACTGGTAAAAACAACAACAACAACAATAAAACAGACACATAGACCAATACAACTCAATGGAAAACTCAGAAAGAAAGCCACACATCAAAAACCATCTGATTTTTGACAAGGCTGACAAAAACAAGCAATGAGGAAAGGACTCCCTATTCAATAAATGGTGTTGGAATAACTGGCTAGCCATATGCAGAAGATGGAAGCTGGACTCCTTTCACCATATATGTAAATTAATTCAAAATGGACTAAAGATTTAAACGTAAGACTGTAAACTATTAAAATCCTGAAAGACAACCTAGGAAATACTCTTCTTAACTTTGTCCTTGGCAAATAATTTTTGGCTAAGTCCCCTAAAGCAATTGCAACAAAAGCAAAAATTGACAAATGGGACCTAATGAAATGAAATAGCTTCTGTACAGCAAAAGAAACTCTCAACAAAGCAAAAAGACAATCTTTTGCCAGATGAAAACTATGCATCTGACAGAGCCTAATACCCAGAATCTATAGGAAACTTCAAGAAGCAAAAACAACCTCATTGAAAAATGGGCAAAGGGCATGAATAGACACATCTCAAAAGAAGACATGCAAGTGGCCAACAAACAAATGAAAGAAATGTTCATTATCAGAAATCATCAGGGAAATGTAAATCAAAACTACAATGGGATACCATCTCATACCAATCAGAATGGCTATTAAAAGGCCAAAAAACAGAAAACTGACTTTAAACCAATAAAAATCACAAAAGACAAAGAAGGACATTAAATTATGGTAAAGGGTTCAATTTAACAAGAAAAACTTAATTGTCCTAAACATATATGCACTCCAGACAGGAGCATCCAGATTCTAATGATTTAGGCATCTAGATTTTATATGGTGACAGTAAAACAAAATGTGTTTATGATATAAAAATGAATGAAATAAACAAAATCCAATTTAATGAGTTATTATTTCTCATTTTGAACCATGTATCTAAAATGATATATGCACATTAGCTGCTTTATAACTACTTATCAGCATCCTGTCAATCATGAAGTCATTTCTTTTAACTTTTATTTTAACTTCAGGTTACAAGTGCAGGTTTGTTACATAGGTCAACTTGTGTTATAGGAGTTTGTTGTAGAGATTATTTCATCACCCAGGTATTAACCCTAGTACCCATTAGTTATTTTTCCTGATTCTCTCCCTCCTTCTGAGAGGTGACAATGTGCTAGCAGCCCTCACTTGCTCTCGGCGCCTCCTCGGCCTCGGCATCCACTCTGGCCACACTTGAGGAGCCCTTCAGCCAGCCACTGCACTGTGGGAGCCCCTCTCTGGGCTGGCCAAGGCCAGAGCTGGCTCCCTCTGCTTGCGGGGAGGTGTGGAGGGAGAGGCGTGGGCAGGAACCAGGGCTGTGCATGGCGCTCGTGGGCCAGCGTGAGTTCCAGGTGGGTGCGGGCTCAGCGGGTCCCACACTTGGAGCAGCCAGCCAGTGCCACCGGCCCCAAGCAGTGAGGGGCTTAGCACCCGGGCCAGCACCTGTGGAGGGTGTGCCAGGTCCCCTAGCACTGCCAGCCTGCCCGTGCCATGCTCGAATTCTCGCCAGGCCTCAGCTGCCTCCCCGTGGGGCAGGGCTCGGGACCTGCAGCCTGACATGCCCGAGCCCCACCCCTGCCACTCCCGTGAGCTCCCATGTGGCCTGAGCCTCCCTGACAGGCACCGCCCCCTGCTCTGCGGCACCCGGTCCTGTCGACTGCCCAAGGGGTTAGGTGTGCAGGCGTGCAGCGTGGGACTGGTGGTCAGCTCTGCCTAAGGCCCCGGATCGGGATCCACTAGGCAAAGCCAGCTGGGCTCCTGAGTCGGGTGGGGTCTTGGAGAACTTTTATGTCTAGCTGGAGGATTGTATATGCACCAATCAGCACTCTGTGTCTAGCTGATCTGGTGGGGACGTGGAGAACTTTTATGTCTAGCTAGAGGATTGTAAATGCACCAATCAGCACCCTGTCTCTAACTCAAGGTTTGTAAACACACCAATCAGTGCTCTGTGTCTAGCTAATCTAATGGGGACTTGGAGAACTTTTGTGTCTAGCTAAAGGATTGTAAATGCACCAATCAGCACTTTGTGTCTAGCTCAAGGTTTGTAAATGCACCAATCAGCACTCTGTGTCTAGCTAAAGGTTTGTAAACACACCAATCAGTGCTCTGTGTCTAGCTAATCTAGTGGGGACTTGGAGAACTTTTATGTCTAGCCAGAGGATTGTAAATGCACCAATCAGCACCCTGTGTCTAACTCAAGGTTTGTAAACACACCAATCAGTGCTCTGTGTCTAGCTAATCTAATGGGGACTTGGAGAACTTTTGTGTCTAGCTAAAGGATTGTAAATGCACCAATCAGCACTTTGTGTCTAGCTCAGGGTTTGTAAATGCACCAATCAGCACTCTGTGTCTAGCTAAAAGTTTGTAAACACACCAATCAGTGCTCTGTGTCTAGCTAATCTGGTGGGGACTTGCAGAACTTTTATGTCTAGCTAGAGGATTGTAAATGCACCAATCAGCACTCTGTGTCTAGCTCACAGATTGTAAATGCACCAATCAGCACTCTGTGTCTAGCTAAATGTTTATGGATGCATCAATCAGCACTCTGTATCTAGCTAATCTGGTAGGGACTTGGAGAACTTTTATGTCTAGCTAGAGGATTGTAAATGTACCAATCAGCACTCTGTGTCTAGCTAAAGGTTTGTAAATGCACCAATCAGTGCTCTGTGTCTAGCTAATCTAGTGGGGACTTGGAGAACTTTTATGTCTAGCCAGACGATTGTAAATGCACCAATCAGCACTCTGTGTCTAGCTCAGGGATTGTAAATGCACCAATCAGCACCCTGTCAAAATGGACCAATCAGCTCTCTGTAAAACAGACCAATCAGCGCTCTGTAAAATGGACCAATCGGCAGGATGTGGGTGGGGTCAGTTAAGAGAATAAAAGCAGGCTGCCGGAGCAAACAGCAGCAACCCGCTCGGGTTCCCTTCCATGCTGTGGAAACTTTGTTCTTTCACTCTTCGCAATAAATCTTGTTGCTGCTCACTCTTTGGGTTCACGCCGCCTTTATGAGCTGTAGCACCCACTGCAAAAGTCTGCAGCTTCACTCCTGAGGCCAGCGAGACCATGAACCAACTGGAAGGAACGAACAACTCCAGACGTGCTGCCTTTGTGAGCTGTAACACTCACCGCAAAGGTCTGCAGCTTCACTTCTGAAGCCAGCGAGATCATGAACCCACTGGGAGGGACGAACAACTCCAGACGTGCCTCCTTAAAGAACTGTAACAGTCACCGCAAAGGTCTGCACCTTCACTCCTGAAGCCAGTGAGACCACGAACCCACCAGAAGGAAGAAACTCCAGACACACCATCTTTAAAAACTGTAACACTCACTGTGAGGGTCCGCGGCTTCATTCTTGAAGTCAGGGAGACCAAGAACCCACCAATTCTGGACACACTTTCACCCCCTACTGTTGAGTACATCCCAGTGTCTGTTGTTCCCCTCTATGTGCCATGAGTTCTCATCATTTAGCTCCCACTAATAAGAATATGCAGTGTTTGGTTTTCTGTTCTGCATCAGTTTGCTAAGGATAGTGGCCTCCAGCTCGACCCATGTCCCTGCAAAGGACATGATCTCATCCTTTTTTATGGTTACATAGTATTCTATGGTGTATATGTACCACATTTTCTTTACCCAGTCTATTACCGGTATGCATTTATGTTGATTCCATGTCTTTGCTATTGTGAGTAGTGCTGCAATGAACATACATGTGCATGAGTCTCTATAATAGAATAATTTATATTCCTTTGGGTATATACCAAGTAATGGGATTGCTAGGTTGAATGGTAATTCCCTCTTTAGGTCTTTGAGGAATCACCACACTGTCTTCCACAATGGTTGAACTAATTTTATGCTCCACAAACTCAACAACATCTGTATTTTTTGACTTTTAATAATTGCCATTCTGACTGGTATGAGATGGTATCTCATTATGGCTTTGATTTGCATTTCTCTTATAATCAGTGATGCTGAGCACAAAGCAAGTTCTTAGAGACCTTCAAAGAGCTGTAGTCTTTTGTGCAATAACAGTGGGAGACTTCAACACCCCCACTGACAGTATTAGACAGGTCATCAAGGCAGAAAATTAACAAAGATATTCAGGACTTGAACTCAACACTAGACCAAACGGACCTGATAGATATCTACAGAACTCACCATCCTAAAAAGACAGAATATACATTCTTCTCATCACCACATGTAACATACTCTGAAATCAATCACACAATCAGACATAAAATAATTCTCAACAAATGCAAAACATTGAAATCATACCAACTACTCTCTCTGACCATGGCTCAATAAAAATAGGAATCAAGACTAAGAAAATTGCTCAAAACCATACAATTACATGGAAATTAAACAACCTGCTCCTGAATGACTTTTGGGTAAATAATAGAATGAAGGCAGATATCAAGGAGTTCTTCAAAACTAATGAGAACAAAGATACAACATACCAGAATCTCTGGGACAAACTAAAGCAGTATTAAGAGGGAAATTTATAGCACTAAACACCCACATCAAAAGGTAGAAATATCTCAAATTAATAAAGTAACATGACGACTAAAAGAACTAAAGAAGCAAGAGCAAACCAACCCTAAAGCTAGCAGAAGACAAGAAATAACCAAAATCAGAGCTGAACTGAAGGAGATTGAGACACAAAACAATTCAAAAGATTAACAAATCCAGAAGTTGGTTTTTTGAAAAAATTAATAAGATAGACTGCTAGCTAGACTAATAAGAACAGAGAAGATCCAAATAAACACAATTAGAAATGATAAGCGGGATGTTACCACTAACATCACAGACATACAAACAACCATCAGAGACTACTATGAATACCTCTATGCATACGAACTAGAAAATCTAGAAGAAATGGATAAATTAAATCCCTGGGCACATACATCCTCCCAAGACTAAACCAGAAAGAATCTGAACCAATAACAAGTTCTGAAATTGAATTGGTAATAAATAGCCAGCCAACCAAAGCTCAGGATCAAATGTTTTCAAAGCTGAGTTGTACCAGACGTATAAAGAAGAACTGGTACCATTCCTACTAAAACTATTCAAAAAATTTAGGAGAAAGGACTCCTCCCCAACTCATTCTATGATGCCAGCATCATCCAGATACCAAAACATGGCAAACACAAACACACACACACAGACACACACAGAAAACTTCAGGCCAATATCGTTGATGAGCATTGATGCAACAATCCTGAAGAAAATACTAGCAAACCAAACCCAACAGCACATCCAAAAGCTAATCCACCACAATCTAGTAGGCTTCATCCCCAGATGCAAAGTTGGTTCAACATACACAAATCAATAAATGTGATTCATCACATTAAGAGAACTAAAGACAAAAATGCATGATTATCTCAGTAGATGCCAAAAAGACTTTAAATAAAATTCAACATCCTTTTATATTTAAAAATCTCAATAAACTAGGTACTGAAGGAACATACCTCAAAATAATGAGAGCCATCTATGACAAACCCACAGCCAACGTTGTACTGAATTGACAAAAGCTGGAAGCATTCCCCTTGAAAACTGACACAAGACAAGGATGCCCTCTCTCACCACTCCCATTCAACATAGTATTGGAAGTCCTGGCCAGAGCAATCAGGCAAGAGAAAGAAATAAAAGCCATCTAAATAGGAAGAGAGGAAACAAAACTATCTTTGTTTGCAGATGACATGATTCTATATCTACAAAACCCTATCGTCTCAGCCCAAAAGCTCCTTGATCTGATAAACAACGTCAGCAAAGTTTCAGAATACAAAATCAACATACAAATATCACTAGCATTCTTACACACCAACAGCCAAACCAAGAGCCAAATCATGAGTGAACTCCCATTCACAATGGCCTCAAAAAGAATAAAATACCTAGAAATACAACTAACCAGGGAGGTGAAAGACATCTACAATGAGAAATACAACTAACCAGGGAGGTGAAAGACATCTACAATGAGAATTACAACTACTGCTAAAAGAAACCAGAGAGGAAACAAATGAATGAAAAAACATTCCATGCTCATGGATAGGAAGAATCAATATCATTAAAATGGCCATACTGCCTAAAGCAATTTACAAATTCAATGCTATTCCTAACAAACTATCAATGACATTCTTCACACAACTGGAAAAAAACTATTTTAAAATTCATACGGAACCAAAAAAGAGCCTGAATAGCCAAGGCAATCCTAAGCAAAATGAACAAAGCTGGAGGCATCTTATTACCTAACTTCAAACTATACTACAGGGCTACAGTAGCTCTATACCTATACTGGTATAAAAAGAGGCACAGAGACCAATTGAACAGAATGGAGAGGCCAGAAATAAGGCCACACACCTATGACCATCTGATCTTTGACAAACCTGACAAAAACAAGCAATGGGGGAAAGGACTCCCTATTCAATAAATGGTGCTGGGATAAGTGGCTAGCTATATGCAGAAGATTGAAGCTGGACCCCTTCCTTTAGCCATATACAAAAATAAACTCAAGATGGATTAAAAACTTAAATGTAAAACCCAAAACTATAAAAACCCTGGAATATAACCCAGGCAACACTATTCTGGACATAAGAACAGGCAAAGATTTCATGACAAAGACACCAAAAGCAATTGCAAAAAAGCAAATGTTGGCAAATGGGACCTAATTAAACTAAGGAGCTTCTGCACAGCAAAACAAACAACAGAGTAAACAGACAACCTACAGGATAAGATAAAGTATTTGCAAACTATGCATCTGACGAAGGTCTAATAAAATCCAGCATCCGTAAGGAACTGAAACAACTTTACAGAAAAAACAACCCCATTAAAAAGCGGGCAAAGGACATGAACAGACACTTTTCAAAAGACATACATATGGCCAATGAGCATATGAGAAAAAGCTCAGCATCACTTATCATGAGAGAAATGCAAATCAAGATCACAATGAGATACCATCTCATGCCAGTCAGAATGGCTATTAAGAAGTCGAAAAATAACAGATGCTGGTGAGATTGTAGAGAAAAGGGAACGCTTATACACTGTTGGTGGAAGTATAAGTTAGTTCAACCATTGTGGAAATCAGTGTGGTGATTGCTCAAAGATCTAAAGACAGAACTACCATTCAACCCAGTAATCCCATTGTTGGGTATATACCCAAAGGAATATAAATTATTCTATCCTAAAGACACATGTACATGTATGTTCGCTGCAGCACTATTCACAATAGCAAAGATATGGAATCAGCTTACATGCTTATCAATGGTAGAATGGAGAAAGAAAACGTGGGACATATACGCCACAGAACACTATGCAGCCATAAAAAAGAATGAGATCATGTCCTTTGCAGGGATGCAAGGAAGCTAGAGGCCATTATCCTTAGCAAACTAACTCAGGAATAGAAAACCAAATACTGCACGTTTTCACAAGTGGGAGCCAAATGAACACATGGACACATGGAGGGAAACAACAGACACTGGGGTGTATTGAGGGTGGAGGTGGAGAGCAAGGAGAGGATCAGAAAAAAATAGCTATTGGGTAATAGGCTTAGTACCCGGATGACAAAATAATCTGCACAACAAATCCCCTTGATATGATATACCTATATAATAAATCTGCACATGTACCCCTGAACTTAAAAAGGTTTTTTTTTTTTTTTTTGTAAAAAAAATATCAAAACACAACAGATACTGGTGAGGCTATGGAGAAAGGGAACACTCATACATTCTTGGTGGGAATATAAATTAGTTTAGCCACTGTGGAAAGCAGTCTGGAGATTTCTCAAAGGACTTAAAAGAGCGCTACCATTTGACCCAGCAAAGCCATTATTAAGTATATACCCAGTGTACTATCATGTGGGTCCCACCCTAACTGCAGCACAGGCTGTGAATGTCCCTGTCCACCACCCTCCTGTGGTCACCCAGCCTTGCAGGCTCCGGCAGCCTTTGTTTCCTCCACCAGGAGGCAGGGTTATTTATATTTCATTTCATTTCATTTTTTGAGACAGAGTCTCACTCTGTCACTCAGGCTGGAGTGCAGTGGCACGATCTCGGCTCACTGCAACCTCCACCTCCCGGGTCCAAGCAATTCTCCTGCCTCAGCCTCCTGAGTAGCTGGGATTACAGGCAAATGCCACCACGCCCAGCTAATTTTCATATTTTTAGTAGAGACAGGATTTCGCCATGTTAGTTAGGCTGGTCTCAAACTCCTGACCTCATGATCCACCCGCCTCAGCCTCCCAAAGTGCTGGGATTACAGGCATAAGCCACCGCTCCTGGCCAGAAGGCAAGTTTTTAAAGCTGTCCTTTTCCTCGATGTTTTCACAGGCACTGAGACCGGTTTCTTTATTCATTGACAGCCATCTTCCAAGTTTGCAAAAGGAGGAGTAAATCACATCTAACTCTAAAAATAGTGATTTTCCTCTACAATCCAAATTCTTGAGAACCTTCATGCTTTCATTATTCCCTATGCAAGTCCTGGTGCCCATGGGTACTGGAGGGCAGCACAGCAATTCTGAGCAGACCGGACTGGGTCCAGCAGCCTGGATTTGAATCCTGGCACTGCCATTCACCAGCCATGTCATCTAAGGAAAGTTACGGAGTCTCACCCACCTCAGCTCCTTTATCTATGAAATGGGGCCAATAACAGCATCCTCTTCAGAGGGTTCATCTGAGGACTGAATCAGTTAATATAAATAATTGGAGCAATACTTGACATACAGCGAATACCATTATTTTTTATAACGTGAACATCGACCTCTTCTGTGACAACTAGGAACATGCCAGAAATATGTCTCCTCCACTTTGATCTGAATGTAGAACAATGTCATTAATAGCACCAGAATCTACCTGCTAGCTCCATGTGCCTCCTGCAAGAAGCTGGGGAGAAGGCCGTTTGCAAAGAGGAGGAGTGTCAGGAAACAGAAGGTGCGTGCTCACCCTGGCTTCACACGTGAGGGCTATTCAGACACTGTGGGCCTCGCTGCTCCCTGGATTACAGAGTCGAGGTGCTTGAAAGGGGTCGCAAACCTCATGCTTGAGGTTACAGTGGGGAAGATATTGGCATATAACCAAAAGTGAGCCATGAGCCTCCCTCTAATAAAAATCCAAAACTTTCCAATGTATTATTTTGCCTGCACGAATATGGTCAAGATAAGACTTTTAAAAAATATGGCACTGTAGTCATCTACAAGCCATCCTTTGACTTGTATTTTCTAAATGTAAATGAATCACCAAACTCAGAACATCCTTGCAGAAAATTAGCAAAATCATCACATTTACTCTGATCAATGAGTATGAGAAAATCTCTACTTCAGTCATGGTTAATAGTTTGGAGTTTTAAGGACAGTTGATGAAAAATGCCATAAAAGAAGCATGTTTAGTCTAATTTGCTTGAAACTCTGATTGAAAATTATCCTAACAGCTGAGCCCTTTTACTCCCACAGACACAGCACTCTCTCTATTCCCCTCTGAAAATTCCAGTCTCTGACTCCCCCAGCTGGGGGTCATGAGAAAATCACAGAAACCTGGCATATGAAATGATGGACAATGGGGAAGTGCACTTTCCATAATTCCTTAGAGATTTCCCCATTTATTAACATGGCATAAAGGCACAGAAACCAACATGTAGTTGCAATGAAGAGAGAAATCCACAGCATTTACTTGATGGGCCTGGACGCCTGCCTAATTAAAACACTCATGCATTGGGGCTGCATGCACCACCAGCTTAGAGCAGCGTCTCTAGCGTGGCTGCTGCTGTTGCTGGAGAGGCAGCCAGGATCTGCCTGTTTGTGTGCTTTGCAGATCTCCATGGTGGAAGAGGCAAAAGGTCTGAAATCGTCTCACAAAGGAAATTACTGTTCAGCCTCATCCATCAAAAGCAGAAATCTAGAAATGAGAAGACTTTCAAATGTTGCCTCAAGCAGAATTTTAAGATCATGTCTTATCCAAGTTCTTCTAGCATGATAATGAGCAGCAAAGAAAGGAGAAAATGAGCAGTGTCAGAAGCACCTGGCTACAGCCAACTCCAGTTACGTGTCTTCATATGCACAGTGGATGCTGGTTTTGACCTTTGCAATCCATTACTGAAACCCCCTTGTCCTGTAATACTTCTTTATTCTGTTTGTTTTGCAGATAAAGGAGAACTCCCCAACCGCTTTCCCTTTTCCTAACTTTGTGAAAAACAAACTTAGAGGCTAGCAGGGAGCAAATGTAACAAGGGGACACAGACAGCGCTGTGACTGAGGTGGGAGCAACACAGACTCGCAAGCCAGAGCTCCCAGTCACGGAGCTCAAGTGAACTGCCTGCACCCTCTGTACCTCGGTGGGGATGGCAGCATAATCGTCTTTCGGAGTGTGAACTGATGCACACCACGTATAGGTCACATTAATGTAAACTCACTCCAGAGTGTGGGTGGGCATCAAATGGCACATTTGATGCCCCCCCCTTTTTTTTTTGCATTTCTCTTAATCAAATCCTTTATAAATTCCAATGTTGATTTCTGTTGATACATAATCATTTAGTTAGGCCACATGATTTCAGAGATGAGGGTGATCTCAGAGACATCTAGTTTGGTGCTTTCCCGACCCTGGTGCAGATGCAGAGATGTTCCGTTCATTCGTGCAAAGTTAAGGAGCAGCCAGGAGCAGAGGCAGATGAGAACCCAGGTGCTCCAACTTCCCGCTGAGCACCTCCTGTGCATGGCACCTGCACAGATGCCTCAACATGCACACAGGCTGTAAGACGAGACTCTTAACAGTGTCTCAAGCAAGTACTTTTCTTTGACAGAGGCAGTGATTGCCAAGATTTAGTGTGGATTAAAAGCCTAAGACAGTTTGTATTAGAAAATGCCAGCTCTGTGAGACTATGGCAGACAGCAGTGGAAGGGCACATGACCGTCTCCTACTTCTGCTCTGGGCAGCCACGCCCATCGCCCGCTGTGATCTACAGCCACGCCCATCGCCCGCTGTGATCTACAGATTTCAGAGAAAGAAGGTCACACTTCTGCACTGGGCAGTCAAGGCCATCGCCCACTGTGATCTACAGATTTCGGAGAAAGAAAGTCCCATGACGTAGCATTGCACGTCTCTGTGAAAAGGCACTTCTACCACCTGATCAGGACATTGCATGCCTCAGTTTAAGGAGTTGTCTTGATTTACTCAGACTTCATGAGGAACGACTGGCTATTGGTCAGATCCCGCTCCAGATCAATTCACTCAGCGTTTCCAGGATGGGCCTGGGCACCGTATTTCTGAAATCCCTCCAGATGGTTGCAATGTGTGGCCAAGGCTCAGCTCTCCAAAGACTTCAATTCTATAATTTCATGATTTCTCAAATGTCTCTAATCCAGGATAAATATTTCCACTGTGTTTAAAGTTCCTGAGTCCCAACATGTGGAAGTGCTTTGTGGTAGTCTTTCTGGCTTCCTCCCCGTGAGCTGTTCCAGTAACTCAACTTCACAAACTACATTCTAAGCAACTTCTGTGCCCTGGGTGTGCAGGGCATTCACACTGGGTTGGAGACAAAGAAGTTGGCCTGGGGAAAGGCCCTCCCACAGGGGTCGCTCCTGAACAGGACATGGACCCGTAGGCTTTTAGGATGCCCTGAACAGGTCAGAAAACACTTGTCACCACTAAAGGGTCCACGGCATATTTCTTCAGCACAAAGGTTTAAGCCAGGTGTCCTGGCAAGAACCAGATTCAAGTAATCATGTTCTGCCCCCTGCACTTTTTACTAGAATAGGTTTAACCTCTGTGCTGAGCCTGTGTAGACAGCAAAGCCGTCACTGCAGTCAGCCAGCAGGACTTGGCTGCTCCTCACGTGTGGAGAAGACAGACCCCATGTGGAATTTGAACACCGTGCCAGTGTGTTTCTAAGAAGGTTTGGGATTGTACATGACAAACTATTCTTGTAACAATGCAAGTACAACATCAAATCATCAGGGAGCCGGGTGTGTGCACAGAAGGAGTGCACGCACTGCTTCTGTGGACTTTCCACTGCAGCTGGCTGCAGAGCCTGCATGTACTTATCTGTCTGAAAGGGAAGGACCCACAAACCTGCCAAGGTCCGATATCAGTTGGAGGTGGGGGCTAAATGCTTTGCCAGTGAAGCAAGGTTGCTGGACTCTACTACTCTCTCAATATCTGTTCTATCAGCACAAGAGAAATGAACAATTCACATTCTTTAAAGATGTGGGGCTGAAAACAAGACAAGCTACTGGCTGGGGTTTCCTTAGTATCTCAGCCTCCAGTTCAAACAGGCAGAGAATGAAAGACAGTGTACTTCACATAATTATAATTATCTGTGGTCTCTGTGTCTCAGCCTGCATCTCTGAAGAGTCATGGAGTGCTTTCATGGCCTAGAAATCTCCAGATTGCAGCATCGTAATTTTGAACTGCCCGAAACATCCCCTGCAGGATAACAGGCCCAAAGCTGGACTCCTGAACTTCTGAGTGACCCCCAATGCCACACCCTACTTTCAGCCATCTGTACACTACTCATCATCCACAAAAAACAAAGGCAATGCTGCACAGAGAAATGTGGACTTACGTACTTTCCAAGTAGCAAATCCACTCACTGAAACAGAACCCAATCATTTTCTTAAAAGGAGAGAAAAGATACTGAAGAGTTAGTGACTAAGGGTTACTAAAGAACACGGGCATTTAAGAGCTTCCTGGAAAATGAATGAGATCAGCTCCAGCCATTATCCAAGAAGGAGCTGACCAAAAAGAAAATATGGCTATTTCCTTAAAGATAATGCATCAAATTTCTCCCTAGGTTTTATTAGACTAAGTGAAATAAACTTTAGAGCAATAACTCTGGAGGTTATTGCCGGGAGTAGGGTGTAGGGTGGGGTTACTTAGTAATTATTTTTTGTTAACTATATCTGAAATGTGAAATTCCAAAATTTTAACCTCTTTTACAGTTATATTATTCAATATCTAAATGAAACTAGTCAAGATGAAGTTTTTAATTCATGCTTTGAAGCATCTCTTTATTTCAAATATATAGAAATTATATATAAAATACAAGAGAAAAAATAAATTGACATAGCCAGGCTTAAAAACAAAACAAAACAAAATTCTCCATAAACAGAAAAGGAGCAGAAACACAAACTTAAGTCTTGGACATCCTGGCTTTGGGTGCAGAATTAAGCAGGAAGGGCAGGGAGCTCACATTCCATGAAAGACCAGAACCCAGGGCTGGCAGGGCTCCACTGCTTCTAAAAGAGGCTAATGGTGTGTGCTGGGACCTGGAAGCACAGTTTAAGCTCAACAGCAGGTCTAAGGAGACACTGAGGTAGTTATATGGCTAGATGTCTAGAACTGGGTATCCTAACATCCTGAGATGAGAAATACTACTGCATTCCTCACATGAGGTCCCAAAGACTTTGGAAAGAAGCAACTGCAAAATCAAGTAGGAAGAGATAAGCTGAGAAAGAGAAAAAAAATGAGAATATTCTTCAACTAAAAATAAATCTATAAATTAAAATTGTAAAACACATATTGATATAGAATGCTAAGAGGACAGACAACCAAATAACAATTAGAAGATAATTGCATTCCAAATGAATTTTAAATAAGAAAATAGTCTGAATAATACTTTAAAAGAAATATGCTTATAGTCTGCAAAGAGATGAATGGGCAAAGATCAAATAAAAATAAGAAATTACTTTACAAATTGTAATAAAATATAGGAAGGTGGGTATGTTAGAGAACACATTAGAAATAAGAATTTTGAAAAAAAAAGCAGCAGATCATTGCTCGCCTAGACAAAACACATTTGAAGAAGTAACTCAATGAAATATAATATTAAAGAATTACCTCAAATTCAGCTTACAGAGACAAATTCGCTTAAAAATATAAAAAATCAGTTAAGAGCCACAGATAATACTTTGAGAGTTTCAAAAATGTGTCTCATCAAATCCAGAAAAACAAAGGCAATTTTGAAGAAACAATATTTGAAGAAGGACAGCAAATTGCTTATCAGCAACATTAGACACCAGAAGGCAGGAGAAAAATGTTTTTAAAGTGTTTATAATAACTCTTAATATATATCTATCTTCAAGTTTATACCAAGCTAAATTATCATTTAGGTGTGAGGGCAAAATGAAGACATTTTCAGATATACAACAACTAAGAGAAATTACCACTTACTTTCCATACCTCACTGGAAAAAAAAAATTATAAAATGATGAATTTCAGTGAAAGAATGGAACCTAGAAGAAAGAAATGAGATACAAGAAAAAAAACAAAGAAATTGATAAAAATGTGCTAGTAACAAAACTCTAATTGACAACAGCAATAACAAACCTCTAGACAACAATAACAGTAATATCTACTACATAAGCCACTTAAGAACTTTTCCTTGTCTAGGAGAAAACCGATATCCAGGATAATTTAGACATTTTTTATTAAAATTTGTCATTAAATATATAAATTAAAATATTAAAGGTAAAAATTAAATCAACATGCAGAGACATAAAAGGAGATAAAAGAATCAAAGAACAAGGGAAATAGCAGAATTCATATGTAGAAATAAGTCTAAAATTCCTTGGTCCAAAAAAATGTGAATGTGCTAACTTTTCCAGTTAAAAGATAATCTTTTCTATTAAAAAGGTTATAAAATTGGATTAAAATTATAAAATTGGATTAATAAATTCAGCAAGAAAGATTGAAAGTAAAGGGTTGGAAAAAGTCTGCCACATAAACGTTAACCAATAAAAAGTTACCAATACCACTGTTAATATAAAAGAAATTAAGTCCAAAAACGTAAGTAGGGAAGAAGATAAATGCAAAATAATAATAAAAATTAAAATCTCTGGGAAGATAAACAATCACAATCTTTATGCACCTAAAAATATAGCATCAAAATACCTAAAGCTAGGCCAGAAGGATATTTGCCAACCAAAAAAGTTTAAGAATCAACTTCAGAAGCATATATGCTACTGTGTCACTGACAGCTCAATCAACTGTCTAACAGAAGTATCAAACTTAAGATGTTAAAATTTTTTTTTATTTCTTCTTTGACCCCAGAACTACTTTTCTCCAAACCTGTTTTTCTCCATTTCCACTAATGTAACCACCAGTAACCAATTGCTTTTATTTTTGTCTTTGGTTTGTTATGCAATAGTAAGTAATTGAATATAAAGGAAAATATTACTTAAAATATCTTAAAGATATTACATATTTGGCGATACTGAACCTACATTTTTCTGCACATCAAGAAGACATTTTATAAGAGCAATATTTTACATATATTATGCTATTAAATAAGTCATATTTTTGTATGATTTTCAAGTAGTATATGTAATATATATGACATACATATGTAAGTTTTGCATAGGCTTTTGAGAAATAATACCATATCTAGCAACGTTGTTAAAGAAAGAAAAATAACTCAATCTCTTACCTCAATTGATAATAAGAAAGCATTTTTCCTATGAGATAAAAATATAATTCCAGCAAGATGAGGGCCAAATGCAAGTGTGAGTTTCTCTTTTCTGACTCTGATACTTTCGACTGTCAATTACAGTTAGATACAATATAGATTTATTTAATTGTTGTGTTTATATATATGGCACAATGAGCAGTGGCATTATAATGGTTAATATTCTATGTCAACTTGACTGTGTGATGGGGTGCCCAAATATTTTCTCAAACACCATTGTGGATATGGCTATGAGGGTGTTTTTGATGAGATTATTTGGAACTGTGGATTGAGTAAAGCAGATGCCCTCCCTAATGTGGGTGGGCCTCATCCAATCAGCTGAAAGCCTGAATAGAACAAAAAGGCCGACTCTCCCTTAGGTAAAAGGAACCTCCTCCTGCTTGACTGCCTTGAGCTAGGACATTGGTGTTTTTCTTCCTTTGTACTTAAAGTGAAACATCAGTTCTTCTTGGGTCTTGAACCTATTGCCTTCAGACTATAATCCACACCACTATAAGACTGGCAGTGCAATGGATTTGTTTACACCAGCATCACCACAATCACTTGAGCAATGCATTGCACTATGATGTTAAAATGGCTGTGACATTACTAGACAATAGAAATTTTCCAGCTCCATTATAATCTTAACAGGTCACCATTGTATATCCAGTCCATCATTGACTGAAATGTTGTTATGGGGTGCAAAACTACATTTACAGCATTTCCTCTCTAAGCAGAAAGGTTTACCCACAAAGGTTGCAGCCTGCTGGCCACTGCAAAACTCTTCTATTTTGAGCACCACCAAGTCAGACCCAAAGTAAGCTCAGCATCAGATTGGAAAACTGGCATTAATGAATTTTTTATTAGTATCTATTAGCCAGAGGTCAATTTTCCTGTGGAATATTTTGTCTCAAGCTCCAATAATCAATATGCTTGCTCAAACACATGTGAAAGCATTTACTAAAGTGCTCCAGTCAACATTGTTTTTCAGGCAATTATTTACTCCTTTAAGTACTTACATGCTGTGATATAATGCTGAAAGAGAAATTGCACAAACATTAAAAACCACATACACATTACTGTAAGTCAATGTTTAAAATACATAATTTAATTTAATAAGTGAATCTTGTAAATTATAAGTTCATGAAAACGTTAGAAAATAAATATAAACATACATAAATTAAAAGAGAAATAGATGGTAGGTGATAGATGGTAGACAGATGGTAAAGATAGATGATACATAGAAAGATAGAAACATAATACATGATAGATGGATACATAGATAAATGGATGGATGGGTAGATAGATAAATAAACAGATAAAGCTATAAGGTTAGCATTTCTTGTAGAGTTTCCTAATATATGGGACACAGTAAAAGCAGTGCTAAGGGGGAAATTTAGATCTATACATACTTACATTTATAAACAAGAAGATTCTTAGATCAACAACCTAACTTTACAACTTAAGGAACTAAAAAACTAAAAGTAAACTAAATCCAGGACTAGCAGAGGAATGAAATAAGAAATATTAGAGGAAATATAAAATAAAGAAGATACAAACCATTGGAAAAATCAATGAAACAAAAAGTTGATTCTTTGAAAAGATTAAAAAAAACCTGACAAAGCTTTAGCCAGGTGGATTAAGGAAAGAAGATTCAAATTACTAAAATCAGAAATAACCACTGATGCTACAAAAATAAAAAGCATTATAAGAGAGCACTATGAACAACTGTATACCAAACACTTTGATAACCTAGATGAACAAATTCCTATAAACATAAAATCTACCAAGACTAAATCACACTAAAATAGCACATCTGAATACACTTATCAGTAGTAAGAATAATGAATCAGTAACCAAAAATTTCCAACAAGGAAAAGCCCTGAATCTGATGACTTCATTGGTGAGTTCTGCCAAAAATTTAAAACAGAATTATTCCAATTCTGCTCCAACTTTTCCAAAAACTTGGGGGGAAAAAAAACACTTCTTACCTCATTCTGTGAGGACAGCATTACCCTGATATCAAAACCAAAGATTCCAAAAGAAAGGAAAACTACAGACCAATATCCCTTATGAACATTAATGCAAAAATTCTCAACAAAATACTAGCAAACAGAACTTAACAGCACATTAAAAGGATTACAAACCATGATCAACTGGGATTTACTCCTAAAATGCAAGGATGGTTCAAAATACAAAAATCAATTAACGTAGTATACCACATTAACAGAATGAATGGAAAAAATGCATGATTATCTCAATTGGTGCAGGAAAAAACACATGATTATCTCAATTGGTGCAGAAAAAAGCATTTCACAAAATTCAACACACTTTTATGATAAAAACACTCAACAAAGCAGAAATAGAAGGAAACTACCTCAACACAAGAAAAGCCATATATGAAAAACACAGAGCAAACATCTTATTCAATGATGAAAGACTGAGAGCTTTTCCTCTAAAATCAAGAACAAGTCAAGAATGTTCAATTTTCCCACTTCTATTCAACACAGTATAAAAGTTCTAGCCAGAAATTAATTAAGCAAGAAAAAGAAATAACAGTCATCTAAATAGGAAGGGGAAAAGTACAATTATCTTTGTTTGCAGATATGTTTTATATATAGGAAGCCCTATAGATTCCACAAAAGTGTGTTAGAACAAATGAATACAGCAAAGTAGCAGGATAAAAAATCAGCAGGCAAAACTCAATTGCATTTGAATATACCAACCATCACCACTATGACAAGGAAGTTACAAAAACAATTCCACTCACAATAGCATCAAAAAGAATAAAATACTTGGCAACTAACTTAACCAAAGAAGTGAAGGACTTGTACAATGAAAACTACAAAACATTGCTGCAACAAAATTAAAGAAGACGTAGATTAATGGAAACATATCCCATGTTCATGGATTGGAACACAATATTGCTAAATTATCTATATTACCCAAAGTGCTCTACAGATGCAATGCAATCCCTGTACTGATCCCAATGATGTTTTCTGAAGATATGGAAAAATCCATCCTAAAATTCAAATGGAGTCTCAAGAGACTGTGAATAGCCAAAGCAATCTTGAAAAAGAACAAAACTGGAGGACCTACACTTTCTAATTTCACACATTAATACAGAGCTACAGTAATCAAAACAGAATAACACTGCCATAAAGACAGACATATAGACCAATAGAATTAAATAGAGAGCCCAGAAATAAACCCTCACATATATGGTCAAGGGTGCCAAGACCATTAAATGGGGAAAAAGTCTTTTCAACAAATGATGCTGGCAAAGCTGTGTATTAATGTGCAAATGAATGAAGTTGGAACTTTACCTAAAACCATATACAAAAACTAACAAAGTGTGCCAAAGGTCTGAATGGAAGACTGAAAACAATAAAACTCTTAGAAGAAAACACAGGAAAAAAGCTTTCCAGCATTGAATTTCTTGGGTATAACACTCAAAGGCAAAAAGCAACAAAAGAAAAAAATAGGCAAGTTGGACTTTGTGAAAATTTTTTAAATTTGTGCATAAGAAGACATTATCAACACAATAAAAAAGCAATCCATAGGATCAGAGAAAATATTTCCAAATCATGTATATAATAAGTGATATCCAGAATATCTAGGTAACTCCTAAAACTACAAAAAAAAAATCCAGTTAAAACATGGATTAAGAACTTGAATAGACATTTCTCCAAAGAAGATACACAAATGTCCAAGAAGCGCATGAAAAGATGTTCAACATCACTAATCATTTGGGAAATGGAAAACAAAACTACAATGAGATGCTACCTCACACCCATTAGAATGCAACTATCAAAAGAATAAAAATAACAAATATTGATGAGGAGGTGGAGAAATTTGAACCCTGTACACTGTTGGTGGGAATGTAAAATGGTACAGCTGCTGTGGAAAACAGCATGGCATTTTTTTCCAAAAAGTTAAAAATAGAATTATCCTATTATTCAGCAATTCCACTTCTGGATATATATATATGCAAAAAAAAAAAAAAAACTGAAAGCAGGGTCTTGAAGAGATATTTGTTCAAACATGTTCATAACAGCATCATTCACAATAGCTAAAACATGGAAGCAACACAATTGTCCATGAATGGATGAGTATATAAGCAAAACATGGTATATCCATACACAAGAATATTATTCAGCTTTAAAAAGGGAAATTCTAATATATGCTACAATACAGACAAACCTTGAAGACATTATGTTAAATGAAATAAGCCAGTTACAACAGGGCAAATGCTATATGATTCTATTTATATGAGGTACCTAGAGTGAAAATCACAGAGACAGATTCAAATCTCTCATCTATTCAGAAACAGATCTGTATTCTATTCTGGAGTGGTGGTGTGGTTTACAGGGGCTGTGGGGAGCGGGGAATAGGGAGTTAGTGTTAATGGGTACAGAGATTCAATTTTACAAGATTAAAAGTTACGGAGATAGGTGGTGGTGATACACTAACATGATGAATGCACTTAATATTGCTAAACTATGCACTTGAAAATGGTTAGGATGGCAAATTTTATGTTACGTGTATTTTACCATAATAAAAAAATTGAAGAAAAAATAGATCAGGGACTTAAATGTAAAACTATAGGAATTTTAGAAAGCAAAATAGGAGAAAATCTTCAGGATCTAGGGCTGACACCAAAAGGAGGTTGCATAAATGGGAAAATAAATAAATTGGTCTCCATCAGAATCAAAAGCTTTGCTTGATTACTCATCAGCAGAACCAGGAGCACATTGTGATGGATGTGACTGTCTAACTGACACTTCAGAGAAGACGTGAAGTGAAAATAGCCCATATTAAAAGGTTACATAGTGTAGGATTCCGTTTACATGACATTCTTAACAAAATTATAAAAATAGAGAACAGATAGCAGTTGCCAGGGGTTATGGATGCGGGTGGGGGAGCATGCGTGGTTTAAAAGAACAACAGGAGGGACCTGTGTGAGGATTGTCTGTATCTTGACTGGTGGCAGACACAGAAATCTAGACACATGTAATAATACTGCACGGAACTGCATACCTGCGCAGAACTGCAAACATGCACCCACACATGAGTACGAGTCAAAAGGAAAATGTGAACAAGAGCATCAGATTATGTCAACAGCAATACCCCATTACTCAGAAATATGAGCAGTGTCTTAAGCTACAGCACTGATATGGAAACGTCCTCATGTTGCTAAGCGGAAACAGACGCTGTATTTACAGCTCAGCAGGCTGCACATCTCAAAAGCAAGAACTTCACTGGGACTCAGTAATTTAAACTTCAAATCCAGCCAAGCCTCCTTTGCAAGGTGAAGTATGTTCTCCCGGAGCCCAGCGTCAGCACCGAGGGTGCACAGCAGAAGGCTACACACGCGGAGCTGCGCGGTTCCCAATGCACACTGCAGGGATGTGTGAGGCAGGGCTCTGAATAGCTGGGACAAAGACAGTGTGATGACAGCATCTGGATGGCAGCTTCAGCACTCCATGCACTTGCCCCAGCAGCCTCACACAGTTCCAGGTGTTCATCTGACTGGCAGAATTAAACCTGCGCTAAATGTGAGGAGATGCCAGGAACATCCTGGAATACGATCAGAAAAGAAATCCAAAACGTCGTGATATTAGAGTGTGAAGTCACTATCACCTGCACCATCAAATAATGATGCCTCCCCACCTAAGACAGCCAGAAGACAGTCGCTTCCCGCAGTGTTGAGAAGGAAATACATTTGTGAGCACAGAACTGACATTTCTGATAAAGCCCTGGAGCAGCAAGCCTGCATAGGCCAGAACACAGGAGAAGGCACTGCCACAGACAGGCTCCTGTTTTCACTGCTGATGCTGGGACCCTGCCAAGTGGGCCACCTGAGCTCCTCTTCTAGATTAGAGAGATGGGCCCGTCACAGGCAGCAGGAGGGTCCTGGCCCAAAGCAGTGGCTGGGAGCAGCCCACTGACCATGGAAGCTGCAGAACCCATGCATGTTCAATCGTGCAGTCCCTGTGCACAGCCATAGGAGATTGGTAAAGGGCTGAAGTCTGTCCGGGGGACCTGAGGGCTCTGTGAATGCCCACGGTTCCTTCCCCCAGCTGCTGGGTGCATACTTAGATGGCCGTACTCAGCAACTGGCAGGCTCCCACACTGGCTCCCTGCTCTGCAAAATGCGGGCTATTGTCCTAGGAAAGGAAACGTGGAGCGCTACTCAGTATAAAACTTTAAGCCAAAAGCAATATCACATCCATGAGGGAATTGCAGAGATTAGCACCACAATCAAAGACTTGGAAAATATTGAGTTTTTATTTCCTTTTATCCTGATTTAGCTCACCAGTTTGGCCTATGTGGAATACAGGCCGCTTGGAAAATGATGGTGCGTTTTATAGCAACATGGTGACTAAAATTGAGCTTGCTATTCCAAATGAGGTCTGTACTAACAAGCCAGGGCAGCCCCTGGCCTCAGGTTATCCATTACTGCCTCACAAATGCTTAGCTGCTGCTGAACTAATGCTTAGTAGCTGCTGAAAATCCAGGAGCTATCTGTTTTCTCTTATCAAGGAGAGTCACCCATCTTCATCTTCTCACCTCAGGGCCACACTAACTTCTGAGCTGGGACCTAAGAAACCTCCCGCTGGTCTACGACCGAGAGGGCATCACGCAGACAGGGCCTGCAGAGCAGAAGTGGCAGGTAGGGCGCGTGCGTGCTGCAGGGTGGAGGAGGGGCAATGAGTATCCAGGACCTGCCCTCCGGGAGGTATGGCTGCCCAGTGCTAGGGATCTCTCCTTCAAAGTGGAAGCAGTCGCTGCACATCACTGTTCTCAACTCAAGGAGAAGGCACACGACATGGTGGAGACCGCAGTGACACAGTTAGTGCTATTCTACTCACTGAGGGGCTCGGAAATCTGCTGACTTTGACTGGAAACCTAAGCAGCCTCTGCACAGCTCCAAACAGCCACGCGAGCTGCGCTAGCCCAGGGCCCCGTGCAGGGCAGGACACTTGCACGACCAGGCATGCTTATGCTCCCTAGATGTGGACACCAGAAATGCCCCGTTGTCCTCTCTGCTCTCCCCCGTCACAGGTCAGAGGCCGGGATTCTCTACGTTTTCGAACTCCTTGCCACCAAGGCTCCAGTACAGGAACCAGCAGGAGAAGCCTCCGTGTGAGATCTGAAGGCAGAAGAGAGGGAGAAGACACTGTCGCTCCTGCCATTTGGCAAACAGGTGTGTGGGATTTGGCAGCTGGGCATTCTTTTCACCCACTTTGATCCAGCAGGAGCTGAAATCACTGCAAGTTTCCCAAGTAGGCTGGAGATGAGACGAACCCGATCCACCTGCGGATTGAAGCAGAGCGGCCCGGCAGGGAGCCCAGACCAGCCAGTGTCCAGACGGCCTGCAGGTCCAGCAGGAGAAGCTGGGCCAGAGCCAGACACACTCACCCATGTGTCTGTGAGGACAGAGGGTGGCTGTTCTAAGCCACCAAGGGAGTCACGCGGCTTTAAGGCAGTAGCCCGCAGATGTGCCCGCTCCCAACCTCACAGAGAGAACTAGGCTCCTTCTATGTGCCTGGTGTTGTACGAAGATGAATAAAATAATTTATCCCACAAAGCCAGAAACAAAAGATATTTAACAAAAATGAATCTAGCCAGCAGGAAAAGATGCAGTGAACTTTTGAACCAGCAGTAGCTAAAATGCATAAAGATGTATGAGGAAGCAGCATTTTCCCACGAACTGTAGGACTCGCCTGGATGTTCTCATTTGGTGAATCTGGAGTGACTGGGGTCTTGGTTGACTCCTTATCTTTCCGACCCTTTTCTTTAATTACCGAGGATGCACACGGTCTGGTTAAAGCATGAGTTTGCGGTTGTCTGCTCAGTAACCTAGCGAAGCCCGCAGACTGCCCTGCCTGGTGGAGACGGGCGCGCCCCTCCCTCAAGCTGGTCGAGGAGGTGCTAACACAGGACTTCGTCAATGAAGCAAGACCTCCCTACATGCTTAGGTCTGAATCCAGCTATTCCAGATCTTTCCACTCACACTAAGTAGGCTGAACAGCTTCAGACTCTCCCCTAAGATCACAGCCAAGGACTGGGCTGGATCGCTCCAGTGTGACACGGAGCCGGTGGCCATGCCTGGAGCATCCAATGCCCTGAACGGAGCCGCACGCACCACCTCCCCCCAGGCTAGGGCAGCCGCCCCGGGGCTGCGGGATGCTGGGAAGCCATTAATGAGGGAGTAGATCTGGTGAGGAGATGAGGGAGGGCAGGAGAGCAGCAGGCCCCCATGCAGGGAGAGGAAGCTGCACGCCTGACGCTCTGGCGGGACGACCGCGGCCTCTGAAGAGCGCGGCCGCGGGAGACACCCAGGCACCTGGACAGGCCGGACTCACGTGCTGGGGATGTGCGTCCTTCTGAAAGATTCCCCCGGAAGCTGAAGGGCGATGTGGCGTTCCGTACACGGACGGTCCCTGTCGCAGGCCTCCTACTTGAGGGTCCAGGGCTTACACTGTAGTTTTTTTGTTGCTGCCATAAAAATTTCCTTAAACTTAGTGGCTTAAAACAACACCAGTTTATTCTTCCGGGTCTGTAGGTCGTAAGTCCCGAATGGGCCGCACTGGGCTAAGATCAAGTAGCGAAGGGCTGGTTCCCTCTGGAGGCTTCCGGAGAAAATCCATTTCCGTGTCTTTCCCAGCTTCCCGGCCCACCCCGATCCGGGGCTGTGGCCCCTTCTCATCCTTCGGAGGCGGCAGCGTCTCGTCTCACTCCCCGGCGCTCCCTCTGCCTCCCTCTTAAGCTCCCTCGTGATCGCACTGGGCCCCCGGGTCACCCGGGGTGCTCTCCTCATCTCCAGGTCAGCCGATCGCAGCCTCAGTGCCATCTTCAACCTTGCATTTCCCACGTTCCAGGGGTTAGGACTTGGCCATTTCCAGGACCACGGTTTTCCTCACCACAGACACTGACCCATTCTTGAGGGGAAGCCAAGATTCGAGTAGATGGATTTGCTGAGGAGGGTCTTGAACCACTTCTTCTATAGGCTTCCCCCAAACACTTTTGACAGGTCCATGAAAGTACTGGCAGCTAATTCCATGAAATGTCTACCTAGTCAAAATAGAGGAAGATGAGGTGACCATCACATTTCATGAGACTCAGCGGAGTACATGGACCACAAGACATCTGGGAGGTTTGTCTCTGGCTGTGTCCTCAAGCAAGACACCCTCTGCCATGCTGTGAGCAGAGTGATGAGAAAGAGGCAAGGGCTGGGGTGAAAACATCAGGAGGCCCAGCTGAGAATGCTCAGGACTTCAGAGGACAAGCCTGAGTTCAAGCAACCTGTAACAGCTTCTGACGCTAATTAACATGACAGGGTCACGGACAACTGGGAGGAAAACTTCGGAGACTGTGCAGCCATGATGGAACTTCATACAACATAAGAGAATGTTATATCAAGGGTATGTAATCGTAGGTCCAAAGTTGAAGACAATTATAAATTTATTGATACTCCAGTCAGTGAGATAGCCTTTGCTAATTTAACAACAGATGACCTATCCCTCACCCGTACAATGTGTAAACATTTCTGGGAAGAAATAAGAGTGAAGGAGTTCAGGGAACAGGATTCTCTTTCTAGGCTTCCAAGAGCCGTCCCCAGACACTACAGCCTGTCATCTACTGGTTCATTAGATGCTCCTTTTTTTGGAAAGAAGATGAGAGAGTTTGACAAAACATATAAAAACTTAAATGTGTTAGCTACATGTTTTGGGAACTTTTCAGTACATGTGGCTTCCTGGCATTTCTGATTTCTGCTGTAATTTCCTGGGCCTGCCCGGTATTCCCACAGCCACAGAAAGTAGAAGAATGCATTTTCAATTTCTAGTCATTAATACATCCTTTTCTCATTATTTTGAACCTGTATCAATCTAGCGTGCCACTTCCATAAGATTTCAGCCAAAAAACACAGGAGTAAAAGCTAAGCAGTCCATTCTTCATTATGTCCCTGGTGTGGTGTGCTGAACTTCCATCCCTGAAAAGGAAGGCATGCTAATAAGTGAGACAATATTCTGGTTTAAAATAGGAGCAAAAGGCCAAGCTAAAAGTATGCCACATATCAAAGTATGGGAGGAGTGTACTGATGTGTAAAATTTACTTTAAAATTCATAAAAAATCGGACATTAATGAGTGGATAGATGAAAAGATAGATGAACAGTGTGTGGTTATGTGATAAAACAAATGTGGTAAAATATTATCAGTAGAATATACTAGTAGGAATTCAACTGTTCACTACAAACTGTTTCAATTTCTCTGTATATCAGAATATTTTCATAATAAAATGTTCAGATACATAGTAGACTTCTGTGTTAGATGAATGTATCATGATACTCACTAATATGGTTTGGATCTGTGTCCCCACCCAAATCTCACCTTGAATTGTAAGAGTCCATGTGTCAAGGGTAGGACCAGGTGGAGATAACTGAATCATGGGGGCGGTTTCCTTCATACTTTTCTTGTGATAGTGATTAAGTCTCTCAAGATCTGATGGTTTTATAAATGGCTGCCACCATGTAAGATGTGACTTTGCCCTTCATTCACCTTCCACCATGATTGTGAGGCTCCCCAGCCATGTGGAACTGTGAGTCAATTAAACCTCTTTCCTTTATAAATTACCCAGTCTCAGGTATGTCTTTATTAGCAGCATAAGAACAGACTAATATACTCACTTTAAAAAAAGATTTTTTTTTGAGACAGGGTCTCACTCTGTTGCCCAGGCTGGAGTGCAGTGGCGTGAGCTTGGCTCACTGCAGCTTCAATCTCCCAGGCTCAAGCGATCCTGCCTCGCTTGGGAAAAAGCCTCCTGAGTAGCTGGGACAACAGGCATGCACCACCACATGTGGCTAATTTTTAGGTCTTGCTATGTTGCCCAGGCTGGTCTCGAACTCCTGGCCTCAAGCAATTCTGCCACCTCAGCCTCCCAAGGTGCTGTGATTACAGGTATGATCTACTACACCTGGCCTGTTACCTACTTTATATTCTTTCAAGACTTTTGTGGAAAATCTATTGTAGACAATAGGGCTTCTAAAAAACAAGTGAAAATTGTATGTTTTACTTCATCTTGCATACTTTGCCAGAGATCCTTACATGAAATCTAGCAAGAAAGACAATATTATTACTTGACTACAATTATATCTGTGAATTAATAAGTGATATGCAGTATTCTATATGAAAAATGCTACACCTAAGTAAATTTTCCTTTGGAGATGAATGTAGATCATATAAAATCATATCAACTTGAATATTGCTCGTTAAGTTATTGTAAATATTCTTAAGAACTTAGTAAGTTCCAATCAGAAATCACTTGCTAATTATCAAGATCTAGTTCTATTCATGGGGCAGCAGGGGGAGTTAATGTTATGAGTGATTTTTCTAATGCACCAGTTAACACTTATATTAAGCCATCAATCTTAACCTATGAGGACAATAATAATAAAAGCTCGTATTCATTTATCTCTTATCACAGATAGGCACATGCACCATTTCATTTAAGCCTCAAAGCACCATCATAAGGTACATTTGTTATTCCTTCTCTATACTTAGGGAAACAGGGACTCATAATTTGAGAAATTTGTCCTAGGTTATCTAACTTACTGGTAGAATGGAGAACCAAGCCCAAGCAGACTGATAGCAGTTCTATACTCCAAGAATAGTCCTCAGACCAGAAACAATCGCCATCACATGTGAGTCTCCAGCTCACCCCAGACCTATTGGATTACAATCTGCAGCAGCAAACAATCCTCAGCTGCGTAGAAGGCACACTGAAGTTTAAGAAGTGCTGGCAGATCCAGTTCCCTTCACCATCGTGCCATGCCAATGTCTCTCAAATTTTGTGTGATCACAGTCATCTGGAAGGCTTACTAAAATGCTGAGTGCTGGACCCTCCCAGATTTTTTATTCAGTAGGACTGGGCAGGGGACCTGAGAATCTGCTTGTCTAACACATCACAGTGATGCTGAAGCTGCTAGCCATGGGGCCACACTTCAGACACACTGCACGCTGCCCACATGCACCACCTGAGTCACTGTCATCATCAGAAACACATATACCACCTAAACCCCCTAAACTTTTAAACTCATTAACAAAGCTCCCAGAAGTTAACTCTACAGCAGACATTTGCTTTTGTACATTTTCCTTTGTTTTCAATGGAATTGTAATTTCTTTACAATTGTGCAGTATTTCATCTGAGCTAAAAATTAAACACTGCGACTTTAGAAGCTCTGAAGAATTTCCAAGCACTATTTTTCCTTATTTTTCATTTTACTTTTGTTTTCCTTTTGATGGGAGAAAATTGGCATAAACATCACATTCATTTGAGATTTCCAGGGAGACACTGGTCAGGATACATTATAATCCGTATGCCATTAAGATACTCTGTCTTACATAACAAATATTGAGCAACTGTAAATTTTAATCTGTTACATGCTGACAGAACTTGAGGTAAGTGATTAAAAAAATCAAGGGTGTTGTTGGTGCTAATCTTAATGGAGTAACTTTCTCAAATGTCTGGATTTATAATTTCTAAATTTTGCCTCCTTAGTAATGACTGTCTGGAAGTCCAGTGAAACAAAAACATTGTGCCCAATTAAGAGCAAGTTTGATTGAGTAAGGAGAGAAACATGGTGATTCCAAGAATGAAAGAAAGCCATAGACGGCAACAAATTTACGGAAGCACATGAGTAGGTTTTGTAAAAACATGGTCATTACAGATTAGCTGTACACCTACATTTATATCCTCAAAAACTGTGTGTCCTTTGCAGTAAATATATAGTACTTTGGAAAAATAGATTGTACTGCAATCTAAGGTGAACAAGAATAACATGGACCAGAGATGTGTTAGTTATAACTTGGGACACATCAACAGAGAAACAGATATTACCACATGTGGCTTGGTTATTGGACAACTTCCATATGTGTTCTTCTGCTTTGATTGGGAATCCATTCATTAATTTGGTATAACTGAATGTGTACCTTTATTAAATGCTAAGTGATATGGACTTTAAACTACCTTATTATGTAGCATATTAACTGCATTTAGGTGCATCTATATAAGGATTAGAATTTAATCCAAACAACACTTGACATTCTAATGGCATAAAATGAAATCTGATTAAACATTACTTTCAATTGTGTAATGTTTTAGAAATAAAATATTTTGAGTCCTAAAAAACACTATTCTTTCCATTTCAGATTTGATTTTCCAAATTCTACTTTGTGTTTCCAACTTTGTTTCCTAACAAGTTTGGTTGAGAATAAGGTAAGCACAAATGTGGACATGTGGCATCTATAAGCTGCCTTTTTTCCCCCTTTCCTGTCCTTTTTGACCTGACTTATTGAAAGGAGTTTGACGTGGGGAAAGAAAGAAGCAGCACGTGTGTAAGATTGTTTTGACTGGGGAAGGAACATCAATTCACTTGCAGGTACACACCCACAATGGTTCTGGGCACACGGCTGGGCATGCTCTGCTTCAGAGATGTTCTCAGTGTAACCACCCATGACACTACTCCATCTTGACGGGGCTCACTGAGAGCTTTCATCCTTTCAACTGAGTGAAGACATATTGTAACCTGGAGCATATCAGCCAGAAGTATGGTTGACAGGTTGGAGCTCCTAGATCCCTCACCCAGGACAGAAATTCTACGCTTCTTGTCTGCTAATAGCAAACCCCACCAGCCTTCCCTGTAACTTTCAGGAAAGTTTTCAGCAAACTATGGCTCATGAAACAGACCTGCTCATTGCCTGTTTCTGCATATCCAGTAGATAAGAATAATGTTTATATTTTGAAATGGTTGAAAACACTAAAGAATATTTTTCAATGTTCATAAATAAAGTTTTATTGGTACATAGACACATCCTCTTGAGTACATATTGTCTGTGGCTTTCTTGACACATGGTGAAGTGGAGTGGCTGTGATGGAGACCACATGTGGCACTCTCACAGCTTCACAACTGTGCTAGCCACTCTACAGGTCACAGCAATGCCCTTATAAACTGACCTTCCAACTGCTGCATGTACTTCTGTACTATGAATGGTTTATTTTAAATCTTCATAGCATACCCACCATGTCAAAACACAAAGAGAAAAGTGGACCTCAACTGCCATGCTTTTAGGGCACAGCAGAGTATGGATTATTTTTATACAGATGAATGGCAGAGCATTGTGTTTAATATGCTGTGCCCTCCAGTGGAGCTGAAAGGACTCCAGAAGTATCTACATGACCAGACCAGGCTCACATAAAATAGGCCCAACTCACAGGACAGCAGTGATCAGAAAAACAAAAAAACTTAAAACAGAACATCTCAACACAGAGAATTTATTCAAAAAATAAAAATACATTAAAATCAAGCTACAAGCGAAGTAACTTTCTGAATGGCTTGTTAGCCAAATGAGGAAAGCCATACACCAATTATGAGTTGATTAAATCATGGTTGATTGCAGCAGCCAGAGAAATGCATCAGAACAAATAAGCTCATCTGAGACTGTTAGGTTTTTGGCTAGAAGAGACGTTCAAGAGTTGAGGGCAAATTATTTTTAATTTCTTTTTTTTTCACTCAATGACTCAACAAATGTTACTGTACTACTTAGTTGTTGTTTAAGAGTGAATAGTCTAAAGTGACTGAAAATTAGTCTCTATGAATTGTCTGCATGGAACAATTGCACACAAGAATATTCTGAAAGGATTTGGGAAGACAAAGATTCAGTACAATCTGAAGTGGAATCTGCTAAGATGTGTTACAACTGCAGGTGGTAAAACACATCAAGAAAATATGAGGAGAAAGGGCTTAAACAACTTTACAACACTTGTGGAAATGTAAAGTGTTTAAAACTTATAATTATGTATTATATTATCAGTAGATACTTTGTAGAAAATATTTGAATCTATCACATGTTATGAAACCAGTAGCATAAATGATGGACTTTATTCACTCTGGTATATTTAACTTTCATCCTTAAAGTTTTGTCAGAAATGGAAGCTACATGTCCTGAGCTGCCCTCCACACAGCAGCCACATGGCTCCATAGCAGTCAGGTTTTATCATTGTTGTTGAGCTCAGGATGAAGACAAAGTTTTCCAAATCATGAGTGAACTCCCATTCACAATTGCTTCAACGAGAATAAAATACCTAGGAATCCAACTTATAAGGGATGTGAAGGACCTCTTCAAGGAGAACTACAAACCACTGCTCAATGAAATAAAAGAGGATACAAACAAATGGAAGAACATTCCATGCTCACGGGTAGGAAGAATCAATATCGTGAAAATGGCCATACTGCCCAAGGTAATTTATAGATTCAATGCCATCCCCATCAAGCTACCAATGACTTTCTTCACAGAATTGGAAAAAACTACTTTCAAGTTCATATGGAACCAAAAAAGAGCCCGCATTGCCAAGTCAATCCTAAGCCAAAAGAACAAAGCTGAAAGCATCATGCTACCTGACTTCAAACTATACTACAAGGCTACAGTAACCAAAACAGCATGGCACTGGTACGAAAACAGAGATATAGACCAATGCAACAGAACAGAGCCCTCAGAAATAATGCCGCATATCTACAACTATCTGATCTTTGACAAACCTGACAAAAACAAGCAATGGGGAAAGGATTCCCTATTTAATAAGTGGTGCTGGGAAAACTGGCTAGCCATATGTAGAAAGCTGAAACTGGATCCCTTCCTTACACCTTATACAAAAATTAATTCAAGATGGATTAAAGACTTACATGTTAGACCTAAAACCATAAAAACCCTAGAAGAAAACCTAGGCAATACCACTCAGGACATAGGCATGGGCAAGGACTTCATGTCTAAAGCACCAAAAGCAACGGCAACAAAAGCCAAAATTGACAAATGGGATCTAATTAAACTAAAGAGCTTCTGCACAGCAAAAGAAACCACCATCAGAGTGAACACGCAACCTACAGAATGGGAGAAAAATTTTGCAACCTACTCATCTGACAAAGGGCTTATATCCAGAATCTACAATGAACTCAAACAAATTTACAAGAAAAAAACAAACAACCCCATCAAAAAGTGGGCGAAGGATATGAACAGACACTTTTCAAAAGAAGATATTTATGCAGCCAAAAAACACATGAAAAAATGCTCATCATCACTGGCCATCAGAGAAATGCAAATCAAAACCACAATGAGATACCACCTCACACCAGTTAGAATGGCGATCATTAAAAAGTCAGGAAACAACAGGTGCTGGAGAGGATGTGGAGAAATAGGAACACTTTTACACTGTTGGTGGGACTGTAAACTAGTTCAACCATTGTGGAAGTTGGTGTGGCGATTCCTCAGGGATCTAGAACTAGAAATACCATTTGACCCAGCCATCCCGTTACTGGGTATATACCCAAAGGATTCTAAATCATGCTGCTCTAAAGACACATGCACACGTATGTTTATTGCGGCACTATTCACAATAGCAAAGACTTGGAACCAACCCAAATGTCCAACAATGATAGACTGGATTAAGAAAATGTGGCATATATACACCATGGAATACTATGCAGCCATAAAAAATGATGAGTTCATGTCCTTTGTAGGGACATGGATGAAGCTGGAAACCATCATTCTCAGCAAACTATCACAAGGACAAAAAACCAAACACAGCATGTTCTCACCCATAGGTGGGAATTGAACAATGAGAACACATGGACACAGGAAGGGGAATATCACACACCGGGGACTGTTGTGGGGTGGGAGGAGGGGGGAAGGATAGCATTAGGAGATATACCTAATGCTAAATGACGAGTTAATGGGTGCAGCACACCAACATGGCACATGTATACATATGTAACAAACCTGCACGTTGTGCACATGTACCCTAAAACTTAAAGTATAATAATAATAAAAAAAGACAAAAAAAAAGACAAAGTTTTCTGAATGAGAACAATTTCTCCCTCCATTTTTATCAAACTCTAAATGACAATGGAATTGCTTGATACTATTTCTTGGTGAATTCAACCTAAGATTACAAGGCAAAAAATATATATATATGCAAAACTTTTCCTGAGGTAAACTAATTTTGGTGACAAATAACGTTTGAATCACAAGCAACATCAGCAGCTTTATACATTGCCCATCCTGTCAAAAGTTACAAGAAGAAGCAAGGTAGCCATTCCCACACACAATTAAAGCAGAAACATTTCTCAATCTCAAGCCACAGTTCCAGTTCCAGTAGTGTGTTTCAGACTTTGATACAAAAACAAAGGCAATTTCCACATTTCAAAATCCATTTAGCTGCCTTTGAGGAGCTTTTATGTAACCTTCCATTGAAAGTGATTATTCTGCAATGTAATAAGATCTTAACAGGCAAATATCAAGTGTAAAATCTAATACCATTCTCTGAATGTTTATCAAACAATAAATATGTTCCATTAAAATCAAATATTTATGGATTTGTATGTTTGGCAGTACCTATTTGTGTGAAGAGACATTTTCAAACATGAAATATGTGAAATTTCATTACAGATCAGCACTAACAGATTAATATTTACAATTAATTTTGATGTTAGGGAATGCTAACTTTGAACCCCAAATAAAGTGTTGCCTTCCCCCCAAAATATAATTTCATTCTCTTAATCATAGATCTGTATTATAAGAAGAAAATTACACTCAGTTTTTATTAGTATATTTTCAATGTTGCCTATGAAAAGACTGCATAAACTTGTTTTCTTTCTTATTCTCTAAGTACATACATAATATCCTCAGTTTTCCTTCCTGATCCACAAAGCCTAAAATATTTACTATTTGGCCTTTTACAAAAAAAAAAAATTTGCCAACTCTTGCTCTAGATATTATCTGAGTACCCAAATTATACTTAATATCTTCAGCTACTATTCATATCTGCCATCATTTTATATGGTTTTATCATTCATAAAAAATTGATGGATAGATGGGTGAATGGATAATTTACTGTTTTATAAGCTTTAAACAATACAATCCATGGCCATTGGTATACTGCTTTCCTAAAAGGAAAGTGGAGTCTTTATAAAATGTGATGATTGCGGAAGCAAGGGTCTCAGTAAGGACTTTCATCCAAATACAGGCTGTCACACTCATGCATCTGTAGATGGCAGTGTACATCTTTTTTCAAACAAAGGATTTTAGTTCAAATAATAGAACAAATAGCTATAACCAGTATACATAAATTATTATAAATTATTTCCTTTCAAATAGAAAAGAGAAGTCAAACTGAAAAAATATATTTTTTAGATTGCCCTACAAATTATAATAGCTTGTAATTTGCAAAATTATAGTGTTTTCTTATCAAGTCTAGAAATTTTATACCCAGGTGTCTTGGAAATGTAATAAACTATTGTTAATATATCAAAAAAGAGCTTTTTTACTTTTCAAAAATCCAATACTTTGATTTGAAATAATGAAATGTTATTTCAACTTTATGTCTAAGTGTAATTTAAGTTGATTCCTAAATAAAATTTAACTTATAATTTTTAAAGGGTTCTTTATCCTAGAATGACCAAAAATTAAATTAAATTAAATTTTAAGTCAAGCCTACAAAATAGAAGTACAACGATAAGCCCAATGGGAACTTTAATTTGTAATGTTAATTCATTTAGCTACTTTATTCTAGAGGAGGCTAAGATTAGCAAAGCAAGAAAATGTTTAATAAGAGCTACTGAGAGATCATAAGTCAATCCTACTGGCTTTCTAAACCACACATAAGCTAGATTTTAATGATGTTATTTAAAGGCTGTTTAAATGCTGCAAACGTGAACATTTTAACATTAGAATGCAATAGAACCTTTGTCTATTTTTACCTCTTTAGATAGTAGAGGTAATGGCTTGAATCACCTTTGATTTTGTATTAAAAGAAAGTCATGTTTGACGTTTCAAGAAAAAATGTGGAAAAATAGTTCATGGCTAGTAGTTCTGAAGCAGTGTTTTCATGTTAAAAGAAAATCTGTGAAGATAGAAAACACATAGAAAACTAAGGCTAATAGAACAGTGATGCCAAAACATGTATGAAATCACCACCAACTCTAAAGGAGATGGACACTGGTTAAGAAAATATACTTTCATGAAATAAAGAATACATTAAAAAATCTTTTTCTAAATGTTCCAGTTACTTATTGTTGCACCATAAACTACTCTCAAACTTAGTGGTTTAAAATAATAACCATTTTCTTATATTTCACTGTTTTGTGGGTGAGTCTTCTGTTTCGTGTTGTGCTGACAGCAGTCACCCTGTGGTGCTTGGTTGGGGGCGGGCTCAGCAGGAATTTCTGGGGGCATCTAGACAGTCTCCAGCATGGTGGCCTCAGTGAGGTGGGCCCCTCACAGTGCAGCTCAGTTTCCAAGAGAGAATGTTCTGGCAAACAAAGTATTACTAGAAGCTGTATCTGTTTCTATGGCTTGGCCCTGGAAATTGTACAGCCTCCTTCCTGCCATGCACAATTGGTCAGAGTGGTCCCGGGACGCCCAGGCTTAAGGGGAGGGAACACAGATGCCCACCTCTTGAGGAAAGAAGTGTTGAAGGATTTGCAGCCATGTTTCAAAATTCTAGATTCAGAGCCCCAGTGTTCATTCCCTAATTCAAAATTTTGGGGAGTTGTATAAACTGAAGTAGGTCTCATTTATCCATGTTGACATATTCACATGGATTCAAAGGCAGTAACTTCCAGAAAACAACCAGGCACTAAGTAGGAGAGTCTAGGAACAGAACATTCTATGCAGTAATTACTTATAAACAATGTGTTTATTTATAAGTAATTACTTATAAACAGCAACATGTGCTGGAAACTGTGGTCAGTCATTCACTTGTTTAACACAGACTGTCTACCTCTGCCAATCCCTGTGCCAATAGACATGGGCACAGCCCTAAAGAGAAAATGTCTCTGCTGTCATTACTCACAGCATTAAAGCTCTAGACAGTACAGGAGGAAAAAGCAGCACTTCTGTAGAGCAGAGCCACTGAAAGACATGGCATTGCACAGTGGGCTTTAGCTCTTATCTCAGAACTGCGGGACATACAATTAGAGCAAAAGGGAATAGCAGCTGGCAGTCTACATTGATTGCTGACTGATTCCAAGTCTGGATAAGGTTCATGTTATTTCAGGATGGATAAAGAGAGGAAACAATAAAAACCACACCTTCACAATAAAAAACTAACAAGACTATTGTAAGAATATATATATTATTCTTATATACATACACATATACATATATACATATGGCAGTTTACATCTTTTTTCAAACAAAGGATTTTAGTTCAAATAATAGAACAAATAGCTATAACCAGTATACATAAATTATTATAAATTATTTCCTTTCAAATAGAAAAGAGAAGTCAAACTGACAAAATATATTTTTTAGATTGCCCTACAAATTATAATAGCTTGTAATTTGTAAAATTATAGTGTTTTCTTATCAAGTCTAGAAATTTTATACCCAGATGTCTTGGAAATGTAATAAACTATTGTTAATATACCAAAAAAATTTGTATATACACATACAAATATATATGTATATATATAATATATATATATATTTTTCCCCAACTATATATATATTTATATATTGGGGGAAAAATATATATATATAAAATATAGATATTAAAATATATGTCTAGGTCAATAATAAACATTAATTTTTTAATAAAAAATGATCAAACAAATCCCTCAATATTTTAAAAGGTTAATACACTAAGAGCAAGTTGGATTTATTCTAGGAATAAAAGGTTGGTTTAACATTGTTAAAGACATCATTCTAATCGTTCTAACTTACTATAACAGAAAAAAAGAGAATATATATATATATACGATCATTTCAATAGCTTCAGAAATAGCATGTGTTAAAATTTAGCATACATTCTTAGCAAACAAGGAATAAAAGGAAATTTTTTATTTGACAAATAGTAATTACAAAAGTAATAATTATTTTTTATTTTATTTTAAAAATAAACCTACAGCAAACATCAAACTTAGTGGTGAAATGTTGAGAGCTTTCCCTACGAGATTGGAAACAAGATCTCACCACTTGCATTTAATACTAATATATGCACATAAGAAAGACTAAAATTAAATTTAAAAGACTGATAACACTAATTGTTAGTAAGTATGTGGAGAAACAAACTCTCATTCATGGGTCGTGGGTCTTTAAATTAGTACAACTTCTTTGGAAAACTCCCTTAATTTACTAAAGCTGAAAATACACATAGCTATGACCCACCGAGTCCTGTCCTAACTGTGTATCAACAGAAATGTATGCGTGTGTGCAGCAAAAGAAATGGAGAAGGAGACCCGGGGCAGTCTTACAATGACCAAAGCATAAAACTCTACTGTGTGCTATTCATAGCAAGTTCAAAACAGGAATACACAGGCTTTAGGAATGTGTGCCTTTAAAATTAAAAATAAAATGAAAGCGGTAATGATCATAAAAGCTAGAATAATGAATACTGAATAGCTTTTAGGGAAATGGATACAGATCTTATTGTGACAAAGCTCAATTATAAGTTATTGGGTTATGCATGTCTGTTTTGTTTGAATTTCATAAATGTCAGAATTAGATGTCAAAGTTACCATTATTTACACATGAGTACTTATTTTAAAAACTTAAGAGTGGTATATGAATAAAAGTGTTCAGTAAAATCATAATTTGGTAATTGAAAGCCTTTCTTTGTACCAACAAAATATTCTTAGAAAAGGTAATGGATAAAGGTAATGAATAAAATAGACTTTATGGATAACTTCAGCCAAATATAATAAATATAAATAAGCATATATTTTATTATATACTTAACTATTATAAACATTTAAAATATAAGAAAGTAACAGTAAAATAAAAGGGATAAATTTAAAATTCGTGAAGGATATATATTATATATATTTAATAATTTTAAAAGATACATAAGAAAACACAAATAAGCAGAAAAGCGTATTATGCCCCCAGTTGACATATTCAAATTATAAAGATCTTAATTCACTGCAAATTGATTTATGAGTTGAATGTAATCAATAATTCAATAACTTCAATGTGAATAAGTAACTCCAGCATTCATCTGGAAATATAAATACAAAAATAGCTAAGAGGAGAATGGTAGAAAAATAAGAAATTCCAACTTTCACCCTTCCATAAAAGCAATAAGAAAACTGTCAAAAACTGTCAGAATCAACTTTCTTCAGAACTCTGAAAATTCACCAAAGGGCTGCAACAACTGGAAGAGCCCTTACTCAATATAACAGCTGAATCCTGAATCTGCTGTAGTAAGAAATAAGGATCACAAGATTTGCTGCATTTTGACTTTCTCCAGCTCCATTTTCAACTCCCTAGCTCAACAGTAAGGAGCCATGAAAATAAGTACCTGCATTCAATGTACTGGATGGAGCAGAACAGATCTCATTCACAAAGACTTTAATAATTTACTGTGACCTATCTGATGCCTCCCTGGAAGACTAGCTTAAAAGGCTTGTCTTTGTCTCACCTGACTCAGAACTCCTCCAGAACTCCTCCAGGGGGGCTAATTCTGCTGCGGCGGGGAATGGGCGGTGGGGACATTTGTCTAAAACATTTACAGATGAATGTTTTAGTTGCTGCTTCCTGTTGGGGAAGACGATGTACAAACCAAAAACCTTGAGAGGGAAGACTGCTGAAAGGAGATGTCCATAGGGCTTAAAAGTTCTATTACATCCTGGAAATCTAGAAGGTCATGTGTGTCCCCAAGAGCTGGGCATGCTAACAAAGAACCTGAGAAGGCTCTGAAGGCTCTCTGAATAAATGACGGGTAAGACAGAACTGCAAACTGCCTGGCTGAGAGTTAAAGGCATGCTCCAACACACACACACACACACACACATACACACACACACACACACACACACACAAACACACCCCTCCTTAGCAAAGACTGAAAGATGTGTTGGTTCCAGGCACTTAGGAAAACATCTGTCCTGAGTGAATGCTGAAATGAGGTAAGACTTTGGGGGACTATTGAGAAGTCATGACTGTATTTTGCAATGTGAGAAGGACCTGAGATTTGAGGCTGGGCATAAGGAGGGGTAGAATGATGTAGTTAGGATTTCATGTTGAAATGTAATCTCCAATGTTGGAGATGGGGCCTGGTGGGAGGTGTTTGGGTCATGGGGGTGGATCCTTCATGGCTTGATGCTGTCTTTGCAATGGTGAGTGAGTGCTCTTGAGATCTGGTTAAGTGTGTGGCACTTCCCCACCACCAACTCTCTTTCTCTTGCTCCAACTCTGCCATGTGACACATCTGCTCCTACTTCACCTTCATCCCTGAGTTAAAGCTCCCTGAGGCCTCCCCAGAAGCTGAGCAGATACCAGCACCATGCTTCCTGTAAAGCCTGCGGAACCATGAGCCAATTAAACCTCTTTTCTTTATAAATAACCCAGCCTCAGGTATTTCTTTATAGCAACACAAGAACAGCCTACCACTGGGGGAACAGAGTGAAGCCAGCCTGCTTCCACATCATCATTTTGGAACTGAGAGTCTATAACTATTGTTTATAGTTATTGCTTTTTGCACCTGTATAATAAAAGATTAAAAAACTAAAAGAAGTTACAACAAAAATACATTTATGCTATCTTTTATATTTACCTATTTAGTTACCTTTCTTCATGTGGGTTTGAGTTATTTTCTATTCAACTCAAAAGACTCCCTATGGCATTGGTTATAGGGAAGTTCTAGCAACAATGGACCCTCTTAATTTTTGTTTATATTGGAATGCCTTAATTTCTTCTACATTTTTGAAGGATCATTTTGCTGGATATAGAATGATTGGTTGAACTTTTTATTTTTCAGTATTGGACCTCATTGCCTTTTAGACACCATGGTTTCTAATGAGAAATCAACTGATAATCTTGTTCAAGATCGCTTGCATGTGATAAACCACTTATGTCTTGCTGCTTTCAAAAATTGTCTCTCTGTCTTTTGGCACGTTGCTTATGATGTGTCTAGGTACAGATAACTGAGTTTATCCTACTTGGAGTTTGTTGCAACTTTGAAACCCAGCAAGGCAGTCATTAAATCTTAAAGTTCCAAAATAATCATCTTTTACTTTATGTCCCACATGCTGGGAACACTACTGCAAGAAGTGGGTGACCAAGGCCTTGGGAAGTTCTGCCCCTATGGGTTTGCAGGCTTCAGACCCAATGGCTGCTCTCACAGGTTAGAACTGAGCACCTGCAGCTTTTCTAGGCACAGGGTGCAAGCTGCCAGTGATCTACCATTCTGGGGTCTAGAGGGCAGCACCCCATTCCCACAGCTCCACTAAGCAGAGCCCTCTTGGGGACTCTGTGTGGGTCTAGCCACCCTGAATTTCCCCTCTGAACTGCCCTAGTAGAGGTTCTACATGGGGACTCTGCCCCTGCAGCAGGCTTCTGCCTGGCATCCAGCCTTTTTCATATATCTTCTGAAATCTAGGCCAAGCCTCCTTCACTCTTGCACTCTGCATTCCTACAGGCTTAATGCCACATGGAAGCCACCAAGGCTTATGGCTTGTGCCCTCTTAAGTGACAGCACAAGCTGTACCTGGGGTCCTTTGAGCTGTGGCTGGAGCTAGAATGGCCTAGATGCAGGCAGCACTGTTCCAAGACTGCACAGGGCAGTGGGGCTCTGGGCCTAGCCCATGGAATCATTCTTCTCTCCTAGGCTTCTGGGGCTATGAGAGGAGGGGCTGCCTCTTAGATCTCTGAAATGCCTTTGAGGCCTTTTTCCCATTGTCTTGGCTGTCTTTTAGTTATGCAAATTTCTCTAGCAAGTGGTTGCTCAGCAACCTGCTTGAATTCCTCCCCTGAAAATGCTTTTTCTTTCTCTGCCACATGGCCAGGCTGCACATTTTCCAAACGTATATGCTCTGTTTCTTATTCCAATACAAATTCCAACTTTAAGTCATTTCTCTGCTCCCACATCTGACTAAAGCCTGTTAGAAGCAGCCAGGCCACCTCTTGAACACTTTGTTGCTTAGAAATTTCCTTTACCAGATACTCTAGGTTGTCACTCTGAAGTTCAAATTTCCACAAGTCCCTAGGGCATAAACAGAATGCAGCCAACTTCTTTGCTAGGGCATAACAAGGTTGACCTTTGCTCCAGTTCTCCATAAGTTCCTCATTTCCATCTGAGACTTCATCAGCCTTCATTGTCCATAGCACTATCAGCATTTTGGTCATAACCATTTAACCAGTCTCTAAGAAGTTCCAGATTTTCCCTTATCTTTCTGTTTTCTTCTGAGCTCTCCAAACTCTTCCAAGCTCTGCCTGTTACCCAGTTCCAAAGTCCCTTCCACATTTTCAGGTATCTTCATAGCAATACCCCACTCTTCAGAACCAATTTTCTGTGTTAGTTCATTCTTGTATTGCTAAAAAGAAATACATGAGACTTGGCAATTTATGAAGAAAAGAGGTTTAATTGGCTCACAATTCTGCAGGATATACAGGAAGCATGGCACTAGCATTTTCTTGGCTCCTGAGGAGGACTCAGGGAGCTTTAATTCATGGCAGAAGGCAAAGCAGGAGCCGGCACATTATGTGGCAGAACAGGTGCAAGAGAGAGTGGGGGGTGGGAAGGTGCCATATACTTAAACAACCAGATCTCATAAGAACTCACCCACTATTGTAAGGAGAGCACCAAGCCATGAGAGATCTGCCCTCATGACCCAAACACCTCCCACCAGGCCCTCCCTCCAACGTGGGGGATTACCTTTCAACATGAGATTTGGGTGGTGGGAATATCCAAACTATATCACCCCCCAACCAACAAAAACAAAAATAAATATACACACCAATATTATCCCCATCAACATCTCAGAACTCAAACATGAAGATGAGATAGTTCTTGGGGCCACAGAGAAGTGAAAAAACTCTGAGACAACAGTGAGAGAACTGGACTTCCTCATCTGTGATGGTTTTCCCCCATCTTCTTGACATGAAGTACCTGGAAAATTTCCCCCCAACTCATGGTTTCTACACACACAAAAAAGTGAGATTGAGGTGGACGACCAGCTTCCCCACAATCTTGAACTACTTGACAGGAGACCTCTCCCTCCCTAAACCCCTGGGAAGCATCAGGGGTGCCCGAAAAGAAAAATATCCCTATGAAGAGCCAGAGACAAAAGGGGGAAGTGGGACTACCATCCCACCCTAGAAATTTTTCTCTGTAGCTTGACAAAAAGAGATACCAAATCAGAGTGGCTGCTCAGCATCACCACACTGTAGAAGGTTTATTCCATTACTCCCCAGGGCATGAACCCATAGCCAGCTTCCCACACTGCTGGGATATCCCTTTGGCACTTCTCCTGTTCAGGATAAGTGGTACTCTGATTATTTACTAGAACTGAGGCAAACCTGAGCTTAAGGCACCATCTAGTGCCAAAAAGGAGGCAGCAACATAGCAGATTGTTTTTAACAAAAAGAAAATCGAAAAGTAAATTACAAAGAATTTTTTAGTAAACATATCTGATAAAAAATCAAAACAAGCCAGATAGAGAATACTGGAATAAATAACACTTCAATACAAAGACACAGATGTACATCCACATGAAACAACAGCAAACAGGGAACCATGACTACCTCAAACATACAAAGCTGGGAACCAGTGACTGACTCTCACAAGATGATGATAATGTGAACTCTCTCACCAAGAATGCAAAGTAGCAGTTTTAAGGAAACTTGGTGATCTTCAAGGTAACACAGAAAAGCAATTCAGAAATTTATCAGAAAAAATTAACAAAGCGATTAAAGAGAAAATCTTGGAACTGAGAAATACATTTGCTGAACTGAAAAAAATCATGATAGGCTCTCAACAGTAAAATGGATCAAGCAGAGGAAAGAATCAGTGAGTTCGAAGATAGGTTATCTGAAATACAGAAAGAGAAAAAAAGGAAAAAAATGAAAAGCAATGAAGAATGCCTATAAGACATGGAAAATTACCTCGAAAGATAAAATCTAAGAATTATTAGTGTTCAAGTTGAACAAGTTGAACAAGAACAAGGAGGTAGAAAGCTTATTCAAAGACATATTAACAGAAAACTTGCCAAACTTTGAGAAAGAGATAAATATCCAGGTAAGGGAAGGTCAGAGAACATCAAACCAATTTCACTCAAATAAAGCTACCAAAAGGCATATAATAATCAAACTCTTAAACCTCAAGGAAAGAGAGATAATCCTAAAAGCAGCAAGAGAAAAGTAAATAAAATGTAAAGGAGATCCAATTCATCTGGCAACAGACTTCTCAGTGGAAACTGTACATGCCAGGAGTGAGTAGGATGACATTTTCAAAGTGCTGAAAGAAAAAAAAAATAACTTATATCCAAGAATATTGTCTCCATAAAGCTATCTTTCGAATATGAAGAAGAGACAAGGTCTTTCCCAGATAAACAAAAGCTGAGATAATTCACCACCAGGAGACCTGTCTATAAGAAATGCTAAAGAAAGGTCTTCAATCTAAAGAAAAAAAATAAAAAACACTTAATATGCAAGAAGAAAGCATTTCAAGGTATTAAACCCACTGATACAATTTAGTGCATAGACAAACCCAAAATGCTCTACTACTATAATTGTGGTGTTCAGTCCACTCATAACAATAGTATGAAGCCCAAAAGACAAATATTTCAGAAACAATAATAGCTACAGCAGCCTTTTAAGAAACAGGTAACATAAAAAATATGTAAATTGAGAATACTAAAAGTCAAAATAGATGGAGTTTAAAATGTAGAGTATTTTTTCTTTGTTTCTATTTTTTCTTTGTGATCTAAGTTGTCATTTATTTAAAATAACTTATTATATCTGTGTGTTTCATAAGCCTCATAGTAACCACAATGCAAAAACCTACAATGGAGTGACAAAAAATTAAAAGCAACAAATTAAAACATACTACCAGAGGAAATCACTTAAACACAAAGGAAGACAGAAAGAAAAAAAGAAGAGAGGGGTTACAAAACAACCAGAAAACAAGCAAAGAGAGGGGTTACAAAACAACCAGAAAACAAGCAAAAAATGGCCATTGTAAGTCTTCACTTATCAACAATAACACTGAATGTAAATGGACTAAATTCTCCAATTAAAAGGCATAGAGTGGTTGAATGAATAAAGAAACATGACCCAACTACATGCTGCCCACAGGAAATTCACTTCCTCTATAAAGACACACAGACTGAAAGTGAAGGGGTGGAAAAAGATATTCCATATAACTAGCAACCAAAAAAGGTCAAGAGTAGCTATACTTATATCAGATAATAGACTACAAATCAAAGACTGTAAAAAGAGACAAAATCACTATATAATGATAAAGGGGTCAATTCAGCAAGAAGATATAAAATCATAAATATCTACGCACCCAACACCATAGCTCCCAAGTATATAAACATTAATAAATCTAAAGGGAGAGATAGATTGTAATGTAATAATAACAGGGAACTTCAATACCCCATTTTCAGTAATGAACAGATCATCCATACAGAAAATCAACAAACATTGGAGTTAAGCTACACCCTTGACCAAATAGGCCTAAATGTCATTTACAGAACATTTCACGCAGTTGCTGCAGAATACATACTCTTTTCATCAGCACATGGAACATTCTACAGAACAGATCATATCATAGACCACAAAACAAGTATCAACAAATTCAAAAATTAGAAATCATATCAAGTATCTTTTTTGACCACAATGAAATAAAACTAGACATCAATAACAAGAGAAACCTTGGAAAATACACAAACACATGAAAATCAAACAACATGCCTCTGAATGACCAATGGATCAATGAATAAATTAAGAAGAAAATTTAAAAATATCTTTAAAAAATTAAATGTAATATACCAAAATCCATGGATATAGCAAAAACAGTACTAAGAGGGAAGTTTATAGGAATAAAGTTTCTTCATAATTCAAAAAAGTAGAAAGGCTTCAAATAAACCACCTAACAATGTTCCTCAAAGAAAGAGGAAAGAAAGAATAAACCAAACCCCAAATTAGTAGAAGGAAAATAATAAAGATCAGAGGAAAAATAAATGAATGAGATTTTAAAAGCAATAAAGAAAATCAACAAAATGAAAAGTTGGTTTTACTGACAAACATTTGGCTAGACTAAGAAAAATAGAGAGAGAATCCAAATAAACAGTATCAGAAACACAAAAGAAAACATAACAACTGGGACCACAGAAATACAAAGACTCATTAGAGACTATTATGAACAATGATATGCCAACAAATTGAAAAATCTAGAAGAAATGGATAAATTTCTGGACACATGCAATTTATCAAGACTGAACCATGAAGAAATAGAAAACTTCAATAAACCAGTAATGAGTAATGAGATCAAAGCTGTAATAAAAAGTATTCCATTAAAGAAAAGCCCACGATCTGTTGACTTCACTGCTGAATTCTATCAAACACTAAATTAAGAACTTATACCAATTTCACTCAAACTTTTAAATAAAATTGAAGAGGAGATAATACTTCTAAACTCATCCTATGAGGCCAGCATTACTCTGATATCAAAACCAGACAAGGACACAACAAAAAAGAAAACCACAGGCTAATATCCCCAATGAATATAGATGTGAAAATCCTCAACAACACACTAGCAAACCAAATTCAACAACCCATTAAAAAGATCATTCACTGTGGTCAGGTGGGATTCATGGGATTCATCCTGGGGATGCAAGAGTGGGCCAACATATACAAATTAATAAACAGGATACATCACATCAACAGAATTAAGGATAAAAACTATGTCATCATTTCAATAGATGTTGGAAAATCATTTGATAATATTAAACATCCTTTTACGATTAAAAAAACCCTCAACAAACTAGGTATAGAAGGAACATACGTCAAAATAATAAAGGCTATATATGACAAAACCACAGCTAACATTGTACTGAATAAGTAAAAATTGAAACCCTTTCCTCTAAGATTTGGAACAAAACAAGAATCTCTACTTTTACCATGTTTTTTCCACATAGTCCTGGAAGCCCTGGCCAGAGCAATTAGGTAAGAGAAAGAATTAATAGACATAATAGGTAGGGAAGAAGTCTAATTAGCTTCATTCACAAATGACATGATCTTATACTTAGAAAAACCTAAAAACTCAACCAAAAAACTCTTAGAACTGATAAACAAAGTCAGTAAAGTTGCAGGATACACAATCAACTTTTAAAAATCAGTAGTATTTATATACACCAACAGCAAACAATCTTAAAAAGAAATCAAGAAAGCAATCCCATTACAATAGCTACAAAGAATATAAAATGCCTAGGAATCCATTTATCCAATGTGGTGAAAGATCTAATAAGGAAAAATATAAAACAATGATGAAAGAAACTGAAGAGGACATTTTAAAATGGAAAGATATTCCATGCTCATGGATTGGGAGAATTAATATTGTTAAAATAATTCTACCCAAAGTAACTTACAGATTCAATGCAATTCCTATTAAAATTCCAGTGAAATTCTTCACAGAAATAAGAAAAAATTTTCTAATATTTATATAGACCCACAAAAGACTCCAAATAGCCAATGTAATCCTGAGCAAAAAGAAGAAAGCTGAAGGTGTCACACTCACCTGACTTCAAAATATCCTCCAAATTTATAGTAACCAAATCAGCATTGAACTGGCATAACAACAGGCACATAGAGCAATGAAACAGAATAGAGACCCAGACATAAATCCAAACATTCACAGCCAACTCATTTTTGACAAAGGCAGCAAAAAGTTGCAATGGAGAAAGGACAGTCTCTTCAATAAATGGTGCTGGGAAAACTGAATAACCATATGCAGAAGAATGAAACTGAACCCCTATCCCTCCCTCATATACAAAAATCAAATAAAAATGGATTAAAGACTTAAATCCAAGACCTGAATCTATGAAACTACTGGAAGAAAATATTGGGCAAATGCTCAAGGATTGTGGTCTGGGCAAAGATTTTTTTGTGTAAAATCGCAAAAGCACAGGCAACCAAAGCAAAAATAGACAAATGGAAAGACATCAAGGTAGAAAGCTTTTGTACAGTAAGTGAAACATTAAGTGAAGAGACAACCCAGAGGATGGGAGAAAATACTTGCACATTATCTATCTGACAAGGAATTAATAACCAGAATATATAAGCAGCTGAAGCAGCACGATAGTAAAAAAAAAAAAATTAAATCCAATTAAAAAAAATCTGAATAGACGTTTCTCAAAAGAAGACATACAAGTAGCTAATAGGTATATGAAAAATGCTCAATATCACTTATCATCAGATAAATGTACATTAAAACCACAATGAGATATCATTTCACCCCAGTTAAAATGCTTTTATCGGCCAGGCGTAGTGGTTTACGCCTGTAATCCCAGCACTTTGGGAGGCCAAGACAGGCGGATCGTGAGGTCAGGAGATCGAGACCATCCTGGCTAACACGGTGAAACCCCGTCTCTACTAAAAATACAAAAAATTAGCTGGGCGCGGTGGCGGGCGCCTGTAGTCCCAGCTACTCGGGAGGCTGAGGCAGGAGAATGGCGTGAACCCGGGAGGTGGAGCTTGCAGTGAGCCGAGCTCGGGCCACTGTACTCCAGCCTGGGTGACAGAGCAAGACTCCATCTCAAAAAAAAAAAAAAAAGAAAAAAAAGCTTTTATCAAAAAGACAGGGAATAACATATACTGGCAAGGATGTAGAAAAAGAGGAACCCTAATATACTGTTGTTGAGAATATAAATTGGCACAGCCACTATGGAAAACTGTATGGAGATTCCTCAAAAAAATTATAAATAGTAAATTACCATATATATGATCCAGCCATCCACTACTGGGTATGTATCTAAATCAATATATCAAAGAGACACATGCACTCTCACATTTATTACAGAACTATTCGCAATAGCCAAAATATAGAATCAACGTAAATGTCCATCAGTGGACAAATGGATAAAGAAAATGTGGTATATATACACAATGGAATATTGTTCAGCCATAAACCATGCAATCCTGTCACTTACAGCAACACAGATGGAACTGGAAGTCACTCAGTGAAACAAGCCAGACACAAAAAGATAAATATTGCACATTCCCCCTCATATGTGGAGGATAGAAAAAAAGTGGATCTCATGAAGATAGATAGAGAATAGAGTGGTGGTTACCAGAGGCTGAGAAGGGCAGGGGAATGATGAGAAATCAATTAACGGGCACAAATGTACCACTGGATAGAAGAACTAAGACCTAGTGCTGGACAGGGCAGTAAGGTGGCTATAGTTTACAATAATACATTATGTGCAAATGGATCAGAGGCTTAAATGTCACAGCTAAAGCTATAAAACTCTTGGAACATAGGAGTAAATTTTCATGTTCTTGACTTTAGCAGATGATTCTTTGATGTGACATCTAAAATAAGCATCCAAGGCCAGGCGCGGTGGCTCACACCTGTAATCTCAGCAGTTTGGGAGGCCGAGGTAGGTGGATCATTCGAGGTCAGGAGTTTAAGACCAGCCTGGCCAACATGGTGAAACCCCACCTCTACTAAAAATACAAAAATCAGCCAGGCATGGTGGTGGGCGCCCATAGTCCCAGCTACTTGGGAGGCTGAGGCAGGAGAATCGCTTAAACCTGGGAGGCGGCGGTTGCAGTGAGCAGAGACTGCGCCACTGTACTCCAGCCTGGGTGACAGAGCAAGACTCTGTCTCAGAACAATAAATAAAAATAAAATAAGATAAAATAAGCATCCAAAAAAATTAATGAAATTAAAATTTTGCTTACTAAAAGATACTATAAGGAAAATGAAAAATCCACAGAATGAAAGAAAATAGTTGCCAGTTATATATTTGATATGAGTTGAATATATATTATTCAGAATAAATAAAGAATGATTAAAGCTCAAAAATAAATGTCAAATAACCCAATTTTAAAATAGGCAAATAATTTGAATAGACATTTCTCCAAAGAAGATATGCAGATAGCCAAGAAACACATTAAAAGATATTCAACATCATTAATTATTATGGAAATGCAAATCAAATCCTGAGGTATCACTCCGCATGAATAGTTATACTTTTTTAAAATGGAAAATAAGTGTTGGCAAAGATGTAGAGAAACTGGAATCCTTATACACGGCTAGTGGGAATGTAAAATAATGTAGCCACTGGTATAAAGGTTTAGCAATTCTTCAAACAGTTAAACGTAGAATTGCCATATGACCCAGAAATTCCACTCCTACATATACACAAATAATTGAAAAGATATGTTAACACAAAAAATTGTAAATAAATCTTCACAAGAGCATTATTCACTATAGCCAAAAAGTGGAAACAACTCCAAAATACTACAACAGATAAATGGATAAACTGTGGTATATCCATACTTCGGAATTTTTTCAGCCATAAAAATTAAGTACTAATACATGATATAACACAAACCTTGAGAACATTAAGCTGCATAAAAGAGGTCAGACACAAAAGGCCACATATTGTAAGATGTCACTTAATTGAAATATTTAGAAATCCATAGAAACAGAAATTAGACCAGTGGTTGCTAGACGATTCGGGAGTGGGGAATTGGGACTGACTGCTAATAGGTACAGGGTTTCCTTTCAGGGTGATGGAAGTGTCCCAGAATTAAACAGTGGTAATGGTTGCACAATATATGAATACACTCAAACCAAGTAAACTGCACAGTTAAAAATGATGAATTTTAAGTCATGTAAATTATATCTTAATAAAAATATCTAATAGAAATATATAATAAAATATTTACAGATGAAATGCTATTTGAGATTTACTTCAAAATAATTTTGTAATGGGGCTGGAGCAGATGAAAAGGGATTAGCTGGGTGTTACTGGTTTAAGCTGGTGATAGGAGCATATATTAAAATTTGTACAATAAATTTTGTAAAACGTCAGCTAAGTAAAAGATTTTTAAAAGGACATTGAGAAATATTTATTGTAAAGCTACATAATCAAAATTGATAGACTGGCTTTGAAATGAAAAACAACGTTAAGAAATGACCAAATAATACCTAAAATTTGTCATGTGACAAATTTGGCATTTCTAATTAGTAAGGAAGAAATGATTCCTAACTGGGTACCTCACTAATCTTTAGAGAGAAAAATAAATGGGTAACAGCCTTACACAATACCATACATGCAAATATAATCCACAAGGATTAAGTTCCAAATAAAATTTAAAATATGTAAGAACAAATTACATAAATGTGCAATGTAAAGTTAGAAACATATTAATAAAGTTCTTCTACATCTAATAATAAAAATAGATCTAAGGACTTTTTACAATATCACAAACTGAAAAATTATTCTCATAACATATGGAAAGGCATTACTGAAAAAAGAGTATTTCAATGAAAAAAGTTACTTAAACAGTGAATAAACAAAAACTGAAATACAAATGCCCAGTATACTAAATATGGTTCCATTTTTTGCAGTCTAACAACTGAAACCCTTTCTGATCCAGAGAAGTCCCTACTTTGGGTTTTTCAGGCAGGAAGTGAGTGGCTCCATCCATAAGAAGGGGAAGTATAAGTCACTTTCCCTCCTAGGCCCATCCAGCCTGGGCAAACAACTGTGACTTGTGTTAACAGACATCTTTAAAATAATACATATATTCTTTGAGACAGAGTTTTGCTCTGTCACCCAGGCTGGAGTGCAGTGGCACAATCTTGGCTCACTGAAACCTCTGCCTCTCAGGTTCAAGAGATTCTTGTGCCTTGACCTCCCAAATAGCTGGGATTACAGGCATGGGCCAACAGGCCTGGCTAATTTTTGTATTTTCAGTACAGATGGGGTTTCACCACCATGTTGGCCAGGCGGGTCTCGAACTCCCGGCCTCAAGTGATCCGCCCACTTCAGCCTCCCAAAGTGTTGGGATTACAGGTATGAGCCATCGCACCTGGCCTAAAATAATTTTTATTGTTTGATGTAGACAAATAGTTTGCTCACAGTCTATTAGAAGATACACATGTTGGTCCAAACTTTTTGGAGAAAATTTGGCAATATGTATCAACAGCTATTAAACAGTGAAGACACTGACTCAGCAGTTACACTCCTAAAAAGTATTAAGAGAAAATGCTCACCCTAGTATGAAAATGTGTTCACAGAGATGCTTATCATAGCGTGGTTTATATTTACAACACAAATTGGAAGCTACCTGAATGTACAATAGAACATGAATCAGATAAATTATGGTGCACCCACATAAAAGAATTATATGCAACCATCATAACTAAGGAGGTGAAAAATCAGGCTAATAAACAGTATTTGCACTAGAATCTCATTTCACTATGTGCGTGTGCATATATGTGTGAATAGACGCATACACACCCACACATTCAGGGAGAGAATGAAGTTTACACGCTAGCACGTTAACAGTGGTTACCTCTGCGGGGGGGTGGGGGGCAGCTAATGCTAATAAGCTATTGTGTTTTTTCCCTTCGTTTGTTTCCTTTGTTTTGTCTATAGTTTCTATTTTCCAAAATATGTTCTTTAAAAAGTAAGAAAACGTTTAGAAATAATATTTCTGAAGTTAAAAAATAATTACACCAACATACTATTTTTCTGTATCTGCATCTTACATTTCCCATAAAATAAATGCATATTCTACAAAGACTCTACTAAGAATAGAGGGTTTTTTAAATGGCCAAACTGCACTCATTAAATCAGAGTTATGCTTCACTTTTTAATTCAACTCTAGCTTGTCTTTCAGTAAATAACTGAAATAAACATATTTTGGACAGGCTCATTCAAATGGACCACCATTTAAAATATCTATTAGAATACTATAAGCACAAATCCTTCAAAATTTGCATAAGCTTTTAAATTGTGGGGTTTTATATGTAGAAAATTACATTGTATCTTTTCCCTTGGTATTATTTAGTTGTTTACTTTAAGGCTATTTATCCTTGAATGAAAAAAAAAATAGTTGCCATGTTTTTGTAATTCACAAACTTCAATAGCACTGTGCCATAACTAGAAATAATAGAATTAGATGTGTAATAGGAATCCTATGTGTTGAGTATAACTAAAATGCTGCAACCTATTTAAAGATTAATTTTTCAAGTTGGGTTTATAAATCATTTACAAAGAAATTGAGCAGAACTAAAATTACAGTCCAACTGTCACATTCCTGCGATGTGACCGCAGTGTGCTCGGGCTGGAAGCCACAGCAATGAGTGTTTGCAGAGCCGAAAGCTCTGCCAGACCATCAGGAACAAATATCTTCCACTGGCCAGATACTGGATCAACAACCATTAAATATAATACGAACCATCTTCCATGGCCATAGCTCAAAAGCTATGAACACAAACAGTTGCAAATATGTCATTGGAAACTCAGGCACCCTCACACTGATTGGTCCATGCACTGCACAAATTGCCTCCATTCTAGCTCAAGAGAAACCCCCATGACCTTTCAAAACAGAGATGAAAACAAGTCCTCAGTGACTAATTTTAGAGACCTGCCTTTTCTCGTGTCCCTCCTTTGATAAGTTTCTTGTTCTATGTATCAACATTTACAAATGCTGCTCTGTTTTCCACAAGCTGCACACACTAGGGCCTCCCCACCTCTGCTCCTCAGTGTGCATGACTGTGTACATTTTAGGAGGGGATGTAAATGGCCTCAACTGTATGAAAGCATGACACAACCTTTGGGATGATTCTGTGGTTTCACTGGCTCACCCACGTTACGTAGGAGGCTGCAACGCGTGGAGGTGGCCGACGTTTATGGCTGGTATAACGCAGCACCGCCCAGCAGCAGCTCAGCCTTCTTGAGGCTGGTGCCTCTCCACCCTCCCTCACTCACAGAACATCGAACCTCTCCATTCTGTAAACTCAATGAAAACAATGCATCCATAACAAAGGCTCAATTCTAAATTTACCAGGAGGCATAGGTCTAAATTCTGTGATTAGAGGTTACATTTCTAAGAATCACTGTAAACCTTCCTAACATTCATGCATGCACGTCTCATGTCTGAGATGCAGCCACATCCTTCCTCATGTTAAAAAGCTGATGTCTGGTCTGATCTCAGCCTCCCACACATAGCAGTGGCTTTGTATCAAATTCTACCCTTTCTGCCACAGCACCTAGCACTGCCTGACATGTTGTCTGTGTTTTTCACTAGATTAAGGTCCATGAAAACAGAATCTTGGCCAGCCCTGTTCACCTGTTTTCACGGCACTCATTAAATATGTGTTGAATGAATGAATATATGGATTACATTTTGTACATAAAAATATACCTTCTTGACATTAGCATTTCAATAAGTGAATTGATGCTGGTTTTCTTTTCTTAGGTCCAGAGTTAGGAAGCAAGGAAGTTTTCTAGAATTAAGAATGACATTGAATCTTCATTTTTTTTCTACTGGAGTTCATTCGTGTTGATTCCTTCCTTAAACCAGTAAAGATTACTGCCTTTCAAAACCAAAGACAATTATATCTTAATCCCGTGGACATTGGGGAGCAAACACTGCTTCCAATCCATCTGAGGAACAGAAACATTTGGATAAGAGAAAGACAATTCAGTAACTTGTCAAATACTTCCTGGCAGAGAGCAGATGGGCAGCAGACTCCTGCAGAACAGAGCTTGTTTCCCAGAAGCACCCCAGCATCCAGCTCGCTGAGTGTTCCCTGATCTACTCATGGTCTCATGGTCTGCAATCGACATGAAATCACAGCAGGTGCACAGGGCAGGTGAGGAGAATTCTGCAACATTAAACAGTTTGTTTGTTTTTTTTTTTGAAATGGAGTTTCACTTTTTTGCCCAGGCTGGAGTGCAGTGGCGTGATCTCAGCTCACTGCAACCTCCACCTTCTGGTTTCAAGCGATGTTCCTGCCTCAGCCTCCCAAGTAGCTGGGATTACAGGCACCCACCACCATGCCTGGCTAATTTTTGTATTTTTAGTAGAGATGGGGTTTCACCATGTTGGCGAGGATGGTCTCAAACTCCTCGTGATCTGCCTGTCTCGGCCTTTATTCTCCATGTAGCTTTGTCTTTGGATGTAACCAGTGTGATGTGTTAATTACTACTCTTTACAGTGGCAAAGGCAGACCTTGAAGGTTCTATTGTAATTTTCTTTTTTCCCAATAAAAGTATCTTTAAAGTCTTAAATAAACTAAAACATTTCAGCTGTATTTAAAGTTTAGATACAACAAATTATATACTTATCATTGTACATTTTTAATTTTAATACAAGTGAAAATTTTTGAATAATTATTTGAAGACATATAACCTTCAATTTTTTAAATTTCTTAACTTTTTCAAACTTATATTTTTTCAGGGAAAAACATTTAACATTTTTATACTTCACATAATTCCCTTATTTTTTAATACTTGGAGTCACTGAGAATGAGTACAAGATGAGACATTAATAGAAATAGAAAATACTAAAAATGGGAATCAAAAAGCAATCAAAATAGAAAATCTTCTCAAATAAGTTTACTTCATTTATTTCTAATTGCAAAAAAAGAAAGCAGACATGGATTTTACCAAAGTCTATAACAAATTATTGAATAAAGATCTAATATTGAGTAGAAAATTTTTTTTATCAAATCCATAACTTGAACAGAGCAGAGGGAACTGCCTCGACTTCCTATTTTTTATTATTAATAAATGAGAAATACATTGCCAGTCTTTTAGCAGAATACCCACAAATGCACAATGAAAATTACATTCAATTGTATTTGAAGTTTTGTTTACTTTAGTCATATAAATGAAATTTTATTTAGTTTCAATTTTTATGTGACATAGGTGTATTTGTCAATGGGTAGATGTGTATATTTGTTGGGGTAAAACATGTTCTTTTCATAGTTGGTTAACTGAAATAACAATTGCAACCTCTGGCTTCTGGCAGTCCCTTAATCTAGACCCCAAAAACAGGAAAACTTAAAATTAAAAAAAAAAAAAAAGATGCTTCAGATGAAGTTACACCTAGAAGGGGAATTATCCCTGGGCCTGTATCACTGGAGGTCTCCTGACTATTGATAGCAATCCAGCACCTATTTTTGAGCACCTACAGTTTATGGCAAAAAAACCCCACAAAAACATACATATGTGTGTGTCAGACTCCCGAGACGTAGAGGTCTTAAGAGATCAAAGTCTGTAGGGGAAACAGAAAAGTGAATTACAGGTCTGTGAAAGAGCTGAGCAGAAAAGCCTGAGACCTGCTCAGAGGAAGACAGGCTCCCAGAGAAGAACACATGTGTTAGACAGAGCTTCAAGGGAAGATGAGGATTAGCAAGGGAGGTAGTGGAGCTCAGGGTTTCCAAAGAAAGCACAGGACACAGGCATGGCCATGTGAGACAGCATGGCATGGAAGGAGGGAGACAGCCCACATGGTTGGAGTAAATGGCTTTGCAGGAAAATTGGGGGGGGGGGGGCGGTGGTGAGGTGAGAACGATTGGGTGCTAGACATAAATGAGTCTTATATCCTATGCCCAGGAATGACTGGGGACTCCTGAAACTTTTTTGCATGGAAATAACAAAAGTGACTAAATAGAAAATAATGGAGAATGTATTTCCTGAGAAAGATCCATCAGAAAGCAATGCCTAGTTGGAATCTCAGAAGTTCCCTAAAGACAGCAGGAGTAAGGTTTTAGTCACCCTCCTTTAATGGGTCATCCATTCCCTGTGCTCAGAAACAGAAAAGGCAGAGAGGCAAGAGGGAATGAGCAGAGATCCCACATTGGGCACCACCAGCAATGGAGCTGCAAACACAGGCAGAGCCCCCAAGGAAGGAGCTGTGTTCACGGAACCATGCAGGCACCAGCCTGTGATCCCATCTGCTGCAGTGATGAGCATGTGTTTCACCCCAAAACTCTCAAGGAAGGTGACAATCTCACAAGCAACCATGCATCACCAACTGGTAATGGTTCTCAAGAAGGTAAGCCTGTGTGTGTGTGTGTGTGTGTGTGTGTGTGCACATGTGCACGTGTATGCATACATGTGCCTGTGTGCATGTGTATTCTGCCTAACTGCCCTAACTAGAACATCCAATACAATGATGAACAGAAGTGGTGAGAATGAACATCCTTGTTTTTCCTCATCTTGGGGAAAGCACCCAGCCGAAAACCATTAAGACTGATGCTAGTCACAGGGTTCACAGGTGGCTTTATTAGGTTAAGGAAGCCCCCTTCCATTTGCTGCTGTTGCTGTTGCTAAGTGTTTGTATCATGGATGGTTGTTAAATTTTGTCAAATCATTTTCCTGTGTATGTGATATGATTGTGTGGTTTTGTTTTGCTGATGTGATGCATTACATGTGCTAATTTGCATTTGTTAAACCAACCTTGCATTCTGGGGATGAATCCCACTTGCTGATGGTGTGTAATCCTTTTCATAGATTGCTAGATTTTATTTGCTAATAATTTGTTGGAGATTTTTGTATTTCTATTCACAGAAAACATTGGTCTTAGTTTTCTAATTTTTTTGATGTTTTTAATCTGGTTTTGGACTCAGGGTAATACTCATCTCAGAGAGTGATGTATTCTCTCCTCTTCTATCTATTGGAAGAGTTTGTGAAGAATTCATATTAATTCCCTTTTAAGAGTCTGGTAGGAATAACCAGTGAAGCCATCTTATCCTTGGTTTTTCTTTGTGGGAATTTTTTTTATTATTATTACTAAGTTAATCTCTTTACTTGTTATAGATCTAGTTCAATGTTCTGCTTATTCTTGAATCAATTTCAGTAACTCATGTCTTTCTAGGAATTTGTCCATTTAATCTAAATTATCTAATTTATTGTAATATAGTAGTTAAAATATTCATTTATAATTTTTAAAATCTCTATAAAGTTGGTGGTAATGGTCTCTCTTTTGTTCCTGATTTTAGTAATTTGAGTCTTCTCTTTTTTTTTCTTGGTCAGCTCTAGCTCTTATTCTTTGCTTCCCTGCTTTAGGAATTTCATATATTCAACATCTGGATATACTAATTTGTTAGCTAGGTAAAACATGAACTTATTTATACTTAAGAACATGTTAGTATGAAAAATACCTATGGATATCTATTAAATTCTTCTGTGAATTATTTAAGGTATAATTTTACAAAAAAAAACTTGTCTAGAAAATAAAATACCAAATCATTCAAAGGCAAACTTCTAATACTACAAGGCTACCATGGCATAGTGCAAAAACAGCACCAATCCAGGATTCAAGAAGACCTCTATGATGCTAGCTCTGCTATGAACAAGCACGTAATTTTCAATTAGTCACTTATTTTCTTTTGGCTAAAAATGGAATCAGGTGGTCTTTAGGGCCCATCGGTATGAAGATCCTTTCATTGTTTGATACCTAACAGTAGAGTAAACAACTACATTCAGATCACCTAAGAAGCATCAGAGCACCTAAGGAACATCAGATAAAAATCTATTCAGATCCAAATAATAAATACAGCTTGCTTGACATGCCAGGGCCGATTTTCCCTTTCCACAGTTTTAAGACTCAAAACTGTATTAGATTTTCTTGGATCTGACAATCAAAAGGTATTGGAGCCACACAGGAATACCATGAAGGATTTCAAACTCAAATTCAGCAACGAGGAAAAAATAGGTTAACCTATTATAAGTCCTTTTTTCTTTCTTTCTTTTATAATCTAACATAAATCATGAAAATCCAAAGGCAAAATTAAAAGGCAATAAAATATGTTCCAGTAGTTCACCTTATCCTGGGAAGGGCTTACTAACTGTTGCCCAGATGTACTTAATGCAGCTTAAAACGACCATGTCATTTAACTTAACCATGTGCATCTGCCTGTCCAAGACCACCCCGGCTTAGGAAAGCTCCACTTTCATAAAGTATGTGGACCACAGAACTTGGTAAGTCAGACAAGAGCAACAAAGGAGGTTCAAGATGAAGGTTAGAGAGTACAGGTTTCTCACCAGATCTGTACACACTGTAAATGATAAACAAGAGCAATTATTGTTTAGCTCTGACACCCAGTGTATTCACTTCAGAGTAATGTTTCCAGCAGAAAATACCAGGGCCAATCCACTGTTCCAGACTTTGTCTCCATTAAATCCAATACTGTTCCCACATACTTTAATTTAAAGGAATTAAAACCAATAACTACACACAAGGCTGAGAGATCACTTTACAGAAGCAAATCCAGAAGTTGCCAGCATGCCTGTAAGATTTCATTTCTGGAAAGCATTAAATTATCCTCTGTGCCAACAGAAAAAAATAGGCTCAAAAGGAATAAAAATGAAGTACTGGGCTAATAGTTCAAAAAAGCATAAGGTTTTCTGCGGTTTATAACTTGAGGACTTTTTCCTTTTAAGAGTCCCTTCAGGTAGAGCTTTCAAAAATACAATCATAAGCCTTATATAAGGACCACATCTGATATGAGCCTTGCATAACAGCAAGGACACCCCACTTTCCTCAAGTTCAGTCCATGTGCATCACCAGAGCTACACTTTCACTCCACCAGCTACAGTGAAGTCATTAAATATTTGCAAGGCCACATTTTCCAAATTAGGTCCATTATTTTTATGAACCTCAATTCTAACAAATGCCGTGATAATCCTAGGTTTATTTCTAGATGTCTGAATCTCCCATTTAAAGTGCAGAACTAATGAAACTGGTCTTATTCTGACACGGATTGCTTATAAATGAAAAAAAAAACTACAAAAGAAAACCATGGCTCTGCCAACCCTTGCACAAATGTGTGATCATGCTCACTCACACAACAAATATTCACCAAATGCTCTTTAAGCCAAGCAGTGCTCTAGGCTCTGGGATTAGGCAGCTGGGCTCACAAAAGTGATCAGATGTTAAGTCAGACACAAACCAGAAATCTCACCTAGGACCCAGCTTTTCCAATCATTAGAGGGATACAGCCACCAAGAGGCACAAGAAAAGCAGGAAGAGGTTAAGACATCGTGTGTGGGTCTCCAGGTCTTCCCTTCCCTCTTAGTCTCTGGGTAAGGTACATGGTTTAGTTCACATAGGGACAGGGATGTAGGTTATGAAACATCTCCATTTAATACTTCAAATAGCTGTCTGGTTCTCTAGAGAGCCATGACTCATGGATCCATAGACCACAAATTTATTTACCATGCAATCCTAACCCAGAGAAATCCTGCTAAAACCAGAACATAGATAAGGGCTCTTTTCATAGCAAACATCATGACTCTATTTACCAGGAGGCCTATTATCCTCATATAACAGAGACGCGTGTAGGTCACTTGTCTTCTTTCTTTTTCTTCAAGTGCCCCTTGGTATTCCTAGTGGTTGAGAGGGAGGAATCGCAGGCCAGCTGCCTCCCAGACATTATACAATACAGGCAAGATCTCTCTTCTTACGTAGCTTATGCTCTTCAGGGAGGAGCATCCAATAAGGAAATGTATGAATAGACAAGACAATTTTAGAGATTTGTGTGCTGCAATGAACATAGAATAGGGTGATGTGATAGGGAATGAGTAAGAGGGCTGCTTTAAATTGGGTGGTCAGAGAAGGACTCTCTGAAGGTATGATTTAGGACCTGAGATCTGAAAGACAAGAAGTCATTCATAAGAAAATCTCTGCAAAACCATCCTAGTCAGGAAGAATAGCACATGCCAAACTCCCAAAGTGGAAGAGCTTGGTGTAAAATAGAAATGATTGAGAAGCAGAAAAATTGCCTACAATGTTGGAGAGTATCGGATGGGGGAGAGTGGATGGAGGGTGGAATGTGAGCAAGGATCAGATGATGGGAGGTCACTGACGTGATGGGCGTGGGCTTCGATCTTATTCTGGGTAGAATGAACCACCATGGGGGTAGTGCCAGAAGAATCACTTGATCTGACCTGTGTCTTAGGCCATCTGTCTGTGGGTGTAGAAGAGGCAGTAATGGACATGGGGGGAAGCCAGAGTATTCTGAAGCAGCCCAGCTGTTAAGAGACGGTGGTCTGGACAAAAGCCGGGGGAAATGGCAAGAAATAGAAGGGTTTGGGTTATGTATTAAAGTAATGACCAGGAGTGTGAAAATCATATCTCAATAAAGTTGTTTAAAAATATATGGCCAAGAGTCCCTGATTTTTGTAGATATCACTATATATTGAAGCATTTACAGACAAAATGATGGGATGCCAAAGATTTTCTTCAAAATAAATTGGGTGTGTATGTGTGGTGGGGGTGGGGAGAGATGGAGCAAGATAAGCCGTGAGCTGACAACTGGGGCAGCTAGGCTAGCCACAGTTGGGTGTGTGGAAATTATATTAACATTGAATATATGTTTTAAATTTCCATAATAAAGTGTTCAAATTTGAACATTAAGTCTGGCAGGATCCTGATGGTCACAGGGTGGTGAAACACCTTGTGTGTATTTAGTCAATCACTAACCTTACACACATTCTCTGTAACATCTCCAGATGATCCTTCAGTCTGCTTAGAGTAGCATGAAACTTCTTTTCAACAGCCTGTACTCTTATGTCATTTAATCTGAAGAAAGTGCTTTGTCACACTGAGCGAAAATCAATCTCTCTGAAACTTCCAACTGTGAGACATAGTTCAGTAACATGGAAGCAAAGCAAATGGTTGGACTCCTCCCATAAGGTCAGTCTTAAGAACGGATATCCCACCTTTCACAAGCTAAAATGAAATTCTTTAAGTCACTCCTGAAACCAGAAATAGATATTTTCCTTCGAAATAGTTATTTTCCTACTCTTCCTCTCCTTTTTTTCATTCCAGGAAAACTCATCTCCCTCTAGGACCTTGCAATTTCAGTTAAGGTCTCCCTTTTCACTGGTTTATTTATATAGGCCTGCAACATAGTCAAGCCTCCACATACTGGAATACACACACACACACACACACACACACACAAACACACTTATATATATATATGCGCATGTATATATACAAACACTAACCATATGCAGTAATATGAAGATTTTTTGTTCTTCAGTACACATAGTAAATGACATTTTGTAATCTTGACATTACTCCTATGATATAATCCCATGAAATACACACATTACAGACTACCAAATAAATGTGTAGGCCATATAGTTTCTCGCACTTACCCTGTTCTATCATAATGAAGGAAACATAGCTCAGCATAAGAAAGATTTTATTTTGAAGACAAATTTGAATCTCCTCTAATTTATTAGAATGAGTTGACATTCTAGTCCCTTATCATTAATAAGCAATAGCTTAGGGTGTAATTCACAACTGGGTGGATGCACACTGCCCTTTCATGGTTTACATGCCTTCCATTTTGTACTAACGGTGTACAAAGCTTTGGAGTTGTTTCCATCGCACAGCCCCCTGGTCTTCTGACAGCCTCACCACAGTGTCCCAGTCCCTTCTGTCCACTGCCTATAAGAACTGGACCTCCACATCCTTCATTGAGGGATCTCCCCCATCGCCCCAACCCGCTGGGAAGCAACTTGGCCATCACTTGTCCACAGTTAATTGGACAAAGGATAAGCAACTGACCCAGCCAAAATATTCCATTTCATGTTGACAGGAAATAGTGATTCCAGATAAAGCTCTGGCAGTCAGCCGTCTCTGTCAGTGTTTCATTTTGCCTACTGCCCCAAATACCTCACTTCCTTCTTGCTCCGTGTATCATGTTAGACATCCACCACCATCCCTTACTTAAAAAAAAAAAACAAACCTTATCAAATAACATGATTCACATCTCAATCTAAGCAGTTCAGAGAACTTATACCCCAAATCAACAGTCTTTCATCCCAGCCCTCCCCACTCACAAGCCCGTTCCAAGGAGGCAATGTCAGTGCTAAGACTGACGATGCTGGGTGCTGTTCCTGATCAAAACCAGTTTGTGTCCTGTCCACAGGTGGGGGTGAAGGAATTTAAAAAACCCAGCTTGTGTCTGTTGGCTCCCTCCTGTGAATGAAGAGAGGTTACCTCAGCCACAATAAGCCTTGGGAAACACAATAACCCCTGTGGACTTCACATTCCCAGGGCTATACAATGATATTATGATTCTTACTATTTTCTTCTGTTAACCTACATAGACTCCTCTCTCTGAAAAATGAGTCCATTAGCAATGCTACCTCCCGACATCAGGCCTACCCACCTTCACTTCTTACATTTTAACCAAATTTTAACCAAATTTTGAATGGCCATAGCTGTTAACATTTAGGTGGTTTTCTATAGCTACAACCAGGTTTTCTATCCTTTCCTATGGATGGTATAAAGAAATTCAAAATCATTAATCATCATTTTCTTTCTTTTGCTTGTGTAAAATTATTCATCATGCAGTCAAGAACATACTAGGATTGCTGTTCCTTCTCTATGGCCCCTAGAATGACTATTTAGGTAACAAAAGCAAAACATTCCTCACACCCAACTGAAATGCACTCTTGCCCCACACCACATAACTTGCTTACAATCACGATGCTTAAAATTATATTGACTTCTTTCACATTGAGATCATATATTCTTTTGTTTTCTTAAACTTATTTTCCTTTCATTATTAATGAAAAAATATTTCTGTCATATCTTGAAGATTTTCTATCTTCTCAGTATTGCTCTTATTGAATAGAATCTTTTTTTTTTTTTCTTTAGAGGGAGTCTGGCTCTGTCGCCCAGGCTGGAGTGCAGTGGCGAGATCTCGGCTCACTGCAACCTCTGCCTCCCGGGTTCAAGCAATTCTCCTGCCTCAGCCTCCTGAGTAGCTGAGATTACAGGCGCACGCCACCATGCCCAGCTAATTTTTGTATTTTTAGTAGAGACAGGGTTTCACCATTTTTTGGTCAGGCTAGTCTCAAACTCCTGACCTCATGATCCTCCCACCTTGGCCTCCCAAAGTGCTGGTATTACAGGCATGAGACACCGCGCCTGGCCTGAATAGAAACTCTTTTTACCCCGAGATCTTCCCAAAATTTTCTGTCCACCTGCATGAACCTGGACCTGGTATTTTCTAACCCTGAGACATAGCTGAGGCCTGAGATTTCCCTCCATCACTCTCCTGGGTTAGATTAGTTATTTCCTGGATTCTGTGCCTTCTCTGTTCTCAGAACCCTCATTTTATTGGTGTATCTGCTCAAGTAAACTCTCCAGGGGGAGTGCCTTGGACATGAACACCATTTCTCTGCATCACTGAAGAAATCTTTATTCTAGCCTTCAATTTAATTGGTTGTTTTCTATCTAAAATAAGCCTCCCTCAGAATTTACAATAAATTGCAAGGTGAACAAGGAAAAGTAGACTCAAATAAAAATGTAATAAGGACCATTAAGGAAAGGCAAGAAAAAAAAAAACCCTAAAATAGAAATGAGGTTAAAAAGACAAAAAGGACAAGGAAAACAGTAAAATGAATGACAGGCCAAGAAGAAATAACATACACAAAACCAGAGTCTCTGAAGAAAGTAAAAATAAACAGTAGAACAAACCAATATTTAAAACTATAAGAAAAACTTCCAGATTCATAAAAAAGGACACAAATCTATATCCTGACCCACAACGATCTACTCTGAGCTGTGTATCAGTGAAACAATCAGACTTCATTGATAATTCTCTACGGGGATCAATGAGCTGCAGAGGAATCTGACTGCATCAAGCACAGCACACAGCACAGGGCAGCACCGCTGTCAGACATGTCAATAAGAAAACGTGTGCTGAGAATTGCAGAACCAGCCAGCCTGGCCTTCAGGCACGAGGCCATAGAAAAGTAGCTTTAACCTGCAGGAACTTGGGTGTTCTCTAACCACGAACTCTTTTTGAGAGATCTAATAGAAGAAAAGCTTGGTCTAACTGACAGATGACTAGAAAATTTTCAGCAAAAGGACTGATGGTCCCGGTAACCCCTACAAGTTGCAACCATAAGCAAATCTGGTAAAAGGAAAAGAAAAAAGTACTTAATGAATTTTATACTCTATCCAAGAAGTAGGCATAAGTTAACCAAAATATCTTGAGACTTAAAAAATTCTAATGTAATAAATAATGATGATAAATCTTAACATGGTCACTTAATAAAGATTAATTATTTTCTTAATGAATGACTATTTCTAGGTGTTCTCCTCCTCTAGACAAATAGGGAACAAAATTTTATATTAAGGGAACAATTTCATGATTTCTGAAGACAAACTGTTGTTACATAGGTCCACTGCTCCTGCTTCAAACTTTTCATAGGAAAGGGGTATAGATTTTAGACATTTGCAGAAATCCTGAGGATGACACTTTCATACTATACTGTCTAGCTCATAATTTATTTTTAAAGGTGAGTTTAAGGAGGTAAAAATGTATATGCAAAAATGCCAAATTTTATCAACGAATCATCAAATTGGTAGTTAAAAGTTTAATGATAAATAGGATATTTATATCAAAGTATGTAGCCAAAAACCACTTATTAATTTTAGAAAGAAAAATGTTGACTTTATAATAGGGAAATCTGATAAGCAGTATCTTAGCCAGTTATTAAATTAAACAAAGTAATTGCAACAAACCAACATCATTTAACTACTGATAAAAGTACAACTTTGTTTCTGTGGCATTCCTGACCAAAAAAATATCTAATTATAAGAAAATATCAAAAAAGTCAAATGAGGAAATTTTACAAAGGAATTGACTTGTACTTTTTTAAAATGTCAAGGTCAAGAAAGACAGAAAGGCTTAGAATTTATTCCAAGAGACTAAGACAAAATAACTAAATGAAATGCATCATCCTGAAGAGGAAAATGGTGACAAAGCATTTTTAAATGTTAAAATTGGAAGTGAACTGTAGAGTAGATAAATATAGATAATAGTCTTGTATTAATGTTACATTTCCTGACTTTGGTAATTGTCCTCTATTTATGTAAGGGGATGTCCCAGGTCTTAGGGAATGCATACTAAAGTGTTTAGGCATAAAGGGAATCATATTTCAACTAACTCTCAAGCAGTTTGGAAACTAAATTTGTAATATATACAATCTAATAAAAATATTATGCAAGCCATATGTATAATCTTAAATTTTCCAGTAGCCATATTTTAAATAAAGTAATTTAATTTTGATATTTGAGTTAATTCATTACATGAAAATATTTCAATACATAATCAAGATAAAAGTTATTATTGAGAAAACGTATCTTTTGTACTATGGCTTCAAAATCTCAAATGTATTTTAGACTTACAGAGCATCTCAGCATGGACTAACCAGAGTGAAGGTGCTAATCAGCTACATGTAAGAAGAATGAGAAGGAAGGAATATGAATAAATAATAAATCAATAAAGAAAATGGGAAATGTGTAAATAAAACAATTATTTAATCTGGGTAAAATATACAGTATTTTACATATTCGTTTTATATATTTTCTATAAGTTTCAAATAATATCAAAAGCTTTTAAAAAGTTAAGCAAAAAATAAGAAAATGCAATGAACAACTTTACACGAATAAATCTGAACACTCAGCACATAGGCAAAGTTCTAGAGAAATGTCTTACCAAAGTGAGTACAAGGAACTATTTAAAGCCAGAATAATCCTATCATAGGACAACAGTTCTTAAACATTTTGGTCTTAATACCCCCTTCATACTCTTAAAAGTTATTGAGGATTCCAAAGGGCTTTTACTCATGTGGGTCATTTCTACCAATATTTAGCAAATTAGAAATTGAAAATGAAAAGTTTTAAAAATATGTATTTAATTAAATTCATAATAATAAATCCATTACCTTTTAACATAACTTATTTTATAAGGTAATTATATTTTCCTAAACAAAAACAAATTTGGTGAGATGAATGGCATGATTTTATATTTTTTCAGCATTTAGTCTGTTGCAATCTGTTGTTTGGGTTGAAGATATGAGGTTGGGAAAGGAAGAAGTATTTTTAATAGTCATTTCAGATAATTGTGAATATTCTTTTTTAATACTACCTCAAAACATGATGAGTATATATTTCCTAAAGGTTATGTGAGTTGTGAAACTTGAAACCTTGTCAATAAATTGCATTTTGAAGCATTAAAATCTATTGGTGTATCTTCCACTTTGAACAGATTTTCACCAATGCATGATTTTGTAACAACATGCATTAATCATGTAGAAAACATCAGTTCACTGAGTCATGCAGATTTCAAATATTGACATATTACATTATACAATATCAAAACATCACAGTTGACCACATCAACAAGCTAAAAAAGAAAAATTATATATAACAATTGTTGCAGAAAAGTATTTGGAAAAGGCAACACATATTTACGATAAACTCAGCAATTCAGGAAGAGAGGAACATTGCCTTGATAAACAGCATCAAGAAAACACAACTAACATCACACTTAATGGTGATGATTGGATGCTCTCCCCCTAAGTCTGGGGATAATGAAAAGATATCTACTCTCACACTCTCAGTCCACACAGTGCTCTAAGGTATAGCGACTGAGATAGGCAAGAGTAGGACAGATTTGGGGAAGGAAATAAACTGTCCCTATTTGCAGATGACATGCTTATTTACAGAGAAAATCCCAAGAAATTTATTTAAAAAAAAACTCTTAGAACTAATAAGTAAATTCATCAAAGTTGCAAGATATAATATCATCACATAAAATCAGTCTCATTTCTTTTCCTTTTACTTTTTTTTTTGTTTGTTTGTTTGTTTGTTTGTTTGAGATGGAGTCTCGCTCTGTCACCCAGGCTGGAGTGTAGTGGCGCCATCTTGGCTCACTGCAACCTCCACCTCCCAGGTTCAAGCGATCCTCTTACCTCAGCCTTCCAAGTAGCTGGGACCACAGGCACCACCACGCCCAGCTAATTTTTGTATTTTTATTAGAGTTGGGGTTTCCCCATGTTGGCTGAGCTGGTCTCAAACACCTGGCCTCAAGTGAGCCACCTGCTTTGGCCTCCCAAAGTGCTGGGATTACAGGTGTGAGCCACTGCACCCAGCCCAAATCAGTCTCATTTCTATATACTAAAAATGATCATGTGGAAACCAACTTTTAAAACACAGTATTATTTACATTCATTCTAAAGAAAATTATATACCTAGGTATAACTTTTTAAAAAAGTCTATAGTATATGCATGCTGACCATTACAAAATGTTGACAAAAGAAATCAAATATCAAAATAAATGGAAATACAAACCATGTTCCATGTACTGGAAGACTCAACATAGTAAAAATGTAAATTCTCCCCTAGATTTATCTATAGGGTTAATGCAATTTTTATCAAAATTGCAAAAAGAATTTTTGTAGACACAGACAAGCTTATTCTAATATTTATCTGGAATGGCATAAGCCCTACAATAGCTAAAACTTGACAAACAAGAATAAAATGAGAGGAATTACTCTATCTCACAGTATAGCTTACTTTACAGCCACACTAATCAAGACAGTATGGTATTGGTGAAGAGACAAAGAAACAGAGCAATGAAACAGGATAGAGAATGAAGAAATAGACCTACACAAATATGCCCAATCAATATTTGATAAAGGTGTAAAATAAATTATAAAACTTTTAGAAAAGCACATAAGAAAACATCCATGGGATCAAGGGTTAGGCAGAGTTTTTATACTTTGCACCAAAGAAGAATCTATAAAAGGAAAAGTTGATAAATTATACCTCATCCAGCCAAGCCTGGTGGCTCACACCTGTAATCCTAGCACTTTGGGAGGCCAAAGCAGGTGGATCACTTGAGCCTAGGAGTTTGAGGTGGTGAGACCCCATCTCTACGTAAAAATACAAAAATTAGTGCAGCGTGGTGGTGCCTATAGTCCCAGCTACTCAGGAGGCTAAGGTCAGAGGATCACTTGAGTCTGGGAGGCAGAGACTGCAGTGAGCTGAGACTGTGCCACTGCGCTCCAGCCTTGGTGACAGAGTGAGACCCTGTCTCCAAAAAATAAAAAACTTCTGCTCTGTGAAAGACCCTGTTAAGAGGATACAAAGGTGAAAAGGCAAGTTACAGAATTGGAGAAAATATTTTCAAGATAGATATCTGACAAAACATTAGTATCTAGACTATATACTTTCTATATAGGCACACATACATATAAATTTTATGATACATAGTAATTATATATACATATATATAACGCGACTCTCAAAACTCAACAGGAAAACAACAAAGAATGCAATTAGAAAAAGAAAAGAAAAAAAGAAAAAGGGTAAGCGATATGAACAGATATCCTATAAGCCACCAAGAGGCTTACACAGATGACAAACAAGCACATTAAAGATGCTCAGCCTCGCCAGCCATTAAGGAAACACAGATCAAGGCCGCAATGCAGTATCTATCAGACACACCTATCTCTGTGGCTCAAATAGAAAACAGTGACAACATCAAATGCTGGCAAGGACATGAAGAAATGAGTCACTCACACACACTGCTGGTGGGAATGTAAGAGGGTATGGTCACTCTGAACACAATTCAGTGTTTCCAATAAAAGGAAACAAGCAACTGCCCAGCAACCCAGCAACTGCATACCTAATTTGCCCCAGAGGAAAGACAACTTCTGTTCACACAAAACCTGTGTACAGGAGCGTTCACGGCAGCTCTGTGACAGCCACTCTGCTGGGCTGCAGGGACCTGGGCTCCAGCTCCCACAGGAAGCTGGTTCACTGCCAGCCTCCACGTGCACTCCCTTCTGCTTCCCTTTTGAGTCTTCCTGGGCCCTCAGGAGCTCAGGGAGAGCCGTGGGGACACTGAGGATAGGGCAGATGTGTATCCACAGTCTCCTCAGACTTGCCTGGCCGCAGATTCTAAACCACTGAAGCCACCCTCTTCGTGCCACTGAGCACACCTGAGGCCGTCTCTTCTCCAGTTTCCAGATGAGAAATAGGACACAAATCCCTTCTATCCCCAGACCCTCAAACCCATCATGGAAGGGTTCCACAGCTCAAGCAAAGCTTAGCATGGATGCAATGGTCAAGGAGCTACCACAAAATGAGAATAACTTATGAAAGAACTTTCTATGTAAAATCTCCAGCTGTCTGGCCATGTTTCTAATCAACAGTAACTGTACTAGGGGCGCTGGCTTATGTAAAACTCAAACTACTGGCGAGATCTCACAGGGCCTCCTTAGTTTGTTAGAGACAGTTTTTACTTACAATCTAGCTCTTGACTATGTTCTCACAAGTGAAAGTGGGGAGAGAGCCAAGAAAAAAAGGGACAGGACACAAATTACTAATATCAGAAATGAAAGAGGGGACACCACAAGTACAGATCTTATAATATAAAAAAGATAAAAAGAGAATTCTATAAACAACTTTATGCCCATAAATATGATAACCTACACAAAACGGACCAATTCTTTGAAAGACACAATATGCCAAAACTCACACAAGAAGAAACAATCTAAATAAGACTATATCCAAAATTGAATCAATAATTAATAACTTCTCAAAACAGAAATCACTAGGCCCAGATGGGTTCAGTGGTGAATTATACCAGATATTTAAATAAGAAATGAATCCAATTCTCTATAATCTCCTTTAAAGGATAGAAACAGAAAGAATGCTTCCAAACTCATTCTATGAGGCCAGCATTACTCTAACAAAAAAACCAAGGACAGTAAAAAACAACAAAAAAAAGACAACTAGAGACTAATATTTCTCATGTACACAGATGCAAAAATCCTCAATAAAATATTAATAAGTTGAATCCAACAATGTACGAAAGAAATTATACACCTTGACCAGGTGGGATTTATCCCAGGTATGCAAGGCTGATTCAACATTTAAAAATCAATTAATGTAATCTATCCCATCAATAGGCTAAAAAATATCAATAGATACTGAAAATCATTTGACAAAATACCACACCCATTCATAATAAAAATTCTCAGTAAACTAAGAACAGAGGAGAACTTCTTCAACTTCATAAAGAATATCTACCAAAAACCTACATCTAACATCACACTTAATGGTGAGAAATTTAAAGCTTTCCCACTAAGATCAGGAACAAAGCAAGGATATCCCCTTTCACTACTGCTTTTCAACATTATACTGGAATTCCTAGCTAATGCAATAAGACAAGAAAAGGAAATAAAAGGTATACAGACTGGTAAAGAAGAAACAAAACTGACTTTGTAGATGACATGATTGTCTACATAGAACATTTGAAAGCATTTACCAAAAAAAAAAACCTTCTGGAACAAACAGTGATTTTAGCAGGGTTGCAGAATTCAAGGTTAATATACAAAAGTTAATCACTTTCAAGGTTAATACATAAAAGTTAATCACTTTCCTATATACCAACAATGAACAAGTGGAATTTGAAATTAAAAACACAATATCATTTACATTAGCACCCCAAAAATGAAACAGGTATAAATGTATCAAAATAAGTACAAGGTCTATATGAGGAAAATGACAAAACTCTAATGAAGGATATCAAAGAAGAACTAAATAAATGGAGAGCTATTCCATGTCCATGGATAGGAAGACAATACTGTCCAGGTGTCGGTTCTTCCCAATTCGATCTACACATTCAGTGCAACCCCAATCAAAAGTGCAGCTAATTATTTTGTGTATATCAACAAAATGATTCTGAAATTTACATAGAAAGGCAAAAAAACTATAATAAACAATAATTTATTGTACTTTTTAAACAGCTAGAAGAGAGGATTCTGAATTTTACCAACACCAAGAAATAATAAAGGTTTGAAGTGATTGATATGCAAATTACCCTGATTTGATCATTATAAAGTGTATGCATGTATTGAAACATCACACTGTATGTATGAAAAGCAAAAGACCTTCAATATATACATAGAAATATTTCATATTTCATATACTGAGAAGAGCCAACTCAGTGTTGAAAGAGAAGAACAAAGTTGAAGGGGTAACAGTTCCCTACTTCAAGACTTACTATGAATCTATAGTAATCAAGACAGTGCTGAACAGAGCAATGGAACAGAATAGAGAGCCCAGAAATAGACCCACATAAATACAGCCAACAGATCTTTGACAGAGGAGCAAAGACAATACAATGAAGAAAAAAGTCTTTAACAAATGGTGCTATAGAACAACTGGACATTCACATGCAAAAAAACAAATGAATCTGGACATAGACCTTACACCCTTCACACAAAAGTTAACTCATAACTGATCACAAACCTAACTGCAAAATGCAAAGCTGTATAATTCCTAGAAGATAACATAGAAGAAAACCTAGATGACCTTGGGTATGGCAATGACTTTTTAGATACAACAAAAAAAGCATGATCTATGAAAGAATAACTGAAAATCAGGACTTCACTGGAATTAAAAACTTCTTCTCTGAAAAGGATAATGTCAAGTGAATGAGAAGATAAGCCACAAACTGGGAGAAAATAAATGCAAAAGACAAATCCGATAAAGAACTGCTATCTAATACATACAAAAGAAAATAACCCGATAAAAAATTGGGCCAAAGATGTCAACAGATGCCTCACCAAAGAGGGACATACCGATGGCAAATAAGCATATAAAAATACTCCACATCACATCATCAGGAAAATGCACATTTAAACAACAATGAGATTACTTGCACACCTATGAGAATGGCTAAAGTCCAGAACATGGAAAACACCAAATGCTGGTGAGGATGTGGAGCAACAGGAACTCCCATTCATTGCTGGTGGGAATGCAAAATGGTGCAGCCGTTTTGGAAGACAATTTGGCAGTTTCTCACAGAACTAAACATACACTTACCATATGATTCAGAAACTGTACTCCTTGGTATTTACCAAAATAAGCTGAAAATTGTTCATCACACAAAAATTGCACATGGATGTTTACAGCAGCTTTATTCATAATTGCAAAATATGAAAGCTACAAAGACGTGCTTCAGTAGGTGAACTGATAAATAAAACTGTGGTGCATCCAGATGACGGACTGTGATCCAGCACTAAAAAGAAGTGAGCAAGCAAGCCATGAAAAGACACAGAGGAAGCTTAAACACATGCTATGCAGAGAAAGATGCCAATCTGAATAGGCTGCATGCTGTGTGATTCCAACTCTATGATCTCCTGGAAAAGGCAACACTATAGAGACAGTAAAGAAACCAGTGGTTGCCAGGAGTTAGGAAGGAGAGAGGGATGAATAGGCAGATTCTCAAGGCAGTGGAACTACAGTATGTAGAGAACATACACTATGATGCTGTCATGGTGGATGATGCCATTGTAGGCCTGTCAGAACCCATAGAAGGCACACCACCAAGAGTGAACGCTGATAAACTGTGGACTTTGGTGATGATGATGTGTCAATGTAGGTTCATCAACAATGGTAACAGTAACAAACGTACCACTCTGGTGGAAGATAGGGACAGGGGGCCAGGAGGCACAAGGGAAATCTCCATACTTTCCTCACAATTTTGCTGTGAACCTAAAACTGCTCTTTAAAAAGAATTTGTTTAAGTAAACTTTCAGAAAAGCTGCACATATCGTTATAAGAGTGTTCAGTTACTTTGTATGTTTCTAAAATAACACATCTAGCATCAACAAGAAGGTTAATGAGGCCAGGAACTGCTGTCCACTGAGTACATGAAATGGTAGTCTAGGCAACTGGGCCCACAGATCCAGTTAATGCTTGTGTGTCATTCTGAGTTATTTTTATTTTTATTGTATTTTATATTATTTATTTATTTATTTATTTTGAGATAGGGTATCACTCTGTCACCCAGGCTGGAGTGCAGTGGCACAATCTCGGCTCATTGCAACCTCCGCCTCCTGGGTTCAAGCAATTCTCCTGCCTTAGCCACCTGAGTAGCTAGGACTACAGGCATGTGCCACCATACTCAGGCTAGTTTTTGTATTTTTAGTAGAGATGAGGTTTCACCATGATTTCCAGGCTGGTCTTGAACTGCTAACCTCAAGTGATCCACTCGCCTCAGCCTCCCAAAGTGCTGGGATTACAGGTGTAAGCTGCCACACCTGGCCTTATTTTATTTTTGAGACAGGGTCTTTCTCTGTTGCCCAGGCTGGAGTGCAGTGACTCAATCACAGCTCACTGCAGCCTTGACCTCCTGGGCTCAAGCAATCCTCCCACCTCAGCATCCCAAGTAGCTGGGACCACAGGCATGTGCCACCACGCCTCGTTAATTTTTGTATGTTTTGTAGAGACGGGGTCTCACTATGTTGCCCAAGCTGGTCTTGAACTCCTGGACTGAAGCAATCTGCCTGCCTCGGCCTCTCAAAGTGGAGGGTTTACAGGTGTGAGCCACTGCACCTGGCCATTTTGAGTTATTTTTATGTGGGCATAGATTAAAATAAATAAAGAACATAAACTCTTCTAAGGAAAAATAAATGAGGAAAAATACTAAAAAATTCCAAAGGCGTTTGAGCTGGCATGTCCATTCATGCTATTTTGGAAAGGTGAATGAGTCCCCACTTTATAAATATAAATCATACTTCAGTTGGATGAAACTACTACAGTAAACAAACTGATTTCTACCACCCCTACAGCTAATGAACTGGGACTCATAAGGCTCCAATCACTTCGCTAAGTAATTTAGACACAGAGAGACCCCATGCTCACCCTCACTGGGCCCCCTTATCTGGGTTACGTTTTTCACAGAGCTTACCACTATCTCTCCGATTTACTCCAGGCACCTCCTAGTTGGTCTCCCGTGTCCAACCTCTTCCTCTAGTTTTCCCTCAACACAACAACCTGAGTGACTCTGTTAAAACAAGAGGAAGACCCAGTACTTTAGGAGGCCAAGGTGGATGGATTACCTGAGGTCAGGACTTCGAGACCAGCCTGGCCAACATGGTGAAACCCTGTCTCTACTAAAAATACAAAAAAATTAGCTGGGTGTGGTGGTGGGTGCCTGTAATCCCAGCTACTCAGGAGGCTGAGGCAGGAGAATCACTTGAACCCAGGAGGTGGAGGTTGGAGTGAGCCAAGATTGCGCCACTGCACTCCAGCCTGGGCAATAAGAGCGAGACTCCATCTCAAAAAAAAAAAAAGAAAAAGAAAAAGAAAAGAAAAGAAAAAACGTGTCTTATTAGCAGCCAGAGAGTAAAGACGATTCTGGCTTTGAAGGCCAGGTCGCTTGCGTCATAACCACTAAACTCTGCTGCTGCTATTCTGAACTCAGTCACAGTCGACACTTACATGAATGCCTGCGTACTGATAAAACTTTATTTACAAAAACAGTGCCATCTGCAAACCCCTGTCTTAGAAGTCAGATTTTCCTCAGTGATCTACTCGATACCCTCCCGTGGCTTCCGTCCCACGCAGAGAAGCCGCATACAAAGACAGGCAACAGGGGTCTGGGCCCCACTGCCCCCGGTCACTCAGGAGGTCTCCCTCTCACTTGCTGCTCCAGTGTCCATCCTGCTGACCCAAGCATCCAGGCTCCATCCTGCTCGGGCCTGTGTTCTCATCGTCCCACCACCCGGCAGTCATGCAGCCCACCCCGACCACACATGCAGAGTTGCTGTCCCCACCTGCACAAGCTGCCCCCCACTTCCTTCCGTTTAGCCATAGAACCCGTGGCCTTTTAATAAGCACGTAGATGACCACTCATGTTATTATTGTTCGTCTCCCCCACTGCACAAACACAAACGCACTGAAACGCCAGCTCCACGAGGACTTTCAGCCTGTTCTCGCTGCAGCCCTCACTCCCAGAGCAACAGCTGAACGCAGAGGGCACGGAATACAGCTGTGTTGGACAAATGATATCTATTTAACAGCCGTACACCCTGCAGTAGCTCCCTCATAAACTTTCTTGAATTTAATAATATTTCACTGATGAAACTAGCAATAAAAGAGGTGAAATCACTTGTTCAAGGTCATATAGCCAGAAAGAGGTAAAGGCAAGATTCATGCCAGGTTCCACTGAAGAAAGAGCTTGCTCTAAATCGATCAACTGCCTCTCTGGAACCTAATTTATTGTGATGTAATTATCCCTCACTATCTTCTAATATCTAATGTTTAAACATTGTTAGTGGAATTTTGTATTACCATATATGTAAAAATGAATTGTATTTTCATGCATGTTGTCTGTAACTGAGGATTTTTAACTGTTTTAAAAGACTCTCTCTCAGTTGAGGCTAAAATAATCATCCTTCATGACGTCCTCGTTGCATGAACTGGAGAGTTCCGCGGCGGCAGATGTCGTTTTAAAAGGCAGCTAAGCGCGGCTCGCACGCGCTTGCTAATACTGTCATGTAGCAACAGGTTATAGATCTAAATGGAATAAAAAACCACAAACATCCTAGAAGGAAACACAGAAGAATATCTTCTCAGTCTCTGGGTTAGCAAAGGTTTCTTAGGCCACAGAAAGCATTAACCAAATCTAATTTTAATTAAAAACTAGATTTCATAAAAATGTAAAATTTCTGTTCATTAAAGGATGCCATGATGACACCAATAAGCAACCCACAGATTAGGGGAAATACTGCAATGCCTGTCTAGAGCTGAGAATACATTAAAAAAAAAAGTTCTATAATTCAATAATTTAGAAAAGAACCCAATTAAAAATGGGCATATAAGTATATGGTAAAGTGCTCAACATCATTCATTACAAAAGAAATGCAAATTAAAACCACAATTAAAATACCACTCCGCAACCACCTCAAGGCTAAAATTAAAAAGACTAAAGAAACCACATGTAACTGAGATGATGGCACTGAGACTCTCATACCTTGCTGGGGAGTGTCAAGATGTACAACCCCATGCGAAACTGAGAGGCAGTTACGTTGCGGTTAAGCACACATCGCCCTCAGCAACTGCACTCGTGTCTCTCGCAAGAGAAACGAGAACATGTGTTCACACAAACAGCTGTACAAGAATTTTTATGGCAGCATTATTTGTAATCACCAAAAACTGGAAACATCAAAAGATCCCCAACTGAGGGCTGGGTAAACTGTGTTTCTCCCACACAGGGGAAAATGCCTCGGTGATATAAAGGAAGGAACCAGAATGCGTGCAACATTGTGGAGGATTTTCAAAATCATTACACAGAGGCCAAGCAGAGAAGAAAACTTGCCAAATGGCATTCATGTGACAACCCGGAACAGACAAAGCCAGTCTGTGATGGACACAAGAGCAGTTTCCACCTTGGAGAGTGGAAATGAGGACTGACTGGGGACATGGGGAAGACACTGAGGTGGGGGGTGCGGTGCAGGTGCACCTGTGATGCGGGACTGGGGCCTCTGGCTGTTGATTTGTTCACTGTAACCCCAGACAAAGAAAGGAGCCCTCACCCTACATGATTTAGAACATGTGCTTATTCAGTGCCTCTGCAGATGAACTGCCAATACTTTTATTTCTTTATCTTCAATCTTTCCTTTTCAATTCTTCTTCCAAAATTCTTTCATTTTGATTAAAAACATCAAAGTATAAGCTGGGCATGGTGGCCCACACCTGTGGTCCCAGACACTCAGGAGGCTGGGGTGGGAAGATTGCAGGAGCCCAAGAGTTGAGCTTGGGCAAGAGGGAGATGCTGTCTCTAACATTTTTTTCAATAAAAATAAAAATATCAAAGTATTTTTTAAAAACTTGCATTCCCCTCCACTTAATAAGTTATCAGGACAGAAGATTATCACTAAAATAAGAGACTGTCTTCATTGCCCTTTTCTATACTGTATACTGTTTTAGACTTGAAAAAACATATTGACTTGAATATAAAAATGGGATAATTTTTTATAGCAGCCTAAGTGTCTATAAAGCCCTCTTAACTTTATAGTGTTTCTATGATGGCTAAGAACTATGAGAGCATAAATCAGGTCACTATATTTCCCAACACTATCCACAAATTTCTGGGTTCAAACAAAAAGGTGTGCCCTGCATTTCATCAGAAATTGGTCTAAGTCCAATACTCCCTTTGACATTTCTATTTCCCACAAGTAGCAATGGCTTCTGCACATAAAAACTCCTCACTGAAGTGATCTTGTGTCAGAGTATGTTAATTACTGATTTTGATCATATTTGAATTTAGCCTCTTCTGATTGCTATTCTAACAGATCAGTTGATATTCTGGCCTCAGGAAGCATCAATTGAACAGGGCATGCTCAAGATATTACATTTAATTTTTAATAATTAGTAATATGTAATAATTCATGCTTAGAATATCATTGGCCAGGCTGGAAACAGAGCCAGGTGCACTGCTGGATTGCTGAGTTCGAGAATAAGCACCAGGCTCCCATCCCGGTGGAGTCCTTGTTGCTGGATGTGGGTCTTGCTGGTCAAATGAATGGAGACCCGGAGCACAGGCAGCCGAGGATTGGGCAGTCATCGGGATGGCGGCTCATCTGCAAATAGCCAGTGCACACCTCCAGGCAACAGGATGACGAGTCTCTGCAGTGTGCCCTGAGACCCTGCAGCTAAGTCCTGAGATGGAAAAGCCAAGCTTGCAGGCTCTTCCATGGACCACTGAAATAGAAAGTCTGGGATAAGGGCCCAGAGGTCTTCATTTTTTCGGAAACACTCCAGCAGACTTTTATGCAGTTCCATTCTGGATGCCATGATTTTCCAATTCAATTATTCGTCACTCCACGAAGATAAATGCAGAACTCATCCAGAGTCCATGAGCCATAAATCCACAGCATAGCAGGCTTCTCATTTTGACTACTGTTGGTGAGAGTAAGTTACTTACATTTGAAACCTGGAATAAACCAGCTATTACTGACTCAAATTCAGAATCTTTTGTTTTACACTGTAGATCATAATACATTGCACTTGGAAGTTACAGGCCTGACAGGCTTGGATCGTTTACAGTAAAAATAATAATATCCTACCAGTTCCGTAGTTCAGTTTCCTTCTCTTTCTGCTGAAGAAATTCCGTCGGCAACCACAAATCTTGAAGCCAGTTCCTTATGTTCTCATTGTCTTAATTTATCATCTGGACAGCTCATCCCTGCATGGCAGTGAAAGATCAATACTATGTGGAGCACATTTTTTTGGCTCTTATATAAATCACTTGAATGTAAAGTAGGTAGCGTGGCGATGGCAAGCTGCCTACTTCTGTAGTCTGTACGGCAGCCTTTACATTCACAGTTTGGCTGTTGACTTTGCTAGAATCTGCAGAACATTTTCCAAATGGAAGGTAGTGTAGATTCCTTAGGCATGAAATTAACTTTAATGATGTGGGCATTGATGAGACAGTCAGGAAATATCTGGAAATGACACACTCTTTAAAACTATAAATTGTACATGAAAACACACATTTGAAACCACTCAGGGACTAAAAAAGAAAAAAACAAGCATTAATGCCACATTAATAGAAATATAATATATATTGCCTCTCACAGAAATAAGAAACTTTTTTGAAATGTTGATTTGGAATTGAGTTCTAGTCAATAAATTTGAGAAGGAAACCTTTCTCCAGTTCCCGAGTGTCCATAGTAAGAAAGACATGGCTTTCTGCTCTTGAATCTGCCCCGAAAGGCTCCGTACAGCTCACCCCGCTTTTCTTCAAGATGCTTCCCAGTGCTTGCTGGTGGCAGCAGAACACACTCCTCTCTTCTGCCCTTATACAGCTCTGTGGTGCATAGGTGGGCACCATGCCAAGAAGATGGAATCTGAAGTCAGATCAATGAGGTGCGAAGCCTTGCGTGTCCACTTACCCACTGTGTGCTTTTGTTCAGGCATTTTAACTTCTTTATGCCTCAGTTTCCTTACCTGCGATAGGAAGGTAATGAGGTATCCACTTGTTAAGGCTGTGATGATTACATAAAGCACTTAAGGATGGTGACTGTGACACAGTAAGCACCTAATCAGTGCAAGTAAATGTTTAAATTGACCTCTGATATGGTTTGGCTGTGTCCCCACCCAAATCTCCACTTGAATTGTATCTCCCAGAATTCCCACATGTTGTGGGAGGGACCCAGGGGAAGGTAACTGAATCACGGGCGCCTGTCTTTCCCGTGCTGTTCTCGTGATAGTGACTAAGTCTCACGAGATCTGATGGTTTTAGCAGGGATTTCTGCTTTTGCTTCTCTCTCATTCTCTCTTCCCTGCCACCATGTAAAAAGTGCCTTTTACCCTCCGCCATGTCTGGGAGGCCTCCCCAGCCATATGGAACTGCAAGTCAAATTAAACCTACTTTTCTCCCCAGTCTCAGGTATGTCTTTATCAGCAGCATAAAATGGACCAATACAAGCTCAAACCATTTTGTCTTTGGCTACAAATAAGAAGTAAGGTGTGTGCACATGGCCCAGACAAGAAACTCCAAGTGAGAGCCAGGCAAGGCCAGTGTGCAGGGAGGCTGCCCAAGCCTGACGGGAAGGCACCAAGGTGTCGGGCACAGCCAGGTCCAAGGGCCAGGGCCTTGTGGCTCTGAATTTGAAGATGGGCTTGATGCTGGCCCTCTTGTTGATGGGACACTAACTTTGGTCACTTTACCCCATCATCCTCAGCTACATATCCAGTACATACAATCATTATCAGATTGCTTTATTATTAATGTTTTTATATATTACATATTTATAAAACATAAACTATTGTAAAAATGTAAACTACACATTTTATACTACCCCATGCAGATACACACACGCCCCTCACAGAGTGTCACACCATATCAATCCACTCTGTGGAGGCGAGACCTACTTAAGGGACAGAAAGATCGTATAATCCAACACGTAATTTTAGAGATAAGAAAATCAAAGTTCAAAAGGTTTGCTGAGGAACTACATAGACAAATATATAGAATTTTTGTTCTTATTATTTAAATATTTTTAAGAGGTAACTGTTTAAACAAAATTGATAATGATCTAGTGTGGAATTTAGAACAAATGTGGTCTTAGTCCATTCAAGCTGCTGTCACAAAAATGCCATAAACTGGGTGGTTTGTAAACAACAGACAGTTCTCTCTCACCATCCTGGAGGCTGGAGGTCCAGGATGAAGGTGCTGGCAGTGCCTGGTGAGGGGCCTCCTCCTCATAGACAGTGCCTTCTCGCTGCCCCTCACGTGGTAGACAGTGCCAACAAGTGCCCTCAAGCCTCTTTTATGGGGGCATTAATTCCTGTCATGAGGCTCTTCCCTCATGACCTCATCACCTCCTGATGGTCCCACCTCTGAACACCATCATCTTAGGAGAGAGGCTTTCAACATATGAATTTGGGGGGCAGAAAACAAACATTTAGATCATAACATTGTAAAAGTAAAATGCATGACAATAATAGCACCCAGCCTGGAGAGGAGAAATGGAAGTTTGCTATTGTGAGATGAAGTGGTTTCATATCACTTAACAATAGAATACCACAGCTAAAGATTTATACTTTAAATTAAAGAAACCTCAAATTAACTAAACAAAGAGTTACACCTAAGAAGCCAAAAAAAAAGATGATAAATGGAAATACAAAAAATATCTAATGGGGCCAAAAGAAAGCACAAAAATAAAAAGAAAACAAAGATCAGAAGGAGCAAATAGAAAATGAATAAGCAAGACAGAGTTTGAAACATAATCACATTAATAATCACATTAAATATGAATGGTCTAAACCCACACATTAAAAGGCAGAAATAGTCAAATTGCATAAAAGATCAAGATGCAATTAAATACAGCCTATAAGAAATGCACTTCAAACAAAGAGACCCAAATAGGTTTAAACAAATAATTTTAAAAGATATACCATCCTAACACTAACAAAAGAAAGCTAGAGTGGCTATATTAATATCAGACAAAGTATATTTCAAAGCAAAAAATATTCCCAGGAATAAAGACCACCATGTCATCACAATGAAGGTGTCTACTCATTAAGAGGACATAATAACCCAAACCTAATAAAGTAGCTTTGAAATAAACAAAACAAAAAACTGATAGAATTACAAGGAAAAGAGAAAACCTAGAGGTATAGTCAGAGATTTCAGTGCCGCCGTCAATCCTGGAAAGGACAAACACACACCACATAAGGACGCGGAAGACTTGAGGAACACGCCTAACCAACGCGACACGTTTCTCGGGTACTGCGCCGCCAACAGCAGAGTCTACATTCTTTCCAGGTGTACACAGAACACAAAGCAAAAGCAACCCACTCAAGCCATGCAAAGTATTTCCTCTATCCATGTGGTATTAAATTGGAAATCAATAAGAGTTCAAGAAAGACCTCAAATATTTGAAAACAAAACAGCACACTAATTTTAGATAACCCATGAATCAATGACAAAAATCAAAAGAGAATTTCAAAAGTATTTCGAACTAAATGAGTACGTAAACATTTTCACAATTTGGGGGATCCCCTAAGGCAGCATATGGGGGAGTGTAGAGCACCTACAGCTGTGTCAGGGGCTTCTGAGAACAGAAGGGGGCCCCAAGGGAGGCACAGAGGTGACTCCAACTCTGCAGGACAACAAGCTCCAGCCTCTCCGCTCTGTGCCAGGCTGCATGAGTGCCCCGGGCACAGGATAGGGGAGATTGGAGGGGACATGGGGAGGGCACATGGGCATCACAGTGAGACCAGTGGGAGCTGGACGGAAGGTTAGGCTCAGGGGCATTTGAGACATAGAAACTGGTTAAAAAAGAAAAAATCTGTACAACCTGCAGCAGTGAAATAAGGAACAGCGAGGGGTGAGGAGGCAGATGAGATAGAGGATGAGCTTGCAGGAGGGCTCCACGGCTCCCGCTCAGGCTCTGGGAGTTGCAGGTGACAGGTCAGGAGGAGAGGAGGCCACGGCCCGGGAAGGAAATGCCTGGCCTGGCTCAGAGCCCAGACTGTGAGCACAGCAGCGCTGCCGGGGGAAGGCCCGGAGCAAATGGGTCTAAAGGAGACACGCTGGAGCTTTTGGAAAATAATCAGAGGTCACAGTTTAAGATGAGGAAGAGCATGATAAAGTCAGAGGCAGCATCGAGTGAGGAGACAATAAAGGTGACAGCGGACCCCAGAGAAACCCGCACATGGAGAAAGGTTTCCTGCTCAGTCCGCCCTGGATGCCTCCCTGCACCGTGGCCTCCGAGGCTGCTCTGCCAGCCGCAGTTGAACCCAGCCTCCTCCACCTCTTTCCTGCAACTCCGCTGCAGCCAGGGTCGGGGACAGAAGAAATGGAGTCGGTGAAAAAGACAAAACAAAGCCAAAAAAGTAGCAGCTGAACCACGCGTGAGTCCTGACGGGAGCCCACAACCCCAACAGGGTCTCTACCAAGCCGGACCCTGAACACTGAAGTGTTCAGCTCACACCAGTCAGACCCAACTTGGCTTCAACTCCAAACATGTGCCTGAACTAACATCCGTGAGTCTCTAACAAACCAAAGGTTACTTTCAGTTTAAAATTCAAGTGTACCTTAAAAGAAAAGCTGTATTCGAGGGCAGAGGGGGTGTCTGTGAAGGAGGCTGCGTGGAACTGTGCTCACGAGAGACAAGAGGAAGGTCCTGGCCACAGGGATGCGGCCACAGCCGTCTCTTCTGCTTCAACATCATTAAGATATAAGTTTAATCAAAACAGATTTTCTTTCTTATTTTACAATTTAAAAATCTAACCCATGAGGATAAGAAAGTTTACTTTCCAAATTCAGAGTCTGCCTTAATTTTGTGATTTCTGACCCACACCTGAAGGGGGACACGGGTGGGTGGAGGTTTAAAAGGAAGAGTCTGCAATTCTCGAGCAGCTCAGAGGCGCTAAAAACATCACATCCGTGACGTGATCCAGCCTTCACAAGATAGTGGCTGTATCAGTCAGGGATCCCTAAAGGGACAGGACTCATAGGATAGATGATGAGTATATGGAGGGGAGTTTATTAGGAGAATTCACTCACACCATCACAAGGTGAAGTCCCACAATGCTCTGTCTACAAGCCGAGGAGCAAGGAAGCCAGACCAAGTCCCAAAACCTCAAAAGTAGGGAAGCCAACAATGTAGCCTTCAGTCTGTGGCCGAAGGCCCAAGAGCCCCTGGCAAACCACTAGTGTAAGTCCAAGGTCCAAGAGTCCAAAAGCTGAAGAACTTGGAGTCTGATGTTCGAGGGCAGGAATCATCCAGCACGGGAGAAAGATGGAGGCCAGGAGACTCAGCAAGTCTAGTCCTTCCACGTTCCTCTGCCTGCTTTTATCCTAGCCAAGCCGGCAGCTGATTAGATGGTGGCCACCCACATTGAGGGTGGGCCTGCCTTTCCCAGCTCACAGACTCCAATGGTAATCTCCTCTGGCAACACCCTCACGGACACAGCCAGGACAATACTTTGCGTCCTTCAATCCAGTCAAGTTGGCACGTGGTATTCACCATCACGGTGGCACAGGGCAGCGGCAGGCAACACGAGGCTGTGAGAGCCTGCACTGCTTTGTGGTTCCTGGATCCGTGTCCCTCCCTCACCACCTCCTGACCTTTCCGTGGCTGACCACCCTCCACATTTGGGGAGAGTGTGCTGGGCTGCGAGTAAGGTGTGAGGCTCCCTGGAGGACAGCGCCAGCTGGAGGCAGCTCTACCACTCAGCACCTGGACAGAGCTCGGTGCTCACACTGGCTCCCACGAGAGACTCTCAGGCTCACCCATCTGCCCTGGGAGTGGCCCTGACTTCTCTTCTAGCACTGGAACGCTCCATGGCTCCCATCTCCCAGCCCAGTTTTCTGGCCCTGCCCCCATTCCGTCAGCTAGCCCTTGATGTGCCTCAGGTAACCAAACGCATGAGTGAGTGAGTGAGTGAGTGAAGTAATGAACGCCCGCGTCCTCATGCCAACACCCATGTGGACCCCACACGCAACCACAGGTGCACAACGGGTCGGGAGTTAAGTGACCATGCCAGGGACCAGCACACGGGAGCCGGGGAGACCCCCACCAGGTACGCTGTCAGCGAGCACTCCCTTCCACCAGCCTGAAGCCTCGCCGAGCTAAGCCCAGCCCAGCCAAGCCTCAGAAGCCTCCCGGCCTGGGAGCGCAGTCCCGCCACCTTGCTTACACGGCGGGAGATGTGTTCTGACCAGCACGGGATAGAAACTGCGAATCAAGAGATACCTAGTACTCCCTTCCCAGTGAACAAACTGCTAACGTTGTTGTGTGTGCTTCTGCTGAGACAGAAGGCCAGTTTCCAAATGCAAAGCCTAATTTTTGGGGGGTAAAATTTTATACCAAGATTAAACTTTAGTCACTCACCAGAAGACTAAATTTTAATATGCAGTTCTACATAATATTCTAAATTAGAAACATCTAAGGAAATCCAGACTGTATTTCAGATAAGGCGGAACACTGCCCCGCATCTGGGATCCATTTAATATTTCAAAGGGACCCTGAAGTCTCATCCCCTAAAAACACCTCCACCAGGTATTGGAAATCTGTATTTTCCCGCTTGCCTTACGCAGTGGAGAAACTGAGTGTTCCGTTCACAATGTGTGTTCGTAATCACACAGATGCTGGAAGGGTTCGAGCATGCACACAAGCCACTTTATTTCCTTTACTTAATCTGTTCCTAAAGAGTCAATGTTAAAGAACAAGTTTTGTAAACCAAGTAACATTTTTAAAATTATTCTGTTTTTAGGGATAGGGTCTCCCTCTGTTGCCCAGGCTGGAGTGCAGTGGTCCAGTCCTGGCTCACTTGCAGCCTCGACCTCCCAGGCTCCCGCGTAGCTGGGACTACAGGCATGAGCCACCACACGCAGCTGATTTTTCATTTTTGTAGAAATGAGGTCTCACGATGTTGCCCAGACTGCTCTCCTGGGCTCAAACGATCCTCCTGCCTCGGCTTCCCAAAGTGTTGGGATTACAGGCGTGAGCCACTGCACCTATAGCCCCATTTTTTAATTAACTGATAATTATGAGCTCAGCTTTGACTTTTATGATCAATGTGTCTTCAATAGCTCAGTTTTGTCTGTTGTTATTCATTAGAAGAAATCAGATCAATTATGTATGAAATAAAACATTTTGTAATGTATTGTTACTCGTTAGAAGAAACCAGATCAATTATGTAAGAAATAAAACATTTTGTAGTGTAAACAATAGCACCACTAGACAAAGCTCTGATTCTCATTTCTAAAATTCCTCAAGTCAATTCTGAGAGTGACAGCAGGGAAGAAAGCTTGTGGCTAGACAGCAGCCCTGCTCACCTGGGCAGTGGTGAGGGCAAGGTGGTCTGACAGCCCTTGCTCCTGGCAGGGAGCCCCCACCCCACAGAGGGGCCGGCCCTCCAGCACCTGCCACAGACCCTGAGAGTGGCCACTGTCCGGGGGGCCTCGAACAGACTCTCAAACCACGTCATGGGATGAGAAACAAAACGACAACTCAAACTATGTCACGTGATGAGAAATGACATAAATATTTTGATGATGACCATTCATTGGTTTTCACTGTTCTGTCATTTATTAAGATGGGCATGTACTGAGTATTTTTGTATTGTTTAAAACAAATAGCCAAGGAACCTGAATTTCGGGGCCTGTTGGAGTTGAGGCAACGTTAGAGACTACTGGAGCACTCACTCTCACCCTGGGTGTTGCGAGACTGCCACGCATACATCCTGTAGAAACGCTTTCTAAAAAGGATAATCAGATTCCAGTATGGGGGATTCAGACAGTATCACGACTGAATTTGGTAACAAAATCAGCCATAGTCTGTGCTTGACTAAGAACATGCACAGATGTGCATTTGAGACAGTGGATAACAAGTGTGGACACTGAAACTGGGAACTCAACTGTAAAAACAAAATTAATATTTACTCTACTTGGCTCCATTTATTAAAAATGCATAATAGGCCAGGGCAGAGGGGAGGCATCCCACATAGAGACACCTCAAGTGCTGGGCAATGCCTGGGAGCCTCAGGCACCAAGCAGGCCAACAACGATGTCTGCGTGCCCCAGAGTCTGATAGGCGGCAGCCCGAGCCAGGTGGGGCTGTCTGGGGGACCTTTGGAAATGAGTCAGGCACTTTGGGCTGTGACAGTGACACCTGGGGTGATCGGTGCTGCTGGGGAGGACCCAGGATGCCACACATCTGGCATCATGTAGGTCAGTCACGCACACTTTGGCTTTGATAAACACCATTTGAACGGAGCCCTTCCCTACAGGTGTGAGGAGTCCAGGTTGGCGCAGTTACACAGAAGGGCACCCTCACAGATGGTCTGCGTGGCAGAACAGTGCATGTGCCTGTTGTGGAACTGACTAGTTTAGGAGTATCACTTTCTGGCCAGTGTGAAATTCCCAGTAAGATGTCTTCAAGCTCTAAGTAGCTTGGCTTCTTATAGAGACTTCCTGGCTAAATGAAGCCAGGGCAGGAACTCCTGGGGGGCTCCCTGACGCTCCCCAACAGCAAAAGATGAGAACTTCACACACAGCACCAGGCACAGACGCTCTAGTGCAAGAGCCTAGGAGGTGCTTCCAATAACCACAAGCAAGACTGAAGGCGGCGTGCTGAGAAACACAGTGTGGCCCACACCTGTGCCACGCTCTGAAACAATAAAACTGTACTGCCGGGAAGAAATTTTGGAAGCTCTCTCCAACCCCTTCAGCCCCACAGCGGATTCCTGTCTTAGAAGAGGCAAAACCCAGGGCTGCGAGTCCTGCTTTTTAGGATGCTCCCAGGACCTGCACCTCTCTTTCCACACCAACTTGGAAGCTGCAACTCTGAGAATAAAGTCGGAATCCCACAGAAGAGGAGTGAGAGTGGCGGTCCACTGTGTTCCTAGAGAGGCTGGCCCTTGTACCCCAGCCACTCTGCAGACGTAAAGCTGGGAGGAAGGGCCGCCAGCTCCAGTGCTGAGAACACAGTGCAGAAAAGCAGCATCTGTGTTCCAGGATGAGTAAACAGAGACCCAAGGGAGCTGCCGAAACCGCACTGTAAAGGAGAGGGAGCATCAGCTCCACCAGGAAGAGCGTCTCCCTCAGCAGGGCTTGGGGAGACCAGTGGTTCTCAAACAGGTCCGTGGAAGCCCGAGTCTGACAGCAATCACTCAGGAACCACACTCAGGAACCACAGACTGAAGGAGAAAGAGGCAGAAGGTGAGTCCCAGGCTCTGCCACCACCCAGCCAGAAAGCCCCCATGATTGTGCAAGGTTCCATTTGGACAAAGGGTTTCAAAGTAAAAAAACATGGAAAACCACTTCTGAAGGAAAAAAAAAATTTCTTATAACATACTTGCTCCACATCTAGTACATGTCTTCCATGAAAAATAAGCAAGAATCTGTAGGAGCCAACAGGAAAGGCACAGCTGAAATGAGACAGCCATGCCCAGGGAGTAAGGACACAAGCTCACTCTTCAAGTCACTGCACTCACTACTTCAAGTCACTAAGCTCAGTAGGGACCTGCAGCTGTGGGAAATAAAGTGGATGATGTAGAAGACCCAGTTGAAAACAAATTCTCAAAATGCTGAAGAAGAGAACATAAACCCTAAAATGCTCACTTTCTCTTTTCAAAGAAAATAAAATTAAGCTAATTGGTTGACAAACAGGGAAGACCCAACTTTCCAATCCTACATATTCTTGAAGGACAGATGGAAACGGATGGATTGATGACCTCACAGTCTCATGGATTAAGGGGCCATGCAACACCTGATAGAGGCTCCACTGTTTTCCAGTATGCTTAGCTGTTTTATTTAAAGATTTCAAATCTTAGAAGAAAACAGAACTGAGAGGAAATGGGTTGTTCTTTCATTTCATGCCCCTCACCCCTGTGCAGCTTCTCTGTGGGATGTGGTACCGCGTCTCAGTATCAATCGCAGGGCCGTGGTGCCATATGGGTTTAGAAGGAAGCCGCATGCCCCTGGTTTGCTGTCCCTGCTCGCTCCCAAGAGGAAGAGACGCCGCCCACCCAAAAGCTTTGAAGCCCCTCTTCCATCAACAGAGAACGCAGCAAACAATTCCACAAAGACAGCAGGAATGCACAGAGGTTGGAGTGGCAGGCAAACAGCCAACACGCAACCGTGGGACCGTGATGCTACTGCAGCATGAGTTTCTGATGCACCAAGATGGTTGTGTACACAGGAAAATTATTTATGGTTTATTTTGATGTTTATAAATTTAAAATTCAATTCATTAAACACTTAACGTTTTAAAATCCTAGTCTCTAAGCCTTTAATCCTATTTAATATTTTTTATTACATTTAGAAATCTAGTATATTTTAACAATCACATGCAAAGTAGCCTTTGATTCATGTTCAGTTAACTCACAATGAACAGATTAAATCCCTCAGGCAATGAGTTAAAGTTACAACTTTGTTAAAGTATTTTAAAATTGTTAAGCTTCATTTTAAATGTACTATATAAGATTTTCTTGAATACTTAAATGACAAAAATAAAATGTAAGATGGTCCTGAGTTCTTAATCAATTATTAAAAATCTAACAAAGCAAACATAAATATGGTGAATTTTAAGTTCTCTTAAAAATTTAAATACTCATAAACTTAGTAATATTTTCCTTTTTTTCTCAACTAAGAAGTCACAAGTCCAAGGTCAATACAGATGTCAAATTAGAATCAGATCTTTTAACATATCAACATCCTTAAAGCATTGCAAATGCCTTAAATATTAATTATTCCAGGTTATTCCTAAATTCACGCAAGTCTATTAATGCTGTGGCTTTGGTGTATTTTGCCATCTCTACATTTAATTCTAGCCACTAAAATCTTTTCCAGTCTGAAGTGACTTGGGGTTACCATTCTAGGGCAGCTAGAATTGTTTAACGACCAAAGATTTCGCCCTCTCACAAAACCCAGAGCCATCTACACTCAGAATGAGTCTTCCTGCCCCACTGACACGCAAGCGGAACCCTTTCTGTACCTGCTGTAACAGCGGGAGTCTCCAAACCCCACCCTTGGAGACTCTCAGGCTCCGAGAGCGGGCTGGAGCTCTCAGGCTCAGGTGGTGCCTTTTCCTGATTCTCTGGCCCTGCTGGAAGCAGCTATTTCTGTCTCCTGTTGGTTGGGTTTTGCTGGACTTAGCCCTCTTGAGGGCAGGAGTGTCTTCCACGCTGCTGGGAAGAACCCTGATGCCATCACATCGGGCACCACGGAATGCCGTTACCTCCTCATCTACCTTCATGGTCTGCGGGGTCATAGTGTATCCACGTGGACTCGGCAGATCTCTTGTGCCTGATGCTGGTCCCACCACAACACTCATGGCCACAAGGAAACCACAGGTGCTCTTCATGGAGCATGGGGTTGGGGGGTGGTTTAGTCAACGAGAAAGACCTGGGTAGCTGACGACTTAACTTTCAACAAGGACAAACACAAGGACTAAAACAGAAATGAAAAACAAATTTCAACACAGATGAAAATGCTAGACCAGGTGGGACCCAGAAGGAAGACAGGAGAGAAAAAGAACCTTCTCCAACCACTGTGAAGTGTGAAGGGCTATCTTCAGGAGGACACGAGACCAGCAGTGTGTACGTGATGCTTCACTCCCAGGAATACTTGCAGTAAATCATGCAATTCTCTTTACGGACATAGGTTTACTCATTCTCAGCAGTCCTTTCTGTTATCTTTAAAAAGCTCAACTGGCCAGGTGCGGTGGCTCACGCCTGTAATCCCAACACTTTGGGAGGCCTAGGCGGGCGGATCACCTGAGGTCAGGAGTTGGAGACTATCCTGGCCAACATAGTGAAACCTCGTCTCTACTAAAAATACAAAAATTAGCCTGGCGTGGTGGCGGGCACCTGTAATCCCAACTACTCGGGAGGCTGCAGCAGGAGAATTGCTTAAACCTGGGAGGCGGAGGTTACAGTGAGCTGCGATTGTGCCATTGCACTCCAGCCTGGGCGACAAGAGCGAAATTCCGTTTCAAAAAAAAAGAAAAAAGCTCAGTTTAGGAAATCTCTCCTCATAAGACAGGACGCAGGCCAGGAGTCTCCCGTGGCGGCCAGGAAGGAGGGGACAGCAGGAGCTGCACCTCAGCCTTGCCCTCTCGGCCAGGCCCACTCCCTGCCCAGTATTCTCTGTACACAAGCATCACCACAGAGCAGACTGTTTCAATTATGAGTTCTTAGAAAGAAATAGTGCAATCTTGCTCCTGAATTTATAAATTAGCGGATACAGTGATCACAAATATCACAGGTTTTTATCCCATGTAAAAACCAAGGAATGTAACCTTTCCTCCAGGTATATGCTTATGTCATTTTTCCCTGGCAAAGCTAAACCACAACTCTCAAAGTAATACAGCCTAAATAAAACAGATTTAAATTTCACACCCACATACCTTAGTCAGAAAAAAATTAAAAAAAATAAAAATAAAAAGATGACCCAATGAAGAATACTGGAGATTTAAAGTTTCCCAGAAGTTAACAATGCTGTCTTTGCATTTCTATTTGTACAATGACTCACACAGATTACTTCTGATAACCCCACTCTCATCAAAGTCTTAATAAAGTGAACGACATGCAGCTGAATTCCCAACTTTTCGGACTCAAACCAGCAATTAGCAGGAAAAGAGCCATGCTATCCTGGCATAAACACTTACGTTCCACATTCAACACCCAGCAACCACTCAAAAACTGCATCAGGCCACGTGCGGCAGCTCGCACCTGCAATCCCAGCACTTTGGGAAGCCGAGGCAGGAGGATCGCTTGAGCCCAGGAGTTCAAGGCCAGCCTAGGCAAACTGGTGAGACTCCATCTTAATACAAAAAATAAATAAATAAATAATTAGTCGGGGGTGGTGGCTTGAGACTGCCAGTCCGAGCAACTCAGGAAGCTGAGGTGGGAGCATCACTGGAGCCAGGGGGTTTGAGGCTGTAGTCAGCCGTGATCACACCGCTGGACTCCAGCCTGGGTGACAGAGCAAGACCCTGTCTAAAACAAACAAACAAAAAACTACAACACACACCAAAGAGCAGGGGAGGTTTGGAGGGAGATCAGCTGTCTCTCGACAGAGCAATTAACAGAACTATATTCAGAAATAACCCAGATATTGGCACTGTCAGTCAGGAATTAAAAATTATTATAATATGTTAAAAGTTCTGTAATTTCAGCAGAGATACAGATTTCTGGAGGAAAAATTTTCTAGGCCTAAGGTAATCAGAATAAATCAAACTGGAAAAAGAAAACAAAACAAAACACAAAAAGCCAAACCAAATCTAGAGGAAACATATACTGTAAATACAAAGATGAAAATTTTAATTTTAAATTAAAAGCTACAGCAATCATTAGGTAAAACATTGAGTCCGAAGTATAAAGAGATGAAGGATATAAACATGCAATTTAAAAATTAAAAGAATTCTGGGCCGGGCGTGGTGGCTCACGCCGGTAATCCCAGCATTTTGGGAGGCCGAGGTGGGCAGATCACGAGATCAAGAGATCAAGACCATCCCATCCTGGCCAACATGGTGAAGCCCCGTCTCTACTAAAAATACAAAAATTAGCTGGGTGTGGTGGTGGGTACCTGTAATCCCAGCTACTCGGGAGGCTGAGGCAGAAGAATTGCTTGAACCTGGAAGGCGGAGGTTGCAGTGAACCCAGATCGTGCCACTGCACTCCAGCGTGGGCGACAGAGCGAGACTCCATCTCAAAAAAAAAAAAAAAAAAAAAAAAAAATTAGAAGAATTCCAATACCTAGCAGCCTGTGGGACAATGTGCAATCTCACTAGTATTCAAAGAGCGGTAAATTAAAATCGGGAGTTACTGTTTCTTGATAATTAACAAACGTAATGCAAGTGTGAACAACCAAAGCTGGTGAGGAAGCAAACAAGAGGAAACACTTTGAGAAGCATTTGTCTATAGCAGAACCCTTTAAAAGTTTATTTTTCTCAGTAATACTATTTGTTGAGAAAGTAATCTATCTTGAGAAAATAAACCCAGATACAAAAAACATTGTATGCCCAAAGACATACATCAAAACACTACTTATAGTACCAAAATATTGAAAACCACGTCAATGTCCACTCTACATGATATAACTACTTATAGATAAATCCGTTTGCAAATGTCCATTTCTGCCTTTCCTGCATGTGTCAATGCACCACATACTGGCCCCCAAAACAGAGCCGTCCCCACGCCGCCCTGCAGACCTTCCCTCCGCACTCCTGCTTTCTTCCCTTCCCAGGAGGTTGTGTTGCAGCCCGAGCCACCCAGGGTGCACCTGGGCTCTGCACGCAGACTTCCGCCTTCGTCTGTGTCTTGTCTTTCACTGAAACTCTCCGAGAACCCCCCAAGTTTCTACCTTGTGTTCTAGGGTAACAGTACTGACGTGGTTTAGATGTAACTCAGTATAGCTGGAAAGACCAAAGCAAGTCTTCTTATGATAAATCCTGCACAACTGAGAAATGCAAAATTGAAAATAAAGCCCAACTACCCAATACAATATGAAAAGAGTTTTTATATCATCTTACATTAATCCTCTTTTATTTCATTACAGTTGACCCCTGAACAAGGGTTTGAACTGTGCAAGTCCACTTATAGATGGATCATTTTTCAACCAAACTCGGATAAAAAATACAGCCCCCCAGGATGTGAAACCCAGGCAAATGGAGGGCAGACTATGTGGGTTCTGTAGGACTTGAGTGTGTGAGGATTTGGGAGCACACGGGGGACCTGGAACCAATCCCCCATGTAGACCGAGGGATGACTGTAACTATTTTACAACTGACAATAGAAAATTGATGATTGCGATAATAATATAAAATCAATTTGATAATATAAGGTAATGTGATATTTGTGACTCTATTATCCATTCCAATAAATTATATCTCTGTGTATCCGCGTGTGAAGCAGCTTTCTCCATACTTAACCTGCACGCTTCCTGTTCTTCCTGAACTCCCTGTGTGAACAGTAGGCTCCCTCTGCAGCCCACACTTTCACACTCAGGGACCCATCAGTTACATCACAGCTTTCTTTCGTCTTTTGCATCTGTGGTTTGAGATACTTCTGCCTTGCTAGTTTTTTGCTGGAAATAAGTCTTGCTTGGCTACCATCTCAGCCAGGATAATTTAACTACGGAGCTTCTTGAATTTGTGTTCCCATCCTAAGCAGTTAAACAGCTACACTGATATCTTATGGCAAATATACCACTGTCCTCAGATGTCCAACAAACTGAAGCTGACAACGCATCCCTAAGTCACATCTGACAGGGCGCATGTGGTGCGCAGCTGCAGTTCCTGGCAGGACACCCAGGTGTGCTTCAGAGTCTTGGATTCCGAAGCCACTCTGCAGAGCCTGTGGTCCCTTGTGAGCTGTTACAGTTCCTTACTCATTTTGAGAGTCCTCTTAGCCACAGGCATTGTTAGAATAATTTTGTAAGTACAAGTATAATCCTCTTCTTCCCAAAGACTCACAAGTCTTATTTTGACAACTGAGCAGTAACAGTGATGAAAAACATTACTTTTTTTTAAGCGTATCTAGAAATTTACTCTGAGAGGCTCAAAACTTTAGTTTTGGAAAGGGGATAATCGTTCTCACAATTAAAACATACTAAAACAAAACAAAACAAAAACAAGTCATGGAATCTGTCTCCCGCTTTTCAAAAGTGATGTGAGTTCCCTGAAACAAGATCGGTGAGTGCCACATCCGCCCCAGGTGACACACTCGAAAGCAGGGTTCCCAGAACGTGCCAGCCTCGGTCCCAGCGAGAGGTGGGAAGCTCATCCTGCTGTGCCAGATCTTCACGATGTGCGTTCATGAGCCTGAAGTCATGGAGAGGGTGGGCCAGCTTCCAGGACTCGGTGAGTGTGTGGTGGGGGCCGGCGCCCTGTCCCCAACCCTTTCTCACAGCCCAGTGCTCTCACCCTCAGTCCCAACACCACAGAAGCCACTGTGGAGGGGCCAGGCCAGCCACACATCCAGGAAAGGAGAGCTAGAAGGACAATAGCTTATGTCTGCAGGCACGTATTCAGATCAGGGAAGTCACTCAAAGGCATGAGATGAAAGGGAGGAAGCAGGGAGCATGGGTGGGCATCATGCAATCCATTGAATCCTGCCTGAACAGGACAGAAAGGCAGAGGAGGGGACTTCACCCTGGTATTTGTCTTTCTATCTGCCTCTTTGAGCTGGGACACTAGTGTTCTCCTGCCCTTGGGCTGGGACTTAAACCAGTACCCCCCAATTCTTCCCCCATTCTCAGGCCTTTGGACTCAGGCGGGAACACCACCACCAGCTATCCTGGGGCTCCAGCTTGCAGACAGCAGATCTTGGGACTTCTCGGCCTCCACAACTGCATGAGCCAATTCACATAAAAAATTTCATCCATCCATCCACCCATCCATCTCTCTCCCTCTCTATCCATCCATCCATCCATCCATCCCTCCTTCCCTCTCTCTCCATCCATCCCTCCCTCCCTCTCTCCATCCATCCATCCCTCCCTCCCTCTCTCCATCCATCCATCCCTCCCTCCCTCTCTCTCCATCCATCCATCCCTCCTTCCCTCTCTCTCCATCCATCCCTCCCTCTCTCTCTCCATCCATCCATCCCTCCTTCCCTCTCTCTCCATCCATCCCTCCCTCTCTCCATCCATCCCTCCCTCCCTCCCTCTCTCCATCCATCCATCCCTCCCTCCCTCTCTCTCTCCATCCATCCATCCCTCCCTCTCTCCATCCGTCCATCCATCCATCCATCCATCCATCCATCCACCATCACCTACTGATTCCGTTTCTCTGCAAACGTGTTTCTGTAACATGTGTTTTATCCTCCTACTGGGAGGTTGGTGTTATCGCTCCCAACACTGATCCTGAGCTGTTGAAGGCAGGCAGCCTGAGTTTCCTGTCTGGTGGGAGGGGCTGCCTTGTGTGAGCTAACATCCTACTCTCCTCGATAACACAGCCTGCTCTCTAGGCCAACACATGCACTTTACATGTTAATATGCCTGGGCTGGAACTTAGAAGGGTCTTCTCCTAAAATAAAAATTTCAAATCATTATTTTGATGCACCATCTAATAGATTTTCTTAAAACAAAAGCTTGAGTCACATGTTTCATTTTATGGGCATGATTTTAAACAACACTATGTGTAGGGTGCACCAGAGATTTCACAGAACAGAGAAAGAACATGCTACTTTAAAAAGGAAGGATGAATATTTTAAGGTTCAACAATTTCACAAATGTTAGTGAAGGGATAACGTGTATCTTAAAATCAAATAAATGTTTTCCTGCAAAATGAAGGCTTCTAAGCCCATCTGCCATGCGTTCCTGAAGAAGCGTTGCTATTTCAGAGACGTGTCTGATAACCATGACTGGAAAAACTGCATACTGCAAAGCTTTTGGAGTAACGGGCCTGCTTTAGATACTTCTATAGACAGAGACAGCACCAGATGAACACCACTCCTAAAATTCAATAACATTACAACATGAAATGTGGTAGAGTGTGTTCATGTTTGGAAATATTCATTCTCTGTGTCCACCCACCCTCAGGGGACTCACTATCCACTCTGCTGGGCTGGGCTGGGCCTCATTGTGGGCGTGACCATGGGGTATGGGATGGTGGCCAGCCTCCACCTTGCCCCATGGCAGCCAGCAGGTCTGGTGGGACTTCACCAGTCGGCCATGCTCCGAGATGAAGGGGATGCCAGACAGAATTGGATGACCTTCCATGAGTGTCAGGGAAAGCCTTTGGTATTCGGGAAATTGTCATATAACAAAACTCAAAGATGAAGATTATCATAAAATAAATTATTTTTCAGGCCAGGCATGGTGGCATATAGACCTGTAGTCCCAGCACTTTGGGAGGCTGAGGTGGGAGGATTGCTTGAGGGCAGGAGTTTGAGACCAGCCTGGGCAAAATAGTGAGACCCCATCTCTATTAAAAATAAAAATTAAAACATGAGCCAGGTGGGGTGGTGCATGCCTGTAGTATCAGCTACTTAGGAGGTTGAGGCAGGAGGATTGCTTGAACCCAGGAGTTTGAGGCTGCAGTGAGCTGTGACTGCATCACTGTACTCTAGCCTGGGCAAGAGTGAGACCCTTTCTCACAAAAAAAAAAAAAAAAAGAAAAGAAAAAAAAGGAAAAGGAAAAGGAAAGAAATTATTTTTCAAGACTGGAACTCAAGGATCTTTCGAAATGTACCAAGTACTTTACAGGGTACTTTCTTAATAGAGGAAACGAAGAAAGAAAGATGGTAACTTTCCTCAAGAGTGTGTTTATAATTAGTACAGACAGAATTATGAAAATCACACAGTTAAGTAACTATACATTCGTTAATCATACAGCAGTTATGTATTTTATGTGAATGTAAACTGGCTTAATTGGTAGCAAGGAAGAAGGATCCTCTCAAATATGCTCAAAAAGAAATGGAAAAAAAAAAAAAGAGTTACGTGGGCCACAAGAAGGACGCCAGTGGTGATGGGGAGACGAGACCCCTGCGCCCACGGAAAGACGCACCAACTCGCCGGCTCAGTCCACAGGTGATTTTCTGCCGGGTGGGTGCTGCGAGGGCACCAGGGGCAACCTGAGAAAGTGGGAATGGGACGCGGAGGTGGCGGCTGAGGGCGGGGCCCGGGCCGGCCCGCGCCGAGGAGGGGGCGTCCGCGCCGAGCCAGGAATGGCGCCCCCCGATGTCCACACCACGGTCCGGGCATCTGCGAACGGGCGGCCACAGATTCGCCCACAGGGAAAGAGGACTTGGCGGGTATGGCTGCGTCGGGGGCCTGGAGACGGGGAGATGGTTCTGGATGTCCCAGGTGTAACCACAGGGGGCAGGATAAGGACAAAGGGTCCACACGTGGAGGACGGGCGGGGAGACGGTCGGAGTGAGCAACGGGAGACGAACTCGGCCCCGAAGCAGGACGACGGCGCCTCCGGAAGCCGGAAAAGGCCAAGAACCGGCCCTGCCGGGTGAGCTTAGCCCGTGAGCCCCGCAGCCTCCCCACCACGGAACTGCAGTCGGGAAACCGGCCTTTTCCTCCGCGGCCCATGGGAGTGGTTCGTTACAGCGGCGACGGGAAGCGTCCAAGCGTCCCTCCAAGACAGTGGCCGCAGCAGCTTTTAAACTATTTGCGTTTCTGCCGGTTTGCGCTGGGACACTGGTCTCCTGACCTTGGGCTGGGACTTAAACCAGTACCCCCCAACTCTTACCCCATTCTCAGGCCTTTGGACTCAGGCTGGCACAAACCACCAGCTTTCCTGGGCTCCAGCTTGCAGACAGCAGATCTTGAGACTTCTCAGCCTCCACAACTGACTGAGCCAATTCACACAAAAAAATTCCATCCTCTCTCTCTCTCTCCCCAACCATCTTCACCCATTGATTCCCCTTCTCTGGAAACGCGTTTCTCTAACGTGTGTTTTATCCTCCTACTGGGAGGTTGGTGTCATCGCTCCGCAATGCTGACCCTGGAGCATGCTTAGTGGGGAAACGTGGGTCCTTCTGAGATTTCAAGCTGGAAGGCGCTCTCCAACTGTGAAAGTGTGACATGGTCCTGGAATAACGGCGCCCACACGGTGCGTTAGGTGAGAGGTCAGCATAAAGTTTACTTTCTTATCCATAGCGACCATGTGGGCTGCCATTTGGGATATAAAAACAATGGCACGGGCTTATCTTCCAGAAAGTCCTCTTATGAATGTGAGAGGCCAGAAAGTTGTTTCAGCGTGGAAGCACTTGCAAACACGGCCTAGGTTTTGGATGAATGGCAAGCCTATCTAGATTGGGGTTTTTTTCCAATTTCAAAAAGAACTTTAAAATAAATATTTAAATACGAATGGCAGGAACAATGTATTTTATCTTATTACAACTGTGTGCAGCACTTAACAGATTTCCTACATAGAAGCTCACAGTGGGGCAAAAGTGCATGGGCTTGGAAGCCGTGGGGATGCTGGTGCAAACTCTGAACTGCATATAAATTGATCTGTCTGGATCACTCATCTGAGACACAGCTGCACCAACATCTGCAAACAAAGCTGCGGACAAGAACTCGATAACGAGGAAAGACCCTCAAACAGCTCCTCGCTCTTGGGGGATGCTCAACAGTAGCTTTGGTTATTATTTTATACGGCATCATTTGTTCCCAAGCAACCTTGTAAAATACACAGGACAAATGCTATTAATGACCATTCTGTATCTGAGAGACTCAGGGAGATCAAGATGTCTACAGCCTGATAGACACCTGTGTTATGAAGGAGTAAGAAGTGTGGGAGCTGCCGTAGACATCATCACACTCCAGGTTCCTAATGTAAGGCCTCTCACCAGCACCCTAGGTACACGGCAGCAGCCAGAGTCTGCCTCCTGGCTGAGCCGATTTCCATGAGTTTCTCCTCCTGATTGCAAAGACCGTCGCAGGCTCGGTGTCAGTGGCACCAGACATGCTTCTGTGACATTTCTCCACCAGGTTAACAACAGTCAATAGTGAACTGGCCATTCCCAAAACCCGCTTACTCCTGGTGTCATCCTGCAACGACCAGCTTTGCATTTTATCAAGAAAAACTTGCTTAAGTCATAGATGAAAGGTCTGATCATTTGATGAGGCTGTAATGTGGAGGTAGAATAGAGAGCCTTAAGCCATTTGTCAAAACAGCCCACTTCAAAGTAGCAGTAATGACTGTGGAGCTAAAAACGTATTTATCTTAAGATACATGTTTTAAGTTAAATTTATAGAGAGTGAGAGAGAACATTACCAAGTACCCATCAGAAATGAGAAATTAGGGGGTCTGAGGCAGGGGTCAGCAAGGCTTGTTTCCAGAGCCTGGGTCATGACCCTGCTGATCAAAACAGGATGTAGCACAGGAACTGGCCCAAACCAGCTGGGGCCAAGATGGTGCTGAAGCCATCTCTGGTTGCCCTCATTACTCATTATGCACTAATTATAATTCATCTGCATAAGACACTCCCACTGACCATGACAGATTACAAATGCGTGGAAACAACCCAGAAGTGACCTTATGTGGTTCCAGAACTCCCACCCCTTTTCCAGAAAGCTCATGAATAGCCCACCCCTTATGTAGCATATAATTAAGAGTGGGTATAACTATGCTCACCAGCAACCAATGCGTGCTGTTCCAGGCCACTCTGCCTGTGCAGCTACCGTTCTGCTACACACTTTGCTCGAAAAAACCTGCTCTTTCACTGCCACCTCACTCTTGAATTCTTTCCTGAGCAAAGCCAAGAACCCTGCTGGGCTAAGCCCCAATTTTGGGATTTCCTGCATCAGGTCTGGACTTGTCCTATAAAATTCTGAACAGTTGATCATAGTCAATAAAGAAAGTAGCAATCCCCCAAGTGTGAGCTATGCTCTCACCGTTTTACTCCCCGATTTTCACAGCTCCAGCATTCTCTCATTACCAGATCCAACCGTTAGGGGAAATGCTGTTGGTGTTTGTGGCACAGACTTCCAATATTTGACCACACTTGTTCCCATGTTTTCCTTGTGTGTATGTTTTTATATCATAAACAAAATAAACCATGCTTAGGAGCGTACTATCAATCTTTCCTTCAAAACAGCAGCACCCTCATATACCGCTAAATGGAATCACATATTAAATAAACACCACCTCCAAGTTTACCTGTGCTTCACACAAGAACTTCATTTGCTAACCGAGGGTATTCATTTTAAAGTGAAGCTCTCCTTTCTTATTAAATTATGCAGGATAGGCTTCAAAGGTTGCTGTCTTACTGAGACTTGGCCATTTTTCTTGCATACATGCTCTTTGGATTGTTGCAAGCCTCTGGTTAATTTTCAGAGTTCTAAGAAAACTGGTTTTGACAATTTCTGTGACTGTTTTCATTGCCTTTGTGAAGGAGAAGATTTTTGGTGTCCTGTCCCACCATCCCACGTGCTTCTTTATCATGTTTACTTTTAACAAAAACTTGTCCTGCCTGTGGTTATTTCCAAATCTTCATTTTACGCAGTTTTATGTGGTTAACTGTCTCTTCAATAATTACCAATATTGTCCAATCCTGAGAAAATTTAAGTGATCAGAAAACATATTTTAAGAGTTACTGTAGTCATGGTAAGTAATTATTTTAATACTATGTATGAAAATAAAAACTACTTCCAGTTGTTTGATTTATAATGCTGGGAAACAGAGAACGGTAGTGAGGTGATATATGTGGAAGAAAGTGGACTAATATCAGTAAAGAAAGGAAATTTTTAAAAATAAGGAACCAGCCAAATTTTAAAAAATGGAAATTTTTAAAAATAAGGAACTTGGTGAATTTTATATATATATATATATATATATATACACACACACACACATACATATATAAAAAAATTCGGTATATGATATCATTATCCTTAATGAATCAGTATGATGTATACGTATACATAACTGGCTTCTCGCTGCCTGTTCTTTAGCGGCCCTTCGTCAGGAAGTAAGGTTCATGACAACTACAACTTGTTGCTTTTTCCTCTTTATTTTTTATAACTATATTTACGCCATATTTGCTTCTTTTATTCATTAATCTCAAGGGCAATAGAGACCTACCCAACCTTTTTCTCACTGAAAATTTTCAAGTATTCAAAAACATTCTGTCAGTCAGGCTGAAAGACATTTTGATGCCAAATACTGAAGTGTCAGGACAGCTAACATCTGACTCCCCCCATAAATCACTACACCTCTCCCCGCCGCCCACCCTGCTGGGTCTAGCTTTGCACTTTTCATTTTTCTTTCTTTCTGACCACCCCTCCATCTCACTGCCCAAATGCTGTTCAAAGGATTATAAAAGATTACAACAACTCAAAACAATACGTTTTACAAATGTGGAATAGGTGATGGCACAAATATTATCAAGAAAAGCAGGTCCGTTACAGTGTACATGGCAGTCTCATCATGGGAAGAGTGAAGCATCATCAGGACGTACGTCGCAGTATTGTTTATAATAGGGAAGGAAAACATAAATTCAAATTCCCATCTGGAGCAGACTGAAAAGATGAATTAGGGCCAAGGATGGAATTCAGCAGTGATGCTGATGGAAGCTCTGGTCCATGACAGCACAAGATGCACTTACTCATTTTCAATATTCAATATTATTCAATATACAGCGGTAGTACCGCGTGTGCCAGGCACGGCAACATGCCCTGAACCACGGCGATACGTCGTAGAGCAGAGAAGAGCGGGGTCACAAGACACGTGTGGAGTGCCGTTCCACCTGGTCACACGCGCTAGGCCACAGCACACAGTCACACAGTGACACTATTCTCTGAATCAAAGTCTCAATCTTAAAGAGACAAAATGAAATTATTCCCAAACACTGGAGATAACTAATACCTGATATTTATTTTTTATTTTTTTTGAGACAGAGTCTCGTTTTGTTGCCCAGGCTGGAGTGCAGTGGCATGATCTCGACTCACTGCAACCGCTGCCTCCCAGGTTCAAGCGATTCTCCTGCCTCAGCCTCCCAAGTAGCTGGGATTATACGTGCCCACCACCATGGCCGGCTCATTTTTGTATTTTTTAGTAGAGATGGGGTTTCGCCATGTTGGCCAGGCTGGTCTTGGACTCCTGACCTCAGGTGATTCACCCGCCTTGGCCTCCCAAAGTGCTGGGATTACAGGTGTGAGCCACTGCGCCTGGCCAATACCTAATATTTTTAATCCTTTGCAAAAAATCTCCCTCTACATTTTAATAGAAGACCATTCATTTTTATATACAATTGATTTGCAACGGTTATTTTCATGTTTTCTTCTAATTAAGAAAGTTTCTGGAAATGCTGCAGACTTTTTTCCGTAAGAATTTTCAAAATCCCGTTCTTACTTGCTCTGCTGCTTGCTTTCTTGCTGGCACTGGTGTTCATATTAGTGCCCCATGTAACCGTATTTGTCCACAGGTCTTCCCATACATTCCTGTTTCATTCAATCAAACATGCATGACTGCTGAGCGGCAAACACCTTCATTATAAAAGAAACTTTTCCAGATTCATTTCCCCACAATAAAGGTTTATTTCTCTCTCTCTCGCCCATAAAAATATATTTCCTAAGTTCTCCTTGCACTCAGTGAACGCTGGCATGTAACCTTAAGTATTATAAGATTTCACCAAAATAAAGTCATAAAGATACAAAAATATAATGTAAGACTTGTATGCAGCAGAGGCGCCCCACCCACTCAGCAAGACTGTACCTGGGGCGCTGATGGGTTGAAGGCCACTCCAGTGACGGTGTCTGTGTGCCCAGCCAGCCGGTGAGAAAACGTGCTTGAGCCCATTTCATACACGTAAGCCTACAAGACAAGATGAGCAGGTGTGCCATGTTAACTCAGAGTCAGGAATCACCTATAAGCTACGCAGAGCAGAGGGACCATCTATAGATTAGTGTAGTTGATCAGATACAACAGCAACAACCAAGATGCCTGACAAAACATCATCCAAGCTGGGGAACTAACTTTATAAAATAGGCATCTTTTCCCCTTCTGTCTTGTAGATTTTTAACATCTTAGTGAACTTATGTCATACTTTCTATTTACTATCAAAAACCTCTATAGTACCCTGTGAACAGTTTTAAATATGTGCTCATGATTTTAAGGAAGGAGTATAGATTCTGTAATTCAACCTTACCTTGAAGTTCCAAATTGAATGAAAAAAAAAAAAAAAAAAAAGATGCTCTATTGTCCTCCCCCATAAACTTGATGTAGGAGATAGGTACATACACTATGCTTTGCTTCCTACTCATCAGCTTAGAATTTGAGCAATTCAAATACTTAGATTTTTTATAGCTGTTGATAAATAAGTTCCTCTTTAATTGTGTGCCAAATTTGTGTGGTGCAAGGTTTTTGTGCCTGCTGGCATAGCTGCAGCCATGTCTCCATGAGTTTCCTTTTCTTTTTTTACACTATTTCTTACACTGGATTCATTTATCCTGAAATGGCAGCGACTGCCAGTCTATGGTACATACCAAGCAATTCAGCTTTTTCTGTAAAGTCGTGGCTTTCCCTGCTTCTTGGGAGAAGGTTCAGCATCTCCAGGGGCACTTCCTATGGGCCCCATGGTGTAATTCAAGGTTTACAGTATTGCATTAAACACAATGAAAAATACACGAGAGCTATAAGAGACCACCTTTTACGGCAACACACAATTTACTGGAGAGACGAACAGCTCATGCAGAGGTGATGAGCATCACACAGCATTTTAAGGGATACTTGTAACTCCTGAGCTCACCACAACAGCAACAGCAGGCGTGATGAAATGAGGACAGGAGTGCTGGAGGGACTACAGTCGAGTTTATGAAGTGATGATTTCATACAGCATTTCTGCATTTGTTTATATTTCTCTTGACTGAGAATGTGCATACATTCTAATAAATTTTAACTTTTTAAAAAGATGTGTGTATATTTTATGATAGTCAAGGATAAAACAGACTAGTATCTACATATATTTTATGCATTCATGACATATGTTTTTAATTTTCTTATACTTTTAGGCTATGTGGTTCATCTGTGAGTTTTTTCAAGTTGTTGAAAATCTCCAAAAATGTTAATATATTTGTTGAAAAAAAATCATGTATAAGTGGACCCATGCATTTCAAACCCATGTTGTTCAAGGGTCAGCTGAATTTTGAAGGAAAGTGGAGAAATCAAATGTCTACATTTTATTTTCTTCTGCCACAAGCACATGTTTATTTGAAAAGTATTCCCGTGCAGTTGCTGCTGTAAGGGGTGGTGGGGGGCCTGGGAATGTGCACTCCTAACAGGTTCCCAGGTCAGGCTGATGCTGCTGGTCCAGGGCACCCCACTTTGGGAACCACTGGGTGAGGGTAACCCTAACATTTACACAGTGTGTCACTATTTACAAAACACAACTGTTACATAAACCGTTTACAATAACGGACCAAGGTGCATCCATATTTTATTGAAATCTCCATTTTTTTATTGAGGAAACCATGACAGGTAGAGAGCACTTTACCAGGACAGCCACGGAGCCTCAGTGCTGAGATTCCAAACTGATTTTTCTGACTAAGGTTTTGCTGTTTATTTCACTAGGCTGCCAAAGACAACTCCTATTCACACATGGTTTAGGGCATCCTCAAATTCCCTCTAATCTCACAGGTGTTTCCAAAACCATCTTTGCTTATTTTGCTATTTTTAATTCAGGACTGATTTGATATCAAAGGGTTTCTGAGGATCCACTCTTCAGAACTCCTATCTGCCTGCTGTTTAGATTAAATGGATAAGGGAAATTATAATGACTGAATCTCTTTCCCATCCATTATTTCCAATGATAAAATACAGAGGTTAACAGCAGCAAGTACTTTCTGGACACTGACCTTTTGCCAGGCACTGATAAGAATTTTACATAAATTTTCTCGTGTAATCCCCCCCGACAGCACTATGAAGAAAACACTTATTGCCCCAATTCTATAGACAAGGAAGCCAGGCTGAGGGCAGGCAGCCTTCCAAGGCCACTCACCTCTTGAAAAGCGCTTCCTGAGATCAGCTGGCTCCCATTTGCATGAAACCTCAAAACACACATCGAATGACATAATACAGTGGCAGGAGGTGAGGTAAAACGTATCCAGGAAAGGCCTTTTGTTTCCTCAGTGAGAATCGAATTAAATGAAACATCTTTTGGTCCAGGGGATTCTTGGGGTACATGGATTTTCTGATCATGACAACTTAACATGTGACACAGCAACTGGAAGCCCAAATATCAATATTTTAGTAGATACACAGGTTTCTTACGCTGTGATCCTACACAGTGTCAATAAATACAGAAGGACAATAAGCCTCTTGCATGACACAGAGCGATGGTAATGAACAGCTCTGCAAATGATTCAATGTAACCACAATCCATGGGTGAAAGAAACATTTTAATTAGAGGTATTCGCTGGAGTCATGAAGCACTTCACCCACCACAGAGAAACGAGCTGTGGCTAAGACATACTCAGAAAACAGAGTTGGAAATAAAACCTATGCAGGTAAATCTTATACCAGAACCAAATCAAGAAGTCCGAGAGAAGCAGCAAGAAAAAGAGAAGCAATATTTTTCAGGCAAAAGATGAGGATGTGGCATAAATCTGTGGGTGCTGGAATAACGCTTGACTGCTCAAAAATGTTTTTATAAAAATTGTAAGGGACTGAATGTACTACTGAAGAAGAGAAGTGTTTTGGAAACAGGACTACACCGATTCATTACAACTATTTTATAATTCTGTTGAGCCACGTCTGTGAGGATGAAGTTTCTTTCATTTTTCCTTTCACAGAGTTCCTAACATGTGACCTTCATTTCCCTTTACCCAAATTAACCCCACAGAAGAAAGGAGACAAAGAATTACAAACAGAAGTGAGTGTTGCACTCCTGAAACTTGACAATGGTAGTGATATTTTCCACAGGGGAATCAACTATCATATTATGCTCACTTATTTTGCTTTTGAAAATAATTCCAGAAATGATATTTTCTGAATATTCTGCACATTTCTTCAGATACTGAATTTTTAGTTTACAAAAAAGTAAACTATTCTCAGAAGACCAAAACGTGCAAGATTTAAAACAAAGTCACACTAAGACAGAAGCCTTGCCTCCTTACAGCAAGAGGCAGAGGCTCTGTTAGAGAATTCCTGATGGTGGCATGCAGGGCCACCTGGTCGCCCGCCACACAAGCCATGGGAGGCGAATGGCACCATCTCATCAGGCTGCAAGGCTGACGCACAATCTCCAACTCTTGTCAACCTCCATCAAGGTCTGGCAAAATAAATATGGCACACACGGTAATAAACCCCACCCTTTTCTCTGGCACTTCCTCTTGCAAAGACGTAGCAGAACAGGGCACTGGTGTGGTACCACCCACTGGTCTAACCAGTGGACAGTGGTAAATACCTGAGGCAGCAGGAACTTTTTAAGGCCTGGGATAATATGCCATTCCGTGTCTACGCTCCATGTTCCTTATCCATTCCTCTGTGACGGACATTTTGGGTACTTCCACACTGTGGATACTGTGAAGAGTGCTGCAATGGCCATGGAAGCGCAGCTATCTCTTCCATATACGGATTTCAATTCTTTTGGACAAATACCCAGGAGTGAGATTGCTGGATCATGTGGATTCCACTTTTTGCTCTTTGAGGAAACAACACACATTTTCCGCAGTGGCTACCTCATTTTGCATTCCCACCGACTGTGCGGGAGCTCCCCTTTCTCCACATCCTCATCATCACCTGTCTTTCTGATATTCTAACAGGTGTGAGGTGGTGTCTCAATATGGTTTTGACTTCCATTTCCCTGATGATTGGTGATGTGAGCCCTTTTTTCCTGTACCCATTGGCCATTTGTATGTGTTCTTAAGCAAAATGTCTATTATTCAAGCTTCCTTTGGGCCATGATCTTCATCTGATAATTTCACCTACTGATGACATTTGCCTAAGTCAATTACTGCATCTGAGATTGAAGAGGGTGATTTTCTAATTCTGCCATTCATCCATTCTACTTGTCTGCAATTCTCTAAGAAATAACTTTCCCTTACCAAGTAGGGTATTTGGTTTACTTAAAATACAGTCCGAACAGGAAAGGCAGACAAATGTTTAATTATTTTCCTTTACAAGACACACTTCTAAGGGACAGGTGCCCTAGTTACCTCCAAATGGGGACCAATGACATTTTATGTTTTTGTGTTTAGCTATAGCTTTTTGGGGGGAGCATTATCAAAAATGATGAGGGTTTAGATATACAATGTTGAAGTCAATCACAGTCATTACTCTTTGGATGCTCAGCTAGCCCTCCGCTGGCCAACAGAATACGGCACAGGTGTGGTGCTGCCCGCTGGTCCAACCAGCAGACAGTAGTGAACGCCTAAGGCAGCAGTAGCTTTAAGGCCTTGGGAATTGGCTGTTGCCTGTGGTCTTGTTATATGACTGCATTACCCTTTGATTTCTTTTCTCTTTGGCACAAGATGTCCCTGGCTCATCTTGTAAGTCTTCTGCCACAGACCTGGAACCAGCTCTCCACCCAGGGAGTTCTGGCTTCTATTAGTGGGGAACAGCATTTAGAGGTTGCAAAGAGGGTACTAAGGGTGATGGCTGGAATGTCACTGCTTCCAAGCACGTTCCGTGGCAGGAGTTAAGAAATACTGGTATTCGTGCACCAGTTGCACATGGTTTTAATTCGAAAGGCTTTCCAACATAGGTTAATGGCTGACAGGGCAAGTTCTCCTCATCATAATGTTCTTTTTTCCGGGGGTATTTTGACCATTGTTACTTGTTTATTCTCCCAAGTAACTTTCAGTCTAACAGTACAGCTACAGAAAAACCTACTGGCATTTTGTTGTTGTTGTTGTTGGGGCAGTGTTAAATTTACAAATTACCTACAGAGAACTGCCTTCTTTAGGAAACTAAATCATCCTATCCAAGAACAAGTTAGGATTTTGCGTTTGTCCAAGTCTACACTTCTGGGGGAAAAAAAAAATGTTCTTAATGCAGGTTTTGCAGAAATCTTGTTAATACTGGAATGGTTTATCCTTTTTGAGGCTATTCTCAATGAGCTCTCCTCTTCCACTATAACTTTTCAGAGGTTATTTTTTATATCTATAAAGACCATTGAATTCCATATATTAGTTTAAATACTACTACTAATCTTTCACTTAATTATTTTATTGTTCATATTGGCCACTAATTATCTTGGATTTTCCAGATATGCAATCTTGTCACCTATGAATAATTTTAGCTGTTCTTTTCAGTGGTAATATCTGTTAAGTTGTCCTGTCTAATTTCAAGAGAAATACCTACAATACCCTGTAAAATAGTGGTGGAATTAATGAACATTCTGGCTCTGTCCCCAACCACAGAATACCTCTAAAGTTTTCTCAGTAAGATGTCAGCTTTTGGGATGAGATAAGCATTTTATCATTTGGAAGAGGCATTCATGGATTCCTCTTTTACCGGGTGTTTTAGCAGAAATGAATCCAGAATTTTATTGAAGCATCCAGGAACATGGTTATGAGTCCTCTTTTTATATCAGTTAATATTATGAGGGAATTATTAGTGGATTTATTGATAGTGAATCATCCTTGCATTCTACGCATAAACCCCACTTGGACATGATAAATTATTGTTAATGCACTAATTCTATGTTCCTATTTAAGCTTTTCAATTGATATTCATAAGTGAAATATAACTCCTTTCTGAAATTTCATCAAGTTTTCTATCAGTTATGGTTACTTCAAAAAGCAGTCTGATGTCTTCCTTATTTCTCTATGCTTTAAAACAGTTAAGTATCTTTCGGACTATTTGATGTTTAAGAGGTTGGTAAAATCCCCTGAGAAAGCACATGGGCTTGGTACTATTTCACAAGGAGTTCTTAGGAAAGGTTCTCTATTTCTTCTATGAAAAGTGGCCTGTTAAATTTTTTTCTACTTTGGGGGCCAGTTTGATAAACTAAATTTCTGTGACTCAACCATTTGTATAGAGGCTTTCATATTAATTTGCACAAATTATGAGAAGCAGTCTCATGATTTTCAAAATCCTTCTGCTCCATGCTTCTGCCTCCTCCTCATTTCTTATTATAGATTAAGCTTTCTCTCTTTATAAAAAAAATTGCACTATTAAGTTTATTTTGTTGCTTGTGTTTTTAAAAAGCTAGTGTTTTCGCCAGGTATGGTGGCTCATGCCTGTAATCCCTGCACTTTGGGAGGCCAAGGCAGGTGGATCACTTGAGGTCAGGAGTTTGAGACCAGCCTGGCCAACATAGTGAAACCCCATCTCTACCAAAAATACAAAAACATAGCTGGGCATGGTGGCGGGCGCCTGTAATCCCAGCTACTCAGGAGGCTGAGGCAGGAGAATCTCTTGAACCCGGGAGGCGGAGGTTACAGTGAGCTGAGATCACGGCACTGAACTCCAACCTGGGCAACAGAGCGAGACTCTGTCTCAAAACAAAACAAAACAAAACAAAACAAAAAACACAACTAGTGTTTTAATTTATTTATTAATTCTACTAATTTTCTGTTTTCTAACTTATCACCTGCTTTTATCTCTATCAATTTATTTCTTCTGATTTACTTTGTTGTTCCCTGTCTGGCTTTTTAGGTAGATATTCATTTATTTTTTCCCTTTTAAAAACGTCTATGATATAGGTATTTGGTGCTATAAATTTCCCTTCAAAAACTGGTTTATGGGTATTCCAGAGACACTGATATATCATGTTAGAAACAACATTATTTTCAAGAAATTCTACAATTTCATATTTTGTTTTACACCTTTAAACCAAGAGTTGCTTAACAGATGGAATTTTAATATTTAGAAGCAAGAAACTTTTTAAATTTGTACTTTGATTGCATTATAGTGAGAAAATATTGATTTTTTGTTCTTATTTTAATGTATTGAGCTTTTCTCTGGATTCATTTATGGTCATTGTTCATAGATGTTTGATGTGCACTTGAAAATAAGACACTTTCCTTGCTGGCAGACAAACATTACTATGAATATCCACAAGATAATGCATTATCAATTATGATATAGAGGCTTCCTATAACCTTATAATTTCTGTGCACTTGACCTGCCAAGGACTGAGACAGATACGTTAGTCTCCATTATTAATGTGTGGCTACTTATTATTTGGTTCTTATTGTTTCCACCTTGTGAAATTTGTTTATTTTCTTCAAAATTAGATACTAACATATACTGTATTTTCATTGTGAATTTTAGTCTTTGGCATTATAAGTATCTTTGCCTCATAATTTTTTGGTTGAATTGTGTTTTGTGCGATACTAAAATCATATAATCTGCTTTATTTTTATTTTCATTTGCCCGGTATACATTTCACATCTCTTTATCCTTTCTGGATCACTTCGGATTAAAGCATCTCCTGTATTCAGCATGGACTCAGATTTTTTTCCTCATCTGTAAAATCCAATCTGAAAGTTTTTTTCTTTTTTTCCTTAAACATTGATATGAGCCAGGCATGGTGGCTCAGGCCTATAATCCCAGCACTTTGGGAGGCTGAGGCTGCAGGCCTGAAGCCAATTGTTTGAGAGCAGCCTGGACCACATAGTGAAACCTCATCTCTAAAAAACTAATGAGCCAGGCTGGGTGGCATGTGCCTGTAGTTCCAGCTATGTGGAAGGCTGAGGCAAGAGGATGGATTGAGACCAGAAGTTCAAGCTCATAGTAAGCCATGATCGTGCCACTGCACTTCAGCCTGGGCTAACAGAGCAAGACTCAAAAATAAACAAAAACAACAACCACAAAGACATCAATATGACTGACATTTTCATCTCAGTTTCATCATAGTATTTTATTTTTAATTCTATTTAATGTATGGCAGTTTACGGTTTATTTTATTTGTCCTATCTAGATAGTTCTTTGGGCACTTGAAAATGGTAGAATTCTTCTTCCAGCAGTTATCTTTTATTAAAAGCTTTATGCACAACTCTTGGTCCACTCCTCTCTAAGACAATGCATGTTAGTTCCCTACTATGCTCAATAGTGAGGTTGTCTAGCAACCATTTTTCCATCTCTCTTCCTCTACATCCAATTTTAATCATAATTATCTTAATATTTATACTCTTAATTACATTTAAGAGTTTACAATTCTATTGTCAGCTTCAACTGATCTCTTCTTATTCAATTAACATCTACAAGGAGAATCAAGAGAGGTATTCTACTTTCTAGTTATATTCTCACATCTCCCAGTTTTGTACTATTAAACTATAACAGATAGAACATTTACAAAGTATTCTGGTACCTTCATTCCCATTTTTTATCTTGCATAGTTAAACATATTCAGTGCTCACCTTGAGGCTTTTGCTGAAACTTCTTCAATCTTACCTTGGTTTTATAAAGCTTTTTTTTTTTTTCAATATAACTCAAGGGAACACCATTCAGTTCTGGCATATTCATAACTGTGTGTCTGGTTTTATACTCAAAAAATAATTTAGCTGGATATTAAAATTCTTGACTCAGATTCTCTTTTTGAGTAAGTAAAATACATTCTTCCCAATGTTTTTTTAACAAAAAAAGATGATTTACAAAAATCCAATCCAAGCTGATACTCTTTCCCTTATAAGCATTTGAACATTTTACATGGATCCACAAAGGTGTTTTTTTGTTAATGTTTATAGTCAAATAGATTTGTTAAGCTATATTTCTGTGCAAACTAGTCTGAGTCAATTTTCCCAGGTATTCGTTCAATATCTAGATTTAACTAAATTTTTTTAATTTTAGAAAATATATTTTTGAACTATAATAGTATTTGTTCTGTTTAATTGACTTTTTAAAAAAATGTCCAGGGACTCCTTTTACTTGTAGGTTGAATCTCTTTTACCGAACTTCTATATTTACCTTTCATCTTGAATGTCTTTTATCATTTTCTTTATTTACTTCTCTCATTTGTATCCTTTTTCCCTATTGTGCTCTCTATAATTGCTTTCTATTATATTCCTTTGTATTTGGTCTTTATTTCTGAATTTTTTTCTAATGCTTTCCTAATTTTCATCAGTTCTCATTTCATATATTCCTGTTGTCTAGCAATTTCTGATGTTTTATGTGTTTTCTTAACTTTCTTAAGCTAATTTGCAAATACATCATTAGTTTTCACCTGTTTAGCAGACACATTTTTATGGTGTACTCTTGTTGTCTGTGAGAATATTTTTTGGTTCATCCTTATTTTTTTTTTGTATTATTAAAAAAAACTGTGATATCCAGAAGTTGTATGACACAGAAATCAGGATATATAGAAAAAATAGAGAGAGAAGACAGGTAATTTGGAGGCATGTTGTGAAAGTCCTTTTAAGCCACACATAAGATCTTGGTTCTACATAGAGAGCTGGCAGAATATTTTAAACACATAGTATTTACAAAGAAAAGTGTAATCATATTTACATTAAAAAGTGTCATGGTCATCAATAATCTGTTTACTAGTCATTTCTAGTCATTAAGAGAAGTTTGTTAAAGTCTTCCATTATGATTGAAGATACTTCTTTTTCTTCTTAGAGTTATATCACTTTTGATTTATATATTTTGAAACTACGTTATTGGGTGCATACAGGTTTATGACATTTTCTACATAGATTGGCATCTTTGTCATATTAAATGTTGTTCATTATTTTTAGTAATGCATTAAGACCCAAAGTCTACTTTATACTAAACTATTATCATATCAGCTTCATTTCCCATCCTGCTACTTTCAACATTTCTGTCTCTACACTCTTAATTTCAAATGATATATCTTTCAGTTCTAGGAAAGTCCAACAATGCGGTAAAATTCTCCACCCTTATATCTGTGGTCTCTGACTTGTACTCTATTTCCCTGAATATATTAATCATGGTTATTTTTAAAACCTTGTCTGCTAAGTCCAATACCTGGGTCACCCATAGTATTGTTTCTATTATGTTTTTTTTTCTTATTTTTTGCCTCTTGACATACTTGTAATTTTTGACCGAAAGCTAAATGCTATGTATATTACAAAAAAAAACTCCCAAGGCTCAAAATTATATTATTGTACTCCAGAAAGGTGGGCAGATGAAGCAAGAGAAGACTTCCTTACTATAAACAGAGTTGAGCAGACTCAAGGCTGGATTGCAGCTTGGGTGAGATTCCATCAACTCCTGGTTTATCCAGGGGTAAGCTAAGGTGTCCATTGGGAATTCCCACCCTACTAGCAGGTACTGACCTCTAATATTCATAGCCTCAGACCTGAAATATTGTTAAAAACCCTACTCTGCTTCTAAAGGTTTTCTGCTGAGCCTACCCGTTTCTTGCCCTCCTTAGCTCCAGAATTGAATAAAATATGTTGACAGGAATACTGGTAGTGTCAGGCATGGCACTTGACCCTCCATGGCCCTAAAGTTTTCAAGTTTTTATCTCTACATCCCTGCAATATCAAAAAAAAGTTCTGCCAATTTTTATGCACAACTTCACCTCTTACCATTCATACACACACACACACACACACACACACACACACAGATGCATCCCTCTGTATGGCCTCTGCCTGAAACATAGGTCTCTTTTTTGTTGTTTAGAAATGGCAAACTCCTTCAGAGAAAAAGTAGCTACAGAATGTGAGCTGCCCCTTTGCATCTCACAACCTAGTTAAACCAGGTTTTGTGTAGTAGTTCTGATAGGCATCCTAGTCAGTTTCACGCTATTCCATCATAGCTAGTGCTGAACCTGAATATGAAGAATATGATCTTATTTGGAAACAGTATTTTTTGCAGAAGAAATTAACTGAAGGGTATTGAGATCAGCTTGGATTTAGGGTGGGCTGTATATCCATTATCAGTGTTGTCTTAGTCTGTTTTGTGATGCTATAACACAATACCTGAAACTGGGTAATATACAAAGAATGGAAATGTATGTTCTTACAGTCCTGGAGGCTGGAAAGCCCAAGGTCAAAGAGCCAGAATCTGGCAAGGCTTCCCTTCTGCATAATCACACAGCACAAGGTGAAAGGGCCTAGAGGCAAGAGAGGGACAAACTCACCCTTTGTAAGGACCCCACTCCCATGGTAATGGCATTAATCCTTGCAGGAGGGCCAGCTCTCATGGCCTAATCCACCTCTTAAAGTTCCCACCTCTGAATACTGCTAGAATGGCAAGTAAATTTCAACATGAGTTCTGGAGGAGACATTCAAACCTAGCTAGTGTCCCCAAGAGAAAGAACGGGGAAACGAGAGATGTGCAGAGGAGGAAAGGCCACCTGGAGATGGAGGCAGAGGCCAGCATGACGCAGCCACACACCAAGGAACCCCAGGGACTGTAGCAGCCACAGAGGCCAGGGAAGTGTGAGGGGTTCCTCCCTTGGACCCTGCAGAAGGGGCCGGCCCTGCTGATGCTTTCATCTCAGACTTCTGGCCTCCAGAGCCGGCAGAAAATAAGTGTCTATTTTTTTAACCCTTTTCCTGTTTAGAATTTAAAAATGCAGGTTACTGCCAGCGCTCATTTAACTTTACATAAACGTGCTATTTGAGGCTGAAGCAAATTTGAATGATTTTCAACGTGAAAATAAAATATAAAAACTGTTCTTGAAGTTATTTCTTTTTTTTATTATACTTTAAGTTTTAGGGTACATGTGCACAACGTGCATGTTTGTTACATATGTATACATGTGCCATGTTGGTGTGCGGCACCCATTAACTCGTCATTTAACATTAGGTATATCTCCTAATGCTATCCCTCCCCCCTCCCCCCACCCCACAACAGGCCCCGGTGTGTGATGTTCCCCTTCCTGTGTCCATGTGTTCTCAAAAACAATAAAGCTTTTTAAAAGAGCACAGAGGAGAATACCATCATGATTTGGAAGTGAACAATGATTATTTAAACAGGACAGGAGAAGCACTAGCCAAAAAGAAGAGATTGGTATTTGACATAGAGCTATTCAGTAACATCTATAATTTAGCTGAATTGTTCACATTAGTTATGGTTTATTTATTTATGGACTTTTTTTGGTTGGTAAGCTATTAATTATTGCCTCAATTTCAGAGCCTGTTATTGGTCTATTCAGAGATTCAACTTCTTCCTGGTTTAGTCTTGGGAGGGTGTACGTGTCGAGGAATTTATCCATTTCTTCTAGATTTTCTAGTTTATTTGCGTAGAGGTGTTTATAGTATTCTCTGATGGTAGTTTGTATTTCTGTGGGATTGGTGGTGTTATCCCCTTTATCGTTTTTTATTGCATCTATTTGATTCTTCTCTCTTTTCTTCTTTATTAGTCCTGCTAGTGGTCTATCAATTTTGTTGATCTTTTCAAAAAACCGGCTCCTGGATTCATTGATTTTTTGAAGGGTTTTTTGTGTCTCTATTTCCTTCAGTTCTGCTCTGATCTTAGTTATTTCTTGCCCTCTGCTAGCTTTTGAATGTGTTTGCTCTTGCTTTTCTAGTTCTTTTAATTGTGATGTTAGGGTGTCAATTTTGGATCTTTCCTGCTTTCTCTTGTGGGCATTTAGTGCTATAAATTTCCCTCTACACACTGCTTTGAATGTGTCCCAGAGATTCTGGTATGTTGTGTCTTTGTTCTCGTTGGTTTCAAAGAACATCTTTATTTCTGCCTTCATTTCGTTATGTACCCAGTAGTCATTCAGGAGCAGGTTGTTCAGTTTCCATGTAGTTGAGTGGTTTTGAGTGAGTTTCTTAATCCTGAGTTCTAGTTTGTTCGCACTGTGGTCTGAGAGACAGTTTGTTATAATTTCTGCTCTTTTACATTTGCTGAGGAGTGCTTTACTTCCAACTATGTGGTCAATTTTGGAATAGGCATGGTGTGGTGCTGAAAATAATGTATATTCTGTTGATTTGGGGTGGAGAGTTCTGTAGATGTCTATTAGGTCTGCTTGGTGCAGAGCTGAGTTCAATTCCTGGATATCCTTGTTAACTTTGTCTCATTGATCTGTCTAATGTTGACAGTGGGGTGTTAAAGTCTCCCATTATTATTGTGTGGGAGTCTAAGTCTCTTTGTGGGTCTCTAAGGATTTGCTTTATGAATCTGAGTGCTCCTGTACTGGGTGCATATATATTTAGGATAGTTAGCTCTTCTTGTTGAATTGATCCCTTTACCATTATGTAATGGCCTTCTTTGTCTCTTTTGATCTTTGTTGGTTCAAAGTCTGTTTTATCAGAGACTAGGATTGCAACCCCTGCCTTTTTTTGTTTTCCATTTGCTTGGTAGATCTTCCTCCATCCCTTTATTTTGAGCCTATGTGTGTCTCTGCACGTGAGATGGGTTTCCTGAATACAGCACACTGATGGGTCTTGACTCTTTATCCAATTTGCCAGTCAGTGTCTTTTAATTGGAGAATTTAGCCCATTTACATTTAAGGTTAATATTGTTATGTGTGAATTTGATCCTGTCATTATGATGTTAGCTGGTTATTTTGCTCATTAGTTGATGCAGTTTCTTCCTAGCCTCGATGGTCTTTACAATTTGTCATGTTTTTGCAGTGGCTGGTACCGGTTGTTCCTTTCCATGTTTAGTGCTTCCTTCAGGAGCTCTTTTAGGGCAGGCCTGGCACCCCCCAGTAGGGGCAGACTGACAACTCACAAGGCCAGGTACTCCTCTGAGACAAAACTTCCAGAGGAATGATCAGGCAGCAACATTTGCTGTTCACCAATATTTGCTGTTCTGCAGCCTCCGCTGCTGATACCAAGGCAAACAGGGTCTGGAGTGGACCTCCAGCAAACTCCAACAGACCTGCAGCTGAGGGTCCTGACTGTTAGAAGGAAAACTAACAAACAGATAGGACATCCACACCAAAACCCCATCTATACATCACCATCATCAAAGACCAAAGGTAGATAAAACCACAAAGATGGGGAAAAAACAGAGCAGAAAAACTGGAAACTCTAAAAATCAGAGTGTCACTCCTCCTCCAAAGGAACGCAGCTCCTCACCAGCAACGGAACAAAGCTGGACGGAGAATGACTTTGACGAGTTGAGAGAAGAAGGCTTCAGACGATCAAACTACTCCGAGCTAAAGGAGGAAGTTCGAACCCATGGCAAAGAAGTTAAAAACCTTGAAAAAAAATTAGACGAATGGCTAACTAGAATTACCAATGCAGAGAAGTCCTTAAAGGACCTGATGGAGCTGAAAACCACAGCATGAGAACCACGTGACGAATGCACAAGCCTCAGTAGCTGATTCGATCAACTGGAAGAAAGGGTATCAGCGATGGAAGATGAAATGAATGAAATGAAGCAAGAAGGGAAGTTTAGAGAAAAAAGAATAAAAAGAAACAAATGAAGCCTCCAAGAAATATGGGACTATGTGAAAAGAACAATTCTACGTCTGACTGGTGTACCTGAAAGTGACGGGGAGAATGGAACCAAGTTGGAAAACACTCTGCAGGATATTATCCAGGAGAACTTCCCCCATCTAGCAAGGCAGGCCAACATTCAAATTCAGGAAATACAGAGAACGCCACAAAGATACTCCTCGAGAAGAGCAACTCCAAGACACATAATTGTCAGATTCACCAAAGTTGAAATGAAGGAAAAAATGTTAAGGGCAGCCAGAGAAAGGTCGGGTTACCCACAAAGGGAAGCCCATCAGACTAACAGCTGATCTCTCGGGAGAAACTCTACAAGCCAGAAGGAAGTGGGGGCCAATATTCAACATTCTTAAAGAAAAGAATTTTCAACCCAGAATTTCATATCCAGCCAAACTAAGCTTCGTAAGTGAAGGAGAAATAAAATCCTTTACAGACAAGCAAATGCTGAGAGATTTTGTCCACCAGGTCTTGAAGTTATTTCTAAACAGAACATCAGAATCATCTGAATCAGCAGAATCATTTATTTCAGAAAAATCAGATTCATCAAATGAATCTTCAGCCAATAACTATTCAGGAATGATGTTATCATCATGACTAGAAATGCAACATTTTCTAGAATTTGGCATTTTCAGCAATCAATAATTACTACATTTTGTAAATGAAAATACCACTACTAAAAACAGAATGCTACAGATAGAATGATGTTTTTTGTTTCCAAAGTCAGGATACTAGAGCGATGAGAAAATAATAATAAAAGCAGGATATTCTGAGGCAACATGATTGTGAGGTGAACACTGCAGCTGCAAGGCCACCCATGAGTATTCTTGGGGCGAATGGGAAAAGGGTTAAGCCTCCAAGTTTGTGGTAGTTTGTGGCATCCCTAGGAAATTAATACAGGCCTTTTAAAACAGATTATGGACAAGTGGATGTGTATTAGTACCTGCCCCAAATCCACCATGAGGCGCATGCGCATAATGTGGAGGGGGCAGTTCCATTAATATAAGCACATTGTTTCCTAAGGATCTAACTTAGGAAAGGATCACACCATTAAATACATTAAATACACAGGATCTGGTGTTTCACTAATTAATATTATCATCTTGTAATAAACAAGAAAATATAACGTCTAGCACAGTGTCTTTCAAATAGTAGGCACTCAACAAGTATCTGTGAAATGATTAATAATTAATTCATGAGTGATTACTGTTTATCATGCTTCAGTAAAAACATCTTTCATACCTCACACATTATTAAAATGCTATTACTGTGTAAGAGTAATATTGACCAACAGTCAAGCTGAAAGTAGGTTTCTATCCTAATATGCAACAATATTAAACAATCTACACATTACCAAAGTCTAGACTCTCTACATTTATAGACAGTCAAACAGTACATACGTGTCTGTCCTCGGCCCCACAAGCCGCGAATCGTCCACAAGGACTGAAAGCGATTCCACATGGATAGCCGCGGGTTGGATGCCCTTCAAAGTGGCGCTCACACCTACAGGGAGGAAAGAAACACCAGGAGAAAAATCATTTTAAAATTTGAATGCAAATTAGAGGAAAGAAAACAACTTGTTGCTTTTCTTCACAAAAAGGAACAAAAGAATAATGAAAGAATATTTTATATGTGAGAATTATTAAATGGTTAATGGGTCTCTCTAGAGATATTTAAAAATAATTCAAACACTATTCAAAATCTTAAATTCCCAAAGATGACAAAACTAATAGTAAATAAGCTTTTATATATGATAAATATTAAATGTAAACATATTCTGGAAATTTTTTAAATATCAAAACAAACCTAACAAATCTTCTAAAATAATAAATTATTTAGTTAAATTATTCAGAGACTTTTTGGAGGCAAAACATTCTATCGAGGGTGGTTAAGTTTCACAACTATTTAAAAAGTGCCATATAAAATTTGTTTATTGTAAAAAAAATGCCAAGAAATTCTTGTTATTTCTTGTTAATCATGTCCTATGTAGTATAAATTCTACAAAGATAATTCTTTTTTTTTTTTCTTTTTTTTTTTTTGAGATTGAGTCTCACTCTGTCTGTCACCCAGGCTGGAGTGCAGTGGCGTGATCTAGGCTCACTGCAACCTCTGCCTCCCGGGTTCAAGCAATTCTCCAGCCTCAGCCTCCCGAGTAGCTGGGATTACAGGCATTCACCACCACACCCGGCTAATTTTTGTATTTTTAGGAGAGACGTGGTTTCACCATGTTGGCCAAGCTGGTCTCGAACTCCTGACCTCAGGTAATCCACCTGCCTTGGCCTCCCAAAGTGCTGGGATTACAGGTTTGAGCCACCGCACCTAGCCAAGATAATTCTTTTTTTTTTTTTTTTTTTTTGAGACAGAGTCTCGCTCTGTCACCCAGGCTAGAGTGCATTGTCACAATGGCCAAGATAATTCTGTCTAGAAAAATTCTGCAGATGGTAATATAGGCTGTAGAAAATAACCTGAACTGTAGTGTACTACTGAGAAAAGATTAAATCTTTATAAAAATGTCATAAATATTTGTCACAATATTTGTCATAAATTTAATTCCTTTTTTCTTTTACATTGATTTTTTAATTTTCACATTCTTTACTATTAAAAAAAAAGAAACACAAAGAGAAAAATCATCAAAGTACTCATAATCCTTCCATTAAATGACAACTGCAGAAAGTACTGTGACACATATACTGCACATTTTCTCTGCATATGCAAAGGGCTTTGTTTTCCTTTAACAAAGTAGAGATGCATATTATGCAGCTTTATATCCTGCTATGTCTACCCCAGAATACACCATGAACATTTCCCTCACAATCATGTGTTTCTTGTCTAATGAGCTCAGTGAAGAGGCCATAGAGAGCAGTGGCCAAGAGCAGGTGACCCAGGGCCAGGCTCAACCCTGACCCCAGCTAAGCCCCTTCTCATCAAATGAGCAACTTTGGTGAGTTGCTCACCTCTGTGCTGCATTTTCCCCATTCATGAAATGGGCTTAAATGAGTTCATAAAGAAATTTCTTCTTACAGCACGTGGCACATTAATAAGTGCTCTAGAAGTGTAATTGGACTGGGTTCAGGAGAAATTTTAAAATTTTTGAAATGAATGAAGGTGATAACACAACGTAGTAAAGCCTGTATGATACAGTAAAAGTAGCGTCAGGAGGAAAGTTTATACCATCAAATGTCTATACCAAAAAAACTAGAAAGATCACAAATTAACAACCTAATGTTGCACCTCAAGGAACAAGAAAAGCATGACCAAACCAAATCCACAGTTAGCAACAGAAAAGAAATTTAAAAGACCAGAGCAGAATTAAATGAAATAGAGACCAACAAAACAATTTAAAAGATCAACAAAATGAAAAGTCAGTTATTTGAGAAGATAAACAAAATTGATAAACCACTTGTAGACTAACCAAGAAAAAATGAAATCTAAGTAAACAAAATTAGAAATGAAAAACAGACATTACAACCAATACCACAGGAATGCAAAATATCATCAGAGACTATAATGAAAAACTACACACTCACAAAATAGAAAACCTAGAGGAAATGGATAAGTTCCTGGAAATACACAACTTCCCAAGCTTGAAGCAGGAAGAAATAGAAAACCTGAACAGATCAATAATGAATAGAAAGACTGAATCAAGAAAAAAAAAAAAATGTCTCCCAACAAAGAAAAGCCCAGGACCAGAAGAATTCATAGGCAAATTCCACCAAACATATAAAGAAGAACTAATATCAATCCTGAAACTGTTCCAAAATGTCAAGAAGAAGGGAATGCTCCCTAATTCATTCTATGAGGCCAGTATCACTCTGATACCAAAACCAGACAAGGACAAAACAAAGAAAGAAAACTGCAGTCCAAGATCCCTGATGAACATAAAAACAATTTTCAACAAAATACTACCAAACAGAATCCAATAGCACATCAAGAAGATAATACACCATGACCAAGTAGGTTTTACACCAGGGATGCCAGGATGGTTCAACATACAAAAATCAATAAATGTGATACATAACATAAACAGAATCATGGACAAAAAAATATATGATCATCTCAATAAATGCAAAAAAAAGCACTTAATAAAATTCAGCATGTCTTCATAAAAATCCTCAATGAAAACTAAGCATTGAAGGAACATACATAAAAATAATAAAGGCCATATACAACAGTCCAATAGCCAAGGTCATACTGAATGGGGGAAAATTGAAAGTCTTTCCTCTAAGAACTGGAACAAGACAAGGATGCCCACTACCACCATTTCTATTCAATATAGTCCTAGAAGTCCTAGCCAGAGCAATTAGGCAAAAAAAAAAAAAAAAAACAAACTGTTTTTTTTTTTAAAGAAGCATCCAAATTGGTAAAGAGGATATCAAATTATCCCTGCTCACTGATAATATAATCTTACATCTAGAAAAACCTAAAGACTCCATCAAAAACACTCTTAGATTTGATAAATTCAGTAAAATTTCAGGATACAAAATCAATGTGTAAAAATCAGTAGCATTTCTATACATCAATAATGATTTAGCTGAGAACCAGACATCAGTCCTATTTACAATAGCTATAAAAACAATGAAATACCTAGGAATATAATTAGCCAAGGAGGTAAAAGGTCTCTATACGGAAAACTATAAAACATCAATGAAAGAAACTACAGATAATACAAACAAATAGGAAAACGTCCTATGCTCATGGATCAGAAGAATTAATATCATTAAAATTAACATACTGCCCAAAGCAATCTATAGGTACAATGCAATGCCTTTCAAAATACCAATGTCATTTTTTACATTTAAAAAATAAAAAACACCCTAAACTTCATAAAGAACCAAAAAGGAGCCCAAATGGCCAAAGTAATCCTAAATAAAAAGAACAAAGCCGGAAGCATCACCTTCCCTGACTTCAAATTATACTACAAGGTTATAGTAACCAAAACAACATGGTACTGGTATAAAAATAGACATATAGACCAATGGAACAGAATCTAGAACTCAGAAATAAAACTACATATTTACAGTCAACTGATCTTTGAAAGCTGACAAAATCAACAATGGGGAAAGGACACCCTTTGTAATAAATAGTGCTTGAAAAATTGGATAGCTATAGGCAAAAGAATGAAATTGGACCCTTATCTCTCCCCATACACAAAAATAAACTCAGGATGGATTAAAGACTTAAGTGTAAAACCTGAAACTATAAAAATACTAGAAGAAATTCTAGAAAAACACTTCCAGACATTGGTCTAGGCAAAGAATTCATGACTAAGAACTCAAAACCAGAGGTAACAAAAATAAAAAGACAAATATGACTTAATTAAACAAAAATACTCTGCACAGCAAAAGAAATAATCAACAGAGTGAATGGAAAACCTGCAGAATGGGTGAAAACTTGCAAACTATGCATTTTACAGGGGACTAACATCCAAAATTTACAAGGAACTCAAACGACTCAACAAAAAATACCACAAATAAATTCATTAAAAAGTGGGCAAAGGACATGAATAGACATTTTTACTTTATTTAAAGTTCCAGGATACATGTGCAGGATGTGCAGGTTTGTTAACATAGGTAACATGTGCTATGGTGGTTTGCTGCACAGATCAACCCATCACCTAGGTATTAAGTGTCACAAGCATCAGGTATTTATCCTGATCCTCTTCCTCTCCTTACTCCGCTGACAGGCCCCAGTGTGTGTTGTTCCACTCCTTGTTTCCATGTGTTCTCATTGTTCAGCTCCCACTTATAAGTGAGAACATGCAGTGTTTGGTTTTATGTTCCTGTGTTAGTTTGCTGAGGATAATGGCTTCCAGCTCCATCCACGTCCCTGCAAAAAACCTGATCTTATTCCTTTTTATGGTTGCCTAGTATTCCATGGTGTATATGTACCAGGTTTTCTTTATCCAGTCTATCACTGATGGGCATCTGGGTTGATTCCATGTGTTTGCTATTGTGAATAGTGCTGCAATGAACATATGCATGCATGTATCTTTATAATAGAATGATTTATATTCCTTTGGGTATATACCCAGTAATGGGATTGCTGGGTCAAATGATATTTCTGGTTCTAGGCCTTTGAGGAAATGCCACATTGTCTTCCACAATGGTTGAACTAATGTACGTTCCCACCAACAGTATAAAAGCCTTTTAAAAGAGGATATACAAATGGCCAGCAAGCATATGAAAAATGCTCAACATCACTAATCATCAGAGAAATGCAAATTAAAACCACAATGAGATTTCATCTTACACCAGTCAGAATGGCTATTACAAAAAAAGACAAAAAGTAACAGATACTGGCAAGGATGCAGGGAAAAGGGAAAGTTTATACAATGCTGATGGGAATGTAAATTAGTACAACCTCTATGCAAAACAATGTGAAGATCTCTCAAAGAACTAAAAATATAACTACCATTCATTTCAGAAACCCCACTGCTGGGTATCTACCAAAAGAAAAAGAAGTCATGATTTCAAAAAGACACATGCACTCATATGTTTATTGCAACACTGTTTATAATACCAAAGACATGGAATCAATCTAAGTGCCCATTAACAGGTGACTGAATAAAGAAAATGTAGTATACTTGTGTGTGTATACACACACACACACACACACATATATATAATATAATATTATTCAGCCATAAAAAAATGAAATCATGTCTTTTGCAGCACATGGATGGAAGTAGAGGGCATTATCTTAAGTGAAACAACTCAGAAACAGAACGACAAATACCACATGTTCCCACTTCTGTGTGGCAGATAAATAATGTGTACACATGGACATAGAGTATGAAACCATAGACACTGGAGACTCAGAAGGGTAGAGGGTGGGAAGGGGATGCAGGAAGAAAAATTATTTAATGGGCAGAATGCACATTATTTGAGTGATGGATACCTTAAAAGCCCTGAGTTCACCACTACAAATCTAACCATGTAACAAAATTACACTTGCACCTCCTAAATATATACAAATAAAAAATAAATAAGCAATAATCACTAGAAAATGGATGTTGTTGGCTGTTTGCTGAGTACTAAGAAGATGCCAGGAGTTAACTACACAGTCATGCATCACTTAATGCCGGGGATACATTCCAAGAAATATGTCGTTAAGCAATTTTGTCCCTGTGTGAATGTCACAGAGTGTACTTACACATACCTAGATGGTGTAGCCTACTACACACCTAAGCTGTGTGGTGTAGCCTATTGCTCCTAGGCTACAAACATGTATAGCATGCAACTGTACTAAGCAACTGTAATGCAATGGTAATTATTAATATACCTAAACAAAGAAAAGGCACAGTAAATATATGGTATAAAAGGAAAATGAAATCTCCATACTGTTTTCCATGGAACTAAAAGTAGATTTCTTACAGCACTAAAAGCAGATCTGGTATACAATCCAGCAATCTCACTACTTGGTATCTACCCAAAGGAAAATAAGTCATTATATCACGAAGACACTGTGTGTGTATGTTTATTGCAGTACAATTCACAATTGCAAAGATATGGAACCAATCTAAGTGCCCATCGACCAATGTATTAGTCCATTTTAATGCTGCTGATAAAGACATACCCTAGACTGGGCAATTTACAAAAGAAAGAGGTTTAATTAAACTTACAGTTGCACATGCCTGGGAAAGCCTCACAATCATGGTGGAAGGCAAGGAGGGGCAAGTCCCATCTTACATGAATGGCAGCAAGCAAAGACAGAATGAGGAAGAAACCTCTGATAAAACCATCGGATCTCATGAGACTTATTCACTACCACAAGAACAGTATGGGGGAAACTGCCCACATGATTCAATTATTTCCAACCAGGTCCCTCCCACAACACATGGGAATTATGGGAGTACAATTCAAGATGAGATTTGGGTGGGGACACAGAGCCAAACCACATCATTCCATCCCGGCCTTCCAAATCTCATGTCCTCACATTTCAAAACCAACCATGCCTTCCCAACAGTCCTTCAAAGTCTTAACTCATTTCAGCATTAACCCAAAAGTCCACAGTCCAAAGTCTCATCTGGGACAAGCCAAGTCCCTTCTGCCTATGAGCCTGTAAAATCAAAAGCAAGCTAGTTACTAGGTAGATACAATGGGGGTACAGGCATTGGGTAAATACAGTCATTCCAAAAGGGAGAAACTGGCCAAAACAAAGGGGCTAGAGGCCCCATTCAAGTATGAAATCCAGTGCGGCAGTCAAATCTTAAAGCTCCAAAATGATCTCCTTTGACACCAAGTCTCACATCCAGGTCACACTGATGCAAGAGGTGGGTTCCCATGGTCGTGGGCAGCTCTGTCCCTGTGGCTTTGCGGGGCATAACCCTCTCCCAGCTGCTTTCACAGGCTGGTGTTGAGTGTCTGCAGCTTTTCCGTGCTCATGGTGCAAGCTGTAGATGGATCTATCATTCTGGGGTCTGGAGGATGGTGGCCCTCTTCTCACAGCTCCACTAGGCAGTGCCCCAGTAGGGATTCTGTGTGGAGGCTCTGACCCCACAATTCCCCTTTGCACTGCCCTAGCAGAGGTTCTCCAAGGGAGCCCCACCCCTACAGAAAACATCTGCGTGGGCATCCTGGTGCTTCCATACATCTCCTGAAATCTTGGCAGAGGATCCCAAACTTCAGTTCTTGACTTCTGTGCACCCGTAGGCTCAACATGATGTAGAAGCTGCCAAGGACTGGGGCTTGCACCCTCTGAAGCCATGGCATGAGCTCTATGTTGGCCCCTTTCAGCCATGGCTGGAGCGGCTGGGACACAGGGCACCAAGTCCCAGGCTGCACACAGCTCAGGGACCCTGCGCCAACCCATGAAACCACTTTTTCCTCCCAGACCTCTGGGTCTGTGATGGGAGAGGCTGCCATGAGGACCTCTGACATGTCCTGGAGACATTTTCCCATTGTCTTGGGGATTAACATTTGGCTCCTCAGTATGTATGCAAATTTCTGCAGCCAGCTTGAATTTCTCCTCAGAAAATGGGATTTTTCTTTTCTATTGCATTGTCAGGCTGCAAATTTTTCAAACTTTTATGCCGTTTCCCTTTTAAAACTGAATGTCTCTCACAGCACCCAAGTTACCTCTTAAACACTTTGCTGCTTAGAAATTTCTTCCACCAGATACCCTAAAACATCTCTCTCAAGTTCAAAGTCCACAAATCTCTAGGGCAGGAGCAAAATGCCATCAGTCTCTTTGCTAAAACATAACAAAAGTCACCTTTGCTCCAGTTCTTAACAAGTCCCTCATCTCCAGAGACCACCTCAGCCTGAACCTTACTGTCCATATCACTATCAGCATTTTGGGCAAAGCCATTCAACAAGTCTCTAAGAACTTGCAAACTTTTCCACATTTTCCTATCCTCTGAGCCCTCCAAACTGTTCCATCCTCTGCCTGTTACCCAGTTCCAAAGTCGCTTCCACATTTTTGGATATCTTCTCAGCAGCACCCCACTCTACTGGTGCCGATTTACTGTATTAGTCTGTTTTTGCACTGCTGATAAAGACATACCCGAGACTGGGCAATTTACAGAAGAAAGTGGTTTAATTGGACTTACAGTTCCATAAGGCTGGGGCAGCCTCACAATCATGGTGGAAGGCAAGGAGGAGCAAGCCCCGTCTTACATGGTTGGCAGCAGGGTAAAGACAGAATGAGGAAGACACAAAAGCAGAAACCCCTGACAAAACCATCAGATCTCATGAGACTTATTCACTACCACAAGAACAGTATGGGGGAAACTGCCCCCATTATTTAATTATCTCCCACTGGGTCCCTCCCACAACACATGGGAATTACGGGAGTACAAGTCAAGATGAGATTTGGGTGGGGACACAGCCAAACCATATCAACTAATGAGTGAAAAAAGAAAATGTGGTATATAGACACCATGAAATACTACTACTCAGCCATAAAAAAGAACAAAAGAATGTCTTTTGCAGCAGCTTGGGTGGAGCTGGAGGCCATTATTTTAAGTGAAGTAACTCAGAAATGAAAAACCTAATACCTTATATTCTTACTTGTAAGTGGGAGCTAAGCTGTGAGTACACAAAGGCATACAGAGTGGTATGATTGAATTTGGAGACTCACAAGGGGGCGGGTGGCAGGTGGGTGAGGAATTAAAAATGACATATTGGGTACAATGTATAGACTCAGGTGGCAGGTGCACTAAAACCTTAGACTTCACTACTATACAATTCATTCATGTAACCAAAAGCCACTTGTACCCCAAAAACTATTGAAATAAAAAATAAATAAATAAAATAAAAGATTTAAAAGGGTGCACCTGTATAGGGTCCTTGCCATGAATGGAGCTTGCAGGACTGGCAGTTGCTCTGAGCAAGTCACTGAGCAAGAAGTGAGTGAATGTGAAGGTCAAGGGCATGACCACAACTGCTGTAGGTGTAATAAACACTGGACACTTAGGCTACACCAAATTTATTTTAAAATATTTTTATTTCCTCAGTAATAAATTAATATTAGTTTACTGTAACTTTTTTACTTACTTTTTTTTTGTTGTTTTTGAGACAGAGTCTCACTCTGTCACCCAGGCTGGAGTGCAGTGGTGTGATTTTGGCTCACTGCAAACTCTGCCTCCTGAGTTCAAGTGATTCTCCTGACTCATCCTCCCAAGTAGGTGGGATTACAGGTGTACACCACCACACCTGGATAATTATTGTATTTTTAGTAGAGATGCGGTTTCACCATGTTGGCCAGGCTGGTCTCGAACTCCTGACCTCAGGTGATCCGCCCACCTCGGCCTCCCAAAGCTAATATCACTTAGCTTAAAACACAAATGCATAGTGCAGCTGTACAAAAATATTTTATTTCTTTATATTCTTACTCTACATGCTTTTTTCTATTTTGAGCTTTTTCTTACTTTTTAAACATTTTTGTTAAAAACTAAGGCATAAACACAAACATTAGCCTAGGCCTGCATGGAGTCGGGATCATCAATATCACTGTCTTCCCCTCCACATCTGGTCCCACTGGAAGGTCTTCCGGGGCAGTGAAATGCATGGAGCTGTCATCTCCCTCTGATAACAATGTCTTGGCCAGGTACAGTGGCTCACACCTGTAATCCCAGCAATTTGGGAGGCTGAGGCGGGTGGATCACTTGAGGTCAGGAGTTCGAGACCAATCTAGCCAACATGGTGAAAACGCGTCTCTACTAAAAATACAAAAATTAGCTGGGCGTGGTGGCGCATGCCTATAGTCCCAGCTACTTGGGAGGCTGAGGCAGGAGAATGGCTTGAACCTGGGAGGCAGAGGTTGCAGTGAGCTGAGATTACACCATTGCACTCCAGCCTCAGTGACAGAGCAAGACTCCATCTCAAAAAAACCAAACAGGCTGGGCGCGGTGGCTCACGCTTGTAATCCCAGCACTTTGGGAGGCCAAGGTGGGCAGATCACGAGGTCAGGAGATCGAGACCACGGTGAAACCCCATCTCTACTAAAAATATAAAAAATTAGCTGGGCGTGGTGGCGGGCACCTGTAATCCCAGCTACTCGGAGAGGCTGAGGCAGGAGAATGGCGTGAAGCCGGGAGGCAGAGCTTGCAGTGAGCTGAGATCGCGCCACTGCACTCCAGCACTCCAGCCTGGGTGACAGAGTGAGACTCCGTCTCAAACAAACAAAAAATTAGCTGGGCATGGTGGCACTTGCCTGTAAACCCAGCTGCTCAGGAGACTAAGGCAAGACAATCCCTTGAGCTCTGGGGTGGGGTGGTGGGGCAGGGAGGTTGCAGTGAGCTGAGATCATGTAACACTGCACTCCAGCCTGGGTGACAGAGCGAGACTCTGTCTAACATTAAAAAAAAAAAAAAAAAAAAAAAAGCAATGTCTTCTTCTGGACACTTCCTGCAGGACCTGCCTGAGGCTGCTTTATAGTTAATTTTTTTATAAGTAGAAGGAATGCACTCTAAAATCATGATAAAAAGTAGTAAAGGAAATAATAAACAAAAAGAATTTTTCAGCTCCATCATAATCTTATGCCACCAGCAATGTGATATGGTCAGTCATTGGTTAAGACATCCTCATGTGCAACATGATTGCTCATACAGATTCTCATCACTAATTTGAAATAATAGTCAACAAACCTGCCTATAAGTTTTATTATTGCATTCAACAGTAAACAACAATTATTGTTATATTAAGAATTCCAGTCCTAAAAGATCTGTAAATATTTTGCTGATAAAACTAGGTGCTTTCTAACTTTTATAAAATGTATTTTCAAAGTCTACAAAGCATCTAAAATATACTTGATGTGAAATGAGAAGTAATTTACTTAACGATAGTATATCTAAGGAAATGCCCTCCCAACTGTGACCTGAGGAGGTAGGAAAAGGAGAGTCAGGCGCCGCTGGCCCTGCGTTACGGGGGTGTTCGGTGCCTAGTGGATGGCACCCAATGGAGATGGGAACACACTTGGGAGAGAGAGCAGTAATCACACCATAGGGTAACTGTGGTTTAGGAGATTCCAAAGTCTCCCTCAACGTCGCTGACCCACAGGAAGGGCCTGGGATTACTCTAAGCCACATATAGCAGAGAGACCAGTACCTAGTGCTTCACCCTTCCAAAGTTAGAGCTAACTTTTCTGTGCATAAATCAGTCTTAGATTAGTCAGTGTGCACAGATTAACCACAACCTCATCACATTCGGAAAAGAGATCAGATTGAGCTTATATCTCTTGAGCTCCCCACCCCTGCAGTGCAGGGCGCAGGACAGCCTTACCTCAGGGTTCTCAGGTCCCACAGTCTCATCCCATCGCCAACGGCCGTGGTCAGGAAAAGGTTATAAGCCTGAGGCTGTTGGGTTGTAAATGATGAACCCTATAATTTTAAGGGGGAAATCAAGATGTACTTTCAAAGGTTGAGTTAATAAGCCTTATGCTAATGATATCTCATAATAGCTGATTCTCAAGTAAGATATTAACACAAAGTTTTTTTCTTACTTGTAACAATTTCAGAATTGGACTCCAAAAACTTCTACATAAAGTAGTTAATGAGGGTATATTTTTAACCTAGAGAAGTATTGATGTATGTTCTCTTTATGTGTAATGCCACTGAGAGTTACAGAAGTACAAAATGGTCAAAAAAGACCAAGATAGTAATACACCAAAATTCATGTTTACAGTATAGACCATAAGCCACATTCAATAAATCATCTGAAAGATGCCCCTCAACAAGGCACTTAAAGTTAAGGTGAGTTATTAATCTGCCAATTATCAACCCCTAAATGACACTCAGCAGGCTCCTGAGATGACTATGTGGGTGAACTCCCACGGGGCCTCGAGTCCCGGCCCTGACTCTGACTTGCTCCCCTTTCCCTGTGCTGCTATCAGAAGCAATTCTCACTAAGTGGAACTGAACTCAGCTCCATCTACAGAACCATTTGACACAAAACATCACCTAAACATTTGTGATAAATAATGATTTCCATCCTCCTTCTAGGTCAAGAATATTAAAAATATTAAGACAAATTTCATGAAGGATAGATGTGCCTACAAGTCATCCTTCATTTGCAAACAGAAAATAAAGGCTTACTAAGTTCAATAATAACAAACTAATAATAATTCAAGGCCAGGTACAGTGGCTTACACCTGTAATCCCAGCACTTTGGGAGGCCAAGGCAGGCAGATCACCTGAGGTCAGGAAAATGTGAGACCAACCTGGCCAACATGGTGAAATCCCGTCTCTATAAAAATACAAAAAATTATCCAGGTATGGTGGTGTGTGCCTGTAATCCCAGCTACTGGGGAGACTGAGGCAGGGGAATCGCTTCAACCCAGGAGGTGAAAGTTGCAGTGAGCCAAGATCACACCACTGCACTCCAGCCTGGGCAACAGAGTGAGACTCCATCTCAAAAAAAAAAAAAAGAAAAGAAAAAGAAAAGAAAAGAAACAAAGCTGTAATACATGTTTTAAAATAATAATAATTCACACTAATAATTGAGTAGGTATTCAACAAATATTTACAGATCATCTACTGAATGCTGGTGTTACATGAGGTACTCAGCATAAAAAGAAGAAAATGTAGGCTTAGTTTAACAAAAAGACAGAGAAGATAATGGCACTAATAACACCTGACAGACAGCAGTTGCTAGTATATGTAGGCTAAAGAGTAAAAAACTGAACAGAACAGAAATAATATGTAATGACCAAACCTTTCAAGAGAAAAGGTAAACTTTTAAAAAATGTGTTCAATCCAACAGAGGGTGAGGAAGAAGAAATAAAAAAACAAAGAAAATTCAGGATAAGTAGAAAGCAAAGAAATAAAAAATGTGGAAGAGAAAGCACAAAATGATATCAAATATATGAATAATCATAATTGCAAACAGACTAAACTCAACAAGGAAAAGAGAGATAATATTAGGCTGGATTTCATTATTATCATTATTGTCATTATTTCACTTTTGTTTTAGGTTCAGGGGTACATGTGCAGGTTTGTTATATAAGTAAACTTGTGGCACAGGGGTTTGTTGTACAGATTATGTCATCACCCCGATACTTAGCCTGCTACCAATAGCTGTGTTTTCTGCTCCTCTCCCTCCTCCCATCCTCCACCCTCAAGTAGACCCCAGTGTCTGTGGTTCTCTTCTTTGTGTTCATGAGTTCTCATCATGTAGCTCAAAATAGCACAGTATTGATAATAAAGCCACATACCTACGACCGACTGATATTCAACAAAGCCGACAAAAACAAGCAATGGGGAAAGGGCTCCCTATTCAATAAATGGTGCTGGGATAACTGGCTAAATGTGCAGAAGGTTGAAACTGGACCCCTTCCTTACACCATATACAAAAATCAACTCAAGATGGATTAGACTTAAATGCAAAACCCAAAACTATAAAAACCATGGAAGATAACCTAGGCAATACCATCCTAGACACAAGAAATGGCAAAGATTTCATGACAAAGACACCAAAAGCAATTGCAACAAAAGCAAAAATTGACAAGTGGGATCTAATTAAACTTTAGAGCTTCTGCACAGCAAAATAAAGTATCAACAGAGTAAACAGACAACCTACAGAATGGGAGAAAATATTTGCAAACTATGCATCTAACAAAGGTCTAATATCCAGCATCTATAAGGAACTTACGCTGGATTTTAAGAAAAGTTCTGAAAACCTAATAAAAAAAAAAAAAGTCGAAACTGAAAGGTGAGGCTCAAACAGCACACGCGAACTCTGAGGAGGCAAGATTATATAAACACTAGAAAAAAAACAGATATAAGGTAAAGAAAGCCTCATTAGAAACAGTTTCTTCAAGAAAATGATAAAAGAAATAACTGCACATGAAAATATAAGAAGACTGAACTTAAATATCCCTAATAACATGCCCTTCAAATACATAAAGCAAAACTCAATAGAATTACAAGAAGAAACTAGCTGGGTGGGGTGGCTCACATCTGTAATCCCAAGTGTTGGGAGGCCAAGGCGGGCGGATCACGAGGTCAAGAGATCAAGACCAGCCTGGCCAACATGGTGAAACCCTGTCTCTACTAAAAATACAAAAATTAGCTGGGTGTGGTGGCGGGCACCTGTAGTCCCCGCTACTCAGGAGGCTGAGGCAGGAGAATCGGTTGAACCCAGGAGGTGGAGGTTGCAGTGAGCCAAGACCACGCCACTGCCCTCCAGCCTGGCGACAGAGCAAGACTCCATCTCCAAAAAAATAAAAAGAAGAAGAAGAAGAAGAAACTGACAAGATTACAATCATAATGGTAGATTTTTAACACATCTCTCAGTAATTAAAAAAATCAAGCAACAAGAAATTAGGAAGACCTGAACAATTTAAACACAATTAACAAGGGTGAGTCAATGAATATCTGGGCAAACATGTACCAAATAGTCAGCAAAACCACATTTTTCTCACACACCTATGTAATATTAAAAACAAACCATAGTGTCCAGTTTTCAATAGATAAAAAATCTCAAAGATACCAAGAAAATCAATACTATATGTGGAGAGTGCATGCTCTGAACACAATGCCATAAAATTAGAAACCAATAACAAAAAAGATGACCAAAAATTAACTCGTGGAAATCTAAAAGCATACATCTGAAGCTTGGGTTGAAAAACATCATAATAAACATGAGAAAATATTTAGTGCTGGAAGATAATAAAAATAGTGCATGCCCAAACTGGTAAAGTGCAATTTCAGCATGAAAAATCAAGCAACAGGGAGATACGGGGTTTGACACCATGTGTAAGAGGCTAACGCTAGGCTCAACAATGCGCAATGTTGCTGAAGCAGCATCCTTGTGGGGGATCAATACCCAGGGTTCGTTGCCTAGCACCAAGATTAAAGACACAGTCACAAATGAGCAGCAAGTTTAGGAGCGAAGATTTCATAGGCAAAATAAAAAGAAAGGAGAGCAGCCCTCTCTCTCTTTCAAGAGAGAGGGGTGTCCCAAAGGGAAAAGCCGGCATGTGGTGGACTGTGCCAGATTTTATAGGCAGGCTTGAGGAAGCGGTGCCTGATGTATGTAGAGCCCACAGATTGGTTCGATCAAGTGTGACTTTTACATGGTAGGCAGGGAAGGCTGGTTGCCCCACCCTAATCTTTTTTTTGAGACCAAGTTTCACTCTTGTTGTTCAGGGTGGAGTGCAATGGCACGATCTCAGCTCACTGCAACCTTCTCCTCCCTGGTTCAAGTGACTCTCCTGCCTCAGCCTCCCAAGTGGTTAGGATTACAGGGTCATGCCACCACACCAGGCTAATTTTTGTATTTTTAGTAAAGACCGGGTTTCACCATGTTGGCCAGTCTGGTTTTGAACTCCTGACCTCAGGTGATCCACCCACCTCTGCCTCCCAAAGTGCTGGGATTACAGGCCTGAGCCACTGTGCCCAGCTGCCCCACCCTAATCTTATTATGCAAATGGACTTTCTACTTGGCCAGCGCTATCTTGCCTGCTCCTTACTGTACACCTGGCTGGCAGAAAAGAAAAGATGGAGCCACCATTTTGAACATGCCTATTCCCAGGTAGCCTTTCCTATTGGCACAACTGCCGGTATTCGCGTTTACAAGCTTCCAACTTGTTTGTCTAACTCTGCAGCTCGATTTTACAGCCTGCTCTGCGTTAGAAAAGAAAATGATTTGGGGGCTGTTTTTCATTAAAAGGAAAACCTTAGGGAGGATTCCCATACGTTCACTATCTGCCTAAGTAATTTCTTCTTAACTCCTGTATCATTGCTTCTGAATGGGTACTAGGGAAAGACCCATACCAAATTCAGCAGTGGTTATCAGAGAAGAAGAAAAGGGAGGGATGTGGGTAGGGTTTTCTCTGCATCAATAATCATTTCATTTCTTTTTTAAAAATACAGCAAGATCTAAAACTAATAAAGCAAAATAACATAAGTGACTCTTCCTGAAATCTAGAATCATATGTAACAAAATTATTTCATTAAAAAAGCTGTTTAAACTTTTACACATTGTTTTTAATTAAAATTAGCTGTCTAGTATTATGTATTTATATCACAAAATAGTACATATTTTATTCAGAGGCAGGCAAAGAGTAGCATCCTATCAAGTTTTAAAAATATATAAAGTATCTACACCTGCTAGGACTTTAAGGATATCAATAAATCATAAAAACATGTCTGCATTTTCATTTTGTAAATGAGCCATTTAATAATATAACACATAAAATAGGAAAATATGACCATCACTTTTTGATGCATCTGGCACTCTTGTTAATACAATACTAAAATGAATTTAAAATTCCATTTGTCCAACAGAATTAAGATAACTATAGGAGTAATTCTCAGAAGAGATCATGTTCATGGTGCTGCACTACGATGACTGCAAAAAAAAAAAAATTATTGATGCATGACTAATGTGGCTGAGCTGGTTACTAAGCTTAGAAGAAATTAGAAATGCCCCGTTTTATATGTTACTGGAAATACAGCATTTGGGCCAATGATAATTTCTGCTTATCCTGTATTTGGACTTGTAGGATGACAGTTCGTGAGTAGCAGCCCCCACATGGCTATGGTTAGTTTGATGTACATTGTGCAACTGAACAAAAATGTAAGATAAGTTTTTTTAAAAAAGCTATTAAAATATAGTGTAAACCTCTGTAACCTTACACTCTTTCCCTTTCATTCCATCAAATACCATTCAGATGTTTATTTTCAGGAAGTAAAACCCGTAATTTTCCCATAAAAACCCTCAGAACTATTTTTCTTAATATAACACCTCTCATCCAAGAGTACACCACAATGATTCACAAAATATTACAATCCCTACTGAAAGACCACATAGATTTGACAGGATTCAGGCTACTGTATAGTCATTGCTCAAGCTATTGAAAAATGTAGACATTTTAAGCAGTTTCCTAAAGCAAAGACACTAAACCTCTTAACAAAAAGCTAAGATTTTAAAAGAGAGGAACTCTCCTTGAATTGGGAAATTAGACGGTCACTATGTCATTCCAGGAACAAAGCGAGGCACATCTACACAACAATGGCTCTTCACAAGGCCAACTTGTAAAAACAGTCTTCACCACAGCACTTGGAATGAAATATCCTATGCGTCTCCTGTCGACAGAAAGTAAAACTCTGTAAAATATTGGAAGAAATTTATTCTGGGCCAAATATGAGTGACCATGGCCCGTGACACAGCCCTCAGGAGGTCCTCAGCCCAAGGTGGTCAGGTGCAGCTTGGTTTTATACATTTTAGGGAGGCATGAGACATCAATCAAAGACATTTCAGAAATACACTGGTTTCCCACCTGGGAAAGGCAGGAAAACTCAAAGTGGGGGCTTCCAGGCTCTAGGTAAAAGTAAACATTTTCTGGTTGACAACTGGTTGTTTCTCTGAAGACCTGGGATCAATAGAAAGGAAGTTTTCAGTTTAAGATAAAAGACTGTGGAGACCAAGGTTCTTTTGAAGCCTCATAGTGGCTGCCCTTGGAGACAATAGGTGACAAATGTTTCCTATTCAGACCTTTAAAAGGTGCTAGACTCTTAATCTGTCTAGAATTGGGAGGGCCTGGAAGAAAGAGATCTAGCCATGTTAATAGAGATTCTTCACAGATGCATGACTAATGTGACTGAACTGGTTTTCCCACACAAAGGACAGCTTTGCAGGGCCATTTCAACATATGGCAAAGACACATGTTTTGGAGTAAAATATTTTGATCTTCTTCCTTGTCTTGTAATGTTATGCCAGAGCCAGGTTGGAAAGTAAGTCATGATACATAAGGTTAAATAAAACCCATCTGACGAGAATTGATGGTTTTTAAAGCATGACTCCTCAGACCCCTTAATCAGAGCCTAGTCCTCACCCTTTTAGGACACACCTTACCTGCAGGGATGCTGTCTCAGGGAGCCAGTTTGTCCAGATGTCCATCAGGAATGTGACAAGAAAATGAATCTTGGGACCCCCAAATCACTAAGCCAAGGGTAAAGTCAAGCTGGGAACTGCCTCAGGCAAAACCTGCCTCCCATTCTATTCCTAAGTACGATAGCTACAAAGATAAGAAGCTACAGACCTCCCTCACAATTTGCCCACAAGGAAATTCCTTGTGGACAAAGGACAGACAGAACTCAAAGACATCCTTCTGAGGCTTCCCTGAGATAAATGCGTATCTCATTGCTTCCTCTCCCCTATTGTTTATGTAAAAATGATAATTCACTGAGCCAGACTAAATTGTGTATTCAGTGGAAAGCTGATCAAGGACTCAAAAGAATGTAACCTTTTGCCTCTTATCTACTCATGACCTGGAAGCCCTCGCCTCAAATCCCACTTTACCTGACTGAACCAAAGTACATGGTACACATATTGATTGATGTCTCACGTCTCCCTAAAAGGTATAAAACCAAGCGGTGCCCCGACCACCATGGTCAGGACCTCCTGATGCTATGTCATGGGTGCATCCTTAACCTTGGAGAAATAAACTTTCTAAACTGACCGAGACCTGTCTTAGATATTTTGAGTTAACAAGGGGCTCGAGGTCCACCCCTCCACCGGCTTCACCACACAGTCCACCTCCTGTACTCTGCTCCTCCAGACATAGACATAGACCTGCTCCTCCTGCACTCTGCTCCTCCAGACATAGACCTGGCACCCTTCCCTGTGTCATGAACCTGCTGCTCTAGTTACCTGGTCAGCACAGAGCACCTGACCTTGTGTAATACACGTGTTCCTATGTAAGAAAATACATTCCTTGAGCACAAGGACTTTGCCCTCTCTTCATTCATCTAACTCTTCATTCACAGAACACTGCCAAGTGCACAGCAGCAGCTAATAGATATTTTAAATGAATTAATTAATAGGCACTTTAATGAATACTATAATTAAAAGCACATACACATATGCATACACATGCATGCACATATACATACATACACCCATGCATGCTCGCATATGCATATACACACACATGCACACAGGCATATACATACCCACACATACATTCATGCATATACATACACACACATGCACGCACGCATATACATACCCACACACGCATTCACACATATACATACGCACACGCATGCACACATGTAGACATATGCACACATGCATTCACATACATACGCACACACATGCACACCTGCCTATACATATGCACACACGTACATCCACACATATACATATGCACACATGCACACACACATATACATATGCACACGTGCACATACATATACATACCCACACATGCATTCACACATATACATACACACACATGCACGCATATACATACACACATATACATACACACACACATGCACGCACGCATATACATACCCACACATGCATATACATACCCACACATGCATTCACGCACATACATACATTCACACATATACATACACACACACATGCACACATATATACAGACGCACACACATGCATGCATATACATACCCACACATGCATTCACGCATATACACACGTATTCATGCATATACACACGTATTCACGCATATACATATGCACACACTCAGGCATTCACACACAGGCACATATACTTGCACACATATACACACTGTGAAAGGAAAATAAATCTCTGGGCCCCCAAATCACCAAGCTAAAGGGAAAAGTCAAGCTAGGAACTGCTTAGGGCCAACCTGCCTCCCATTCTATTCAAAGTCACCCCTCTGCTCACTGAGATAAATGCAGATCTGACTGCCCCCTTTGGAAAGACTCATCAGAAACTCAAAAGAATGCAACCATTTGTCCCTTATGTACCCAGGACCTGAAGGTCCCCTCCCCGATTTGTGTCTTCCTGCCTTTGCTTCGAGTTGTCCCACCTTTCCAGACCGAAGCAATGTTCATCTTATGTATGTTGACTGATGTCTCATGTCTCCCTAGAACGTGTGAAATCAAACTGTGTTCTGACCACCTCGGGCAAATGTCGTCAGGACCTCCTGAGGCTGTGTCACGGCACCCGTCCCCAACCTGGGCAAAATAAACATTCCAGTTTCACTGAAACCTGCCTCAGATGTTCAGGGTTCACACACACGCACATACAAACCAAATTTAAGGTGGGAGGAAATGAGCAGTGGTATATTTAACTGCTATTAGGAACAGGTATTGAATTAAGAGTTCAGCCCAAAGTCAGACTATTAACACTTTACTCTCCATGGCCATTTCACTGAATGTTTATAGAAAAAAACAGAACCACTTGGAAAACAATATGAATAAAACAATCTCCACAAAGAGATGAAGAAATGACTGAAAACGAAGTTTAACATAAAATCTATTATTCATTATTTTTACCAGAGCTATAAAAACAGGAAACTTTTCAAAGAAGTGATATTTTTACCGTGTCCCTCCTCAGGAGAGCACTGCAGTGTTTCGACATGGGAGAAGCGTCCCGGTGAAACAGCCATTGCAAAATTACAACTGAGACAGTGAAAGAAACCTGACCTAACCAACTCTATCTTGCTTCTAACCTCCAAGCCATCCTTTTCATTCCTGGGCTGAGGCCAAATTAACTTGGGGAGGAACTTATAGTTTAACTTTGAAACAAAGATGGTAACAACCCTTTCCCAAAACAAACCCCCTTCTTGCCTGGGGACCAGACTGCCTTCGTAGGACCTACAAATTAGCTCAAAGATTAGAAATTATGGTTTAGGAGTAATGTAGCTGGAGGCTACAAGATTCTGACCACCTCCGCCACCCCTACCCAAAATTGCTCCTGGGGATAACATCGCTATTGTAAAACCTAAGATCAGTGCTTGAGATATTTTGCAGACCCTGCACTGAATGGATCAGCTGGTACCCCACCCCATCAATAAACTGGTTCAGCTGGTCGTGCGGCCCCCACCCAGGAACTCACTCAGCACAAGAGGACAGCTTTGACTCCCGATGAGTTCACCTCTGACCTGACCAGTCAGAGCTCGTGATTCACTGACTCCACCCACCCACCAAATTATCCTTAAAAACTCCCACCCCCAGATTCCTGGGGAGACTGATTGGAGTCATAATAAAACTCCAGTCTCCCATACAGCCGGCTCTGTGTGAATTACCCTTTCTCTATTGCAATTCCCCTGTCTTGATCAACTGGCTCTATCTAGGTAGCAGACAAGGTGAACCATTGGGCGGTTACCCCAGTGGCTCAGCTGTGGCCCTCAGCCAGTGACGGCACCACTCACCGCGCCCGCAGGCTTCACGCAGAAGTCACAGCCTGCGTACCCACTCACATGCAGAGACAGTGAGGGTCCAGCCAGGGTGCCCGAGAGAGCCATGGTGGGGGAGGATCAACAACCCACATTTGGGATGAATTATTCTGAACCATTTAGAAGAAAAACTGGTCATTTACTTATTTATTTTGTTTTTCATTGACCCATAAGAACTGCACATATTTTGGGGTACAGCATGGTGTTTTGACACACACGTGTGAGGCCCCAGTCATGGGATTTAGCACATTGAAAACTCCTCCCAACAGCTACTCAGTGCCAACCTGGGCCTGTTTTCCTCACACTGGCTGAGGGCACACTTCTCTAGGTCCCAGTAAATGAGCCTAAGAGTGACACAGCCTGAGCAAAAAGAAGGTAGACACAAACACAAACAGCAAAACCAGCTAACAGGCAGCCACCCAGCAGGCGAGGTGAACACCAGACACAGGATTGGGGACATGGGGCCCTGGAGACACCACATGCCGCGTGTGGGGTCAGGTGTGTGGGGTCAGGTGTGCGGTGTGGGGCGTCAGGTGTGCGGCGTCAGGTGTGCCGCGTGTGGCGTCAGGTGTGCAGTGTGTGGGGTCAGGTGTGTGGTGTGGGGCGTCAGGTGTGCGGTGTGTGGCATCAGCTGTGTGGCATGTGGCAGGTGTGCCGTGTGCAGCATCAGGTGTGCAGTGTGCGGTGTCAGGTGTGCGGCATCAGGTGTGCAGTGTGAGGCGTGTGGTGTCAGGTGTGCGGCATCAGGTGTGCAGTGTGCGGCGTGTGGGGTCAGGTGTGCGGTGTCAGGTGTGTGGCATCAGGTGTGCGGTGTGTGGGGTCAGGTGTGCGGTGTGGGGCGTCAGATGTGCGGTGTGTGGCATCAGCTGTGTGGCATGTGGCAGGTGTGCCATGTGCAGCATCAGGTGTGCAGTGTGGGGCGTCAGGTGTGTGCTGTGTGGGGCGTCAGGTGTGCCGTGTGCAGCGTGTGGCGTCAGGTGTGCGGCATGTGGCATCAGGTACACTCTGGATCCGAGGACAAAGAACACCCACGAGAACCTTCCAGGTGTGCAAAAGGAGATTCGAAGCTCACCAGAGTGCAGCCCCTCATGCGTCTCTCTCAAGCTCGAGTGACTTAGTGAATGAAATGCTCGTGTCCACTCGGAACTGCTTAGGGAGCCGGAGGGAGGCTGGGCTGTGCCCTGGTGCCATCCCCGATCCCCCTCAGCTCAGCCAGGGACATACAGGACCTAAATCAAAAACAGCCATCGACCGTTTCCAGGGAGTCAGGTGACCTCCCAAGTTCTCTAATAACTAAAGAAAACTTCATTAATTTTCATAAATAAAAAGGATAAAGTAACCAATTTAACTAAATAACTTTCCCATGAGAGTTTGACAACCACTGAGAAGAGAGCTCACCTGACCGTCAACTAGAGCCCTTGCTGTGGCCTGTGACTGATGCCTGGCCCATGAGACATGTGAGCCACGGCCATGCAACCCCATGGGATGAAAAATTCGAGATGTGTGTTCACTGCAGCCCCAGGTAGATGGCACGAGACCAGGGACACAGGTTCCCTTGAGTCAGAGCACGGAGAGTACAAGAGCAACCATCCCACAGCCTGGCTGGGCAGCCAACTGTGGCAGCCCTCACCCTCAGGGCCCAGCCCACCCACTGAGGGGACCTGCAAGATGCAACTCCTGTTCTAGGCTTCACTTGGCATCTGTAATAAACACACACGTAGCTGCTTCTCTTACGTCACCACTATGGAAAGCCAAAGGCTGAGTCCTGGAGTGCCCACGCCAGCAGCAGGTCATGGAGTTCTTCTGGGTCCACGATGGCCCTGCTGAAATACTGAAAAAGGCAGGCAGATCCAACGGCTGTAACTCAGACAGGCCCCTTAAAACTGCCAGGACTGGGCTTGGACTAAGCAAGCAATTTTTGAGCACCGACTGTATGCTAGTAAGGGATGGCTCTGTCCTCAAGATGAGAATCTCACAGGAGAGAGGATTAATCACACGTCATTCCAACTGCACTGATGAGCCCTGGAATAGCAGTGTAGACACAAGACCAAGTAAGGGGCCGAGTCCAACTACTGACAGGCCAGGGAGGCCTCCTGGGACGGTGGTGGAGACTGAGCCTGTACAGTCGGAAGGGTCTGCCTGTGACCCAGGCCACAGAGCAAGAGCACAGAGTGCAGCTGGTGGACGCTCAGCTCCACCTTCTGAGAGCCCTGGGCTGAAGTGCCGGGGACCAGGCCCGACGGGGTCAGTCCTGTGTCTCAGAGTCAGCCCCGTTCACTGGGCTCACTGTCAGGTGGGTGCAGTCAGGAAGCTGGCAGGCAGGTGCAGTCGGGAAACCAGTGTGGAGCCTTAGCTGCTCCGTGGGGTCAGAGCTTAGGTACCAGTGGTGCCTGCTCAGATCTCACGCCGGCACCCCTACTCCGTCTGGGGCTCTGGGGGGGATGAGGATGCCCCGTGCTCCACGTTCATGATGCTGTGACTCTGAGGACAGAGCCCGCCTCTTCTCAGCAGACAAAGCATGTGTGTCACATGGGAGCTGGCCCTGATGCCCTCCTGTGACTGTCCAGGCCACCACAGAAGCCGACCGGGGTGTGAGAGAATGGCCCAGCCCAGCAGCCCGGGCTTCATGTGGGCGCCAAGCTTGAGACTGGGTCTGAGGCATCACCAAGGACACTGACAGGGTAAGAACGAGAAGGTGGTACAGGGTCTGCATGCAGCCTCGGGCTTTTATCCTAAAAGCTGCTGGGGCCTCTGAAGAATTGACAGTGAAGATTAAAATAACCTGAATGGGGTTCTGAAGGCACAGTCAACAGTAGGTGATGATAGGCGGAGACAAGCCCGCGGGGACAGCTGCTGGGGAGCAACTGCAGGCCATAGGTGGGACAGAAGACGGCAGCGCTAGGCCTCCCACACCTGCACCTATGCGGGTGTGGGTGTCGCCTTCCTGAGGCTTTGCACACCCACAGAGGGTGACAGAGCGGGGCTGTGCTGTGGTGAGTAGGGTGGCTGCAGAGGCACCAGCCAAGGGGGGTTGCATTGCCTGTGGGGCTGGGTGCAGAACACAGCAGGCTGTGCCAGGCTCCTGCTTCCTTCTCTGGGCCACACAGTGGGCAGTGGGGGGTCAGGCCCAGGCCCCTCCTGCTGGTGCAGCTGTCCCCTCCTCCTTCAAGGCTCAGCCCCAGGACCACCTCCTGGGGAACACCTTCCCTTGGCATCTGTAATAAACACACACGTAGCTGCTTCTCTTACGTCACCACTATGGAAAGCCAAAGGCTGAGTCCTGGAGTGCCCACGCCAGCAGCAGGTCATGGAGTTCTTCTGGGTCCACGATGGCCCTGCTGAAATACTGAAAAAGGCAGGCAGATCCCCCACCTTGTTCAGAGGCCCCACAGACTACTTCATAAACTGAATACACCTCCTGCCTCTGACCTGGAAGGTGATCCTGAGGATGACATCACGCCGCTTTCCACATGAGTCCACACCGTGCAGCTCAGAATGCACTCACACCACGTCCGTGAGTAAGTAGATGAGGCCATTGTTCCACAACAGAGCACTTCCTTGCCGAAATGGTCACCCTTCACAGCAGTGGTTTTCAGACACACAGAACCAGCCCTTCGAGAGGCCATGCGTTCGTCCAGTGTGTAAAACAGATAAAGGCAGAAGTCTCCCGGCGGACTGGGCATGAGGATGCTCCGCTGTGGACACCAACAGCACCACTGGGCAGTGCCTGTGCCGCCGAGGAGCTGAAAACCTGTACTCTGAAGAGTCCTCACTGTAACAGATCAGTAGCTGCCCTCCTCCTGACAGCACATTTCTCATTTCCTGGTAAGGAGAGCAGAGTTCTGATGCGAAAGGCCACAGCGGCTGTAACTCAGGACTGGTCCTCCAGCGCCGCTGTAATTCGTCAGGGTCCTCCTCCATGATTTCCTCGATAACTCCTCACCACCATCATCTAATTGCTGATTTCTAACATATATTTAGAAACAATGTTCATTACAGTAAATTAAATGGGACAAGAATGAAATTTGATGCTTTAAGTCTTGAAAATAAATGTATTACAATCAAACTAACAAAATATAAACATCTTTTTAAAAACAAATCTTAATTATGCTACAAATTCACTTCCTATATCTTCGTTCTCCAAGTCAATGCTTTTTTACGGCTTGACGTGTTCTAAAAAATCTATGATGATGCTTCCAACACAACATATTTTAAAAGCCAGAATAAAGCTAAATGTAAACACAGCCTCATCTGGCTCAAGTCTCCTCAATTATTGAAACAAAAGATAAAAGAAGCCAAAATGACATCAGCACTAGAGGAAGAGAGGAAAAACACGTATCAGAACGTGGAGATCATCTATGTATTGGAGCGCCATTCACCATGCCTGCTGTCCTGAGGCTCCCGAGGCGAGCCAGGCCCAGCGTCTCCATCCTCCTCCCTTGGTGCTGTGCACGGGGAGCCTCCACATTGCTCAGGCAGGTGCAGCCACAGCATGGGGTGTGATGTGAAGTGTCAGGAGCTGGTTGACCTGGTCAAGATACTGGGTTCACTTGAGATAACCTGACATTTAGATGGTAAGGAGGGAAGAAAAACAGCATCCAGGCAGAGGAACTGGGCAGGCCTGGAGTCCCAACTCCCAGCTCACAGCCCATGCAGAGGGAGGAGGGAGGCCCTGCACTCTGAGTCCTCATCCATCGAATGTCCTCGCTGAGCCTGTGAGAACACACAGGGAAAGGCCACGGCGTTCCAGAGACTTGGTGAACATTAGTTCCTAGCTGTGACACTCAAAACATTCCACACACAGACTCTGGCAAGCACCTAGGGGTGACTCGGCGCCATGGTCTGGACATTGCTCTCCCCACAGAATTCATCAGTTGAAACCCCCATTGCAATGGTGTTAAGAGGTGAGGCCCTTGAGAAGTGATTAGGTCATGAGAGTGGAGTCTGCATGAATGGGCTGAATGTCCTTATGAGGGAGGTTTCAAGGAGTTTGTATTTCCATCCACCACTTGAGGATACAGCAGGAAGGCCCCGCCACTCAAGCAGAAAGCCCTCATGAGACGCTGATCTGCCAGTGCCTTGATCTCACACTTGCCAGCCTCCAGAACTGTGAGCAAATACATTTCTGTTGCTTGTAAATATCCCAGTCTAGGGCATTTTGTTACAGCAGCCCCAACAGACTGAGACTCCACATTTGGAGCCTCATGCGCATCAGCCCACCTGCAGGATTTAAAATATGAGTCGCTCTACCAGCAGGAACACAGCGTGTCACAGGGAGACCAGGACACCACACGGCTTTCAGTGCAAACTTGCTGACCACACAGGAGGCTAAACAAGTTTATTCAATCTTTCTATTTCTCCATTTTATGTGCCTTTAAACTCCTCATAAAACCAAAAGTTTCATCTAACAGTATGTGAGAATGGGTAATGCCAGTTCAGATGCAGCCTTCTCTCATCCTCCCAGGACAGGATGGCTGTTCCCATCGCTACTCTCTGGCAGCGATTCCACATCATTTTATAGTGCTTAGAACAGTCAGCCTTGTGCGAATGTTATTCCACCCGTGACTACCACCTTCTGCCTTGTATTTCTTTGAACACTGAAACCATATCTAACTCAGCTTCTGATCTGCTGCTGCAGGTGGAGAAATTCTTGTGCATTTATCCCTAAAACTCACAGGAACAAAAGAACTGTGTGAGAGTAGTTGCATGTGGAACGTAAGAGTTTTCTAAAGCAGTACCCATCTGCCTCCATAAATTCATATTTTAAAAATTAGAAAAATAGCTTTCACTTAATGGACTTAGCACATACTAAGAGATTTACATACATTTAACCCTTTAACAGAGAAAAGCTTTATATATGCAAAAGGTTAGAAACTCTTCTGTTATGAAGTGGGAACAGAGAGGAAAGGAAATAAAATTACAAGATCACACCAAATAGCATCATATCATTTTCCAAAATAATTCTCTTGAAAATATTAGAAAATTGGTTAGCTAAAGTTAAAAGAATTATCTTTACCATTATCTTAAACCTTGCATGTTATTTTTTAAGTTATAAATTAGAAAGCATTAAAAACTCCGAAATTATATTTTGCATTTGCAACCTAAACATCTGAAACAATTTTTTAAAATTTGGGAACTAAATTGAAAAAAAATCTCAGCCTGAGCTCTAATAGGCCAAGTTTTAATCTAGACCAAGTTTTATGGCTCTGTCATAAACCCCAGAAAGAAAAGAACAAAAAGAGAAAGAAAATAGGGATTTATAATGGAAATGCTGACAGACCATTTTCCAAACACCAAAAATAAATTATAATTGGCTTTGCAATGACCACCTTTAATAAGAGTCATGCACAACCAATACAAAATTAAATGAACTAAGAAATATTTTTCTAATAATTGACAATGTTTGAGACAAGCAGCAGCAAGTGTCAGAAAGCATGGTAAGAAATATGTTTTAAATGTAAAATTGGCCGGGCGCGGTGGCTCATGCTTGTAATCCCAGTACTTTGGGAGGCCGAGACAGGCAGATCACCTGAGGTGAGGAGTTTGAGACCAGCCTGGCCAACATGGTGAAATCCCCTCTCTACTAAAAACACAAAAATTAGCCAGGCGTGGTGGCCCACGCCTGTAATCCCAGCTACTCGGGAGGCTGAGGCAGGAGAATCGCTTGAACCCAGGAGGCGGAGCTTGCAGTGAGCCGAGATCACGCAACTGCACTCCAGCCTGGGTGACAAGAGTGAAACTTCGTCTCAAAAAAAAAAAAAAGTAAAATTTACAACATGAAAGAAACTTCATGTATAAGACTCATTTATCTTCACGACTGAAATTTTTAAACTCAAGAATGACAATGTTTGAGAAATTTAGTCAATTCTCACTTAACTGTATTATCTAAAGACTCACAGACTTTTAGAAAAACTGACCAGATAGACAACTACATAACATCTCAGGAGAGACTTTTCTTGTTAGCAATCTTTATCTTTAGATAAATTTTTAGACATTGCATTTTGAGAATAATATATCAACAAATTTTAAATACTGTTTGTCAAACTTTAACCTCTGAAATCTACATGCTGACGAGTCTTTTTAAGAAACCATTTTTTTCTCTAGATTTACATCTACTTTCTTATACAAAGAATCGAATCCTTTGCTTTCTGTTGGTAACAGCGAGTCACAGTTCAAATCGGCGCATGTCAAGTGAACAGATTCCAGGTTCCAGGTACGACCAAGATCAGACACAAAGATGGCGCAAACCCTAGTCTGCACTCAGGTATCTTAAAGTCAAATGTCTTTGCGTGGAAGTTTCACTAAATAAATTTAGTAGGTCAGACTTATACTTTAACATTCTACATCCAAATATTAGCTATCAATATCTCATTAAACTGCACTTGAATTTAAAAGGAATCATAACACCTAAAAAATAAGACGGGTTGGTCGGGCGCAGTGGCTCACGCCTGTAATCCCAGCACTCTGGGAGGCCGAGGCGGGCGGATCACAAGGTCAGGAGTTCGAGACTAGCCCGGCCAACATGGTCAAACTCCATCTCTACTAAAAATACAAAAATTAGCCAGGCGTGGTGGCACGCGCCTGTAATCCCAGCTACTCGGGAGCCTGAGGCAGGAGAGTCATTGGAACCCAGGAGGTGGAGGTTGCAGTGAGCTGAGATCATGGCACTGCACTCCAACCTGGGTGACAGAGGAAGATTCCATCTCAAATCAATCAATCAATCAATCAATCAATAAGGTGGGTATTAGGCTAACAATCATTTTAAAAGTTAATAACTCAATTATTAAATTCATTTAAAAGCTGAGAAATATATAAAATCTAGCAATCAAATCTTTCCCTGATTTTGACAGATCTTACTGCGAAATTAGTAGTATCAGATCATGGCTCTCAAATACCAACAGTGCTGCCTAGTCTCATCATAAATCACCAAACTGACTTCTTTTTCCTTCACAGCTTTCCCAGAAAACACAGAAACATGGAGTATTACACACAGCACTGATTCAACTAATTCGCACTTCGTTTGTGAAGTATGCCGTTTTCATAGCCTCGTAAAGAAGTTACAGGATTCTTCAAAGGGATCCCTTCACTCATCTGAGACACCCACTGCACAGTGTTTAAAAACATGTTTGCTCTGGTTTATATGCAGGAAGAGTCTAAACAAAAAGAAAAAATGCAGAAAAATAATCTTTTCTCCAACAACTCTCCCCAAGCTGATATTTCCATGGTGTTATTCAAACCAGAAAAGCCTTCTCCTATTGAAACTTGAAATGTCCTATTAATGAACTGGGTGGTGGGGCGGGGGGTGGAAGATTAAAAGGAAGGCAAGATAAAGACGCCTGTCGGAGCCTTTAAACCCTCCCTTCTCTGACCAAGGCTGCCCACAGGGAGGGCACGGAGGTCGGCTTCGCTTCCACAGGCAGCCTCCCCAGGCGTCCTCCTGGCCTCTGAAGCTCTGACTACCCCACACTGCCAAGTCCCTGGATCTGCCTCTCTGAAGAGCCATCCAGACTGACATGCAGGGAGACCATCTTCCTGGACACGGAGCCTCTGAATCCCGGGGTCTCTCATGCTGCACCCGTTAAAGTCTTCCTGTGGCCCTGACACCTCCATCTCCCCTTTATCCAGAAAAGATGCAGGAACAAATCTGCTTCAATGTAATTTAACTTAGCAGCCCAGAATCTTTGCTCTTTCTGATTTGAACTGATTAAAAAACTTTATAGATAATCAGACCATACCTGTCCTATTAAACAGAAATTTAAAAGACTCAAAATGTGGGCCGGGCGCGGTGGCTCACACCTGTAATCTCTGCACTTTGGGAGGCCGAGGCAGGCTGATCACGAGGTCAGGAGTTCGAGACCAGCCTGACCAACATGGTGAAACTCCGTCTCTACTAAAAATACAAAAAAAATTACCCTGGCGTGGTGGCTCATGCCTGTAATCCCAGCTACTCAGGAGGCTGAGGCAGGAGAATCGCTTGAACCCAGGAAGCAGAGGTTGCAGTGAGCCGAGATAGTGCCACTGCACTCCCGCCTGGGTGACAGAGCGAGACTCTGTCTCAAAAAAAAAAAAAAAAGAAGATGCAAAATGTGTTAACCTGTGGATAACAAAGTCTGTTTAACCAACATTGCAATACTTCACTTGGCAAAATGGTACCCTGAATCATGATATAAATGCCAGACGCATCGTAAGTTAAATCCTTAACTTGGAAAACCTTTCCAGGCATATCAACAACCAAAATTGCAGTTTTAGTCCTAAAAAATACAGTTTTGTTCCCAAGACTTAGAGGCCCTCTTGGGTACCAAGTGTCTTTTGAACCGTGCAGCTATCAGACAATGAACTCATCAAATGTTTCTCCTGTAATGCCACCCTTTAACCTACTGCTGTGGATATTTGTAAACTTTGTCTCTGTCAAAACAGACTGGCTGTATCCAACAGCCTCCACCTTCAAAAAAAAGCTACTGATTTAGCAAGGCTGCCCCAGTTCCTAGAACCTATGTGTCTACCATGCAATCCATTATTGCTTAACATATACAACCCTATCAAGTTTTATGTGAGAATGTTTTACTAGTAAAATCTTAATATGGGCCCATAAAATAGCCAAACACAAACGTAGAAAACTTAACATTCAACATGATATTAAAATATCTCCTAGGGTCAAACATCAAGGCTTCGAATAATTTAATGATCAATAAAAATTAACATTGAATTTGGTAGCAAACACTTATAAAATGGCATCATACATTTGTATCTGTTAAATGCTTTAAGCACATAGTTTTACAGATGATACACGTTATCCAAAAACTTACTTACTTTATTTTGGCAGATTTGATGGACAGGCCGTGAGTGGGCTTCCACTATCACCGCTGCGCTGCAGCCGGCGTTGAGGTCGAACACTTCCACGGTCCTGTTCCGGCCAGCTGCGAGTACAATGTCTGCGATAATCCAGTTAGGGAGCTCTTCTCAACACTCTTACCCATGGAGAAGGGACAGTTCCCTCTCTTTTACTAATAAAAACTTTGGAATATTAGAAGACTCATGAATGGATGACTAGTTAAGAATTTCTGAAATGCCGCAGGAAAAGTCCTGAGTCCAGTCCAGCCCCACCCCATCTGACTCCAGGTGTTGGCAAGAGCAGGTGGGCGGGGGTGGGGGGGGGCTGCTTAGGAAAAGGGAGACCACCACAGTACCTATTTTGAGGTGTGAGTTCCAGCTTTAGATACGTGGTGTTTGAGATGTCCATGAAACACCCAAATCAGATGTCAAATAATTGAATATGTAGATACTGCACTCAGCAGAAAGGACTGGACTAAGATTAGACAGATCCACAGAATGGGTGACAGCCCCTGGGGCAGGCTTCATGATGGGAGACACAACCCAGACAGTGCCATGTCGGCAGGTGACCGTGACGTGCTTCATAAACTTGACCTATGAGGAGCAATGTATACATTTAGGGCTCGTGTGACCACCAGCACTCCACAAGCCTCAATGCTCAGCCCTGAATGCTGTAGTAATGTGTATAGGTGGTGGGAACCCAGGTGCACTGGAGTCAAGAGACCCGTAATGCTGGTGTTAGCGTTGGATTACTCTTGACTCTAGTACTCTCGTATTCCAGAAACCATCATTTAAGCTAGAATAATCCTAATGACATATTTCTTATTTCTGCTAGGTATTTTAACACCTATTCTAGCATGAAATTACCACATTTCCAAAGAAAACATACTGCAACCTCCTAACACTTTTAGTTCAACTACAAAACCCTCCAATAGAGTTCAACGTAGATTGAACTTTGAGTAAATTAAAACTTTATACAATGAATTCCTAAAGATCTGGAGCTTTTCCCCTAAATAAATTAAAATCAACTTTGAAAATTAAAAGCAATGGTGTTAGCCATAAAAATCTCAAAAATTAAAGTTCTGGGATTCCATTTCATATTATTTTGAACAGCAACCGCTATGATTTTTGCCAGCTCTGCAGATGAGATAGAATGACTAAATTACTAGACATTAGTCAACAAAGTCCAGAGCAGAAGGGCCAGGTCAGCCCACCCACCTGCTGGATGGCATGAGCTGTACGGCACTCAGGTTTCTTCTTCCTTTGAGGCCCTTTCTCTATGTTGAGATGAATTATTACACGTACAATTAACACAAGGATGGCGAGCTCCATGAGAAGGGTCCCTGCATTCCCGGAGCCCCACACAATGCCTGACACTCATGAGATGCTCAGCACACGCCTCTGCCAGAGGAACAACACTCAGGGCGTAAAACCCTACCAGGATCTGGGAGAAAGGATACGGGAATAAAAGTCGTTGACTGCCGACAAACTGGTCATGTCTACTGCACCCGTCGTGGAGAGCCGGCAAATCAGCTTGGACTTGCTCTTCTGTTTATATCTGGAAGAGAAAATCAAGATGATCAATCTTTTTGCTTTCCTTCCACTACAACTAAACACCTTATCTTTAAAAACATTAAACAGGAAAAGAAAGTTTTCATATCACTTTAAAAGTCATATTTTATGATACTGAGGGGAAAAGTGAATTAGCTACCTTAATTTTTCTTTAGGAAAAAAAACCTGTTTTTCTATTAACATCTAATTATTTGTGGTGATTTTTGACATACAAAAGATCCCCCACGCCGTCCTCCTTCTTCAGTCTGTGATCAAATGCACCAGCCTTTTTCTATAGGGTATTTCCATGTATGCTTAGAAAATCCTGCCCATCTCCCGCTACATATAACTGAACACATGCCTCAGCTTCACTGCCTCCCGAAACCCAACTGAAGTGCCTGCAAAGTGATCTCTAAGAGAAAGTCCCACAAGATCAGAAAGAGGAGGCAGGAACAAGAAGAGAATCTGCCAACTCTCAGGGGCAAAGGGCTGTGCCAGCCGAGATGGGAACGCTGTGACGTGAGCTGACTTGTGAAGCTCCCTCCCAGTAAGTAAAAATAAACTTTAGGCCAGGTGTGGTGGCTCATGCCTGTAATCCCAGCACTTTGGGAGGCCGAGGCGGGCAGATCACGAGGTCAGGAGTTCGAGACCAGCCTGGCCAACATAGTGCAACCCCGTCTCTACTAAAAATACAAAAATTAGCCAGGTGTGGTTTTGGGCGGCGGTGGGGAGGGGGGGCGCCTGTAATCCCTGCCATTTGGGAGGCTGATGCAGGAGAATCCCATGAACTCGGGAGGCGGAGGTTGCGGTGAGCCAAGATCTCACCACTGCACTCCAGCCTAGCGACAGAGTGAGACTCCGTCTCAAAAACAAACTTTAGGACTGAAAGTCCCAGGCACCTCTGAAGACAAGGCTGAGGGAGGGGCCATAGGAGGGGGCCGCTGGGTCCTGGAGCCCTTCCTCTGCATGCAACCCGCCCCAGCATGGGCCAGAAGTCACTCCTGGGATGCTGTGCCACAGGATAGATGAGAGTGGGGATGCTCTCATTGAGATCGGGGATTCCTTGCAAGCCCGTCTATCAGATGCGATCGGATGGAAGCCCAACCCTTGGCAGGTCCCAACCCGATGTCCCTCCATGAGAGAAGCAGGCAGATGCAGTGCCCATTCCGAGCGCAGGGCACCTGCCCCAATTAACAAACTGAAGGCACACATCTCAGAAACATAACTTTGATTAAGAAAGGTGTGCTCATGTTACACTCAAAAAAATAAAATGACATGAATACACAGAGATACAGCAAAAATACAAAACTATGACCAAGAAGCAAATATATCAATCTCAAAAGGAGGAAAAAGGGAAGAGGACAGGACTGGGAGATAGGTTCCTAATTCCCTCTGTAATATTTTATTTCTTTAAAAATTCTGGAAAACAAAGATAGTGAAATGTTAATACTTGTCCAAGCTAGGTGTAGCTAAGAAGATATTTATTATTCCCCATATATATGTATATATTTGAAATAGTTCATAATTTAACTGTATGCTATCAATAGTATTTGTCCCACATAACATCACTTCAATATGCTGCAGAGCCGAGATGATAATTGAGGATTCTCAAATCCTCCAAATTCTCGGATTCCGTCATGCCAAAGGCCCCGCGCATAGTAATACAAAGGAAGGTTTAAAATGCGTAGGATCTGGATAATTCCCTCTCATCAAGAGTTTGGTGATATGAGGTCATTATTAAATTTGGGGCAACATTTTAAAATGTAAATACCTTTCAACATCACATTATTGAAACAGCTTCCTGTGATCTAAAAATAATGCACAGGGCAGGGGGTGCCTACCTCTTAATCTCATCTTTGCAAGTGTCAATGTGATACCTCAGTAGCTGAAATTCAGGGCCAGAAGATAACAATATAAAGGCATCTATATAATAAAACTGTGCAGACTGTATAGGTTTAGAAAACATGTCTTTGCCCTGTAATGCAAATTAGTAATTACTGTCAATATAATAAATGTTAACAAAAACACTATTGCTCTAAACATAAAATTATTTGTTCTTAAAACCCAACATCTATTTGTTCTAAATGTGTACATAAACTTTGTTAGACCCAATCTACAATTTTTGTTTCTGCCTACTACTTCTGAAAGGTATTCTATGATTAAAATTTTACTGTAATGAATGCTTTGAATTCCAGCCATTTAACAACTTTAAAAGAAAATCGAAACTTAACAGTAAACATACTAAGTACCAAAGATTTTATTAAAGCTGAAATTCAAAATGTTTTAAAATACAGTTCTGAGGTGTCTGCTCTCAAATTTAAACCTCACAACCAAACGTTATGACACAGAGCAAGCTGATGGCATCCACAGCTCTCAGCAAACTCCTTCCTGAAGCTGCTGCCAAACGCTTCACCTTTAGAGGCCCTAGGTCTTCTTTAATTGACACTTCCTTTCTTGTCTTTCTCGTATTCAATCCCCTTTCTATAAAAGATGCAAAGAAAATAAATCCCAACATCTTTGAAAATTGGACTGCTTTTTATGTTATGTTCTTTGCAAGTCGCCTGCTCATAATTTCATGATTTGAAGGTGAGTTTCCTACCATTGCCTTTTCTTTCCCTGTCCTAGTCATAAGGTTATCATCTTCCTGTCTCTCCTTTCCTGTTCTGCTCCCAAATGATCTCCCGTAAGTTCATCAAAACAAGTCACTCCTCTCCCTAAAATATACTTCCGCCACGTAATAGCCCCTTGGCCATTACTGCTATCTGGACTATGAAATCACACTGAATCAATATTTAAAATTCTTCAAATGTTTCAGTATTAATCATGTGGCATTCGCAGACCATAACAAACATAAGACCATATGAATGTATGCATGCACGTGGCAAGTATGTAAGTGTGCGCATGTGTATGCATCTATCTGCGTGTGTGCCTATTGCATGTGTATTAATACGTGGCAAATATGTAAGTGTGTGTATGTGTATGCATCTATATGCATGTGTGCCTATTGCACGTGTGTGAATATGTGGCAAGTATGTAAGCGTGCATGTGTATGCATCTATATGCGTGTGAATATGTGGCAAGTATGTAAGCGTGCATATGTGTATGCATCTCCATGTGTGTGAATATGTGGCAAGTATGTAAGTGTGTGTATGTGTATGCATCCATATGCGTGTGTGCCTACTGCATGTGTGTGAATACGTGGTAAGTATAAGTGTGCGTATGTGTATGCATCTATATGCGTGTGCCTACTGCGTGTGTCTATGTGGCAAGTATGTAAGTGTGCGTATGTGTATGCATCTACATGTGTGTGAATATGTGGCAAGTATGTAAGTGTGCGTATGTGTATGCATCTATATGCGTGTGCCTCTTACATGCGCGTGAATATGTGGCAAGTATGTAAGTGTGCATATGTGTATGCATGTATATGCGTCTGTGCCTATTGCATGCGTGTGAACATATACATGTAGACACACATTTAAGAAACTAATCAATAACTGTTATTGCATTGAAGCAATAACTTTTAATTAATAACTTTTATTGCATTAAAGCAAACTCTCGGCTTACGTCCCTTTCCTCATCTCCTGTTAAGGTAAAAGAATGAGACTTTTGAGAAGCTCTCAGCTCCTTTGGAAATGACTGCCCATGGCAGAGATGACTGTCCATTACCAGAAGCAGTGCGAGCTCTGCCCCACGAGCCGACCACACCCGCAGGGTCCCATCCCGGGCCGCAGAGAGCAGCCACCTCCGGTCCTGGCTCCAGCACACGGCATTCACTGCCCCGTCGTGACCTAACAGGAATGACCAGAGAAGGTTACTATTTCTACTATTAATATCAGTTTTGACTGAGTGCTACTTACCTGGTACTTTTATACAACACAACTGGAACAGCATTTTTCAAGTAATTAGGGGTGCGCCAGGAGGCTTCTCCTCGCCACAGTGAGGCCACAGAGCCTGAGGCAGGGTGTACCATCTCCCTTCAGTAGAGACTCAGTGTGGCTTCTGAAGGCAGTTGCTCTAAAGCCTCACGTTCCATTTTTTCAACTTTTATTTTAGATTCAGGAGGTGCAGGTGTGGGTTTGTTAGGAGCGTGTACTGTGTGGTGCTGGGTACTGTGTGGTGCTGGGTACTGTGTAGTGCTGGGTACTGTGTGGTGCTGGGTACTGTGCAGTGCTGGGTACTGTGTGGTGCTGGGTACTGCGTGGTGCTGGGTACTGTGTGGTGCTGGGTACTGCATGGAGCGTGTACTGTGTGGTGCTGGGTACTGCATGGAGCGTGTACTGTGTGGTGCTGGGTACTGCGTGGAGCGTGTACTGTGTGGTGCTGGGTACTGCATGGAGCGTGTACTGTGTGGTGCTCGGTACTGCGTGGTGCTGGGTACTGTGTGGTGCTAGGGTTTGGGGTGTGAGTGAACGCCTCGGCCAGGCAGTGTGGAGCGTGTACCGTGTGGTGCTCGGTACTGTGTGGTGCTGGGTACTGTGTGGGGCATGTACTGCGTGGTGCTGGGTACTGCGTGGTGCTGGGTACTGTGTGGTGCTGGGGTTTGGGGTGTGAGTGAACGCCTCGGCCCGGCAGTGTAAAACCTCGCATTTCTTAAACTAAGAAGTTCAACATTATGTGTGCTTCTGTGAGTGTATGTTTTCAGAAAAGAACATGATAACATTTAGTATTATGAACTACAGTATAGAAATCTGTGGACTCCATGATAATGTATCAGTATGTTAAAGAACTGCTGTCAACGTTGAAGAAAAAAGTGAAAAAAAAAAAAGCCCTGAGCACACACATATAAGTTGATCATTTGTTGTGACAGATTTGAAAAGTTTTGTCTAAACTCACAATGGCTGCTTGGATGCTGATTTCTGAGAGCGCCAATGCTGGTCTTCAGGTGTCTGAATATCGGCAGTGTGTGCTGCTCTGATATTAAACTAAGGTAGGCGATGAGGCAAACAGTGTTTATTTCGTACACCTGTAGGAGCTTTTCTGTCCACTCCCCACCTCATCCTACTCCCAGCCTAACCCTGGGGCCCAGACCCTGAGCACGTGCTGGTTTCTGGACCTGTCTTGCCTCATAACCCCTAGAAGGGCTGTCAGGGCAGGAGGCATCTTCAAACAGTCTCTCAGCTGCCACCACCTGACGGTTCTAAGAAGCGGCGGACACAAAGGAAAGGAGAAAGCAAAGACGACCAGGGATGCGCTTCTTTTCAGAGGTCAGCCCTGGAGCGAAAGCCAGCTGTGTGGCATGGTGAGGAGGGCGAGAGGGGACGAGCTGGGGAGGTGAGGGCAAGGAGAGGCCGCACCCAGCCCTGCAGCCTCTGACCCCTGAGCACCCGGGCTGGGATGGAAAGGAGAAGACTGACGGGCAGCCTCACTCATGCTTCCTGACAACAAATGACCCTAGACCTGCTCGACGACCCCATTTCGCCTCCATAGCTCACAGGGAATGGGTAACCACAACTCCCGAGAAAATTCCTGCCATAGCCGGGATCTCCCCACGGAGCAGAAGACCCCTTCCTGCGGGCCTCAGCATGTGAATCACACATCACAATTTATAGACTAGACAATGAACTGCAATCTCACTACATCACATCTGTCAGGGTACCAACATAAAAAAGAAGGCAAAACCAGGAAAGATATAAGAATAAGAACATAACTCAGTTCTGCAACAGGACGCCAGGAAACGCAGAGCTGAAATTCACAGCGCAGAAAAACGTGAAATAGCTTTGCTGCCCTCACGTGTAGAGTTCTGGCAGTTTTAGCAAAAGTACAGAGGCTGGTTAAGGAAAGCTCCAAACATTCCTCACTGCTGCCCAGCTAACAGCAGCTGCAAGACTCAAAGGAAAGTCACGTTTGTGACTGCCATTAATAGACATCACCCATGCCGCTTGTACTGAACACCAGCGGTGTCCGCAGCTCTGCACCATCCAAGAATATTGCAGGTTCACAGACACCTGCTGCAGGGCCTGGTCCAGGCAGCCTGGGCCATAAGGGCGTCCTCCCAGTGGGAAGGGCCTGACGCATCTGCCCGGTGACTGACCTCAGAAGTCACTCCATTACCAGCCATGTGGCGCACTGTCTTCCAATATCAAGCTCAGACCAGCCTCCATTGCCTGACCCACAGGCTGCAAGAGGCCGCGAGAGGTCGCACAGGAGGGAGGGTGAAGTCACTGCTACCCATGCTCTTCCTTCTTAGTGAGACTGAGAATGTGTTTTTCTACGTGAGGTCGCACAGGAGGGAGGGTCAAGTCACTGCTACCCATGCTCTTCCTTCTTAGTGAGACTGAGGATGTGTTTTCTACGTGAGGCCACACAGGAGGGAGGGTCAAGTTACTGCTACTCATGCCCTTCCTTCTTAGTGAGACTGAGAAATGCGTTTTTCTCGTCCTTCCCACCTCCTCCTACCAGCACAGCGTTTGCTGCACGTCCAGTGGCCACTAAGCCACCAAGGCCAGCAGAGGCACCGGCAATGCAGGGGTTGCGAAGTGCCACCTTCTGCTCAGCCCCGACAAGTCAGCCTGGTCCTTCATCTCAAGTGTCAGGGACGGACCTCCCACTCCCAGGATGAAAACAATGGAGATTCCTTAGAACTTGCCAAAGGTGGGATCCCCCTCCTCTCCCGAGCTCCAGCCCCAGACACATGCGTGAAGCGCTGCGGGCCGCAGGGTGCATCGAAGACGAATCACCGCAGGCAAGGCCGGACCCTCTGGAGCCAATCCCCACGAAGCAACGTGCCCATGGGGGACCACATGGGTGCCTCTTCCTCTCTCTCCCCACGATCTCCTCACGGTACGGAAGGCCTCCCTCCTCTTTTCAATTGGCCAGTTTCCCCCGTGGTGAGTGTGATGAGATGAGAAGCTTCAGAAACAGAGTGAAAAGGATTCTAAAACCCTACCTAGGTCAGGGTTTTAGACCTCTGGACCTAGACTTCCCCTGGACATGGACCCCGCGCTGGGGAAGCAGTCAAGGGTGTGGGGACATAAGCAGCATGGAGGCCGGCGTGGGCAGTCCCCGCTCCGAGCAGCATGGAGGCCGGCGTGGGCAGTCCCCGCTCCGAGCAGCATGGAGGCCGGCGTGGGCAGTCCCCGCTCCGAGCAGCATGGAGGCCGGCGTGGGCAGTCCCCGCTCCGAGCAGCATGGAGGCCGGCGTGGGCAGTCCCCGCTCCGAGCAGCATGGAGGCCGGCGTGGGCAGTCCCCGCTCCGAGAAGGAGCAGAGCAGAAGCCACTCGGCGCAGCTCGAGCCAAACAAGAGCTCGGGACCAGGAGAGATGCGCATCTTCACTTCATACTTGGACAAAGATTTCTCTTTTTTATACAGTTCCACTATCTGTAATGGAATTTTAGATTTAATCTTCCGAAATGCCTGACCCCAGAACTTCACAACGATCACCGCTAGCTCCAGGGCGCGTCACAGATGACGCAGCTCTCCTGCGCAGCGCGCTCAGAAGCCGCCATCCCGTATCGCTGAGAATCTACTCTGTGCCAGGCACATGCTCGGCGGAAGGCCTGGGACTCCAGTACCTGTCTTTGGACTAGACACAATTTTTGATAGGAAAAATTCTAAAATCTAAAGCAGAAACACATTACTCCTTTATTAAATTAAATACGGTTGCTCTCAGTGGTTTTCAAGCTGGGATGTGCTACCTGACTGTATGCTCATAGGCCCCTGAACTCTCCAGGAGAGAATTTGAATTTATACTTATTTGTCCCAGATCATAATGGAAATAAAGACACTCATTTTTCTGTGTTCTGGGCAGGTGCTGAGAGACCAGTCATATTTTCAACGTTGAGCGATGCCACTATTAAACGTTACACACCCAAAGTGAAACGATGTGGCTTGTGCAGTTGAGATGGTTAAATGTGGCCCTTCCCCCCCGCCCACAGAAACAGAGCAAGTTTTTGTAAAGATGAATTTGAAAACCCACTACATTTTCTTAGTTTAGTGAGAAGCCCTTTTTCCAACAATAAAATACACAGGGAAACACCCACGGTCAACAGAACCACCACTCATATCAACTATTCAGCCACGAAAGAGGCCGGCTCAGGGCTCCCAGGTGCACTGTGAAGATTCTGAGGCTGCAGGATAGATACGGGGTGGGACCAGGAGCAAGGGGCTCGAAGGGCAAGGGTGGCATCCAGGCCAAGCCCGGAGAACCGTTCTCCACCCAGACCATGCAGGGGGCGGCAGCTTTGCTCATGCAGGAGCCGAGCCCGGCTCTGCCTGCCCTTGGGGGCCTCCTAGAGCTGGCCCTGGGTGTTAGCAAGCTGAGGGTGTGAGGCCGGAGTCACTGGGGGCGTTCATCTGCTCCCAGGTGTGGCCTTGCCTAGGCCTGGTTCCCACTGTCTCTGTCCCCAACTCAGCCCCACCAGGCCCCACCTCCGCGTTTCCTAATGACTGCCCTTGGGGTGGTCACACGACAGGCTGTGTGTCCCATATTCGCAATGCTTGGGATTAGAGGTGTTTTGGAGTTCCCATTTTTTCAGATTTTGGAATATTTGCATTATGGCAGGTAAGCAACCCTAATCCAAAAATCTGAAATCTGAGATGCTTCAACGAGCATCTCCTTGATGTTATGTCGGCACTCAAAGTGTTCTGGATTTGGGGGTATTTGGATTTCAGAATTTTGGATTACGGATGCTCAACCTGTATAAAAACAGAAGGACTAGTGAGATATTTTGTGTTGTTTCTGTGCTTCTGTTAAAATATCTACCAAGTGTAAGTTCTAATGCAAGCCATATCAGGATCCTAATGAAGAGCTGGCAGGTTTTATGGGATTAGAATTAGGAATCAAATATATGTCCCAGTTATGAGTTGAAATGGTCATAATTTTAACACTGTTGCTCTCAGATCTACTTTTTTAAAAAAAAAATTGTTTGCTTTGTTACATTTATAAAAATGTCTATGTACAAACCCCACTAAATTTCAAAATATATTTCAACTGTATGCCTTTTGATTACATTAATTAAATATATTTCAATTATTTAGGATTTGACTTCATTCACTCCCCTAAAACTCTACAAATGAATGGCTCTTGGCCTCCAGGGCAACAGCCACGAAAGTGCTGCCATGCTGTTCTCATGAGTTATGTTTGCCCTGTTTGGTTTAAGATCTCAGTGAATCTAGTTTAGACTCCAATTCAAGCCATGGCTTTGTTTTGCTGATGTCCTGAAGGAAACAAAAGTGTCCTTTAGCAACTGATAACCAGGACCTAAGTGAGACCCATCCTTAAGTTCATACTGACTGAAATTAAGACATGTTTTACCTGAAAACACAGCAGATGTCCCAGTCAGGCTGGCATCAAAAACGAGTGACAGATGGTTGGCCAACCCACAGGCCAGCCACTGCCCATTTCCTGTTAAAAGAATTTTAAAAAAAGACTTCTTAGAAAAGCCTAATTCATAGGAGTCACACTGTAGAAAAGCCTAGTTCACAGGAGTCACACTGTAGAAAATCCCAGTTCATACAAGTCACACTGTAGAAAAGCCTAGTTCACAGGAGTCACACTGTAGAAAAGCCTAGTTCACAGGAGTCACACTGTAGAAAAGCCTAGTTCACAGAAGTCACACTGTAGAAAATCCTAGTTCATACGAGTCACACTGTAGAAAATCCTAGTTCACACGAGTCACGCTGTAGAAAAGCCTAGTTCGCAGGAGTCCCACTGTAGGAAATCCTAGTTCATATGACTCACACTGTAGAAAAGCCTAATTCGTAGGAGTCACCCTGTAGAAAAGCCTAGTTCACAGGAGTCACACTATAGAAAAGCCTAGTTCACAGGAGTCACACTGTAGAAAAGCCTAGTTCACAGGAGTCACACTGTAGAAAAGCCTAGTTCACAGGGTCACACTGTAGAAAAGCCTAGTTCACAGAAGTCACACTATAGAAAATCCTAGTTCACACGAGTCATGCTGTAGAAAAGCCTAATTCATAGGAGTCACATTGACCACAGGCAAGAGTAGAACTTCTAGTTAACCTGGTTCTAAAACACAAACACTAACATCGGCATGGGGGTCTGCAGGTGCCAGACCGTGTTAATCCTTTCTCACATCCTCTACCCAACACCTTGTAAGGCGCTGCCTTTGTCATCCTCGCCATGCTCCCTTAACAGAAGAGGAACAGCAGGATGAGCAGCAGGATGAGAGAGTGAGGCTGCTGTTCAAGGTTGTGAACAGGAAAAGCTGCACCCAAAAGGCCCCTGCACCCAGGACAGGATGCCAATGGCCCCTGAAACAAGGTCCCGGAGCCTGCCTCAAATCAGCAGATTGCCCAGAGGCATATTCGGCTAAGCAGTTATGTTGAAACATTTTCCAAAAACAGGGTAGAAATAAATGATAGAGCTGGGCGAGGTGGCTCACACCTGTAATCCCAGCACTTTGGGAGGCTGAGGCAGGTGGATCACCGGAGGTCAGGAGTTTTGAGGCCAGCGTGGCCAACATGGTGAAACCCCATCTCTACTAAAAATACAAAAATTAGCCAGGCATGGTGATGCACACCTGTAATCCTAGCTACGCGTGACGCTGAGGCAGGAGAATCACTTGAACCCAGGAGGCGGAGGTTGCAGTGAGCCAAGATTGTGCCACTGCACTCCAGCCTGGGCAACAGAGTGAGTCTCTGTCTCAAAAAAAAAAAAAGAAAAGAAAGAAATGATAGATGTCACCCACAATATTCAAACTTGAGGGCAGATAACACTGAAGGAATGTTCAGTCTATCAAAGATCAGAAGGACATTTACTGATAATACTACACATCTAATTTCCGAAAATGATTTTAAAACTTCTTTGGCTACAATTATATAATAAAATAAAGGGAATTTAGCGGAGTGGTACATGGTAACCCTTAGGCGACTCAACCCTCTGGACAGATGGCATGAGGGTAGGGCAAGGTACCGGCCCAGATAGGACTTTGTGTCCAGCCCCAGGCAGGGGCACAGCTTGCCTGCAAGGAAATCTCACTTCTGAGAGGCGTTCAGGTGGTGGAACTACCCAGCTGAGGTCAAGAGGTCAAGAGCACTCTCACAAGCTGCTCCTCCCTTCTTTCAAACACTATTTAGAAAAAAGTGCTGAGGTCCCAGAGAAGCCTGGTGAAGGCATTATCAGGACACACGTGAGAATCGGGCAACTGTCACGGAAGCCGAGACACACTCAGCCCTGCAGGAAAAGGTCCCGGCTGAGGGTCCGGTAAGGAAGGAATCCTGTGCACAGCCTGCACGATGCCATCCCCAGCCTGGCGCCTCCAGCCCATCCATGAGCAGAGGCCGCGTCTCCAGAGGGAAGCAGTGACTGTTCCATTAGCTTCTTTGCCTGCCGAAGCCCTCCCACCTTAACACTTCTGTAGGAGGGGTCAGACAAACAGAGCAAACCCCGGAGGAGCTGGACACAGAACAGGAAATTCACTGCTAGTGAGTGAGTGCCAGTGTCTGTGCCCACGCAGGGGTGAGATGCCTGGAGATCACCCTCACTACAGTCGAGTGAAACGCAGTCTCGGTTTTCATCCAGACACAAACCATGCCATGCAACTTCAAGTAACAAGGTTTTTAAAAATATATTTACAATTATGATACAATAGAAAAATGTTTACAGTGGGCAGAATCAAAGACTCTTACAATGAAATGCTACCCAGCTCCCGCAGGACGTGGCGCACCTGAGTACTGGATGCAGCATACACGTGTGCAGGTGGGGGCGGCAGCGACCTGGGGGCCGGGCTTGGTGGGCACAGCGCACTCCACGGGGTATGCCTCCCTGAGGCCACAGGTAACGGTGATCGGGAGACATTCACAGTGAGATTAGAAGTAAAACATAAGCAAGAAACGAAGTGGGCTTCCCCCCATCTACATGTATAATCGTATTCCAGTAAACCTGAATATTTATCTATATGTCTATATTTAGACTCTTATATTCAAAATCAGGAAATAACTGTTTTAAATACTTACATTCCACATTGCCGAAAAAGACACATATTTTACATATAAAACAGCAAGGATTTGCTGTGTTTCATATAAACTGATGTGAGTACTGTGACGATTTGGGGGTGAGGGTTCTCACTAAGAGAAAATGAATTTCACTTTCCAGTCTCATGCCGCTGTGGGTGGCGTTGTAATGCTAATCACTCAAATCATCTACAGATGCCTTCCGTGCACACGCCCGAGCCCTGGGTGGCATTTGGGGCCTCGCCACCACTGCTACCCAGCAGCTCCCAGCAGAAGGCCCAAGAGAGCCAAATGCAGAAGAGCCAGCGTGCTCTGTCTGGACAGTGGGGCCCTCACAGAAAAAATTACCAAAAAAATCAGAGCTGAATGGAACTCTGATGCCACATTTCACCTGCATAAGGCCTGGATGCATTTTGCTGCAAGCACGTGCGTAATATCAAGCAGAACGTGGCAGGACAGCAGCAAGGCTGCAGAAAAATGCAGTGAATGCGGGCAAAATCAATATTGGCGCTCTGTAATGCAGTGATTGCAAAGTAGACCCATGTACGTTAAAATGAGTTTTAAGTGCAGTAGCCCATATCTCTCCTCGGACAATGTAATCTTAAATCTAGGACTGGGAGGGACCCTAGATGTCCCCCAAGCTCTTCCCTGTCCAGTCACAAGGGGCCCAGGTGTATGCAGGACATGCCCACAGTCAGAGCCGCAGCCAGTGTGGAGCCAGTCCCATGGACAGGTGCCCTCCCCAATGGCGTGGGCCACGCCCACTCAGAATGAGCACCTGGCACTACAACAGCCCCAACATTTTCACCCAATCCACCTGCATGACAGGGAGGAGCATCGGCTACGGCATTTTCTAAACTAAATTTTAACAAAAATTTATTATTTCAAAATTGTTAAGGTGGTAAGAACAGACCATGTCTAAAAAATTAACAGGAAAGAAATTTGGCTAAAAAGATATATAAATAATATAGATACACATATCTGTGTACATATGTATGTAAACACATGTACACATATAAGGTTTTATATCTGTTTGGAAAAGAACCAGTTAAAGTATTGGAAAGGTCTAGGTTATTTCAAATGTACTTGGAATGCACGCTACATCACACACCGTGCGCAGCTGCTCCTGCTCCTTGAAGATCCTTTCCCCTCACTCTTGATGTTGGTCTTTGGTGAAAACATAGTTACACTGTGGAAAGAAAACTCTAATATCACTCTCAAATATTAAGAGGTCTAAGGTTCTTAAGAGATTTATATTTTACAGTGAAAAAAATTATATACATAGATATAGACGTCTGCATAAATGCTTTCGGGCCCCTCCCACCTGTCCTCCAGCCCTTAAGTCACCTCCTCCCCTCCTGTGTCTCTCACGCTACCTCAGAGATGTCGCCCTGCTACACATTGTCCTGTGACTCCTTTAAAATCCTGGAATAGGACCCTGATGCTTGGCTTTTCCTTTAAGTCCAAAGCCCCAGGTTGGCACTCAGGGCCACCAATGTCTATCAACCCCTCATCCCCTGGGGCTCCCACACAAAGCCTGACACTGATGACATGCCTTAATATGGCAGAACTGGGGAATCCATACAAAGCTGCAGATGCCACTGGAGCAGAAGTCATCCATCCAACCATCACCCATCCATTCACTCATCCCTCCACCCCTCCCTCCATTCCTCCATCCCCTCCATCCATCCACGCACACATCCATCTCTCATCTCTCTCCATCCATCCCCCCTCCATCAATTGAGCCACTCATCCATATCTCATCTCTCATCCCTCCATCCCCCCTCCATCCATTCACCCATACAACCATCCCTCATCTCTCCATCCCTCCATCCCCTTCATCCAGCCACCCATGCAGCCATCCCTCACCTCTGCATCCCTCCATCCCCCACCATCCATGCACCCATGCATTCATCTCTCATCCCTCCATCCCTCCATTCCCCCTCCATCCATCCACCCACACATCCATCCCTCATCTCCCCATCCCTCCATCACCTCCATCTACTCATCCATCTCTCATCTCTGCATCCCTCCTTCCCCTCCATCCATCCACTCACTCATCCATCTCTCAACTTCGCCCCTCTCCATCCCTCCATCCACCCCTCTACTTATCCATCTCTCATCTCTCCATCCCTCCATCTCCCACCATCCATGCACCAACTCATCCATCCCTCATCTCTGCATCCCCCCATCCCCTCCATCCACCCACCCACTCATCCATCCATCTCTGCATCCCTCCATCCCCTCCATCCACCCACCCACTCATCCATCCCTCATCTCTGCATCCCTCCATCCCCTCCATCTGTCCACCCACTCATCCATCCCTCCATCCCTTCATCTATCCACCCACTCATCCATCCCTCGTCTCTCCATCCCTCCATCCCCCTCCATCTACCTACTCATCCATCTCTCATCCCTCCATTCCTTCATCCCCTCCATCCATGCACCCATTCATCCATTGCTCATCTCCCCATCCCTCCATCCCCTCCATCCATGCTCCCACTCATCCATCTCTTATCCCTCCATCCCCACCATCCATCCACCAACTCATCCATCTCTCACCTCTGCACCGCTCCATCCCCTCCATCCACCCACCCGCTCACCCATCTCTCATCCCTCCATCCCTCCATCCCCACCATCCATCCACTTATTCATCTCTCATCTCTCCATCCCTCCACCCCACCATCCATGCACACACGCATCCATCTCTCATCCCTCCATCCCCTTCTGTCCATCTCTCCATCCATCCATCCCTCCAAAAGTGCCTTATGAGAGGGTCCAGGGTGCTGAGTGCTGTCCCAGGCACAGGGGTTTAAAGAACAGATAATAAGACACAGTCACCATTGTTCAAGCCAGAGAACAAGCAGAGGAGGGAAGAGCTTAGAGGGCTGGAAGATGTGTTTACACAGAGTGGCCTGGGATTTCTGCCTGGAGCACAGCAGTACCACTGGGAGGGGTGGGAGTTGGGGTGTGGCCAGGGGCACAGAAGAGCTTGGAGGGTTGGAGGCTGTCTTTACACAGAGTGGCCTGGGATTTCTGCCTGGAGCACAGCAGTGCCAGGGGGTGGGGTGGGAGTGGGGGAGTGGCCAGGGGCACATGAAGACGGGAGCTTGGTAGAGGTGAGTGCCAACCAGGGAGACAAGCGTGTGCGCTGCGGACAGGGACTCAAGGTAACAGAGCCATTTTGGCCGCTATGTTAAGAGACATAAAAAGTCAAGAGGTGAGGTAGGAGGCGGGGGATATGTCTGCATTTTCTTCAGAAAAGTCACATTTGCCTTTGAGGAGTGGGCTCCTGAAGGTTTAGGGAATCTCAAGGCCTCCCCGTGGTTTCTCAGCTGCTTCGTATCTCCTTGCCTTTGAGCAGTCTTGCTAACTCAGGGACTCAGGGCCTAAATGCACTCTGTTATCGTGCTCTGATGTTACAGCAGAGCTGTGTTCTAAGAAGAGCACTGTGTCCGGCCTTCATGGGCCACGTTTGTTTACAGCATCGTCATGCTCTCCCAGCCCCACACCCCACCAGCTTCCCCTCACCTCCCGGGACCACCACGTTATCAGAAAAGGACTCGGAGGACTGCTCTGAGGCCCAGCACATGGTGAATGCTCAGGAAACGTTTGCTGCTGCAACTGCTGCTAACTGGCATGCTGGGGTCCAACCCACCACATTTTAACTTCTGTTTCTATTGCTATGTCCTCTCTCCATACTGTGGCCCTCGGGGATGTATGTGTGTCCCTATTTGTGTTAAAATCCCGCATCTGTGACGCAGGTGCATTTCTGTCTCTCACTGACATGAGTTCACTCACTGTGGTGCTGACGCATAACCAGACGACCTAACTTTACTATGGAAAACCAGGCGTTGGTCCTTCACGACGTTCCGTGCAGCTGTGGAAAGGCAATTTTAAAGGAGAAACAAACACTTAAAATTAGCATCTCATGATGGACATGAGAAGAACAGAGTCTCTTCAAAACAGAAACATTCACACAAACAGAATGAATTTCTGACCATAAATTTAAGAGGTTTCATATCTGAAGTCACACCAACCATCATCAGCAAAAGATTAAATCAAGGGATTAAAAGGATAAGAAAATAGCCCAAGTTGGTTGTTTTGTTGTTGTTGTTGTTTTTTTGTTGTTGTTGTTGAGACGGAGTCTCGCTCTATCGCTAAGGCTGGACTGCAGTGGTGCAAGCTCGGCTCACTGCAACCTCCACCTCCCATGTTCAAGTAATTCTCCTGCCTCAGCCTCCTGAGTAGCTGGGATTACAGGCACACGCCACCACGCCTGGCTAATTTTTGTATTTTTAATAGAGAGGGGGTTTCACCATGTTGGTCAGGATGGTCTTGAACGCCTGACCTCGTGATCCACCCGCCGCAGCCTCCCAAAATGCTGGGATTACAGGCGTGAGCCACTATGCCCGGCCTAGCCTATTTTACATTTTGCATAGCACTACCAGTTGACAAAAACTCTGACATCACGTGAACTTACCACAAGGGTAAGTGTTGTAAGTAGGGGGAGGCAAATTTGGGGATTATAGCATTACTGTAAATGAAACATATCCATTAATTTTCCATGGGAATATTTTCTAAACTACACCCAAAACATCAACATGTTAAAATTTAATCACTTTCTTGCTACAGAAAAGTTATCTCTGTATTAAAACTATTTATATAATTGTTCTTACTGAAGGTTTTGTTCTAAACTCTAAATGCTATCGTTAGTTGCGAACCACAGTACATCACATACGCTAGTCTGAAACGAGATGACCCTTGTTGACAAAAAGTTTAAAAATTCCACTTTTAAGGAGTGATCTAAATGAAGCGTATGTAAGAAGAAAAGCTAAAGAAACAAACATGGTAAGTTTTAAAGGTGAAATCAGGAGACTCGTGTCTCCTTCACGACAGATCGTGTGCACAGATCTCACTTCCCAAATGCGCAGCCGTCCATGGCGGCAGACAAGACGAGCGGACCCCGTGGGTTGGACACGCTCGCCACTGAGGCACTGCTCGCCACTCAGCATGGAGCCCACTCTCACAGGGGAGTTTCTTTCCATGGAAACAGTCAGAACCTTGGAAAACCATCTGAACAGTCTAGTATGATTCCAACTATTAGCCGTTTTAATTAATATTGGTTAGTCAAGGTTTCCAAAAATTTTTTACTAGAAATGTACATATACATATAAATTCCTTTGTTATTAATTAAGCAAATGGTTCAAAAAGGCTTTTTTACATTGCACAACAATGTGAGGGTATGGAATGCCACTGAACCATACACCTAAAAATGGTTAAAATGGCAAGTTTTATTTTATACATATCTTATAATGAAAAAAGTAAATGAACAGAAAATGTCTTTTACAAGACTACAAAAATCAGTCTTTACCACATAAACAATGTGCAAGACCATATTATTTACCTAATAAACACTTTCAATTCTTCATTAGCATCATTACTACATAGGACTTTTTCAATTTTTTGAGGGTACTGCTATTTAAAAAGTGAATGCTAACTTTCATTATCTGGGTAACACACTGGTTAGGTATTCAGATGGCCTCTCCCACAGAGAAAAGCCACAAAAGCCAGAAGAAATATATGCTTCATTTTGTAAAAAGGGGAAAGAAAATGAGGACAAGATATTGAAACTGAGGTGAGCTGTGGATGGCGGCACCTCCAGCCACACAGGCTGAGGATTTGTGTGGCCTCAGGGAGGTGAGGGCAGAAAGGCCAAGTCCCTGGCCACTATGCGAGCTTCACCTTCTCCGACTGGCCCAGGAAGCCTGTGCCGTGATGGTCTGTACTGGTCCCAGGCTGCTGGCCCTGCAGTCAGAGTGACCTTGACAAGTGGCTTAAAAGGCCGGAAGCTGTGGATTTGTGCACCCAAACCCCTAGAAAGCAACGCAAATCTCCTTTGAGAGAACACAGTGCACTTCATTCAGTTCCAAAAAACAAATACAAAAACAAACAAAACAGAAACAAACAAAAAACTAAAGGCCCACTTCTCTAATGAAAATTGATGCAAAACTCCTCAATAAAAGATTAGCAAACCAAATTCAACAACACAACAAAAAGAGTATACATCATGGGATTTATCCCTGACATACAAGGCTGGTTTTATACTCAAAATCAATCATATACCTAATTTAAAATTTTACACCAACCATTCAGGTATAGAAACAGAGAAAGCTCTCCCTAGCTCATTCTGTGGAGCTGGCACACCAAAACCAAACTCAGAAAGTTCCTGAGAAATCAATCACGCAAGAACATGAATCCAAAAGATCCTGTACAAAATAATAGCGAAGAGATAATAAATGCAAATTAGGCTTATGACAGTAAAGCGTAGCTGATTAAACACAAGCAATAACCACCTCATGTTTAACCAGGAAAACGCAAACGAAATCATAAGACACCTCTGTATCGTCACTGGTTGCCAGACGGCTCAGGAGGGTCTCCAAAGGCTGGTGAGACCCCACTCCCAGCCGGTTTCCAGGTTCTTGGCACCTTCAGAGCAAGAATTTAGATGCGAAAAGCAGCAGCTTTTGCTGCAAAACGAAAGCACACGCCTAAGTGAGAAGCCAGGCGAGCTCAGGAGGAGGCACGCACAGGAGGCGGCGGCGCGCACAGGAGGAGACGCGCGCAGGGTTAGGCGGCGCGCACAGGAGGAGGCGCGCACAGGGTTAGGCGGCGCGCACAACAGGAGGCGCGTTCAGGAGACGGAGGCGCGCTCAGGAGGAGGAGGGGCGCTCAGAAGGAGGAGGCTCGCTCAGGAGAAGGAGCCCCGTTCAGAAGGAAGCGCGCACAGAGGAGTTTGTGTTCATTTTGCGGGTGTTTCTTCAGTGACAGTGCGGGATCATCATCAGGTATTCTGGGAAAGGAGGGGATTTTTAGGTAACCCCCAACACAGCCTCGTTGCCTCTTACTCGGGTTTTCCCGGGAGAACAGAGGACACATCACGCTGGTGGGTTCGCCTTCTCTCTCCCTCGCTTTGGGTTTTCTGCCGTCCTGTGGTTACTTTGCCACGTTCCTGTCTTTGCTGTTGCCTGGGTTTTCCGTCCTCCTGTGACCACCCAGTGCTATTCTTGTCTCACACTGGGTAAGCAGAAATTCCAGCGTCCAGCGACATGCAGCCATGGCAAGAGCTCGGGGCAGGAGAGGCGGCGTGTGCTGCTGGAGTAGCCTCTGGCCAACCACCTGGGAAGACCCTTGCCATCGTCTGCCATCGACCTGCCATGTGGGGAACCCCGAGCCCAGCAGGTGCCCGCACAGAAGATCAGGGCAGCCCTCCCGGCTCCAGGGTACAGCAGGGTGCTGCAAAGACTGCTCACAACAACAGCCTGGGACAAGCCAAACGTCTGTTAATACTGAATAAATCGTGGGTACATAAACCGCAGTATATCCAGACAACAGAACGCTGTATAGCAACTGAAGCAAATCTCACAGACACGAAGTGAAAAAGACAAATCAGAAAAGAACGCACTTAAGAAAGAATATTACTCTACATATAAACAGCCCCCAGATTAGACATATGAGAAGATTCATTGTGATGAAAGACTTCTCGGTGCCTCTTTGCCAGCTGGAGACCCCCGAGGCTGGCGATGCCCCTGCCTGGCCTGACAACTGAAGGGTGAGCAGGGCAGAGTTTTTTTTGTTTTTATTTTTTGAGACGGAGTCTCGCCCTGTTGCCCAGGCTAGAGTGCAATGGCACGATCTCAGCTCACTGCAACCTCCACCTCCTGGGTTCAACCGATTCTCCTGCCTCAGCCTCCTGAGTAGCTGGGACTACAGGCACCCGCCAACCACACCCAGCTAATTTTTCTTGTATTTTTAGTGGAGACGGGGTTTCAGTGTGTTAGCCAGGATGGTCTCAATCTCCTGACCTCGTGATCCGCCTGCCTCGGCCTCCCAAAGTGCTGCGATTACAGGCGTGAGCCACTGCACCCAGCTGGAGAGTTTTATTGAGTGACAGCTCTCAGCAGAGAGGGGACCCGGAGAGGGCAGCCCCCTACCCTCAGTCAGGTGGTTCCCCAGTGTGGCTGAGTTTGGGGCTTTTATGGACTCAGAATGGGGGAGTGCATGTTGATTGGTTTGTGACTATGCAAAAAAGGTTAAAAAAAAAAGGTACAACTCAAAGATGGGCACAGCAGTGTCAAAAACCAATTAGGGAGGAGTGGGAATATGTAAAATAGGTGAAGGGTGGGGGCCAATCAGAGGAAAGCACACCAAACAGGAAAAGAGGTTCTCAATCCCGTCTGTGGATTCATCCGAGACATGTGGTTTGGCTTTCAGATGCGAACCTGTCTTTGGTTTGGAGGTCGGGTTTCCCTGGGGAACTGCCTGTGTCCACCTGGAGGTTTATCTGACTTCTGCTGCTGTCAATTGTTAAGGATGAATGGTAGGAGGTGAGACTGACAGGGCCAAGAGAGACCAGGAGGGGTGGGGGGAAAGCATGTGAGGCGGCTTGTGGGGTCCAGGAAGATGAAGAGGTTCGGGGGGCTGAGAACGAGGAGTCCGGGAGGGATCACGTGAGGAGGCCTGGAGGGCCCAGGAGGAAGGAGCCAAGAAGGCCCAGGAGGGCCCAGGAGGAGGAGGCTGGGATGGCCCAGGAGGAGGGGACAGCTCCCAGCTCCGCATTAGGCCCGCAGCAGCCCAGGGGCATTCTCTTCTCAGCCATCTTCACACCCACCTGCTGTTGTCTTCTCTGCTATAGTGTCTTTTGCAATTTAAGATGCCTTTTCAATGGTGAATAATTAGCACCTCCTTACAAGGCAGAAGTTCCATGACTTAATGAGAAGGAAGGAGGTCAGAGGCCACTCCCAGCCGAGGAGTCAGCTTGGCCCAGAGGCTGCAATGCTGGCTGAGCCTGGCCGCTACCCCCAGGCCTTCATTCTCACAATTTCTCAGAACTGTCCCCATGGTGATGGGACGGCAGCAGAGCATAAACCGGCAGGAGACGGGCAGTTCACACCGACAGTGGGTCTTTCATGGAAACAGGGCGGAGGAATGGGGGACCTGCTGGAAACCCCCAGCAGCAGGGACCGCCATGGCAGGACGAACAAGCAAACAGCTCCAGCCCCAGGCTCAGCTCTGAGTCCCCGCCTTCCACCTGAAAGCTCTCCCCGATCTGCAAGGCGGGTCAGAACCACACAGTCAGTGAGACCCAGGAATGGCACAGAAGGTGTTCGAGGCCTGATTTCAAAGAGTCTGGTAGGGAAGGGAGAGGCCAGAAGTCCCCGAAGTCAAGCTCAAGGGCTGCGTGGGAGCATGAAGGACACAGCCCATGTCTGAGGACGGACTGACGCAGGAACCCTAGCCCAGCCTAGCCGAGCCCGGCCCGGGGAGAGGCCCAAGGTTGGGGTCGTCAGGTCGCTGGCCGGGGAGATGGCCCTTCTGGGAGGTGAGGCCCAGCAGTCAGGCAGCTACCAGGCAGAAGGTGAAAGGCGGTTGCGGGAATGCCTCCGTTTTTCAAATGAGGTCCAGTAGGTTTCACAAGACCAATTAAAGGGTGAGACTGGTCACTGAAGGGAAAAAAGAATTATCAGTGAGCCTTGAAAGAAATGGAACATAATGACGTTTACCATCTTAAAGTGAAAGTTAATTTATACATATTTGAAAGATGCAACATGTGGATTTGTTTGGCTGCTGCTCAGACCAATAGGAAATATTGTCGAGGCAATCAAGAATAATTTATTATGGCCTTGCTAATACAAGGTTCCAAAAAATGACTGGTTTTGATATAACGTCATGGTGGCTAGGTAAAAACATACATGTTCCAGAAATGCACACTCAAGTGTGCAGGAGTACAATCACACGCTCGGGGTCTGCTTTCAAATTCCTCAGCAGAGAAAAAAGGGGAAAAAATGTTCTCACAATCAATAATTGTTGAAGGTCCACTCTGCACCCCCACTGCAACGGGCACCAGAGGAACAGCGGTCAGTCTTGGGCACGTTGCTGAATCCCATGAGTGATGGCCAGTTCAGGAGGCGAAGCACCCAGCAAGTTCCCCACCACAGCGGACATGGAACACGCACGAGAGGCAGAGACATGAAGGACAGAAGGATGGAAGGAAGTACGGAATGCGTATTTTAACATAAGAATTCGCAAAGCAATGCAGCAGCCCTAACCGCAATGAGAACGCATCAGCCTTGTATTCTTAGATCTCACAGCACCCTGTACTGACCACATCGCTGTTCACTAGCAGCCTTGGTACTCTTCTCCTTGGCAATTCCCAGATACAGCGGAGAGGTCGGTAGGACACAGGAGCTGAAACAGAAACAAGCCCCATGAAACTAGGAGCGCAAACGACGATACGATGGAAATGCCTCAGTGACACACACTTTAAAGACAGCTCCAAATGACTAATTCATGCAGCTATGGACATAACAGTATCTGAAAACGAAAACTGTCAAGTGTATTCTTATCCTTGTAGGAAAAAAATATTCTTAATAAAAGTGCTGTTTTATAATGTACATTCTATTATGAAATAGTGTTTCAATTAAAATAATCAACTATTTCGTTTTCAACAAGATAGAAGCAACAGCACGAAAAACTTTCTTCCAAACAGCGTTGGCAGAGCTCCGAGTTTTCTTTCTTTCTTTTTTTTTTGAGATGGAGTCTCGCTCTGTCACCCAGGCTGGAGTGCAGTGGCGTGATCTCAGCTCACTGCAAGCTCCGCCTCCCAGGTTCCTGCCATTCTTCTGCCTCAGCCTCCCGACTAGCTGGGACTACAGGCGCCTGCCACCATGCCTGGCTAACTGTTTTTTTGTATTTTTTAGTAGAGATGGGGTTTCACCATGTTAGCCAGGATGGTCTCGATCTCCTGACCTCATGATCCACCCGCCTCGGCCTCCCAAAGTGCTGGGATTATAGGCGTGAGCCACCGCGCCCAGCCAGAGCTCAGAGTTTTCTAATCTTTATTTCTGAACATAGAAATCCAGATGGCACTTATTGGTGAACACACACACACACTCCACACTTGAGGACACTCTACCTGGCTGGCACCGAGAGGCTCTGCCCCATGCTGGGGCACTGCTGAGCCGTGACCAGCGCGGCCGGGTTGATCTCCAACACGGCAATCTTCCCGCCAAAGAGGGAGGCCAGCAAGCACAGCACCTGCAGGGACGGGGTTTCAACATCGTTAGCGACACCACCCAGTAAAAGCAGACGAAACGTGCATCCGCACACGTATCCTAACAGCTGCTTCATTCTCATAGCAGCGACATCGCCCTGTCACTCCTAAAACGTTTTCACACACAAAATCCCGTTTACTCAGCCAGTCGTTACAGGATCACTCTGAAGAAAGAAGAAATCAGAGGCACGTCTCATAGACAGCGAGGGCCGCGTCTCAGGACTGACCTTTTGATCCGCAGTGCGGTTCCTCAGGGCACACGATCCGGCCAGCAGGATGCTGAGGCTCTGGAAATCTTCAGTTCAGCGAAGACCAGGAAGAACATGATGGGGAGGGAGGTAGCACATACACACGGAGTCACTGCCCAGAGCCCACCACACACAGCCCAGAGCCCACCACACAGTCCACGCCCCGCCACACACATTGCAGGCTGTGCACCACATCCTCATACATACAAGGCCCCAGGCCGCACACACACCAGCGCACACACCACACACACACCAGGCCCTGAGCGTCACACATGCCAGGCTCCGCTCTGCGGCTGGGATGTGACTTGGACTGAGACCTGCAGCTCAGCCTCCTGGAGAAGCCACATGTCCAGCACCAGATCAGAAAGGAAATGTGTAATTAGAGCTGTGACCATTTGGGGGAAGGAAAGGCTGAGTTTTCAAGGAGAAGCTGCGCCTGGCTGAGCTGGGGAGGGGCAGGGATGGGCGGCTGAAGGGAAGGGGGTGCGTGAAGACACAGACGGATCCCACAGTCCGACAGAGGTCTGAGCGTTCAGGGCTAGAAAGGAGGCACAGAGAGGAGCAGTGCCTGGGAGGCCGCCGAGGAGGCCCTGCTGCAGCGGAGGAGAGGGACGGAATCCAGCCTGCTTTTCAGAAGTCGCCTGGGCTCCTGGGCAGAAAGAGTGCGGCTGGTGGCAGCCATGGAGTTAGGAGGGGTGGGGGGATGAGAAGGGGGTCTTGGGGGAGGGGGTGGGGGTGGAGGTGACTATTCCTACATTTCTGGGGCTGGCAGAAACTGGGGAAGGGAACCAGGGTTGGAGAGGAGTGCGCCTCGGCCACGTTTACGCTGTGCGAGCCTGGGGCTCTGGGAGGCTCTCTAGGGATGGTGGAGAATCCAGGGGCTTCCCAAGGGTGTTCCTGCAGGTGTTCCACGCTGCTCGGGCCCGGGCGGCCTGGAGTGCCAGGCGAGGGCCTGGCAGATGTAGGCAAGGAGTGGCTCCAGGGCTGAGTGCCCGAGGGTCCAGGAAGGGTCCTCGTCCTTCGGATCCAGCAGCACAGAGGTGCTCACGTTCTCAATGCTGAGTTGTGACTGAAGCATCTCACCCTCCGATTCACACGGCAAGGCCTTCTCCACAAACACTTACACTACCCCACATACCAGTCAAAGGAAAACATTACAGTTACATGGCGTTGAAATCAAAGATCTTACCCTTGTAATACAAAGCAGCTTCCACTTCCAGGTTTGCCAGGTTAAATACGAATAAGCCCACTGAGCTTCCGATCCACACACATCGGGTGTTCTCAGAAGAAAGACTGATTTAAGGAAAAAAGAAAATAATACACAATAATCTTATTCCTGAAGGTTGGGCCCCACGTGCGCCCCCTGGCCTGGCTGTGAGCTCTCCGCAGGAGTGGGGAGCGTGGGTATTGGGCCCCATGTGCGCCCCTTGGCCTGGCTGTGAGCTCTCCGCAGGAGTGGGGAGCGTGGGCCGGGGCAGGTTCTTGCCAGTGAGAACCACATCTGTGCCAAGCTGGCCACATCTGTGCCACCAACGCATTTGTGGTGATCCCCTGGGCACCTGCTAATGTCTGTGAAGATGCTCGCTCTGACCTCTGTGGTTTCTATTTTCTTCTAAGGTTACAGAAAAGGTCGGTGCCAGTGCCTGGGCCAAGGCCACTGCTCAGGTAGCCTCCGAGTGACTAGACTTGAAGGCCACACAAGCTGCCCACCTCTGTGAATAAAGAACCAACTCCAGGAGGAAAGTACCTGGCCCGAGGTGGCAGAGTTAATACCAATGCCAACGGGGTCTGTTAATACACTGAGAAGCCATCTCCAGGGAGGCTGGACATGGACTTGGCAGAGGCCCCCAGCTGGAACCTGCTTTCCAGACCTCCCCTCTCCAGCTCCGCCCCAGGCAGCACCCTGGGCTCCTCCTGGGCATCCACCAACACCAGTCCACGGTTCACCCAACGACCATCGTCAACAGAATGGGTCATGTGGCTCCGGCTTAGCTCTGAGGGCTCCCTCTGCTCGAGGTAAGACAGGGAAGCCTCAAAGTGCCTCAGGTCCATGCACCCACTGGGAGCACCGTGTCCAGCCTCCATGCCCACCCTGCTTCCTCTCTGTGGTTTGGACCAAGCAGGGAATATTCTGCTCCAGGGGCAGCTCCGCACAGAGACACAGACAAGCAATGGCCAAGGCCATTCAAAGCAAGGTTGCCCCCTAATCTCAAGCATTTTGGGGAGGAGAAGTAAACATAATTGTAATATATTCTTGAATCACAGTTAAACAGTACTTCCTTATGTTGCCAAATATGTAATAATATTTCTACTGAGCACAGAAATAAATAAAATTAGTCTGGGGTTAACTTTAAATGTGTAATGTACAGCACAGCGGTAGATGGGAAAGTCTAGGCCATTCCAATCACCATTTCCTCTTTCTAAAGCATAAGTTGTATCACAGAGGCAAAGATCTGCCTAGACTTTGGTAATAAACTTAAAAATCATCCAATTCCTTTTATTAAAGACACTTACGTATCATTGCCCAAGTTTACCAACTTTAAGATTTAAAACATGCAATCCCAAGAATGAGGTTACTAATAATCAGAGACCAAAATAATTTGGTTTTATCTCAGTCATTCTTAGAAAATGAAACTAATGTTCGTCTAAGGAATTTAAGAGGTTTCCTTTATGTGGCATAGGCAAAGTTTTTCATACTTACCATCCACATGCAGAATTTGGGATGAGTGAGAGATCGCAGGGTGCAAGTCTCAGTACAGGAAATGTTACTTCAACCTGCTCTCCTTTTCCCAGAGCACTTGTAGAGGGAAGCTGGCTTTCTTCTAGGGACAGAATTATTGACAATCTAAGAAGTGAACTTAAATGCATCCGTCAAGTTTAAAGGCTGAGGACTGCCACACAGAGATGCTGCAGTGAATGTGCACCGCGAAGTAAGATCACGTGTCAAGGAAAGCACTAAGGTAACACCCAGCATGACGCGCGTGCACCACGGAGTAACTCGGATCACGTGTCAAGGAAAGCACTAAGGTAACACCCAGCATGACGTGTGTGCAC